>NC_134323.1:12276335-13476335 GCF_964195595.1 Calonectris borealis
CCTTGCCACAGGTGGATTTGGTTCGAAGTGCCCATTTATCCAAACCACTGACTATGTAGCGCAAACAAATTCTGTAGTGAACGAGAGAGAGGGTGGTTTATGTTCCCTAATTGTTTGCTTATGTTTGGAACTGTAACACAGTTGCTTGAAGGCTAATCCTCCTTCCCTAATCTGACTCCCATAGGGCTTTAGCGTTAGTATTTGACCCTTAAAATATATACAAAATAAATATATGTGCACAAAATCCATCCATACTACATACACATGCACACAACAGGCACAGATGAACCTGCACAAGGACCCGTAAGTATTTGGCTTTGCTAGTGCTGAAAAACGTAGTGACATTTTCTTTTAGCTTTACTTTTAAAGGGGTGAGAAAGGTTTAAGGCAAAAAAATAATAAAAATACACGTTAATGTGTGCCATAATTTCAACAGAAAATAAAGCTGAATTTGCCTATGTATAGAGAGAACTTAGTGCTCTGCATTCATTTAAGATACAAGCATCCACCAGTGTTCCTGGCCTGGAGCTCGCCTGCTTTACACACTGAATAAACATAGTTGCCATTAAATAACCTTATCAATCAGAGTCACGGAAATTACTTCGTCAGGACTGCACAACTAGTGTTCTTCTTTGGTGCATTTTAGAAATTTAGAATACCAGTACACTGCAAAAAATTAAAAACCTGCTATAGAAACCATGAAAAGCAAACAAGTTGCCCCTGACACCAAATATTCCAGGAACATTGAGAACAAATCTTTAAAGACTTTTCCTGGCATAACTACTTTGAATCATCATCTTTCCACAACCCATCCTCCCTGCAAACTAATGTTACACAGTCTTTCTGTACTTAAAACCTCCTCTGTAAAAAAAGACCACCTTCAAAAACTTTCCTTCAGACCAGGTCACATTTACAATCAGAAATATGAGAAAAGCAAAGTGTTCCCCACCCCTGTGACCTGTTGCTGATGTCCAGTCTGAGCCCTTGTGTTCAATAACTTGCTGATAAGAAATCCGGTTCCATTTTTGGGAACCAGTCCCACTGCCTGTGCTCTAATGCACCTTCCTTTGTGTTACTGAAAAACGCAGGACCAGCAGAGTTGTGTGGCAAAAGCATTTCTTTTAATTAATGAAGCCACGCAGCACCTAAAACACTAATGGTTTTTCCTCTCCAGTTCCCGTTCTTTCATTTGTTCACTTCTTGGTATCTTACCAGAATGGACGTTGGTTCCAGCGCGACTATTCCCAGGCTTAAAGTGAAGTATTTGCCTGAGGGCTGTGCTCAGCAAGGGGTTTACAATGACACACAACGTGCCCATCTGGGACTAGGGCTGCTGCCATTTCACTGGGGCTGCACGCAACGGCAAGTGTTAGAACGAGAAGTGAGAATTCGCAGAACCGAGCCCAGAAACTCGCTGCGAGTTCCCAGGCGAGGAGAGGCAGCCATGCCCTTCGGTCCTGCAGAGACAGCCCGCTTGCTCCCCATGCTCTTTTCTCACATTTTCTGCCAGCCAGTAAAAAGAGGTCCAAGCACTGAAGCGGTATTTCCCTTGGAAATCAATATGCCTGCAGAGCTTTGTCAACAGGCGGCACGGTGACCTAAGGTGCACCATTTTAGTTTGACCGTTTTCATCAAGGATGAAGCAGGCAGCCGCCGGTTGTTCATCCTTCTCCCCATGTTCGACACGCAAGGTGCGGCTCGTGTGATCGTTTCCCCCACGTTATCTCACTGTATGGTTTTCGTATTGTTTAACCAGTGAAAAATAAAAAGCGACATGTGCTTCACTTGAAGCAAGCAAACTATTAAGAAGGGTTTCCGTGCAAATTGCGGTCATGGCATGACCATTTTTCCCAAACCGTGCTTTTTAATGACATTCTGCATTGTCTTTTCAACATGTTAAAAACAGTGACGTATAATTAAAGACAAAAACTGATGGGGCAGAAATTGACTGAATGACTGCAATTAACTGTACCAAAGAAATGCTAGAGGAATCAGTTATTTGCTCTAAACAAGGACTTAGATCTACTAATCTGCCTTGAAAAAATAAATTTCTATATATTAAGTTGTAGGGGTTTGGTTTTTTACCTCTTGTAGACGTATTACGCCAGACTTCCAGATGAGGGGACAAGACTATGAGTGAAGAGTGTCCTGGAGATTGCGTGCAGTTCTTTTCCTGGGTCAGAACCGGATTGATCTGAGAACAATAATTATGAGGCTGACATGTATGTTCTCCTTCATCTTGCTGTTTGGAGCAGCTGGGCTCGTTGTCTTCATTCACCTGCAGGATCCAGAAGAAATAGTTCATCAGCAGACACCAGGTTAGCATTCCTATTTCTATTTGACTCACTCACTCTTTCATGTTCAACATTTTGTACTTATACCCTTAACATGTTTTACATATTTCACAGAGGTTGCCTCAACAAAGGTAAGTAATTTTTTTAAATTAAGGCTATTTTGAAATTAATTAACGATTTCTTTAAATAAATAGAAAAAAGAGGAGTTTGCTTAAAAAACAGTTCCAAGAACCAATTGACTGATTATGCAGGAATCTTTGCCAAGGTGCACAGGAGTTCATTTTCTGCTGAAGTTGAGACTAACTTCTGCTACCACCTATACCACAATAAATATGAAAATGAGAAATTTCACCAAAAGTTCAGTTCCTGCAAATACATGCCTCTGAATCCCCCTTTGCCTGTGTATGGTATTCAATGCATCATCGAGATGCAAAATAAGAGATGCATAAATGAGTCATGCAAGAGACATAAAATACTTTGGGATGCATTCCTTTAATGTCCTTAACTTCCATTAAACTTTTTATAACTTTCATTCACATGCGTGCCATCTTCCTGTGCTACTAACTTTAAACTGTGAAGAGCCACGAAGACCAAATCAATGTGAGAACTAGAAAACTGTGGGCTGAAATAGTGGTTTCCTTTTAAAGGAGGAGCACGCAAGAAGTATGAAAAAGCAGGAGATCTCTTGGTTTACTTACAGTCGCTTTCTCTTTGACTAAGGCTGTAACGAAGGCTGGTTTAGAGCCTAGACAAATGCCAGTGCAGTTACTCCAGCTGATAATAATGCCCCTATGCGCCAAGGTTTGGTCACTGTTTGCTCTTATATGCACTGAAATTCTCCTTTGACTAAATACATGCTTTATAAAAAGTCTATTCGATTGACATCTTCATTGTACAGCGAACGTGATTGTGTATATTTTAAAGTATTACTGAACCCTAACACAGCGAACTCCTAAATAATTACATTAAGTGCTAATTTCTGTGTCCATGTTTATTAAGTGCTTGTTTCCATGTCACTAAACAATCTATACTTTAATACGTTTATTATTTAGTCCAACTGCACACCAATTTTGAAAGCAGCCACTCAGCTGAAACTATAGAAATAATGAATCATCAGTCAGATGAATGAAAGCAGAGAATTAACCAGTCCCTTCAGTGCTTTTGCAATTTATTTTTGTATATTTAGATGCAAAAGAGCTTACAGATTAAAACTGGCAGTACTGGCCCCATTTGACTGAAATTGGCCAGTAGACTGGGGGTGAAGGGAAACTTTTGGAAAGCACATGGACAGCATATGCAGGCAGTACTCTAATGCATCTAAGAATCTGTAACTTTACAATGAAAAGTTAATTCTTTGCTCCTGAAAGAGAAGGAATTTCTAGTGGCATCTCAAAAACAGCGCAATTTTTTCTCCATTTTTTCATTATTGGTCCCTCATTTTGACCTGTCGTACCTCTGTTCTCTCTGCCACAAACCTCTTGAATGCTGACTGCTGACTGTAGTACACTGTGAAGTGATTTTTGAGAAGGATGTAACTGTAGAAGGGGACGCCCAAGCACATTTAAATAAAAGCAAGTTTGAACAAAGCTCCTACCCCCAGCAGCGAAACTCGCTCCGTAACGTACTTGATTGCTGTGGGCAGGGTTCTGCATAGCTAAAACGTGAACATCCCAACGATGCTGTTACTGCCAAAGGTGTGTAATCAATTGCTCAATTCTCACATTCAATTACTATTTATGTTAATAGAACCAGACTGTACCCTTGAGTAAAAGATGCTCAATACGATTACTCTTACTTCTGTTTGGCTGATTTTCATGTGTGTTAAGTGCGTTCAACTCCCAGTATACTCAGAAACTCCTCACATCCCCTGCTTCTGAAAACGATACCAGTTATCACTAAAACATATTAGGCAGCTTAAAGGACACAGGAAAAATATCCATTCATTTCATTAAAAAGAGAGGTAGGGATATTTCATCACTAGACAGTCTCCTGTGAAAATCTGTCAATCACAAGCGACATTTTTGGTGATCTGAGAAGGATCCTTCCCTTCCCCTGTTCAGAGTGTTTCTCCTTAAAAGGGCCTGTTTCTAATGGAGATCGGATATTGCTATAATTTGCTTGTCTGATTGCTCCCTCAATAGAATTGAACAAATGCGTGTGTCATTAAGCTACTTAGGGCAACAGATTCTGCATGGCAAAGTTTTATTAGATTTAGCCTTTGCTTTTGTATTTCCCATGTAGTTACTATGTAGTAAAACGTATTTGCCAGGCACTGGAATCTCATCAGGAAGTCTGGAAAAAAGTCAGTAGCGTTGATTTTCCACTGAAAAGCAGCATAGGAGAATTTTGCATTGTCCCAAAGGACATTTTTCACTGTTAGTACGTTCAGTCATCTTTAATTTAAGATAGTACAACTTATGAAACAAGATTAATAAAAATACTTTGGTACTTGAATTTTATCTGTCTGTTCCGGAAATTGTTCTTGATTGTTTTAGTCCTAGCAAGCATGATGGTGAGACCTTGATGTACTACTTAAACCAGTATAAAATCACAGTCATAAAACTTTAAGTAATGCTTACATTACTTTCACTGAGCAAAGTACTCCTGACAGTAGCTGTTTGTGTTGATTTGTTACTATTCATTTATTCTTTCCCTGTGCTTCACATTGCTACCTAATTGTGATGCTGTACTGAGAAAGCAATATCAAAGTAATTTTCCACAACATTAGTTACAATTTTCTTCTGATCTTTCGAGTGAAACAATCCCATCCTGTTGGCTTCTGTGAGCATATAAACCTTGATTACATTTATCTGTTGGAAACCAATGCTTACAAAGTATATGTGCCGGGATAGCGGGTGTAGAGCCTTTTTTGCTGATTGACAAACATGCTGTCTGTGTAGTTTTATTTATATAATGCACATCACTCTGAGCAGATATATTTAAGACATACAGCCATTTAGGGTGGGCAAAACAGATTTCCCAAGCCAATATATTAAATTCAGTAGATATTCCTGTGGTCATTAAAGAGACAATAACTTCACTTATGACAGTCGTTTTCTCGGCATCTATGAAGAGTGCTATTGCTATGGAGAATGCGGATAAAGCAGGGGTTGAGAAGTGGTATGAATGTTAGTCATACACCATACAGAAACGCAATGCTCTTCTAATAATTCTCCCTGTATAATTATATAAAACTTGGCTTCTGCAGTAATTATGCCATTATTCTTAAACAGACACAGTAAAGGATTTGTTTTACAGAATCATAGAATGGTTTGGGTTGGAAGTGACCTTAAAGATCATCTAGTTCCAACCCTCCTGCCATGGGCAGGGACACCTTCCACTAGACCAGGTTTGGCTAAGTCAAGCACATTTGCACATGGTGCACAAGAAAAATTTAATACATATATCCCCATCCTAATGCTAATGACTCTTGAATGTATAAATCTCCTGTCTGTCATAGGATATTAAACATGCAAAAACTTTACAGTAACTAAATGTGCAGCCGCTCCACCGCTGTGTTTGTCCCGGAACCACAAAAGCAGCTGGGAAGGGGCCTGTCCAGCCCTGTGGTTAGCAGGAGGCTTCTTCAGCATAACGGCGTGCCCCCTTGTTGCGGTTTAACCTGGCAGGCAGCCGAACACCATACAGCCGCTCACTCACTCCCCCCTCCCCTGCAGTGGGACAGGGAGAGAATCGGAAGGGTAAGAGTGAGAAAAACTCGTGGGTTGAGATAAAGACAATTTAATAGAACAGAAAAGGGAAAATAATAATGATAATGATAAAATATACAAAATGAGTGATGCACAATGCAATTGCTCACCACCCGCGCTGACCGATAACCAAGTAGCGATCGCTACTTCCTGGAACACGCCTACCATTCATATACTGAGCATGACATCACATGGTATGGAATACCCCGTTGGCCAACTGGGCTGGCTGTCCTGGCTGTGCTCCCTCCCAATGCTTGTTTTGGTTTGGTTTGGTTTCTTGAGCTGAATGTCCTTGCCTAGCAGGGTACTCAGCAACAACCGAAAACATCAGTGTGTTACAAACATTCTTCTTATACTAAATCCAAAACACAGCACTAGGAAGAAATTTAACTCTATCCCAGCCGAAACCAGGACACCCCCCTCTCTCGGAATTTACAGTGGAAGAGCTGGTAGGGCTACCGAACACATTTACAGCCTTGGCCAGGGCCACTGCAGTTCATGAGATCACTGAGAGCATGGAGAACTTGGATTTGTGAGAGCTGCATTTGGGTGGTACAAGAGAGCAACTTGGACAAACAATGTCAGCAAGTGAGAGAAGAGTCTAGAGGATGCAACCCATCCTAACAGCTCTCAGGTGGATTTCAAATGCCTACAGAAACTTCTGAGCTGCAGATCAGCCGGACCATGGGCTGGAGACAGGACTGTGGTCATGAATAGGAGGTGGACAGGTGAGGTCATGAATACCAGGACCACCGCTTCCAAGTTGCACCAGGGACACAGCATCTATAGCTGTACTACAATATCTGTAGCTGTACTTAAGACCATGTGCTCTATGGACTTTAGTCAGAAGAGAAGGGGTATTCTAAAATGGTATCTACTTTTCTAGTAGGAGATTTTGCCAAATAAAAACCAGGGGAAGTATTAATATGTCTACACACCTATATTCATGCAGCAAATTTCTCTATATGTGGTGAATAAGGCCGTGGGAAAAAATTACTGGGTTTTTGCCATATGGTTACTGACTTCACAAACCTTTAAGCGTTTTCAGTTAGAACTTTTAAGATGAATATATATGGAAACACAGTCTTCTGGGAGCTGGTAAAAGGTGGAAAATACATCTCAAAGGATGCATGTTGTGAAAGCTCCAGAAGGGTGAAAACAGGGAGTAGAATGGAAATGGCTTTGCACTCTATATCAGAATTTGAAAGTCAAGTATGAATATAACCAAGCCTGAAACTCATCTGACAGATTCTGCAGTGATTGCTCTCCTTACCTCATCTACCAATTCCTAACATAATACTGTCATCTTCTTTATTTTCTGCTTTACTAAAGATGTGATGGGGAGGAGAGGGAGGAAGGAGAGACAACAGAAGGGCTGGCATGCAAATGCTATTGCAAACCTGACGGCACAAGGGAGCCACAGTGCAGAAATCTTACTGTGTATTGCAATAGCCTTAGAGCAAACACCAATATTATAGCTATACTGAAATTTTCTTAATTACTTATTCAGAGCACATACACCTTGTTACTCACAAATTACAGTCCTATGCACATCTCCACGTTTGCTGTACATTTCCATAATACTATCCTAGTGCACAATGTACCGCTTGTTTGTCATACTGGAAACTTTTTATAAATACAATTGAAAATGAACTAGCATTGATATAAAATTTCAGAAGTAATTTTCCTACAATTTGCAACTTACCTCTCTTTATAAACTGGGAGCCATTTAATCTGTTTCTCAACTAACAGCATCAGTAGAAATCATGAACAAAAGAATCTGGTGACTGTAGCGGAGGAGAGTGGGCTCACCGATTGCTTTTCAAGCAGAAGCGGTGTACTGTTAAGTGTGCAAGGGTAGCTTCCACCAACTCAAGAGTGGATGAACCTTCTGCAGTCGCATCCTCTGAGTCTTCTTTAGCTGAACTTCCCCCAGCAAAGAACTTCCCTGTGTGCAGACTAGTTCCCAACGGTCTGCAGTTACTCGGACGAAAAGAAAAAGATCTATTTCCTCCTCTGCTGAGGCAAGGCACTTATAAGGAAAATGTGGTCTTATAAGCATGATATTCCCTTTTCTTTTGCTTGAAATGGTTGTGTTTTACACTGACTGTGAATGTGAACCTGGTTCTTTTTTACATTGGAAAGAAGCGCTGGCAATCAGTCTACTGCTGTAAGGGGATCAAATGCTGTCCCGACGGTGACAAAGGAAACCCTACACCACACTGGCAGTGCAATCCCGTTCAAAAGAAATGCAGTCTAGTGCTGAAAGCAATCACGTATAAGATGTTCTATCACGAGTAATATACAGAGATTGTCTCCTACAACACTTTTTCCCTGCTGTCATGACTATGCCATATCCTTGGCAGTCTTATGAAAAATGCAGCATTTATTTATGACATAGTATTGAGAGCACACCACTTTTTTTTCTTTTCCTTTTTTTTACAATTTCTGTTAACATGCTTTAGCAGTTAGAAAGTCAGTACTTTTTCCAGCCTAAAGCCCATTAAAGTAAACACAGCTCTTAAGCTATAGCATCACAGGACCAGTACTTTCTGTCGACCATCAGCAAGTGCTTCACAGTCGGAGCACTTCGCTGTTAAGCTGTGGAACTGGGATCCAAAGCTGCTGCGGTTTGTTCCTGTCCTGCCCTACTGCTCATAGATTGTGCTATATTGTGTTAAATTAGGCAATTCACCTGCTGCATGTTTCCATTTCCTATTATTACGGGGGTTCTCTGCAGGGAATTCAAGGTACCTAAGGACTGCAAGATCCCACAACAAAAATGCAAGATCAAAGCATATTAACTGTGAGATTATCACAAAATCTAGTGCATTACTGGCAGCAGTTATTACCCCACTGCAATGGTGCACACACACATCAGATGACTCAACGCAGATCCACTGCCCATTTATTTGATGGCACAAAGTCCATGTCACCTAATCCCAAATGTATTTATCGGCATAAAACCAGAGTGACGTAGTGCTAAATCACTCACATCGTGCAGCTTCCACTTCCACAAGTTTCCCTATCCTCACTTTTTCTGTGAGCATTTCTCCTCAGATACTGACTGGTTAAAAGAAAAGGTTTGATATTTCTTTTAAAACCTACTTTTAAAAACTGTCAGAAGTTGACACTTCTTTGTTGTGTCTGGCAAAATAAAAAGTGACCTGCCATCTCAGAGCTGCATTCGTTTATAGTGCTTGGCAACATATCACAGGCAAAACTCCACCACACTGTGATATGTCAGAAGACTCTCAGAGTGGCAGCTTTATGAAAGTATATTCCTAGGGAACAAGCCTGGATGCTTCTTAGATTCCCCTGGAAATTTGCAGAGGCATTACAGAAATGTGCAAAAGTTGATCAGCAGACTTTCATTTCACCTCAAAACATTTATTCTAAATATAAGGCTATATTGAACTTTTCATCGAAAATGTGTCAGTACTAGAAAGCCTCCTTCCATATGTCAGCTATCATTCAGTTTGCTTCATTTTTAAAACTTGATACCACATTGAGGAGCTTAGGTAAGTGTAAAATACTTTCTGGATTTTCGAAAGTTTATGCCATTTTAAACATGTTTTATAATATATGTTTCCATTTCTCAAAGTTATTAATGTTCCCCTAAAAGCTTAACCAAAACTTCCTCTCTCCAGTAATATCATCCTTTTCCATTTAGTAAACATTAATTTTCCTTTCATGATTCTAGTGGAGCTTGAAATTAAAGGTGGCTTTCTTCTCTATTATGGCTTGCTTTGTGTATCAGCATCAAAACCGCCAGTTAACTACTGCTTTAGCACTAGTCAAGAGGGCATAAAAAGCCAAATAATTGATCTTGTATAGGCCCCACACAAGAGCAACTTCTTGTGGACATCTTTATCATTTTCTCCAAATGAAGATCTATCTGGTTTTGAAAGTAAGTGACTGCTTTTGGATCTGTCACCACTTGACATATGCAAGGTGATTAACTGATTTTAATCTTACTCTGTACAGGCCCTATCCTACAAGATGCTAGCTCACAGCATCAGTGCAGAAAAGCACTTCAGTTTCAACGAAGTGGCTCGACTGTTAGCTCTGCTCCGACGCCTGAAGTGCTCTGCTGCCCGAGGGTCAGAATATTCTGCATCTTCTAAAATTAAGTCCCATCTTTGTCCCGTTTCGGTCTCAGCCACTTCACGAGACCTATGCGGTGATCAAGGGGAAAAGTGCTCCAGCCAGGCCCTTCCTCCATTGCCACTTCTGTGCATCAGGGCAATTCAGACCTGCTCTTTCCCTCTTTTTTTCAGAATCACTATCTGCTGGCTGTTCATACCTACAGAAATGGAGTCTTTTGGGGGTTCTGTTCCTGCTTTTTAGTTGGAAACCACACATTTTCTCATAAAATTCTTTGCAGGGACTGGATGTCTGATGTTTTGCTCTTTGTAGCACATTAGCCAAGAGATCAGTGTTTACAGACTTCGGGTATCCCTAAACCATGAAAGTGAAACATGCTGTGCCACCGAGTATGTATGCGCATACACAAGGAGAGTTACATGGTCTGGGAGGAAATCAAGGGGCATCAAGTCTCTTTATGGAGCGGTGAGAACTGAACAGCCTCAGGAGGGAAAAAAAAGCAGGTTGTGAATGAAATTCCTCATCCTTCAAGAAGGCGCCTGTGTTCCCGCCCTGTTCCCTCTCTATTCTAATTCATTTGCCTTTCTCCTTCCATTTGGCATAAAGATTGGCAGTGCTGAGCTTTCTGTAATGATGGCACAGATAATGCTTGCGACAAACAAAGGTATATTTGGCTTTAGAATTATTTTAGGCTTGAATTCACAGGAGTCTTCGGTTGGCCTGCACCCACTGCAGTCAGAGTGGCTGACGTGGAAGCAGAGGAGACACACAAATACTTACTCTTGTGGCCAGCAGGACAGAAAGCACAAGCCTAAACAGAAGAAACTGGTAATTTGCCCAGTGGCTATTTGAGAGGAGTGGGAGGGGAAACTCCTTTTCTCAAGCTGTAGGTAGTGCACAACGGCCAAGATCCTACATACCAGTTTCCAGCTTGGTGCATCTTTTTTCTTGACTTCTTTGACTTGACTTTATTTGTTAATAAAGTTCTGCACAGCTTAATGCCCATAAGTCAAACCACAGGAGAAATTATAGACAGCAATCACTGCCACTCTGTGTGAACTGAATGCAGCTTTAATTGGGTCCTCCTAATTGTGCATGCAGCTGCCAGGAAAAACAGGATGATGCTTATCTCATACAAGAAAACAAATTCTTCTCACTACTCCATTGTAAACAAATGAAAAGGCGTGTATTCAAACAGTCACAAGAGTAAATGTATACATCTGCAGGTAAATAGCATTAACTTCAATGTAGTTCACTGTAATTGTTTAAAACTCATCCTAAAGATTTTGGTGAAAACTTAAGCAGGGCTAAGGATACCATTCACATGCCCAAAACAAACATTGGCACCTCAGCTGCCAAGTTCACTTAAATACTGCGAGAACAGCCAAGATTAATAGAGGAAACCAATCAACTGATTTTTTACAAGCTGTTAAATTGAAACCTGCCCCTCCATTCATTTAGTTCAAGAGATGTGATTACCTTGTAAACAGGAGGCATCCTTAAGTCACTACCTAATTAAAATTCCACTTATTCTGCATTTATGAGCTGCTCATTCTCATGCTATTGAAGGGAATTTAGTTACTCAAGAATGTACAAAGTCAGGTATTGTTTAACACCTATATATTGATGATGTGTTCAGTGCTGCATGTTAAACCAGCCATGTCACTGCCTGTTCCGGTAGCATATTTCACCAATACCTGCAAATGCTTCTTGGGATTACTTATATTTTGTAGGAGAAAAACAAAATGAACAGACCTTAGCAAATCATTATAACAACAGCATTAGGACAGAAAAGCATGTAAATGGGAGAGAAACAGGAAAAAAAAAATGTGTGCAGCACACAAAGAAGAATGGTGGGAAAGGAGGTCTGAGAAACAAATGTTGAGATAACTTCCTTTTCTGTTCTTCACACTTGAAATTATTTAATGAAAGAGGCTTTGTGGGTTTTTTGTAGAAAAACATCCAGAGAGACTAGTTCTGCTAGATACTTTAAATATTTTGTAAAAGGAAAATAAAAAATTATTATTAAAACCAAAATGTTTAATTAAATTAGAATGTAAGAGAAAATTTACTGCAGTTTTATAATTCATGTTAATAGTCAACGGTCTCAGAATCAGTATGACTGAAGTTCCCAGGGTGCTAAAATGGAGACAAGGGAAGTAGTAAGGAAAATCAATACTTACTACAGTAAATTTACAATAGTTAATGAACTTAGAAAGAACACCTTAAATTTTTAAAAGCACTAAATATTCCTAATGAACAATAATGATCTAATTATATTATACTTCCATATACAGATCTTTGAGACATAACACGTTCTTAATGCCTACACATTTGCACACCACATTTTTCCTCTTGCTTGTTTCCAGAGATCAAATTATATATTCAGCATATTCTGATTGTTCTCTGCCTTTTCCTCTAAAGGCACTGGCTTCACTTCTTAATTGAGACCCAGTGGAGATAAGTTCACCACAACATAATTTAACGAACTATGGAAGAGTTACCTTTTACTGCATGAAGTATCAAGCTGCATGACAGGGAAAGAGTATCTCCTAGGTGATGTTTCAGGAGATAATAATTAACTAAGACATCTTCTAAAATACCACCACCCACACAGAAATGCAGCCCTTTCCCCCTCTGAAATTGGACAACACACAAAGTGAGTTAATAAGCCAAGGACACAGTTCCTAAAAGGAGTTCAGTGACACAATTTCCTTCCTCCATGAAATCACAGATTAGAAATCGGAAACCTACAGTACAGACGAGTGAATTTTACTCTTTTTCCCTTTCAACTTCAAAGGCTGAATTGTACTTGATTTTCCCTTCACATTAGTCTTGGATGTGCCATCACCACAGTCCCTTCCAAGTGTGAAGGAGATTTTCCTTTTTGCTCTGAATGATTTTGAGCAGATCAGCAGAGGTACTCTCACCGCACACAGCTGCCATCTCAGCGCCTCCTGCCCCTTTACTTCAAGGCTTTGGGGAGAAACTTCTGCAGCATCAGCCTCGCTGTATTTTTTGGTTATTTACTTGTATTTTTGTGTAGGGGAAAAAACTCTGACTTTTAAATGTCTCACATGAGGCAGCCTGGGGAGCAGGACTGAGCCGCCTGCAGCCTCCCTCTCAGGGACACGGCAGACAGCACACTGCCATCCTTCTTCACCTCCCTCATCCCAGCGTGCTGCTTCCAGCCCTGTCCCAACCTTGCATAGCAAAGGCATCCTTCTGTCCCTTGATCTTTTTATATTTTTGTTGCAATTTAATGTTAATTAGATTTCAAATTCCTCAAAGTAGGAAGTGTGAGTCAAACGCTGGCTCCTACCGAGTTCAGAAAGGTGCGTGTATTTATAGGCATTTTTACAGCATTCAGCCACTTTGATCACCACCCTCCACACCACCACAGATGGTCATTTGATTATAACAAAAGATGTTTCACAAAGAACTGCTGAGACAGCGTTTCAAGAATTCTGAGTATTTTAATATTCATTAATTAAATGTTTCTGAGTTTCTGTCCCTTTAGCAACCAGCCATTGATGCTGTAAAAACATTCAAGTGAAGGGCAAATTGTTAATATTCCAAGAGAAACCCTATTTGCTATGAGAGCAGCTCTAATTAGCAAGACAAACCATCTTCTTGTAGTCATTTAGAGGAATCAGAAGCAAGCACAGAAACACTGGTCTTGATTACAGCAAAATATTTACTATCTCGTGCCTCAATGGAGAAAGTGCCCAGAGTTAAAGGCTTACCTGGGGAAATGGCAATTTTGTCTCCTGGCTTTGACTTTGCTCCCTAAACAAAGCACTCATTAGATCTGTTGCATGTAACGACCGCATTTTCTTAGCCTAGTTGCATGACTCTGTCTCTATTTCTTTTATCTAGCAAGCTGAAACGTTCTTTGGGAGGAATTTCACAAAACAAAGATTTCTTGAATGCATAGCTGCGTTTGGGTTGCTGTGTCCATCTTCTCCACAGCTATGGCTCAGCTGCAGGGCACCTGCAGGGAGAACGGACACCCAGGTGCAGGTGGCCAAGGGGGTTTTTTAGACACAGAATGAGACAGTCCACAAGTCGTTTCTCTGATAATGTTCCTATTGCAAAGAGGAGAAAATTGGTATTGACTAATAAATAGAGACTTCACAGTCAAAGCAAACTCACTGCTAAACAGCAGATTGCAGTCACGGGGTAGGAATGACCATCGACTCCTGTTAGGGCTGCTGCCGCAGACAAAAACCAGTGTCCCACAGCGAGCTGAAAAGCAACGTGGTCTGATAGTACCATGGGCAGAAGTCGCCATAGTCCGCAGTTGCTGTAATACAGCGTGCAGCACAGCGTTCGCATTGCCATGATGTTTTGCCTTGGGCCGCACGCACTACGTCATGACGTAAGGCCAGTGAAAGCCTGTCCAGCCAAAGCCAGACCTAATGGCTCGGAGCCACCGAGGGGTGGTGGCCAGGTGAGGCAGAAAACGTGTGTGCAAAATATATAGGAACAGTTCTACACTACATTTTCAAGCTTTGTTATCTCTCCATGCTATTTTAATTTATGGAGCTAAAATGCCCCCCCTCCCCTACCAGCAGGCCTAGGTAGTGCCTAATGAGCTCACTGAAGAGAGCTGATTGATTTAGCTGGTTCCTTTTCTCTGCAACGGGTTTAATAATTGCACAATTCTCTGGGCAAGATCAGGTCCTAAAGATGATAGGGGTTTTACCCCTCAGCGTAGCAGTCGTAAGACTGGAAGTTTCTCCATCCTCAGAGTGGGCCACTGTGGTGTCAGTGTCAAATGTAACTTGACAAGAGAGCCGATACCAGCAGGATTCTCAGACGTGGTGAAGGCAATACAAGATGTTTCTTTAAATCAAATCTGTCTTGTAGGTTATTTACACTAAGGGGAAAAAACCTTTTCTAGTTTTATTCTTTGCATTTCCTGGACTTAATACATTGCAGTTTGTTTTTTAAAAATGAATGCTCCAAAGCTGTTGAAACATTTTGCAGTTAGCATGTTACCCGGTGAGGCTGTATCATGACTGTGGTGTGTAAATGCCAAATAGCTTGTGTCACTGGCTGGCCCTGATAAATCAGAGTTTAAAACAAATACCACTTAAGCTTATCTACCAGTACTACTGCTTATATTCAATCAATACCCTGGGGCAGTGCCATCTGATAATGCTCTGCCTAGTCCAGGGGAAGATTTCTCATTGTTCCCACTGGACAGCCAGTGACCATTTCAGCCAAAACCGATCTTTCTGAAGAAATATATTTGAAATTTAAATTTTGCAAAATTTTATTTCTTGGGGAGAAAAAAAAAAAAAAAGAATAAAGGTTAAAACACATCCCAAAGCAGAATGAAACATTCTGGATTAAACAAAATGTTCCACACTGAAAGGTAAGCGACACTGTAGCAGGAAAAAAAAAACCCAATTTGTTCTTTCCTCAACTTTTTTTTAGTTTAGCTACCAATTCAAAATGTTGACCTAGTCTACTTAAGTGGCATTTCAAAGGAAACCTAGTATTTATAAAGTGAATGATCACTCTCTTTTAGACATGGCATTAAATACAACTTGTTCTCCTGCTGTGTGGAGCTCTCTTCTCTGCTTCCACGACGCAAGAGCAATGAATGGGTCTTTTGGGGGCCTACCTGATATGAAGTGAGAGATGTAAAAAAGTGACTTATTTTTAGTTAGAGAATTTTATTATGGTAAAGATATAATCCCTTCCTCAAGCATTATAGTCCTAAACAAAGTAATTACCGCCAAAGAATGTCTATTTTTTTCCTAAAACATATATAGCAAAAAACGCACCCCCAAGCCCAGCAACCATAAACTATGCGCAGGATAACCTGCCAACCGCTGCACTGCCGCTGAGGAAGCACCTTCCTGCCGGTGCCTATTTTCAAAAGTCAAAAGCAAAAAACCTGCATACACACATATATGAAAACTAATGAACTCCAACATACAACTTCAAAATGTTTATCCAAAGCTTTATAGAGAAGCTAATAGTTTTTTAAGTGCCACACAAATTTATCGAACTGAAAAGAGTATTAACATGATATGTTAATGAAATCTGCATTTAATAAGATATATATCCATTTAAATTCACTGTACCTTTCTGTCAACACAGCATATTGCAAAAATGAACCATCAAGACGGCAGTTTAATCTGATATAAAATCAAATGATCCATGTTAACAGGACAATTAAATAACTGTTGGAAACTAAAGGAAAAATTATCAGAAGTTCACCAGATATAAACTGGTTTTGAATAATGTGAAAGCACAATTACACAGTATGCAAACTGAAAGTTCTTACTGTGATAAGAATAATAGTGGTGGTAAATTAGATATCAATTTTATTATGAAAAAAGTCTAGCTCAGGTGCTTCAAAAAAGAAAGCAAAACTGCAAATTACATGCTGTTTATGTTGGCCTATTTAAAATTACTGGAAAATGCATTTCAAGGAAATTAGCATTTGGAAAGATTATTTGAAGGCAGTAAAACTGAAAATTATGACAGCTGCTTTTCTGCTGGACATGGCAAACAAAATGATGCACTATATATGTTACATAGAGGTTTGGTAGGTACTATTTCCCACAACAAAACATTACCATGCAACGGGTACAAACCACAGGAATTAAACCTTATGCTTAAAATTCAACAGCTTCTAGCTAGTAATATTGTATACCTACAGTCTGAAGATGCAATATAGGAATCCTCCTATATTTGCCTCCCCAGCAAAATTTTATTCTAGAGGCAATGCATAAATACTCTTGTACAGCTCCCTCATAGGTACGTTTGTCAACTTCACTTTTGCAAAAACAGCCCAGATGCTGGATGCTCGGAAACACTGCGGAGCTGATCTGTGAGCACAGCTCTGGCATCCCTGTTTCTGCTTCTCCACAATCACTTTAGTGCAGTAGCTGTCAATAAGTCAGCATGGTCTGTGAACCCCTGGAAGTTCATGGATTGCTTTTAAGGTAACTAAAAGGTCCAAATAAAGGTAAGAAAAGTAAGCTTACACCTAGCAGACCTCAATATAAAGAGGTCCATATGTCCACAGAATAATTTTAGAGGCTCATAGACTTAATGAAGGTTGAAACTACGGTTTTAAGGGTATAATTACCAAAAATGCACCTAAAGCTATGCGTTTGGTTTGAACTACAAAACAGACATTATCTCTCCAAAAGGACATTGAAGTAAAACACAGTCCTTCCTGGGTGCGTAATATTAGGAGTGCTCTACATCAGATACAAATAACCACACAGCTGAAAAGTTGCATTATCTCACTGGGCCAGCGCAGGAGCAGGGTCAGCAGTAAATGTGCCTGCACTTAATGGCCCTTTTTGCAGCCTCACTCAGCTTCAAGGGGAAAAAAACCCAGCACCACATTTCTTCAGAAGCCACACAATATTTGTTTTGTTTTTAATCGGGGAACTTTTGAGGATGACTCTTCATGTAGCTCTTCTCTTCCCCTCCCTGTGGTTACCCGTACTGCTTATCCATCACCCCAGGAGTGAGCAGTGCTGCCTGCAATTCCATGGGGACCGGACACAGAGAAGCAGCACATTAGATCCGCTCCATGTTCATGGCAACCACACAACCCTCCTTGCAAATGTAAATCTTTCAGATCTCTTCTTCTAATATTAATTTATATATCTGAAACAACAGAAAGGGGAAGATATATCTGGGGAAATAACCAAAGCTTCAGAATCGCCAGTTTGGTTTAAAATTCAGTTTCGCCAAAAAAGAATGTAGAAGTAATGCACATAGCCTCTGCTACAGCTGAGGGCAACCTCACCCTTTAAGCCGCAGTTCGGTTCAGCCACTGTCCCTCTGCCCAGACAACAGTACGAGCCCTTATGGAAGTGAGTGTGACTGGACAGGAACAGTATCTCGCAATCCTACAGGCAAGTTAGAGCCTTTCCACTTCGACACCCAAAAGCATCAGCGGTCAGTCTCAGCAGGTTCTGACGACACCTCTGCTTTCAACCTTCTGGTGCATTGGGCGCACAGATCTTTCTAGGATTGCTTTATCCACTCATACACATGAATAGCTAATTTGCTCAATGATTACGTTAGCTCCTCGATTATGTTAGATTATGTTAGGGACATGGTTTAGTGGGCATGGTGGTGTTGGGTTGACAGTTGGACTCGATGATCTTAGAGACCTTTTCCAACCTTAATGATTCTGTGATTCTCCCAATGCAGGTGAAGATTAATGTACATAAGTGTTTTAAAAACAGCTTTAGAAAACCTGATTCAAAGACCATTCAAGTCACGAGGAAGTTTTCCATTGACTTGCTTTGGATTGTGTCCCAAGTACTTATCAGTTCCTTCAGCCCCTGTGCTTCAACAGAGTTGAACTCCGCTTACTAAAGATGATACTCTGCTTTTTTCTTATTGCTGGTTAAAATTCATATTCACAGCGCAGCACTTTGAATCAGCGGTTTTCCCCAGATGCTTCTGATGCTTATCCTCCTTTGTTAAAGAGAATGCTAGTTCATATAACAGAGCTGGTAGCCTCTATTCAAGCTACCGTGCTGCAAAGTGATGTTGTCAGACAGACTGATCTTTCTCCAATAGCTTTTGCAGCACTTTTGTTATAAAGATGTTAAAGATAAGACGGAAGAGAAAAGGAACAGATTTAGAGTCTTGGGATAACAAAATATAAAGCATGACAAAGAATCATAATACTGATACTTGTAACTGAAAGAGCTACTGAGAAAGTGTATCCTGGGCTTTAGGGAAGAATAAGGGAAACGAGTAATGTAGGCTGCTAAGAAAATAAATAGATTTTTGTGAAAAAGGATAATGATAATTTTTGAAGGATTGTTAATAATTTTGTTTCATTGTTGTAATTGAGATTTAATTGTAGTAACTGGAAAGAGCATCAGACAGCACACCTTCAGGAGTCTAAGCCCCCAACTCACAACTAAGTTACTCCAGGGAGCTATTAAGTATAATAAAAGACCGGGAATAGCATGTATATCATGGGAACAGAGATTCTCAGCAGTTATTCTAGCTCTATGAAATAGATATGATAATGAACAGATTTTAAAATGCATTGATATTGAGAGTCCTTAGTAACATTACACTAACTTAACATTACGGTGTAGCCTTTAAGGCCAAATTCTGCTTGCATGGCCAAGGTTTGTATGTAGACTGTTAGGTGGCATTTTTCAAAGCAACAACAACAACAAAAAGTTCTCAATCTCCCACCATTAAACTTTAAATGGTAACTCTACAGGTAGCAGATTTATGCTAGTGCTAAATACTTTGCAAAACTTCAAACATTGAAGAGTAGAAAATCACGTAAAGAAGAGCTAGTTAAATATACAGGGGACAAAGTACAAGATTTATTATGCAAACTACACATGCCCAAATGCAGCTTATGCAAGAGTAGAAGGGATTCTTCTAATACATATCACCATCCTTCATGGAAATTGTTCTGTGCTTCAACTAAACAGAAAGCACAGGTTGCCCTTAACTCATCTTATTTTGGTTAGATTTCGTATTTCTTGGAATTAGCCCCTTTTCTATTAGAAAGACAGACAAAACAAACAAGAAGCCCCAAGACAGTAGCTACTGTTAAATAAAAACTGGATTTCCTCATCGCTGAGTAACTGCCACAGTCTTCAGCGTGCACCAAGCTGCAACACCCAGAGAAGGGTTCGTGGAGCACGGTGATGGGCTGTTTAATGGCTGAATGCATTACAGTGTTCAACCAGGCCCTCTCGCATTCACTCCTGCAATGTTTCTCAATCTTTGCCGCACCTAATGAACAAGTTTAAAAGGATCAAACCACCGAGTGGATAATGTACCTGGTGGGCTCTCTCCAAGTATCTTTTTCTTGCTTTCTACCTTTGTAAACAAGTTAAAAATGCAGCAGAGAGGAAAATTGCTAGTGACACTACAGACCTTGCTGGCTTTCCTACATTACCAGAAGTTGCAAAAAGCGACTCTGAACGGCACAGAAAACTAGTTATGCCAATTAAAAGGGTTGGAGTAATAATTTTGAAGTAGCAATTGTCTAACTTGTCATTTTTAAGTGATGTCTTCTAACACAATTTCTCTATTTACTGGAATTTTTACACAAAGTATTGCAGCCTGCAGAAGCCTTAAACACCTATCATAGTGAATAGCATGTACCAGAGTTGAGGATTAGGTGATCTTATTCCTGTAATAGGATTTGCCTGCTAATTGTCACTGAAATGACAGCAGCATCTGTTAACAGGAGCATAGGAATTGCCATAGTGGCTCAGATCAGCAGCCCATCTATCCATTTAAATATCCTGTCTTTAGCAATGGGTGGTATGATATGATTTAGAGGAAAATGCAAGGTAGTCTGCTATGGAATAAACTACTATGAAGTAAAGTTTCTTCAATATTCTCAGTAGCAGTCATATTTCTTACAAACCTCCTTTTACTTTGGCAAAGAAGCCCGATCTTTTTAAATTCTCTTCATAAAATTCTCTTTTCCATGACTCCTGAACAATCTCATAGTTCAGAAGATATACAGCATGATGCCTCTCCTTGTTCTTCATTTGAATTGCGGTCGTGCCCAGAGCAGCTCAATAGTGGCTGCACACTTAGAACTTCAGGGAGGACAAAGACCAGAAACTGATAGGTTCAACCATGGTGGTGCAAAAAGTGAGATGCGTAAAGATGACTCTTTCCTACTCTTTCCTGGGCTGCATCAAAAGCAGCGTGACCAGCAGGTCGAGAGAGGTGATTCTCCCCCTCTACTCCGCTCTCGTGAGACCCCACATGGAGTAGTGCGTTCAGCTCTGAGGCTCCCAACTTAAGAAGGACATGGACCTGTTGGAGCGAATCCAGAGGAGGGCCACAAAGATGATCAGAGGGCTGGAGCACCTCTCCTATGACGACAGGCTGAAAGACTTGGGGTTGTTCAGCCTGGAGAAGAGAAGGCTCCAGGGAGACCTTATAGCAGCCTTCCACGACCTGAAGGAGGCCTACAAGAAAGTTGGAGAGGGACTTTTTACAAGGGCGTGTAGTGATAGGACAAGGGGTAATGGCTTTAAACTGAAAGAGGGTAGATTTAGATTAGATATAAGGAAGAAATTCTTCACTATGAGGATGGTGAGGCACTGAAACAGGTTGCCCAGAGAAGTTGTGGATGCCCCATACCTGGAAGTGTTCAAGGCCAGGTTGGATGGGGCTTTGAGCAACCCGGTCTAGTGGAAGGTGTCCCTGCCCATGGCAGGGGGGTTGGAACTAGATGATCTTTAAGGTCCTTTCAAACCCAAACCATTCTATGATTCTATGATTCTACAGCCTGTTCCTGAAATAACTGAGCTTTGGGAGCAGTTCAAGAAACCTTGGAATTCACAGGACAACAGTAATAGTAGCAGCAACTGCAACTGAATTCAGTAGTAACTCCTACTGACTATAGGAGAACCACCTCAAATCTTTAGGCAGGGCTGTCAAGAAGGATGTGAGCTACAGCAGCTTCCCTGGGCATACCAGTAGCAAGGGATCCAGAAGGAACAAAGAACCACCTCTGCTGCACCAGCATGGTCCTGTCCTGTCACCCTATAACGTGCAAGGAAAGAGGATATTAAGAAGGGAGAGGAACAGAGACGGGTGATGCTAGAAGAGCGGCACTCTGAATATTTGTCTCATCAATGCTCAAAACAATGTCTGCCCATGGGCTAGGTTACAGATCAGTCAGTTCCTAACTTCACTTGTAAGCTGCAATCATTTAATGATTTGGGAATCTTGTTGATTTATACTCGCAAAACCAAATGATCATTCAGAAAACTTACACCATGGCTTTTCCATTATTGTTTCTACTGCAAGAATAAGAAAAAAACAAGCTCTGAAAGCAGTACGCTGCAGTATCAGGTAATTATATCGCAATACACTCAAGCTCTTTCAAATAATTAGTTAGTCAAACATCTGCTGCAAATTAATATTGGGCCAAACTTGTCTCTTGGGTAATTCAATGGACTTCAGTACCATTAGGCAAGGGATGATCTCTTCCAACACATTTACTGTCTGTGGATCATTTGCTGTGGTTTAGAGCTTCTTCCTTGCATTGCTCTAGATTGAAATCCTCTTGCAGTGCAGTAGCTATTTACTAGCTTGTGCTGATGCGTCCACTTTTTCTGGCTTAACTCAAGAAAATTCAAAATGTACACACTACCAAGGAAATGAATTTATTCAATAAGCTCTGCAGTGTCAACTCTTACTAATTCTATAATGCTGGAATAAACAAAGTCAGAATTATGCTTGGCTTTCTAGCCATCAATAAAACCTTATAAATCTGTAAGGACTCATAAATTTCACTGTACAAAAACTGATATTAAGGCAACTCTTAACTTGGAAAATTCAAATTGCATTTTAACCAAACAACAAATGAAGCTAATATGTATTGACTGCATTAAGAATTCATAAATGCACAGAAAAGACATAAACAGTCTTTATAGTGTTGCCATGTCTTTGAGGCATTGATTAAACTCTGTAGATGCCAGTCTGTCACTTTAGCAGCTATTCAATAAGTCCAGTGTTTGTCCATCAATGTCTTTTGTCATTGGTCTGACTGTCCTGCTCCTGCTCAGGTTGGCAGCTATTTCAAAAAATGAACTGTCACCATGGGATAATCAATTAATCAAGCATGAATTGCTTGACCGCGTCTTCTAATGAATGTTAACATGTAAACACTTGTCAGACACTTTGCAGACCAGAGGGTTTGTGTGGTTATATTCGTGTCTGAGAAGCTGACTGGCAGCAAAGCCCGTAAGCACAGACCTATCTCATTGTGTTAATAATACATATTGCTTACAAGTATTTATTTAAAATAGATTAGCTACAACCATAATGATTTTATTGATTTTACAATCTTTTCCCCTTCTATGGAAATGGAGGTGAATCTTTGCAGGAAGAAGTTGGTACCCTACAGGAGTGAGGCAAGTATACATCGTCTCACGCCCTGGTGTGAAAGGTTAATGCATTTTCACGAGCCATCACCTCCTCTCACACACAAAAGCAATTTATATCCAAACCCTATAATTACAATACTGCTTAGCAACACCCCAAAAATTCTATTGCTATTTCAGTGATAAGCCTCATTCTTAGGGATTACATTTGTCAAATTAATAGTAAAACTATGCAACAGTTCTCTGTGAAGATGTACATTTTAATTATTTTATATAAATACAGTGGCTTAAGTCACTGTTTCTGTTATTAGCAGAAGAGTGGAGGGTAAATATTTCAGTAAGCAGTATTAATTGTCCACTAAGCTATATGGGATCCTGAGGCACGCTAAAGTATCAATTTTGTTCTCTAAAGTTATTCTTGAACCTTTAAATAAATAATTTTATTATCTAAGCTGGTGAACAGAATGGGTTAAAGAATTTTTTAGACAAACAAAAGCATTTTATTTCGAAGGTAACTGGATTTCAACAACCAAACACTAGATTTTGTCCCTCAGAAGTTTTGTTTCTTCTTTTTTTTTCCACTGAAACCTCCAACAAAACCCACAAAAGAAAAAACTCAATACAACATTATTTTTCCACAGACAAACACAATAGTTTCACATATAAATATACATCTTTTTGGAGCACTTCTCCTGAACAATTCCCACTGAACAAAACTGCACTTTTTAAAACCACAACACTTATTTAGATGAAGGACTATGGATTTAGGAGTCCAACTTTAGTCAGGCTGGTTGAAAATTCAGAGCCTCTAGTCATGTATTTATAATTATGAGCTTCACTGCGCCAGTTCGTAAGCAGAACTCCCCTCTGGTTAACGTGGGGAGGTGTGCTGGAGACTGGCTGGATGACACAGCCAAGCAGCAGTAAGACTTTGCATACAGGAAAGATTTTACAATACGTCCTTTTTTAAATTCAAAATCACAATTTAATTTTTTTTTTAAATACTGCCTCTGCTCTGAGCACATTTTTGAAAATGCATGAAGCTAATTTAAACATGCAAAATGTCATTCTGTACCTCTACGCCACATGTCAGCATGTGCATGTCTGCAGGAAAGGGCAGCCATTAGGTACAGGAACACACAGGATGGATTCCCTTCTGGTACTGGCACACGAGTTAAGCACATGGGAATGTGTGCAACCCACAGTATGCACATTAATTTGGAAGATCTGACATTTATGAACTTGGATTAAACTGTGTTTCATGATTACAGATTCATGTTTCTGGATGACTTTACCAGGAGCGTCTTGGATGGAACCCTGTGGGACTGTTTCATGAGGCACCAGAAGGGTAGCAGCATGCCTAGTATGGTTAGCCTCAGATTTCTCTGTATCTGAGTAAATGACACAGCAATCGTTCTAGGAAAATGCCATTTTAATTATAATACTACTTATTTAGCAAATTCCATTTACGAAAATGGCATACAGTACTGCGGAATCACGTGCATAGGGCTCTTTCAAGTACTAAGGACTCAAGTAACACTGCCTGGGGATAAAAGCAAGGCTGCTTATAGATACGGACATTCTCAACCTAATTTAATAACTCTGAAGAACTCTAACTATAGAAATGGCCATAGAGGCAAGTTTACATATCCACGTCTTAGATAAATCGGAGGGGAAATGTATATGTAGTCTACTAATTTAAAAAATAAGAAAAAAAAATTAAAAATCTTTGTTCCTACCTTGTAATCCTATGATTGCTTTTTAGTGACCAAATATTTTGAATGTACTTGTGTGAAAATAATATATTTTGCAACAATAGATCTGAGGTCAAGACTGGAGTTCAGTTTAGGAAGTTAATCCCAATGAGATCCATGCTTCTGCCGCTCTACCAGAGATCACTGTTCCCCCATTTTGGCTGGCCAAAAAAAATTCATGAATTTTAATTTTCAATACAAAGCCAGACAGCTGTTTACAGAACTGTTACAAATGAAAAATAACTTTTTTCCCTGGGTTATAACAAGTCCAACTCAGTTCCTCCAGCTGCTTCACCCTCCTAAATATATCATTTTTTTCACCAAGGCTAGCTGCTTGAACCAGCTCAGTTCCCGGTTGCAAAAGAATCATGCAACAAAACTAAGGCAATGGCAGTCTGGACTCAGCCCAACCATGCCTGGGGGTTAGTTTAAACTTGCCTTAATGTAAGCCACCAATAAAGGTGCTTTGAGCCGAGATTACTGATTTAACATGGAAACACCTGATGCAATCAAACAAAAACAAGTGGATAAAGGATAGCAGCCTCTTAAAATGCCACAGTCTCTACTACTTCTTATCTGGCACTCACTCACTTTCCACAGGTTTTAGAGATAAAACACTGCAGTGAGTACATGGATTATTCTGTTCTGAAATGAAGCTGTATGTTCTTTTATGCCTCCCAAACAGTGTTATTAATCTAATATAACACTGTATACATGCTTTTAAAAGCATAAATTTAGCACTGAAAATATGCTTCCAGTTGTTTTAATGCTAGTTACCCTATATATTTCTCTTTTTGCTACATTATTGTAATAGAATATTTGCTTACAAATACATTATTTCATTCATTGCAAACACCTGAAATCAGTTTCCAAAACCAGATTAAACTTACAAACCTTGGGCTTTATCAACTTTCAGTTTCCAAAGCTTGAAGTTAGATCAGCCAATGTACAGCTATTTTGTATTAATCAAAATTGATTTTTTAATATTCTGGAACCGCACGAGTGATAGGGCAGAGCAGCATATTTCATTCATTCCTTAGATTACAGTTTGTAATGTAAGTGCTTCCTCTGAATATCCATGAAATTAAAATGTATGTGAAGTAGTAGTTATTTTTTGAAAAAAGAAAAATGCCTTTGGAGGAGAGGCAAGCAACAAATCCCACCCAGGTTTCATAAAATGCTCTCCACCTGTGCCCTCCTGAGTGTGTTCTTCAGAATAAAACGAAAAAGAGAAAGGAGGCGTTCAAGCGTAACAAAAATGTATCAGTTAACACAGCTATCAAGTTTAGTTTGCTTAACGTCATGGAATCTGATTCTCGTTTATGCTTTTCCACTATAATTTATACCCAGGGAAAGTCCATGTAAATTGCTAGAAAGTATAGAGGGGCGTTAATGTAACCAAAAATAAGGCTCACATAATGTCTTTTTTTTTTCATAGAACAGCCTGGAATCTTCAGACATTACTTACAGGTTTTATTTAAGGAACAGACATTTTTGCTACTTCCCTGGATTTAACAAAGTCAATAGAAGGTATACATAAATATGCAGGATTGAAAAGCCATTCCCTAAATTTATGAAGCCTGGGATCTCCCTACATGGGATTCTCAATCCTTCCAAATTCCATGATGGCATTTCTGGGTTGATAATAACTATTCTACAATATTGTTCAGATTTTGTTCCCAAGCCCATTTAAGTTTGCAATATCTGTATAGCTACAAAAAAAAATTAAAACAGAAAGGCAAATTGTAGCAAATACATTAAATCTGTGACTTCAGTGGAACCACGCTGCTGTACATTAGCACATAATTTAGTCCACTGCCTCTCTCAGATGCTCTAACCAGCCATGACCGTACATGATTTCCTGTCCCACATTTACGCATTTCCAAGCGGGCCATAGCCTGAACAGATGTATTCAGCAAACGCAGTTTAGCACTAGGTTTTATTGAAAGATGGCCAGACTAAATGTGCATGAAAACTACATTGCACTGATACCTGAGAGTGCCATCTATTTTCAGCAGCACTCACCTTCATTTATGGAAGAGCAATGAAGTTTCTGACACATGTTCTGTTGCCGTCATAACATTTTTTCTTAACCTTTTGCCAAAAGCACCTGGGGCTGGGAGCTCCCCACCACCTACCGCTGACAAGTCTGCTGCATATACTCTAGATGAGCGATTCCAACATCACCCTTAAAGCATCAACCCACCAGGAGCTGCCGGGGAGGTTATTGCCTGTCAGCCTCCTGCATTTCCTTATCCAACAGACTTGACTTTGGGGAATCTGTGAGGTGTACTTCATACGGTTTCAAATCCATCTCCATACCTTCTGAAGTGCTTTATCCACAGCACATCTATGATTACCTAACACCAGATTGCAGGGATCTTTTTGGAAAGACTTTGCTTGAAGCATTGATTTTGCAAATGCAGTCATACATGCTACACCTTAATCACATGCCTACTCCTGTGGAAATCAGTGACACAATGTGAATATTTGCTTTATACTTAATACACTATGGAGTGATATAACAAGGACAGAAAAGCATCTCTGTGTAAACAGACTAAAGATTGTGAGGAACTGAAGCAAAGAAACAATACCTACACTTCTCCCTTCCTCCCTCATTGCAAAAGTTTTTTCTCTCTCTCTTGTGGTATTGGTATATATTTCACCTTCTACTCTTCTAAGGCTCTTTTTAATTCAGTGTTTTCATTTAAAAATGCTGGCTGAAGATATAAAGAACCTACAGCATCCACATTTTGAAGGCTATTGGAACTCACAGTATCAATTTACAAGGTTTTTTAATTCTTTTGTATTTATTTCGTTAATCTTAACATAGTAGAGGGTTTTTTTCTATAGTCATCTCAAATATTTTTCTGTTCATATGAGGGCAGAACACTTATTTCATGAAAAATAAAATGATAAGTACTCAAATAATCACCTGATTGCAGGAGCAAGGGATTTGGAAAAAAACTCACGGTTTTAAACAAATTTTTAAAATCATATTTAAAATATGACAACTAGGAATAACTTATTATTATTGTTGTTGTCGTTGTTGTTATTAAAACCACCTTCCCCCGAGGCCAACTTGAGCTCCATCATGGAGCACAGTTTGCTCAGGCCTTGAGCACAGAGAAGCGCCTGGTGCTTCACAGTGCAGCGAGCTGGCGAGCGGGAGTGTCAGAATTAGCGGGCCCACCAGGGGAAGGGGCAGCACAGATGCAGGAAGGATGCACAGACTGGACCGGTCCTTATAGATCTGAGATTCCCCTGCTGCTGCCTAAAAAGCTTGGTTTATCAAGGAGCAAGGATTGGACTTCAAGGGAAGGTGGGAGCCCAGCCTGCCAGGAAGCCCGACTGCAACGATGCCAGTAGCAATCGCGGTGAAATACTGTCCCTCCAGCTACAGCCCAGTGGCTCACAATGACTTAGGCAGGCAGCAATATCCCCAGCCTCCAGTAGCACGCCAGACTTTAATGTCAACTTTCTACTACTGCTCTTTGAGATAAATACAGCATGCTCCTGAATCGTACCAGGGGCTTATCTTGTGCTTTTTCACTACCTACAGCTTACAGGATCAAGCCCGGAGTTGTTAAATGATCCAAGAGAAATACATTTCAGGATTTTCCTATCTTCAAGCTTTGCAGAAAGGCTATTGGTGATAAAGACAGTGAATAATCGTATTTGTTCTGCTATTAAATGGCCAAATAATAAATAAAATGTTATCTGAAGTGGATCAATTCAAAACGTTTATGCCGCTACTGAATACCATCATGTCCACCTAAAGACAGCTAGGTAGATCAGTTGGAAGATGGAATTCACCTCAAGTTCCGAGTGGGAGGTAGAGGCTGCATATGGTATGCACCTGGTTAATCCACAGAAACCAGCAAAATACACAGGCAAAAGGAGAGTCTGAAACCCCTCAGCAGCAGAGCAGTGCTGACTCAGGTCTGAAGTTGTACTGCTGACGCTCATGTCTAACGGTAATTATTTAACCTTTTACTGGGAGGGTATATCATGGAAAGCAATGGACTGAATTAAATTTTCATTAAGAGATGCAAGATTCCTGCCCAGCTGGTGAGGCACACAGCACTGCAACTACCGCTTTCCTCACACACGGTTATCCCCACCCTTGTTCAGTCGCACACCCTGTTAGCCAGTTGCCTTTTTCATATAGTTGTTTACACAAGAACGTATTTTGGGTTGCTGTTTAGTGGAGCAGGCATTCCCATTTGAATGGGAATGAATCTACATCGGAAGATTTAGTTTTAAATTTACCTGACATATTACAGATAATAGGATCAGATCTTCAGTTACTGTAAATCTGTCAATGAAGTCCTTGCTGGAAGCTAAGGAGCTAGTTACCTGCTTGATTTCTTTGGATAATTAAGTCTTCTGCACAAAGTATTGTTTTGCAGACAGCATTGCACTCATGCTGAAAGAGTAATAAACCAGTAGAGCTGTTCGTGTTAAGCGTTTGTACTGCTTGTACTTTGTTAAAGAAAGTGTAAAAAGTGTAAATCTATTTAGAAGAGGAATCATTGCCAACATACAGAAAATGAGCTCAAGGATGGCTTATTTGTCAACTAAATATATACCTGTATCTCCTTCTCTCTCCACATAAAGGTATAAAAGGATGAAAATAATCCTCTTTGTGGGTTTTATTTGTTCTTGCTCGAAGTTAGCACCTCTGTGCCTGTCTAAAAGGAACACCTGGCACAGTTCATGAACTGGTTTGAGTTGGTACCATGAACCTCAAAGATGCCGTAGCTGTTTCATTTCAGAAGTGCAATCCTTGCTACCCAGACCTCTCGATCAATGAGCAATTCCAAATGCAACACAGATTATAATATCAACTGATTTCTTTTGCTTCTTTTGTTTCAGTAGTTACATTCTTGCACAAATGCAATTTGAAGCACTAGACAAGCTCAACAGTTTCCCGGTCTATGTGCTCAAGGCCAAAGGAAGAACTCCCTCCCACTTTTTGTCACATCACAGCAATGTCACTCTGACTTAAAACTCAGGATAGAAGATGTAAGTACCAGTAATGTAGAAGGTCTATCAGTAGCATTAGGAGACCTTCTAAAAGCCTAAAATTAATTTAACTAGGGACCCTAATTTTCATAAATGTCACAAGTGGTATAAAAGAAAGGCTGTCTGCTATACTTAACAAACAGCACATGTAGGCATGCTGCCAGCCTTCACATGGGCCAAGGGACACACAGTAAATTCTCACAGCTTTAGTGTTTACTTCATGGCTCCTTTGAAAACAACAGTGGCTAACTATGTTGATGGAAGTCTTGCCTGAGGTCCCCGAACAGTCATTAAACTCTTAGCCTTCTGTTCAATATAAAATGACATGCTCGTTCTGCATTTCTTTCACTGAGCTGCTATGGAGGAGCCATGATTCGATTGATATGCCTGGCTCAAGCCCAAAAATGATTGCATTGCACTTTCCTGTAGCAGGCTGTCAGTTCACATTCAGAAAGCCATACAGGATGCAATTGTCTGGTCACCAAAAATAGCTTCAGTGCATATTTAAGCCATTTCAATGTGGCAATATGAGAATTAATTCTCACTTCTCCTTCTGGAAATGTATCATTTGCATGGCAGTGCCGTTCAGGGTGCACAGAATCATCGCATCCCACAACATATTAATATTTTAGTTTGTTATCTTTGAAGTTATTTTTAGCAGCCAACTGTCCTTGTGTGAAGCTCAAAACTGCAGCAAGATGCTTGGGCATGTTCTGTGCATGGTCAAGGACGTATCGTCACACATCTGCTCAGCAGGCTGCAACCTTGTCTATTATTAAAGTAATCTCTGAACTGCTACTGTTAACACATGTAATCATCAGACGCAGGATGTCTTTTCCCACCTGCTCTCTATTTTTTACCCTGTTATCCTACAAGTTTTAACAGCAACTTGCATTTCAGCTGATAAACACCTGGAACTGAGACTCACTATAACAAAGCACAGAGTATTTTGTGATTATTTTTTTTTTTTAGCTACTAGAGCATATTCTCAGCTTTTCAGTATGCATTTCTATTTTTAGCATTAGTTTAAGAACACAGAAATTTATAATGATCAAACATAATTAAATATCAATATTCTGGATTTACAGGCAAGAATCACATTTAATAACCAAGTGGGTAATAGATTCTATTGTTTTGTCCTACTTATTGAAAATGCACAGGCTTTCTATATGAACTAAAGTATTAGAATATCAGTTTGGAAATGGATTTATGTCAAATTTTATATGCTTGAAAGATCAGTGGTCCCCAACTGAAACCTTTGCTGCTTTTTTGTGCCATAGTAAAGGGCTCAACAAGATCTATAACACGTTAGCTGCATATACTTCCCTACCAACATATTAACTATTGAATTTTTCTACCCTGTGAGAGCAGAACTTTTGCATTTTGGCTAATTTAGCACAGCGCGTGTACGTATTAAGGGATACATTAATTTTATTATTTCCCTCCTTCCTGTTCAATACAGAGAGTGAGAATATGTGTAGTTGAAACCATCAGCAAGCATTAATGTTACAGCTTTTGAATTTACTAGGCGTTCTCTCAGAAAACAAGGGAAATTACAATGTCACTGGAGGTGCATTGCAGGCTCTCAACCTCCCAGGCTTCACCTTCAGGAACCAACCCTTCTGAAATTATGGCTTGATTCATTTAGCTAGCTTGCCCTCCCCAACTAACTGTATTACGCTCATGCCGTTCTCTGCAAAAAAAAAAGAGAACATTCCAACTTTCTGAGAATACAGAAGGCAAATTCTCATATTCACCTTCAAAACTGAAACAAAAGAACGGTGAAGAGCTGTTTCATGATTTTGCTAACATGTAATTTCTGCCCAGTCCTGCTGTTCTGCAGTTGCCATCACTGAGAAGAGGAAACTTTCCAGAAAGTGGAAATACCAAGCTGGAGCAAACCCCTCCAGTTCGACAACAGCACTTGTGCAGAACACCCGCTCCTTGCTTGTTCCCTGCACTGAAGCATCCAGACTGTACGTCCCCGCCCGCAAGCAGGGCTGCGGGGACACTATGTCACCTCCACACCTTACCTTCCCTCCCACCGTTTCATCCCTACTCCTACAGCCTCTGCTGCCAAAGCATCTGATCCTGATAAACAGTCAAAAGCAATACGGCTGGAATTTTCGTCCTTAGGCAGAGGTCAGGGCCAGCTGATAGCCCTCCCCAGTGACAACTGGCTCCTAGAGTAGCGGAACGAGAAATATTTGCACTGGTTACTCTCTGCTTCGTACAGAGCAGATTTGCATCACCACTAAACCAGAGACTACAGCACATATTTCAACTGATTGTGTTTAAACAGTACTAAAGGACAAGGGATGAGAAAAGAGATTCAGAAAACAAATAAATTCTAATTCGTGTATTTCACAAAACAGCTTTATTTCATTGTAGGAAACCCAAAGTGGTGGCTCCTACAGGTGTTACATGTTGTAGAGATTGTTATATATAGTAGAGGTTAGGTAAAAATGTTACAGAAATACTAATGAAGTATTGCTTATTCAGCTTTTGCAATTTGTTTCCAGCCAATTTCAGGGGTTTTTTGTTTTTCTTTCTTCAGTCCCTGTTTATAGATACATACTCATGTTCACCATCTCACGCGGTATATGATGCCTAAAGTTTTAAAGTGAATATATTTTAGCAGAAAAAATAGATGAATGTCTTATGTCTGTAGTCATTATGTGATACAACAAATACTACGAAACAGGTATAAAAGGAATTTAAAATCTTAATTCATACTATGCAAATCAAATAGTGTGAAAGCTCTTCCTGAGCAAATTATATTCTCAAGGCAAGAGACCCAAATCTGTACTATTTCCTAATAATAATTCCCTGATCATTCTATAATTCTACAATAGACTACAAAAATTCAGAGGCTCAGTATCAAACTATCTATTCAGAATATAAGAACCATATGACAAAGTATTTATACAATGACTTAGCACAGTAGTTTTCAGGGAGGATTTGAAAAACGTAATTAATTGGTTCATAATTTATTAATAAAAAAGTAAGGAGTATTTTCATTGTAGATGAGTATAAGCAAGAGTCCTCATCTTTTATCATTCATTCCTGAGCAAGCACGCCGTGCAAGTAATTGCTTCTCATTACAAGCCTTATCCTGAAAATTGTTGCTGAGTACCTGAAACCTGTGTTTATTAGGTTGTTTAGGACATGCAGCGACTTTAAACAGTGAATGGATGTGTTCGGATGTAGTGTCATATTATCTTAGTATCTGCCGTGTAAGACCTAACAATGAGGTTGAAATATGAGGGATGCAGAAATGGAGGGAAACAAAACTGCTGGTTGCTTTTAGAAATCTGTCTTTTCAAAGTAAGCCTCAGTTTTCCAGAGCTGCTGCTACTTACAGAAGTCACGCACCTAACTTTTTTTTAAAGCATGTAAGCAAAACTAATTACTTACTTCAAGCTTACCACGCATGGAAGTGCTTTGCTAGATTCAGACCTGCAGTCAGCCATTATCAACTTCAATTACCAAACGCTATGCTTTTTTATCTAGGTTTAAGCGCTCATCCCAGTTTTTTCAGCCCAAAGACCCCTGGGACAGTTTATATGTTGATACCCTCGCTAAACAAGTACCCCTAACACGTTTTTTACAACCTGGGAATTACAGCAGAGGGAAGGGACAGTCTGGCTGTACTTGTACCACAGCATATTCTTCACTTTCCGGGGAGTGCTATCTTTTTTGTCATTTAAATGCAGGCAAGACTATTAGTTCTAAGTTATTCTGTGTAAAGAGCCCCTGCATGCATACACCCCACCCAGATACCTGCACAGCAATTGGCACAGTCCTTGGTTTACACATTGGGTAGAAGAAGGACTTGATTGTCTTAGTGAGATTGTAATATTTAGTAGCAATGGAGTCTAGATGTTTTAAACAAGGCTGTCTCTTCCAACTCCTTTTTCATGAATAAATTATGATTAAATTAATTATGTGATTTTTATCCCATTTCTTCTTAAAAGCAGTCCTGCTGAGATTTTAACATGTAGTTACAGTGAAGTCTAGGTGTTTTAAACAAAGCCTTCAGCTAATTGCAAAAATCAGGTTTCATTGTTGTGAACGGGTAAGAAAGTGTCAGAGCCCCGTCTCTTTGTCACTTCTTTTCTTCTGACAGCAGTGGAAGTATGACATAGCTGAATACTGAATTAGACACCCAGAGTAATTCAATCAGTTTGAACTCTTCTGTTTGAGGAGCTATACAAGCTCTGTTTTGGGAGTAGCTATACAAGACACAGAAAATGTCCTGTGAAAAAGGGGCAGTATTTACCATGGCTTCAGAGGCTAACGAGCAATGAATTCATGACTGAGGAGCATCATTTCAAACGAGTGTCATCTGTGTCTCCCTACAAGCATATGCACATGCCATATATTGTCCAGAAAAATGTTTAATACATATTTAATAGACTTGTTCTGTAAACACATACTAACGGAAACAGCACTTGCTAACAAGGGCAGTCCTGTCCATTTTAATGGTCAGTGTCCTGGCTTTTAGTGGTAATACTCTATGAGTAAAGTGATTCTGTGCTTTTCTATGCTAGACAGATGGATCTCATCGCAGCACTGCAAAGCCTGTGCTCACATTCATGTTGGTAGAAAAAATACACTAAGGCTTGTTTTCAAATCCGACTGCGAAGGCAAATGCCATAGTTAACACATGTCCCAGCGCAGGAAAATCCAAAAAAGCCAACAAAATCTCTGAGTAGGATCTTCAAAGAGCTTTTCTAAACTTCAGTGTCACAGCCTTAAGAGAGTATCTATAATTAATGAAGTAATTAGATTAGATTTATAGAGAGGCAATCCAAGACACCCGTCCCAGATAAATGGGTGATTCATTTAAAATGACTAACCATAACCACGGTGAAATGATTGTAGACCAAACCAGTTACCTCACCACACCTGTACCTGACCACAACGAGGGCCCCACAGCCTCCGAGCAGGGGGACAGCACCTTTCAAAAGACTTGAAAGAAGAGACACTCAGGAACACCGGCTGGGCTAACTGGAAGGAACTGCCCTACTTTCATTCATGCATTGCAGTTATTTTACATTTTGTCTTCAATGCAGTCTGACCCAAACTCCACAGCCCTAACTAAACACTCACTGAAATCTGGCATCCTTCTAGTGTAATTGGTGAGGCGTATGTATTTGTGGTGGAGCACAGTTTCTATCAAGTTTGACTTTCTCATAGAGATTCATTTCCACAGTCTTTTACTTCCCATTGACTATAACAATTCACAGCAACAACACCTCATGGTAACGTATGATAAACTTGCAGAGTTTTGCAGCAGGAGCTAAATGAAATGGTGTCACAAATGCACGTTAGTGCAGTGCACTCAGTACCATTCGTATTAAACAAACGGATATTAAAGTTCCTCTCATCTAAACAACTGTGAGACAAACTCTTCTACTGCATAAATCACATTGGTATCAAGGGGTCAACATGCAGACAGATGCTGTATTAGGCACTAAATCTCAAAACAGCCAAGTTAAAACCACTATAATAGGAGATCCTTACTGTTTAGAAAACACAACTGCCTGGCAATAGTATCTGCTAAAATAATAAGTTTCTTTCAAAACTAGTAAGCGGAAAACTAAAAGGAAATATAGTTTTTAAAACATTTAAATATTTGCATATTTGCTGATTTAAAGAAGAAAGAAACTGCCTGACAAAAGGATCCCGGTTGCCTGAAAAATGGAGCATTCAGGAGAATAATGCAGACCTCTTCCCTGCTATGTACTGCTTCCAGTATCAGGGGAATTAGGCCCCTGCGTTTAACTTCCCCAGACAGCTGTGCTGATCCAAACAAGGTCAGAGACACTGCTTTCAGGAGTGCTACGTAGGACACACGGGGTAGTTGGCTAAACTGAATCCCTCCGCTGTTTTCCACAGCAACCCAATCCTTCCCTTTGATTTTTTATTAACGCATAACCCAGGTACAGTGAGCCAAGAAAGGGTTAAAAAGAAAATCTGGTCTTCATACTTTTTTGATTTTGTGAGCATGAATCTCTTTCACGGAACAGCTGTCAAGTCAGCCAACGAAACAGGTCTGCTTAGGTCTCCTGATAATACCAACTGCTGTTGTTCATGTATCCTCAGTGACAGAAGCAAGATGAAAATCGAAATGAATCGCTCTACAAATGAGACACTTTTCTGCTCTGACTTTCCAAATGTGACAGTGTTGTTTGTTTTCTCAGTCAGCAACATTTAGAGATGTTAGAAGGCTCTGGTGTCAGAAAGTTGCTCAGGGGGCAGTTTCGAAAAGAAAAAAAAAACAACGGGAGAAATCTGCATAACAGTTCCTTGCACAATTATGTTTAAATTTCTGTCCTTTAGTACTACTTCCACCAAACTGAACTGCAAAATATTCCTAGCAATACAAACTACCACAGACTTTGAGTGGCAACCGTTAAAATTTCGTATCTCTCTACAAAGTATTTATTCAATATCCTTACTGTGCTACAGATGCAAAATGCTGGTTCTGACCACACAAGCTACTGATCAACCTTAGCTCCCACTGACAGGCTGCAATAGCACAGATGCATTAGCTTCTGCCCGTCTGCTTAGGAGAAAAGTGTTTTTCACAAATTACAGGGACAAAAGATTTCAAAAAGCATTCTTCCTTCAATATGAGTTTGAATATTTGCCCTTCTATCCAAAGAGCTGAAAACACCCTCCAAATAGAAATGAATTAAGCTTCTGCAGGATATGTGAAATAAATATCTCTCACCAGCTTGTACAGGAAGAACCTAAGGCACAGGGTACCCACTGGAACTCATCAATTACTCTCTTGTTTACTGCAATATGTAGCTAGAAACAAAAATTAAACTTGTAAAAGACTGATTTATTTTTTAACAATTGCATTAAAACTCATAAGCCATATTGAAATACTGAAATATATTCTTTTACATCCAAATGAAACCTTTCTTTTAAAATATATCTCCATTGCATAGTTTTACTCCTTATCTAACACCAATACAATACCTAATTCAAGAAGCACAATCCAACGTTCAGATTTTGAGAGCAGAAAAACTTTAACACTTATCCATTAAAAAAAATTTTAAAAAAGGAGAAGGCTTTCTAAAAATGCGTATTTAAGTTCATTTGGCTGCAAAGGAACACAGGCCTTAGAGATTTATCTGCATGATGGCTACAGACATGCTTGTTAGAACAGATCAGCTCAGAGCAGCACTGCACTAACACAAAGAAAAATATCTCTCACATCAGTATGGTTTTGGAGTATCCTGAGGGATTTCATGTGTATCTACCCCAGTTACATAGTGATATACCAAATCTCTAGAATCTTTCGGAAGTTTTACTCTAAATCCACTGAGCCAAAACCTGTTCTCAGTCCATGGACCTATCTCCAAAGGCCACCCTTGCCAAATAATCAACTTTAAAACTTCCTGTTCTGTCAAGCAAGCTTTATTCGAGGGGCTAGCCATCCAAAATCCCTGGGTTTGCAGGTGCCAGCTGTGAGCATCCACAGAGCCCAATTATGATTTAATAATTAATATCAGCACTATGTGCTAACAGCACTTTCAATCTGAGAGTCTCAAAGTGCTTTGCAAATATGAATTAAGCCTCCAAACATGCTGTGAGTGTCCCCATGTTACCAATGAAGGAAGCGATACTCAGTCATTTGGTCATTTTATACAGAAAATCTGTGGGAAAGCAAAAATAGTATCAAGAACCCCATAATCCCAGTTTTATACTGCTAGCACAAAGCCATCTTTTCTTTCTCTTCCCTTTTTTTTTAAGTTTTTAAAACTATTTTCTGATTATACAGAGACAAATTTTTCTTGAACCATATGGGTAGATAAAGCAACTAGGTCCGCAAATTCTCCATCCTGAACCAGGTTATTTATGATAACCAGATTATTTTGCATGAAGAGAATTTTTGGCACCTGGTCTTCTCTGAAACTGAGGAATAAGTGAAGATGAGAACCATGTCACTGCAGTTACCCAGCACTGCCTTATAAGATCTTGTACTTTAGCTGCTAAACTTAGAACCTATTCTTTAAAATTTTCCATGCTGGGAGTGTTTAGTTGGGCTGATTTTTTTTTTTTTAATTTCAAAATAAATGATCCAGCAGTTTTTAAAAAATTAGTTGGGGGGAGGGGAAGAGGCAATTTTGCCAAGTGAACATTTCCTTTTTTGGTTTCAGCTGAAATCAGGTGTATATTCTGCTGAACAAGTGGCATTGTTGCTAGTAAAGCGATAGTGCTGGTGTTAGAGATTTGCCTTTTGTTCTCCTTGTTGAAAGGTACTCACATATGACCCTTTGCTCCCACCAAACACCATTTCCTTGCATTTCTAAGTCAAAGACCTGAGGGTCAGCCCAAGCTTAGGACACTGAAAAACTCAGATCAGACAACTAACAGGATAGTCAATTATATAAAATCCTTATAAATGACTGATGATCCTGCTGATAGCTTGTTTTCTCTTCTTGATTTTAGTCCTAATGCTTGTGCATCACAAACCTCCCTCAGTCCATCTGCGGAGGATGCCAAAGCAGCAGTATTAAGTATTTCATGTAGGCACTCTGAATTCATGTATAAACAAGCATGAGGTAGCTCAATTAACACGACTACGCTCCCAAAAATGTGAGATACGGAACAAAGTAATGAACGATCCTGAAGCATACACAAATGCTTTCAGTGCTGATCAATCATTTCACATCCCTTCCCAACGAAAACAGAGCTGGTGCCACCTGGCACAGTGCCAGCACTCCCAACTGTCGCCAAAATAATTAGTTCACCTGTAGATTCCCCAGCCCAGGGAAAGCTGGCAGCACAACACAGGCACTGCTCCCTGGCGAGGGAGGCTCAGGCAGTGCCAATGCTCCCTCCCTTAGCGAGAGGCTGGAGTGCTGGGCTCACCACGGGCATGGTCACTCTCCTGGTGACTTCAACAAGTTGCTCTACAGGCAGCACATGAAATTTAAATAAAAAGCCAGTTGATAGGTAATGCCACAGAGTTTAACTCTGGGATTTTTGGCATCACTGAGCTAAAAAAAAAAAAGTAGCAGGAGCTTCCTTGGCTGGTAGCAACAGAATGCTGCTCTCCTCCATGGCAAGCTGTGGTGGTGCATTCATACTCCCCCTTTCTTCCCTGGGCCACTTGTTTAAGCGGCCTCTAAATCACTCACTCACGACAAATGCCCTGCCACAGGACACACACATCAAATGAGCATGTAAGCCACTAAAGATTTCAACCTATTGATATCAGGCCATTGCTTCGCCCCTGCAGATAATTTCCATGTGCCTTCCTCTCCTTCCTAGATCTCCCACAGCAATAGCCCCTTTTTTTTAAGCCTCCAATATTCCCCTTAGTGCATCTGGTCCCTTTCCATCTGACCTCCCCACCTCAAAAGCAATCCCAGCCTTGGGATATCTCTGCGCTCCCCCCACCAGCTAGAGCAGCAGGACCAGCAATTCCAAATTACTCTATTGTGCCCCAAAACTGGCAGCCCAGGCTGCTTGCTGATGCATTGGGCTACAAAGAATACTCCCGTCCTGGCCCTCCACGTGCCAATCTGGAGCTGAGGTGAAAGAGCAAGCCTGGCCAAAGCTGGGCTTGTGTGGGCATGCCAAAGAGATTGCCCCGAGGACATCAGGTTTGCCAGCCTGCCCTATTCTAAGATATCAGTGTTTTTTCATAGCGTTTAAAAACTATAAAGAAGTTGCTGCTGCAGAACTGAGTTGGTTGGGGCTGCAAAAAGGAGGAAATTTTCACATCTGTCAGGTTAATTTAAATAAGGTTGGTTAGTCAGAGCAGTCCAGTGGTTTCGAAAGTCAAAATAAGTCATTAAGAGATGAGCAGGGCCTCGGGAAAATTGATGATAAACATACTTACCAGCAGGCTCTGCAATTTACTATAACATATTATATACACGAGAGTGAGAGCCATGTGTGTCTCTGCAATTTGCATGCGCATGCACACATTCACAAATCAAACTTTAAAGAATGAGTGAGGGGTCTTTTGTCCCTTAACGTATTAGAACTGAATGGATTTAATCAGCAGATTGATAAATTATACGCCTGCTTAATTTGCTCAATTGCCAGGGCATAGATTTTGTGCAGCGCGTTGCAGTGTCTCTGGACAATGGATGAACGGCAGACCCACAGCCATGGAAGTGGCACGCCTGGTCCTATCCACAAGCAGCTGACAGGCGTGCATTGTTATTTGCTACCATGAATTTCCTGCTGTGTGGCCCTTTGTTCATTGCAGGATGCCTCCTTGCTTCAGCGTAGCCTCTAAATTAGTCCTGCCTTAACAGTTTTCACACCATTTTAATGTCTTGAACTAGGTACGTCTGAAGAATCTGTATCGTAAATATAATCTTATCTTTTATGTTGTATTTAGATATTACACTTGAGCTACAGCGGAAAGATGTAACATTGACTTTTTCCAAGCATTTTACAGTATGCTTCAGAAGCCCGGGAAACCCAGGATGATCTCCTTTTCTTTCTCCCTGAGCATTTCTTTTTCAACCCAAGTGCTAGTTTGACTGGCTTTTCTTCATGTAAAACCATAAAGAAGCAAGTATTTCCAGGATTATAAAGCGGGTACATCTCAGGGTTCAAGCATCAGCTTTTGATCTTTGCTCTTATACTTTGTTATAGTATTACTGCAGCCCCTAAATAACATGACTGAATTGATGGACTATAAACACACTATTTGTACAGATTCTCTGCGACAAAGATAGTAGGACTCAAATTACCGGGTAATTCAGCTTCTCCTAATGCTGCATAGCATAGATCAAGCCACCAGATTGTGATCTCTTTTAGACCAGTAAAAATAACTAGATATGAACTGTTGTTACAAAGATCAGAATCTGATCCACTGAGTACACACAGCTATCCTTGTTCATTTTCTCTGCACTAAGGGTAATGCAAGATCCTCTGAAGCAGTGTGCGCTGCTAGGTAAGGAGATGTGCTAGGTAAGTTCTCATCCTAGCCACCAGCCTGGCTATAAGACAACTTCTAATGGGCCTTTTTTCAGATTATCACAGAGAGTCTCTGGCAAGGGCTGAAATTGCCCACAAAGAATTAAATTTGAAAGACTCAGGGAATGTAGTTATAAATTTTGGACATTATGGAAAATCAAACAACATACAGAGCAGGTGAATCCTGTATTATTTGGAAGTAAAATGCACAAGAAGGTGAGATTGGACAGCATATGGTGACAGCCACATTCTCTTAAGCCATCAGTACACTCTGATGTGTCCTGTGCAATCCCTACCTCTGTGCTCAGTGCAGGTAGAAGCTCGCTTCGCAGGAAAGAATCTCTTACTACTTTTGTTAAAGATACGTGAAGGAACTTAATAAATTCAAATAACTTCTTGCATATATTTTGGTCCTGTGATATATTTTAGGTATGATTTCATTTAAAAAGTGGAGGTATTAATTGTATAGACAGTATATATAGTGCAAAAATTTTCTGACAGTGTAAGAAGCAGTGATTTGAGTATACAGAAGATCAGGAGTCATTACTTTTATTGTTGTTGTCCTGATTTGGTTTTGCTATTGTCTTTTACTTTACTTTTGACATATACCATGTAAACTGAGTTGTAGTAAAAAGTTATAAATAAGCTACTGCCTCTGAAGCACACTGGAATACATCATGCTCACAGTCCCTACCTCCTTCACAAAGGAGATTTTTCTGGGAGGCTTTGTTTCTCCTGCTTGGTGCTTCACTATTCTGTTGTTGCTGCAAAGTAGTTGTTGTGGAAGTTGTTCTTCTGATAAGAAGCTGACTTTTGTCAGTACACTGCACATTTTTTGCACAATAAATTTAAGAGAAGGTAAACTCATTATGCAATCATTCTTGTGAACATTAGGAAAGCTATTAAAATTTGATGTGATCATTTATCACAAGCATAGTTATTACAAATACTAATACAACAGATGTGATTATAGTTTACAAGTCAGTGCTACAAGAGAGGATGAGATGTTGGCAATTGTTGTTTGTCACACTTGGCTTAGAATTAATTCATGTTAAATAATATTTTAAATGCATCATTTTGTTTTTTCCACTATGCTCCCAGATGGATGTTTGTCTTCCAATAACTTACTGTTTAAGTTCCATGAATAGTTGTAACTTCTAATGTTAAAATGGGTCAATTACCAAATAATGCCAAATATTACTGCTCCACTTGTCAAACACAGTTTGATACAAATAATAGGTAGTGCATTTTTCAGAGTGCAGGGCACATTGTACAAGTTAACCAGTTTTACAAGGAAATGTTCCTTCTGGCTTGATACTAGAAAATATTTGTTCTGAAAGGGGTTTATTTATTTATTTATTTTTAACAACCAAAAAAACCCAATCCTACCATATGGTTTCATTTCAGATATGCAATGTCAGTCAGGCATGCTCTGTTAGCATAAAGAACATTTGCCTGTCCTGTGTCATCTACACAAACCTTTGTGTTCTGTGTTTACGTTTTGGACAGCTTCTTTTAGACATAGGTATTTGCTAATATCAAAATGCTAAATAAATCAATAATATGTCAGACCTGGTGCGAACAGTTACAGAAAATTGGGTGTCCCAGCATTACATGATTGTAATCATGTAATGATTACATGATTGACAGTTAATCATTTCCTGCCTAGTAATCTACAGATAAGCTTATTTTTGCTTTCATCAAAATACCAGAGTATATGCAGATAGCATCAGAAATACCTCTCCTATATTGTCATTTATAGCGACTCTTGCACTCAACTGATCCAATAGCCTCATTCATCAGATACTATCAAAAATACGCAGCTAAATAAAAGCTCTTCATAAATTACCAGAACTAGTTTCTAAGGCCCTAATTGTTACCTTTAATTAACTATAGGAGCAGAAACATGATCACTGTCAAATATAGGCAAATCCCTAAAGTTTAGCTTTTTTAATCCTTGGTAGTACCCATAATTCGAGCAGTTTCCTATCCTACATGGTTTCCAAAAACTGTTACAATGTGCAAAATGCGGAAGTTCTTGAATGATGCCCTTAAAAGCACAATGAGAATGAGTCCAAATACCAGGCAGAAGGAAAATGAAGTTTAAGGTTGTATGAAAATACCCCAGTCTTTGAGTTGCTAGGATAAAACGGAACAGGTATCTCTCAGTATGGGGCTCCCTTTGAGAGCAGCTGAATTCATTGCAATCTCACTGCTTAATCCAAAGAGAGGAGAAACAGTTAGACCAATTTATCGAAAGTATAAAACTGTATTTTCATCCTGCTGCTCTTCACTCACACAGAAAAGCCACGAGTTGTTTGGAGGAACCACAGATAGCATTACACTCAAGACTTCCAGGGACAGGAACAGAACAGCGCTGTGTACTCGACACCTGCAGCAGCCCCTGCTGCCCGTCGCACCAGAGCTCCCACCGCCCAGGTCCTTCCCCGAGGCTCCCCGCAGTGCCAGCCCTCCCCGCCAGCTCCTGCTGCGTTCGCACTGATGGTCACCTTCACATACTGCAGAGCCTACAAGCTCTGCCCAGAAATACAAGCATGGTAAATATTAACACGCTTAAATCCATAAAGATTTATGAAGCAAACGAAGAGGTAAAGCTAGGCCTCCTCATCATTTTCAGTTAAGATAAATCAATTATAAGGGTTTATACCTTTTTTTGCTCCACCCCAAATGACAAATTTAGGAGAAGAGAGGGACAAGAAGACTCTATGGCTTGACAGGTATGGCATTCGTTCTGGATACAGATGACCTAAGATCCTATTCTTGCACCAAATTAAACACAACAGGAGGTTCAGTCTGAATTTTGCACATCCTTGTCAGTCACATGCTTTCTGACTCAACAGGTATTTAATTCTTTCCACAAAAGGGAAACTATTGTAGTAGAGGAGTTTGAGAGCAGGAGCCTGCACTCGATGGACCTTGGAAGGCAAGTTAGGCCTGAATATTCACACCGTTAAAAAACAGACAGGAGAAAACTTGAGAAGCTGAGCTTCTGACTGACTAATACCTTATCAAGGTACCATCTATCATCACAGATATTAAATTATGTTTTATCAACTACCTAGGGCAGAGTACACAGTACACTTCCCTAGAAAAAGCCACAAATACTACACACACACAAAATTGCACTCGTTTCCAAATCTGCCTATTCTGCAGCCGTTGCTCATTCATGCGTGCAGCTCAAGGAGACCATTCTGGCCGCTGCCCACATCTACCCACTCCAGCATCTACTTGCTCTCCCCTCCTTCTCCCAGTTGCCACCAGCTTCTGCATTACCTGCAGAGCGGCTGCGCAGTCACCCCAGGGTCACAGTCAGCAGGGCTGGGTGTATTTGCCCTCACTGAACACTCTTCCCTCTGTCTCGGGTAACTGCTGAGACAGATCTCTGTTATCTGCCCTTAGTATGGCTAATGGTGTCTTTGCTTTGAAATGCACGGGTTTTGAGGCAGGACGAAGGGCATGCTTCAGTTTTATGGAAATGTTATTAAAAGCCTTTTCAAGTTGCTTCTGTGGTAAAAAAAAGAAAGGGGAGGCAAGTTTTTTTAACAAAACAAAACCCCTCGAGACATATTTTATTTGCCAAGCAATGTACACAAAAACCTGATTAATTTTAAAGTTACATTCATATATTTTAAGCAGTCTTAAATTATTCATTTCCATTTTAAAAATATATATCCAAGCAGAGTTGCTTCAGTAATAAATTTTTAAGATGGTGGGAAATTTTACATCATACTGTTCTCCAGAGGCTTCTCTTTGCATCTTGGCTTGTTCATTAAGCCAGGAACAGCGGAATAGGAAGGACTGTACAATACCGAGGAAAACATTTCTGGATCTGGACTCACTGGGCACAAACATTGGAAGTGGTTGAAGAGGGAAGAGGGAATTGGAGGCCCCGTGCGCTGTTGAGCTGGCACACACTTCAGGAAGGAGGGCCAGCGTTGTTAGTGCTGTACCACAGGGTTGCCCATGGCATGTTTACTACTACAGGCGGCTGCAGCAGTCACTGTGCAGTAGCTCAACACAAAGTTTATTGGCAAAAGCAGAGAATTCAAATTACTCTTCTTCTGCTCTGCTGCTGTGACTCTTGAGTGAGCCTTCCAACCCCAGGCCTCGAGCGTGCTCTCCTCCCTGCTGGTCTGTGGACTGAGATGATGTCCCCACTACTGCTTCCCTAAGAAACTGTTTATACTATACTGATGCTGAAAAGAACTTCCCTGCTTAAGCTAAGAGGCACCTCATACATAAAATTTCCCACCGTTTTTGTGGACAAATCAAGCCACCCTTTCACAGGACAGCATCTCTTGCCATTCTAAAATTGTCCAAAGCAAGTATTGTAATAGACCAGTAAGCTACAAATCTGCACAGAATTTTTAATATAATGATGCACGGAATGCTTTACTTTTCAAGCTGCAAATCCAGTGAAGTTTTACACACAGATGATATACAGAAAAGCCTTCATAGGCTGAGATTTAAGTCAGCAAGTTCTTGCAATTTGTTTTCAAAGTCTGGGGACAATAAAAAGCATCTAACCTGCCTTTCCCCAACTGCACAGAGTGAGCAGAATGCGCAATGAAGCACTATCTAAATTGGTACTTGATATGGAGTACGGCTACCAAAGCTGAAGCTTTTGAGCTTTTGACAATTAGAGCTCTACCCTGCCGTCCTTATTCAGTGAAGCTGATGGGAGTTTTGCCTGAAATTGGTTCTGTGAAGCCAGCAATATGAGACTGCCATGAATATTTTAAAGTAAAGGAGTTGGAATACTCTAATGATCTTATGTAAATCTAGTCTAAGAATTTCATTGGAAATTTTTTTGAATGGGTCATTAAGCAGGGGAGAAAAGGTTGGAAAGCAGCCTGAAAAGGAGAACATTTTCAAAAGCCAAAATACTCCCCACATTCTTCAGAGCCGTCCAATTAGCCTAGCTTGGGGAAGTCAAAGAAGAACAAAGTGACAGAGCATCAAGTATATGGGTAACTATAGGCAGACCCTCTAGTTTGTCAGGAGACGGCAAAAAGTCAGTAATACGTAGTTAGCATGCTTAAATGCTAAATTTGAACCTTTGATGCATTAAAAAATACCTAAGATTTAGCATTTTTCTCCTTATCATTAGTGCTAAAAACAGAAGTCCTGCAGAAATTCAAGATTAAGAAACAGTAAGAAGAGTGGCGGTGATACCACTGGTGAGAGTGGAAGCGCCTCATGGTTCCCTTCAGGCCATGGGCCCTGGCTCACCTGAAGCATTGACCAACGCAGAGGCTGGTGCAGGATACGTGTTTGATTAGCTGCTCAACTAATTCTTTTTTTCTTGTGAAGCAGCACAAATATTTCTTAAGGAATTACTTTAAAAAAACCCCAAACCTGTCCTTGGCAGCTGAAGGATTTTTCATGCCTGATTTCCTTAGTCTTTATGTGAATGCATACTACTATTTGTAACGTGGGAAGAGCATATTTATGAATATTTTTGGTGAAGAAGTGATTAGGATAAAGCTATATATGCACAGTAGGCAAACAGTTTTACAGTACGCATCTGGCACAGCTCACTCATTAAATCTCATCAGTTTTCTGTTGACTTTTCTCTTGAAGATTTATTCCAGAAGCAGCACTATGTCAGCAGCATCTATGCTGCATTAGGAATTACTTACATGTATTTGGAATGTTGCAATAAATAAATACTTACTCAGCACATGCCCAGTAAAGGACTTTTCTTCGATATAAGGTCTTATTTAGCTGTCCTCAGAACCATAAATGCTGTCCAGCCCTATTCCTCTCCTGCACAGGTGCTATAGTAGGTTTTCTCTCAGGTTCATGAGTTTCAAGCTAGGGATTGATGGCACCTTGTGCCCAGTTTTAATTTTAATTGCCACCATTGCTTCCTAAGGGAAACAGAAGGCATCGGTAACTGGGATACATTCAGGACATCTTCCCACATATGGATACAAGAGAATATTTTTCTCTAATTCCTGCTGAAAAAGTTCTCTTCCTATCAGGTCCTCATCATCGTGAGGATCAAGTTCCTCACAACCTCCAAGATGCCACCTTTACCTCCATGAGGTAAAAAAAAGCCATTGTCCTCATTTGGTAGCAGGGAACTGAGATTCTGGAAGGTTAACTGGAAGGTCCCTACCAAGGCCACAGTGACAGCAGACAGTGTGCGACACTGCACGTCCAGTCCACATTTGGCTGGTCAGGTAGCAGACATATAACCATTGTAAAAGAGACCGCAGAACAGTAGTGGTGCACAGATTTAGGAGCCCTCCCTCTGTATTTCTAGGGATCAGCAAATTTTTCAATGAAACAGTCATCTGAAAGACTTGGATCATTAGAATGGATCAGCTATTACACATGCTGAATTAGATGAATTCCTGAATTAGCTTCAAAGTGGTAGATGTCTTTGAAGCAACGATGCTAGTATAACTATCAAATGATTTTTTACGAGGAAAAAAAATAAAGTTTTCATGGTTTTACCTAGAGGTAGTGCTGATGCTAGCAATTCTGGGAAAAGACAAGCTTGGCTTTATGTGACAAGCAAATCTTCACAAATTACAGACGCTGCTTTGTCAGAAAATGATGACCCGCTGAAATTATTCATGCAATATACAGATAAGATCTGGGACCATTCCAGTGATTTAATAAGACAAGGACAATGCCAAGTACAAACAGAAGTAAAGTTTGGAAAAAACCATAGCAGTCAAGCCTCCTGCAAATAGCTCATCCAGATGATCAAACCAGAAATCGATCAAGATAGGTATCATCCCTGGTAACATACTTGGAGACTTCACAAAGAATTCAAAATACATAGAAGATGGCATTTATGTGTGCTAAAGAGAGAATTAATATTCAAAGATGTGCTCAGGATAGACAAAAGTATTTAGACTGTTTTCAGTGAGAATTAAAGGATCTGGACCACTAAGTAACACTCAGAAGGGCGTGTAAAAAAGCAATTTCAGTGACATGTTGTGAAGAATAACTAAAATGGGTCAGAAAAAGTTTACCTAAACCACCAGTTACAGATCAGATACTTGGGAACGCTATGCTTCTGATCGAGGAACCCGAACTCCTATCTGGTTCTTTTCCTGATAGCAAGCGTCTGCTTTGGCCTCTAACAGAATACTCTCCTAAATGAGGCTCATAAAGCAAAATAACACTTCCCAGCCATACATCAAAAGGTAAATGTGTAATGGGAGATGGCAGTTGAAGATAAAATGACTCAGTGTAAAGACATCTAATATGTTTCCTACATAAATACAATGGTAGAAAATACCACACTGATTAGGAAGTTCATAATTTTGCATGCCATTAAGCATCAGAAGCTTTTCTTTCATTCTTGTTAGGAATTAGGGAGTAGAAAATAATTCTCTATACTATTGATAGGGATGGAAACTGTTGCCTTTATTTAGATATTACAATAATCTCCCTTTCACAATCCTTTAAATAGGTCAGCATGTGTATTGGATATTTATAAACCGGTTCATTAGTTGATTGCTTCTTCCTGCCCTCCCATATCAAGTTACACAAAGAATGAACAAAAGCAGAACAACTCACCCAGGGCCAAGGTATTATTGATTATAATCATAACATTATAATGTCAACTCCTTACATTTACTACTCTACTAAATATTAATAAGAGTTAACTCTAAGTTATTGGCATTATTACAGAAAGAAATTGGATATCATATTTCTGTGTAAATTCCACCTTTTCATCCTGCAAATATCAGTGTATGTTAAATATTTGAATTTTCATTGCATTAAAGGTTCTAAAGTTCAACGGTAATTAGTGCAATCAGGTGCCAAATGATTCAATTCCCAGTAGAGCAGTATTATAGAATGAACTGCGGCAAAATTCCAGGGACTGAATCTATAGTATAATTAGTATAAAACTCACATTTTTAGCATAATGTAATAATTACATAATTTGTTCTGTGGATTTTGCAAAGCACTACCTATAAAATAATTTTTAAAGCACCCTAATTTGACAAAAATAAGGGTTAAATTATCTTATAATGCTGATGTTAATGTTTGAGGGAGAATGCAAATTACCTTAGGAAAAAGCCTGGTTAGTTGGGCAGATGTTACAGCAGCACAATTCAGAAATCAAAATTACATAACTGTAAGCGCTGTCTAATTTTCCTTAATATTTACTCTAACCTTCATCTTCCTCCCACCAGACTCATTTGTTTCACATGTTTGATAATGAACAGGCTATCAGCGAGAGGTAGTACTTCAGAAACAAGAGCATACCTATCTATTAACCAAAGGAAAAGAACTAAATTGTATGCAATAATTAGCAGCCATCAATTCAAAATCTAATTTTAGATTCTTGATTCTGGAAAGCGTGACAAATAGTTGCAATCTCACTCACATGAACAGCACTAAGGGATCATTAAGACAACATAGTTAAGACCTTGCATATTGGGAATGATATCTTTCTGGACATTATTTGATTCTAAAGGTAAATTCAAAGATCCCTAGTGCTTATCTCTTATTAAAAAAAAATCTCCAAAGACAATATTTTAATCAAAGCAATATAATTTCCTTGAATACACAATAGGTGCTTCTATCACAGCCTCTCAGTAGCGGTCCATTCACATTGACCTTAGATAACAGTGGTTGTATAAATAGCAGTTTTGTGAGCACCAGGATTAATGAAACCCTGGTTTCCTACAGATTTGTGTGTCATGGTTAACTGAAGAACTGAGCTGCTCAGGCTGAAGCTCTTCTAACAGTTGGGGCATTTATTAAGTCTTTCTACCTTGTAAATTCTTGCATACTATCTGGTGTGAGAGCTCACCCTGCCACCTTCCCTTAGTGTGGGCATTTACAGGGCTTTTTTACTCCGTTGCCCATTTCAATGAAGCTGGTAAGAGTGTAATTATTGCTGAGATCCCTTCTGCTCCTTTTACTTGATACTGGCTAGTAGGTTCTACAGTTATTAGAGGCAGGAAAACACACATAGACACCCAGTACGCTTGTTTAAGTCTTTTCTCCACATAAAACTAAGTTTTTAAAACAAACAACTGTATGGACCATGCATGCAGTGACACGAGCAGGGGAAAGATTGCATAGGGTACTCTGTCTGGTTTGGGGAGTATAAATATTGTGCAGCTGCTGTCAGAGTTAGGACTGGAAACACATAACTAACAGCTCCCTTCTGCCCTGCTCCCATCTTTATTCAACACCCTTCAACCTTGTTAGGGTTGTCCACTGTGGGAATCAATGTGGCACCTTTGAATCCTACTCCCTCCAAAGCACATTAGAGTACAGCCATTCCCCCCAAATAGCCTCAAAGGGGAGATATCATTACAACTTATGATAAATGATGCACTGATAAAGGTTGTCTTCATCGTTTTATATTGCTGGGACCCATTTTTTCTAATCTTTCTCAGGAAAAGCTTACATCATGTTACATCAAGTTAAATAATCGCCTAATCTAAATGAAACTGCAACGTGCATGAACTCAGTATACCACTTAGCTGTTTTCCCCAGCTAAGAAAATTGATGGGGTGTGCACTGTGCAAGGCTGATTAGTACTTAAAACGAACTAACCTGTACATATTAGTTCTGTCAAGAGCTGCATTTTTTATGAGCAAGTTTCACAAAACATTCATAAAATATAGTATCTAAACTGCAATTTGTTTGATTGATAATTTAATATCTTTTAGCTGAAAAAGGTTCACCACTTCTAATGAAGTATGCTGTGCTTTTAATCAAATGTCAGGTTTGAACATCTCAAGCTCAAGTCCTTTGGTGGAAGGCATTTGGCAATTCAGGGCATGTCAAATTGAATAGAGCCGTAACAGACTACTAGAGGAAGAGAGCTCCCAAATATGTTCTCCTGTTTCAAGGTTATCTCTTAGATTACAGATTAGATGTTCATTTGCCTTGGCTTATGTCAGGAGTGCTGTCCTAGACTTTGAGAAGGACTTCCGTTCCCTCGAAGTGCAGACTGTGCTATATTTAAGGCTGAAATCTTGAACAAAACTAGGTAACCTGGGGGAGAAAGGTATGAACTAGATAGTGTTTCCTCCTCACGTTCAGATACTTTCCTACCAATGCAACACTTCACAGTAAAAATCTCTCGTCCTCCTCCCAGAGAAGGTTTATGTAAATCTTAATTACCGCATCACACTTTCAATATTTACTGACATGCTGTAAATCCATTGTGTACAAAGCAGACTAGGATCCAGTAATAGAGAGGCATTGTTTAATTATATGTTTATTAGAGCAGTAAAACTAATAATCCCCAATAAAATCTTTGAAAATTATCCAACCATGATAGAGTAATCACTCTCCTTTCAGCGCAGGTTAAAAGCACAGCAAACAGACATAGCTGTATCGCAAAGCTGTATCAGGCGCAGTTACGCGGCCCCCAAGCCCAATTCATACTGCCAGCCTCACACAATCAATGTAGTTAAAAACATGCATTAGAAAAGCAATTGAATAATTCAAGTTTTGGAGCCTATATCAATTATTTCATTTCAATGAAATAAGGAATGGATTCTAGAAGCTCCTTTATACACACAGCCCTGATCCAAAGCCAGCAACAGTTAGGGGAGTCTTTCCTTTGTATCAACTGTCTATGGATGAGGCCAATCCTGACGAGCCGCCTCTGTGGCAATTCATCAGGTTTCTGGCAAGACTGTTTTCCTATGTACAGAATACATCCCTGTTCAGACAGAATAACATAAGGGCATTTTGCTTTTTGCAGGTTTACTGTGCATACGTCCTCTTGCTTACAGTGTCCCATAGTGCATGAAAGAAGGCAAGCTGGTCATGTAAAAGAGAAAATGTATATTTATCATAGGCTTTCCCTACAAATTATTTCTAATGGGGAGAACACTTAATACAATATGCATGTATTTTTCCATGTGGAGACAAAGCATCAATGTCTCCTTAACCGCTTGTGAGTTAAGAAGCTGTTCTTTAGCTTGTGGGATGTGGCTGTTGCTAAGACAACTGCAGTGCAGCCACTTACAATGTCCGTGATCATGCACCACAAGCTGTAATTTACCCACAGGTTCCTCATTTATTAGAGCAGAGAAACAGCAGGACAGTTGCTGCACCGTATCCCACATGATGCAGCATGATATGCGTGGCCGTCACTACCTGCTCTGGGTCTAAACTGAAGCTGCGTTTGAAAGGAAACCAAATACTGCAGTAAATGCTTTGTCAAAGCAAAGTGTAACCTCTCAGCCTGGGAAGGGAAAAGAAGGAAAGCTCTACCACTTTGCAATTGCTGCAAATAAAATATAACTTTCCACACTATAGACTTTTGAAGGACTTAGTAGATTTTGGTGTATGCCTGTAATGAGATTTAAATATGAGAGTCCTTCAGAGTCTGGGGAAACAAGCAAAAAACAGCACAGTCTGGGGCTTTACATTTGGTCATTCCATTGCACGGCAAGGAATAGGGTAGTAATTAGGATTCTCATGTAGAGCAAACAGTACCTCACGTAGTATGTTTTACCACTTGGGAGGATGAGCTAACATCAAAACTTCTTTGCTCTGTGGAGGGTCTGCACCATGCTATTCACTTTCTGAGAACACCTTCAGGATCAGTCACCAACATTACAGTGTCCAAACTTGTCACAGGGAGCACTCCTACAGTAAATTCTTACCTACTGCTAGCAGGTTTCTACAATGCACAGAGTTAATTTGGCCACTGTAGACTTGTGTTCCTGTGTTGGCTACGATATAAATTATTTCGGGGGCATTTCTAAAGCCTGTGTGTTATAATCCTATGTCCATGCAAAAGTAAACGGTAAGTCACTATTACTAAATGTTCATAAGGTCAGAGGATGAGGAGAGATGTATGCGCTATGTATGGGTTGGGCTGAGCAATCATCTACTTTCACAAAGGCATGACTGAAAGAAATGCTGGGCCTGAGGCTGGAGAGAAAGGCGATGCAAGAGGCTAACCAGACAAGAGAAACAGAAAAGCACGTGATTACTGTCCATTGGAGGAGCTATCAGGGCAGCAGCACCTGCCATCTGAATTCAGTAAAGCACCTAGATATAGCTGAATCTCAGTTTTAAAAACTTCACAGAGCTTGCAGTGCACAATGGTGTCATATCGTCACTGCAATGACACCAAGACATGCAGAAAAAGCTGCTTCTTGTCTTGTTTTGTATATCCAGTCTTAATAGACATGCACCTTGTGTTCAGTAGCGTGTCAGTACTGAGCAGTCATGTCTGCATTACTACTGATAACAAGCATCAGTGAGGAAAGAATTGAAAGACAACTATAGAAGATAACTATGAAATCCATGTCAAATATTAACTTCCTTGCAATCCAGTGCTCCCATTTCTTTCTTAGAGTCCCCCACACAGTCAAGACATTTGTAAGTACAGGTTCCTACTCATATTTTCATGTGGACAACAACTAAGCCAGCAACAATGGTTCACACTCTACAGTATATAGGTCTTTAAGATTCTTCTTCCACCTCCTTGTTTTGTCATATATTTATTCTGTGCATAACTATTTTAGTTTACTGCAATAAAATCCATTCTCCTTAAGGCACATTCTCTAATGAACAAATAAAAAATGTTATTTTGTTCAGAATGTGTTATGAACAGCTTAGTATCAATTTTAAAGAATTGTGACTAGCTTCTTAATGGCTTGTTATTTCAGTTATTTCTAGCTGCAGCTAAGCCACAAAAACGCTTTAAAATCATTCTTATTAAAGCATTTTCAGAGGTTTTTAGCAATGCTTAGATGTGCCATCAGTATAACATTTTAAATAACACACCTAAAAATAGAACTGTTTCTAGAGATCATACCAGAAACATGCTGTAAGGGAAATATGCTTATGATAAAAGAGAGTTCCTATATATACACTTAGCTTCATAAAGCCACTTGAGAACCCCACCTTAGAAACACGAAAGTTATATATCTTAATCCTTATTTATGTTGCTTTAAAATTGAACTGATCTTCCAAGCTGCTCATGTTTGAATGCTCCAGTTAAGTCCGTGGATGTTGCTAAAGGTTCAGCACTTTGGGAAAATTCCTGTCTCGAAGGGCCCCAGTTTCAGATTTAGCTTTCGAGTATTATTTTCCATACTTGGAGTCACAGTGGAATCCAGTATATCTGAACTCAAGTAACTTCTTGCAGTGATTCACATCTCCTAGGCTTCAACATATACTTTGATCAATCTTTGCATTCCTTGATTTCAGCTTCATAATGGAGTTCCCCAAACTCCCCTGAACTTTGTGGGATTGCTGAGTGTGAAAGAAATGCCAGAGCAGCAGGTGAGGTACGCACGTATGTCCCATTCAAAGTCTTCCTCCTGATGCTCCTTCCTGCATTACTTGCCATTTTTCCAAGAAACAACCAGTAGCTTAAACAGGTATATGTTAGAGCAATACATTACTTAGAACTGAATTAATCCTATTTTGACTCCATTTGTTTCAGATGTACTTCAGTTACAATCGGCTCTTAAAATGATACAAATATGCAAATACAGGGAGTGTTTCCTATTGTTCTCTATTTTCTTTTCAAATAGGTCTAGTACACAGTCATTCATTTACCCACTCTTACATTTCCCTATCATCACTGTAGCTGAGCAACTTCTACAGAAAACAGACAGGCAAGTCTGTTGGGCTCCACAGATTACCTGGTTCGTATTTTTCATAGTATGACAGAACCCAGTTCAAGAGAGAGAAAAACTTTATTTTTAGGTAGAGGAGAGTGGGTGTTTGACACTGTTCGAACCAGTTGTGGTCTACCCAACTGGAAATACCTACTTTAGTAACGCCTATTAGTAAACGAAGATCCAAGCATATCCCCAAGATTTCTGTTCCTTACATTCTCCCAACAGCTTGTAAGATGATACATCATGATGTCCCAGTATTGTCCATAAGACTTGGAAACACAACCTTTACAATGGAATTTGCAACTGTTCAAGAGCATGGTCAAGCTCTCCTTGAAATACAATGGAAGAGTGAAGACCATACCAAGCACAAGTAGTAGGTCTTTCATTTTCCTCATAACAGGACCTATAAATAAGTAATAGTCAGCTCAAGGTCTGTCATTCCAAAACAATAAATTATTTGCAACCAGTATAAAAGGAACTAGGGAATGTCTTATGTGTCCCCTAACTGTAGGAGCTGATCTTAGAAAGAATGACTGTCGCTTCCTCTACTTGGCTGGACAGCTGATGATGATGAATTTTGGCATGGATGGTATTAATGATAGCCTATTTCTGTAAAAAGACAAAAGCTGAGTCCTGTCTGCCCAGGTTTTGAGATTATGGTATAGATTGCTGTCTTTTTCCTGAAGGAGGAACAAAAAAAATACCCCTAAGTTCACGTAGATACGTGTATTCAGCTTTCTATACATCACTCTCTATTTTTAATTTTTTAATTTTATGCACAGTATGTCATTTCTATTTATCAACATCTTGACTTCCCTTCTAAGGTATTACATTTGAAAATCCATTCAAGAATATGATACTTAATTGAGTTTGACAAAACATGATGCATTAGGATACTCCATTAAATCCTTACGAGCACCTCATCTGTCAGTAAAAAAGTACTGAGCATTATGCTGGTGCATCCTGACTTCCCATGCTCTTCTACTCAGTCAGAAAGGAAAGAGTTAATTCCAGTACAGAAGAGCAAGGTCCACTAATTTCATTCCTTTCTTATTGACTCATTCTTTGGTTTAAATCAGTTTAAAGAGCGGGTGCTTTGTTTTGGGAATTGAATCACAGTTTCTCTTTCGAAAGGCAACCCCTGTCAATCTTATACATATGAAAGGGGTCATGAAAATTCATATCTGCTTGGATCCCTATAGGGTGATATTTATCTCTGTCAGGTCAACTGCAAAAGTACTCAATAGAAAAGTAAAAGAATGTTATAAATGTCAGTAAAGGCTGGACCAGGGGTGGTTAGAAATAAAATGAGATTAAATGGAGTAGACAGCCCTGAAAAGTGCAAGATTTCTTTTTATAATTATACAGATGAAAATTCTGTATATACAAATTTGTATTTGAAGGGATGTATTTATACATAGTAAGACAATAATTCAAGGAGGAGAGAGGTAGCAGTGAATAACTTGGAAGACCAGAGACAGCAGAGACTGAAAGATCTGTTGGGCTGCACTTTTGACTGATGGAAGCATTGACATTTTTCGGGAGGGAGGAAGTAGATTTCATAAAGAGAATTGAGTTTTTAAACTCGTCCAAAACAACAGAGGATTTTCACTTCTCTGGAGAGTGAAGCTTGATGGTACCAAAAGCAATATTATTATTAGGTGGGGTTGAGAGTCTCTGTTCTCTCACACTCATGTGCTGCTTCCCACCTCCCACTCCTGACAGGCTTCATTCCTTCCTTAATGGCACCTTAGTGTGGAGCCTCTCTGACAAAGCAGGTCCCTGACAACAGCAAGAGGAGAAGGGAAAGAGAAATAAAAGAATTTAGAGGAAAAAAAAAATTGACTTACATATTACCCAAGAAAAAAGTTTTGTGGTGGTTTGTTTTGGGGTTTTGTGTAATATTGGACAAAATAATGTTCAGTTATCATAGTGATATGACATGGCAACTAGCAAAAGCAGGTCAAAAGAAAAGGATGGAGAGGAGTTGCTAGAAGGGAGTCCGGGCAACTAATAGTCACCAAGGAAAATTCATCTCCCAAGACTAAAGCTCAAACTTCCAAAGGCATGCAAATTTCCAAAATTAGGCATCTATTTGTTTCAGTCTCCTGTGAAAATACAAAACCCATTTACTGACAGAGAGGATTCTTTAAATGTAGCTGTTATGGTAAGTTAATTATTCATCGCATTCAAAAACACAACATTGGGGTTTCCTCCATTGGTAACACTAGTGCACCTCGGTGGAAGAAAGCAAAGAATAAATTAGTATTGAAGATCTTTTTCCACCTTAGTGTCTATGGTAAAATTCTATCACTAACAAAATCCAGATCATCAAAGAGCTTGCTATGAGTCTGAAATGTCCCAAATAAAAACAGATTAGTTAAATTACAAATCCCTGAACGCAGTTAAGGGTCTTCATAGTTCAGTAAATTATTCCACTAATGGAGGGACTATAACAAAACTGGCCTAAATAACTTTTCAATAACCATCACCAGTGAACTTTCAAAAGGAACTAATTTTTAAAATTTCTTAATTAAAAAACAAATACGAAGTATTCCAACAGAACAATTGTAGGATTCTTTATGTCTGACATGCTTTCACTTATGAGGAAAGATAATGGAGTTAATTTTTATGAAAGTTCTTGTCATCTAATATTATTAAATTGGACCGGCTTTTTTATTGAAACTGAATTAAAATGTTCAGGTAGTGAATTATAAGTAGTATAAAATTTTGGAACAAAGGCACAGAGAATATTTCTGGCTCCTGTTATTATTTACTATGCAAAATATGTACCTTGTGTTATTCATTTTTATATTACCAAGCTATACTTGAAAGAATATTGATTCCCATGTAATAAATGAAACGGCAGCAAAAACACAAGAATTGAAGAAATCTATTTTATGTGTTCGTAAGAAGGACATATACATTACAGTCTGGTGCTTGAGGAACACTTACAAGTCTATGCTTACAACATTCAAGAAAGATTATTTCTTCCATTCAGCAAAGCACAAAATATTAGTTGTGTTTTATTTGTTCACATAAAGGACAATATTGTAATAGTTACCTTTTTTACATTAGTTTTTCTAATATTTATCATTAGTGGTATGGGAACTTGCTAGTATGCTGAAATAAAAAAAAGCATTCCTGAATTTAGTCATGAAATACTGATAAAATAAACAAATGAAATGCAAATAGATTAGCTATTCTCAGTGCAGACTGCACAGTAATGATTTAGACATATAAAGAAGTGGTCACGTGGGATGAGAACCATTTCTGAAATGGTTCCTCTCTCCTATTTCTGCAGTTTACATGCAATCAATGAAAAGGCTTAACTTACTTTTTTGGTGAGGTGTCCTTTTGTTATCTCAGCAACTGGGTAAGCATTTTAACGGTAGCATATTGCCATTTTTTTCAGGGGAAATAACGTTAGAAGATAAGAGCAGCTGACATATTGCACATGAGCATCGTTCGTTAGCCTACAGAAAAGGAAAATCCAGCGGTAGAGCTGCTATTTTGTTTATTACAGATTCAACAGATTTCTGTTTTACTCACAAGGATTCAGTGAGAAGTTTTGGTATTAGTCAAATTCTCTCCTCTCCTGCCCCCAAAAGTAACTGACGCCAACCGCCTTGCCATGTTTCATCCATCTCCAAAACTGTCTAGCTTCTCTGCCATAATCTGGCCCACACAGACTTTACATTTCATCCAACCAAGTTTGGGAATACGATAAAAAGCTATAACCAGGACAGTTTTATACAAAATTGGTTTTTTCTATTAAAGCTTTGTGCAGCTGTAAAAGCATAAACACACCATAATGTACATATAACTTTATAATTTTTTAAAACGGTTTTAAAACCAGCTATTTTTCCTCAGTTGTGTAGTGTCATGTTTTTTGGTTTCTGTTTGTTTATTTATTTTTTTATTTTATTTTATTTTTTCAGGAGGGTCAGATATTGAGCCTTACTAACCTTGAGATTGTCACTTTAACTTAAGACCTAAAAGCAAAGTGGTTGCCTTGCACACAGCACATGTGGGCCATTTTAAACAAAAATTGACACAGTCAGCAAACACATCCAACTGAAATGAAAACAGTCTCTGAAAGGCACTAGTTATGGAAAGAGAGCAATTTCAGACAGCAGGAGCCAGAAGAAAGAGTGCTGTGAAGGTACCTGCAAAAAGGGGGGATCTCTAGTATGTTCATTTAGTAAAGCCCAGTACCCCACTGCTCCTGGAATGAAAAATTTAGACACTAAAGTAGAGGCCTGGCATGCAAGCCACTTTCAGAAATGAAAACAGTGGTTTTCAAAGAAAATGATTAAAAAGCAAAGCTAGCTTTCAGCATTAAATAGCTTGATTTGATGTTAAAGGTCTTACACTCCACTGCAAAGCATCCAAACAGCAACACTGCCCAGTATCCAAACTAGAACACCATGTATACACAAACATCTGAGGGTACCAGTTTTGTAAAGACTTTGGAGAGGAGAGCTATAATCAGATGGTGGTTAAACCATTTCTAATGACTTGATAAGCAATAAAAATGGTGCAGGAGAGACACTGTGAACTGATTAAATAAAAAGGTGTCAGATGCAGCACTGAGGGTATGAGAGAAGAAGGAATTTATGCATTCAGCGAAGCCTTTTAACTCTCTCCCCACACATACTTCTCTATCAAAACAAAGTCTGCAGCGTGATTCCCCACAATTTGGCCTACAGATCAACCTCAGAGCAAATTGGCTCACTGCGCTCTAAAAAGAAATGGAAATTACTTTCTTCCCTACACTGGAAGTGATACAATTTACCCATAATATGAATCATTTGACTGATTCCAAATCTCCTAGCCAGACATTTTTACTGATAGGATAAGGATAAATGTTTCTATTTAAGGAATGATTTTATAACCTGTTATCAAAATTATGATTTTTTTATTTTTTACAAGCAAGCAAACAGCACTTTGAAAGAGAGACATATTTTGTCCCAGTCTGTCAGTTACTGTGCTTTGTTAAGGTAGGAGAAACCAAGCAGTGGGAGCACTGGGAAGGTGAACTGAATAGCATTAGCTACCTAGGAGTAACAGCGGGCGCAGCTGAGTGATGCTCCTCGGAAGAAGTTCCTCTGCTTCCACTGCTCTCCCTCCCGCTGCATTACAGCCCTGCTGAACAAACACCTGAATGGGCACAATTGCAGAACTACAGAAAAAGCGGGGGGGGGAAGCTTCTCTGATACCACAGAAAATGCAAGGAACTACACCCCAGATAGAAAACTCTCAGCCATCACCAGCCCTGCTTTGCTCCAATTTTACTGCAAGCCAACCCTCAGCTGGAATCAATAGGGTAAAATAAGCATAAACCCAAGAGTGACAAACCATACACCCAACTGGGTTCACCAGAAAACAAACCCCCGTTTGTATGATCTATTTACCAAGTCAAATGTGATTTAGACTCCAAGCATATGTGGTTTTCCAAAATAATACTTTCAGGATGTCTCATTCTTTGTCTTACAAGAGGAAGAAGAGAGAGCAAAGAGAGCAGGGTCCCCGGGGCTGTAGGCTGGTGTCCATTTGTGCTGGCTGTTGCACAGACACAGAGCATGTGAGAATTTACAAACTAAACCAAGGCGGCAGAGAAAAGGTGTGTCCAAGGAGCTGAATTTGCCCTCATTTTATATAGGGGAACTGAGCCACAGGAAAATTAAATAACTTGTTGTTCTTCAACCAAGGAGTGTACTCAGAGCTGTGAAAAGAAATTACATCTACTGAATCCTTTCAGACTTTAACTGCAGAAGTTTATTTCCAAATTCCTTGGACAGTGCAGGTGTTTTCCCCTTGATTACATTACTTGGTTTTCTTTACACTAGAGAATTTCCGATGAATTAAGTGTCTCAACTGAACCTAAAGTTTTCATCTGAAACTATTTTGTTAATGAGTAAGTGAAATATTTTCTAGGGCATTATGTAAAACCCTAGCACCAGCATCGCCTAATGCTCTCGCCCAGGGCACTCCAACCAACCACTGCCCGGCCACAGACACTTCACAGTGCGGGAAAACTCTGAAGAGCCACAGGAAAGATGAAAACAGGTAGCCTTTGGGAAGGATTTTGGAAGCTAGAAAAACAGTGCAAAAGTTGTTACTGTTCTAAACATAAAATCCCTCTGAACGTACCCAAATACCTGTACTGAACCAGGCACAAATGCCAACGTCTGCTCTCCTTACAGCTGCACAACTCAAAGAAGTGGAAGAATTAGACCACAAGTATAGCTCCAGACCCTTGACACAAAATAAAAGGTAGATGTGAAAACAAACAAAAATGCATTTTCCATACTGACAATGCCAATTTACGTGTGTTTAATCTAAAGGCACACAACACGCTTCTAAAAAGGAACTGGGGGAATGGGGTTAAAGGGCCACAGATGTGAATCTTTTCCACTGCACTCTCAAAAAGCTGAGCTGATTTTGAAAGCACTCCACGTATACTTTCTATAGGATTTCCAAAATCTTTTTCCTTCTTTCCCAAGATGCTGCAGTCATACACAGGCCAAGTTTTGAAAATTACTCTGAAAAATGCTTGAATCTGCACTAGTTATGTTTACAAAGAAGAATTTTAAACCTGCCAAGATTTGTAACACTGGAAGATGAGAAACTCCTGAGTATTTTAAAAAATAAAATAAGTAGCTGTATACTTGACACCCCCAAAAAATTCAGCTTCTACTGCAAAGCATATTGAAGCTACAGGAAAAACTTCTGTTAGCTTTTGTGGGTTTTAATGCCAGCTTTTGTACATCTGCAGCATTTGGTGCCAAGTTATAGATGGGATAGAAATCATTGGCCGGTGTTACGTCCTTTTATTGGTTATGTTTCATGTTTTACTTTAATTTTAACACAGTCTCTGGCATTATATTTCCCATTTAAGAGTAATGTATTTTTACCTTTCCTCCACAGTTCATTACAAAAAGCATTCAACAATTTGTTGTTATATTACTGGCACTGATTTTACCAATTCAGACTGCTTTTATGAAAGGCTTGCTTTTAATTTCAAGTAGAATGCAAATTAGGATAGATATTAGACTACAGCAAGCTCAAAAGCTTTCATGACAATGGTCATGAAAGGTGCCAAGTTGGTAAAACTGGGAACTGATATTCTGTATTTATCTGCATAAAAGATGCAGCTGAGAAAACAAACTTCAACATCTTCCTATGCCATAAACCATGCCTCACCTGCCATTCAAACCAGCTGCTCCAGAGGTGAGGGAAGGTGACCAGCTCAAGTCTCTCCTGCTCTATCAAAACTGCATCCCAGTTGCAGTGACTACGCTTTGTTAGCAAAACTTACTAGCACCCAAAAATTGAAGTAAAAATCAAAATATTAAATTTAGATTTCTATCTTCTGGCATTATTTTAAATCGGTGCCCATTCAGAAATAGCAAGCGGCTGTGTGGTGCTTAGTTGCTGGCTGGGGTTAAACCACGACAGAAACAATGAAAAAGCAGCTGGGATACACGTCTTTCAGAAATATTTGCATAACGAAAAGATCTTCATTTGGGCATATGCAATCAATTATTGATGCCATGTGATCTCTTTTTACTGTAGTATTGACACAAATTACATCAGAGGCATGACAGATTTGATTTGGGGAGCAATTAATTTACACCTTCTGAAGCAATTTATGTTGTTCAGTTTTTAATCTAAGTAAAAACTACACAAACACATTTTCAAAATACAGATGAGGAAACCTGGTATCTCTTATACAACCGAACCCGCGTATCGCTAAGAGGGCATTTCAGACTACAGCAGGTACCCTTAGCAGATGGTAAGTCGCTGACAGCTTTAGATGTTCTAAATTAAATGAATCAAGATACCACTTGTTCCAAGTGAGTGGGTGGTTAATCACATTCACCCTTTGTATTGTTGACAGATAATGTTGATTTTGGTAATAAGAAAACTGAGAATTTTGCCGAAGATGGAAATGTGTTTCAAATTCAGAACAAAAGGTCAATTTTCCTCTCATAATCAACTCTTCCATTCTCCTATCAAACCACATTTGAAATAAAAAAAAAAAAGGCATTTTAGAAGGTGAAAAATCTGGGGGTTTCCACAGTGAAGGTCAGGAAATAAGTTGTTAAAAGGTTGTGTGCAACTGATTCTTTCTGTTGCTCAGAACTACAGCATAGATTATCATCTCTGATTTCAAACCTTTAGGTATGCCAATCCATGTCTCAAAATTCACATGAAAACGTAAATCATTTCCATGTTCAATTACCATATGAAACATCATGCCACTCATTTGTACACATCTATTTCATTACTCTCATATTATTGAGAGATATCTGAATGTTAATCCTTCATATTTTAGCTTGCATTATAGGCCTTCATATGTAGAATATGAACCCAAAGTCTGAATGAGCAGTTACGAGGTTTCCATAAATCCAAAATAAGAAAATCATTCTTTCATTTTTCATATGTGTTCACATACATGAAAAATGCAGCTTTTTTCATAGAAGTCTTTGGCCTGATTCAGGGCCTTGAATAGTCAGAGGAATCTGTTGCATGATCAATAGCATTAGGAGCACAGCAGACTACTCACTGCTATTCAGAATTCTCTTAATTGGGTTTTCCTCAAGGAAAGCAATTCTCTTTCATGATACTAACTGACAATAACTGCTGCTTGAGCATGACGGCATTATCAAATATTCTGCTTAATGGCGACATTTGGTCAGTATTGAGAAGTAAAGTGGTGTTTTACCAGGTGTTGATTAGGCATGAAATGTTCATCTCTTGTCTTTTATCAAATAAGCTACCCTAAAAAGACTAAAAAATACAAAACAAAAAATGAAATGCAGTGAATATTTTATGAATTTACTTTAATTGATATTGTGTTTTGCCTTTTTAGACTTATCAACAGCCCATGAATTCTTCCTACCACATGCGAATGTGCTACATTCAAAGCTCTACAGAATAAATTATTTACCCTTTAAGGGAGATAATGGGTCCACTGTGGTGTCCCAATTAGGAGAATTCTCGTGTACTAATTTTATGCTTTCTAATTACGGCTCAATTATGGCTCTAGAAGGCTGGCCTGGACTCCGGTTGAATGGCAAAGAATTTGAACCGCCAAGGCTGGAGACATTCAGCCTTCTAGGTCATAAGCAGCCTTAACATCTCCCCAGAGCGTACTTGCCAGCAGCAGTTATGCTGCAGGTAGGGCAGATGTAGTACAGATGTACAGCACACTCTCCTGAGACAGTCCTAAGCCGCCTGCCAAACTTACTCACATCGTCTTCACTCACTATGAAGACCGAACGCAGCTCCAGCAACACTGTGACAACCAGTCCTTTCTGACAGGTTGAACCCTGGGCACCTGGAGTAAAAGCAGGACTCTCAACCCTTTGAGATGGGCTCTAGAGGGAGGTGTAATAACCTCTTACACAGACCAAGCACTTGGGGGACACAAAAGCTCACACTTTGCCAGTGATATTATTCTAGCAACTAACCATTTTGTGGTAAGAGACCACAAACAAATGCAACATACTCAGGAAAAAGAGAAAAACAAGTAATCTGTTTGCTGTCACTTCAGTGTAACAGTCTTAACACTTTGTACGTTGCTGAAGGACTGCCCAAAACAATACATCTGCTTTGTGTTAAGAATAGTAACAGGTATTTATTATATGTCTATATTGGAGACAAGGACAGACACTGAAGTAAACCTTCCAAGGACTTCACTGGTTTGGAAATGTGTCCCAGGGCACCAGATAACTGAAGCCAATAATGACCTTGGCAGCAACAGAAGGCTAATGTTTTCACAAGGATGAACTAACTGTTCCTGAACAAACTCTCTGATGTATTAAGGCACAAAAAGGCACTGATTCAAAATCAGCCATGCATGTCTTCAGCTCCAAACTATTTTTCCCAAGTGGACAGATTTATGGGGGCCAATACAGAATGTCACTGACCACTTACATTTGAGTTCTCCTTGTTCTTGCAGCAGCACTGAATATTATTGCTAGAGGACATACGCACACATATATTGAGTGAATATAGATATACACACACACATATGCATTTGTCACTTTTGGTGTTCCTGAGCCACAGAACACCACATTCATAGGTCTGTTAACCTTTCCAGCGCCAGAGAATGCATTTACTCATCTATGCGATGCTAAGGAGAGCTCTCAGAGATGAGAGCACGTATTTCCACAGCTGTCTCCACATCCACAGCTCTCCATGTGCCTCTGCAACTGCCACAAGAGTCATCATCACTAAATGTCTGACCGGCCTCCTGTTCCCACAAAACTCATTATCTCCTCTGGACAATCATTTCAGCAAAGAGCAGAGAATACTACAGGACTAGAAAAAGAAAAATGAGAGTTGGTAGGATTACAAAGATTAGATGGGTTTGTTAGACTGGGAACAAAATCAGATTTCCTGTTAGGAAAGAGAGAATGAAGAGGCACATTTCCAACCTTAATTTTAGCCCCTTCTGGAAAGGCTATGATGGGTTTGGAGGAAAATGCCTTCCTCAACGAGTTTTCTCCTGCTTCAGTTGAAATTCCACCAGGGAGTTTGGAAATATGCTAGAGAGACCTGACACATTAATTTTTATTTTATGTTATAAATAAATAATATTATGAGAGAGAGAAAAATGCAAACTGAAATGTCTGTGTTTACAGTGCATGTGTAAGAATTTGTGGGCAGAAATAGAGAAGCTGTCAAAGCATGGCAACACAGATGCACTTCGCTTGCTGTGACACCTTTCTTCATTTTTTGAGCATGATAGCAGGGAAAGAAAAGCAGCACAGGGAGAGAAAACTCACTAGTTATTACAGCTACAATTCCAATAAAAATTAAATACAATAAAAATTTAAGTATCCTGGAATAGTAAATCTCTTTCATCTCTACTTTGGTGTAACATTAAAATGAGTACAAACCATAACATCATCATGTAACTATAAACCTCATCTCTGCTGCAACAGATTCAAAGGGTAGCTTGCCTTCTAAAGCCCTCATTGCCCAGAAATATGTTTTTGTTAGTCCTGACTCTAAGCCTCTACTTGGAGAGAAGGAAAAAAAAAAAAGAAGCTATGTAATTCCACTAATAAAAGATGGCCATGACTCCACAGTTTTTCGCTGTGCTTTGTTTTGCGAAGGTATTCACATCTAATCTGCCGCTCTGTCTTCCTTCAATACACAGAAAGCCTAGTTTCCTAATGAAAATACCTAAATCGGCTGCCTAAAGAAAGACAAAATAAGTCCTCACAAAAACAAAACAAAACAAAAAAAAAATCCCACAACTCAAAGTTGTGTTGGTAACTTACATCTTTGGGAGTAGTACAGCAAGCACATAAATATCCAAACGCAAAGAAGTGATATGACTCCTGTCTATAAATACACAATACAGATTTTCCCCCAGATCTCCATGCCTGCGGTGAAACTTTTGTAGTCTAGGTATTAAGTTTTTCTTTCAAGATTTTAAACCTGCTGGAACAGACCTTTCCTTGGTCTCCCATGGGACTGCTAAAGGCACGACCTCCAGTGATTCTGTGCAAGAAGATCCAACTGAAGGTCAGGATGTAGTTTGGTACGGGCAGTCAGTAACTGCAGTTTTTGCTTGCCTTTGCTGCAGAAGAATTTACATGTCACAAAATAACTGACTGTGGACTGGATTCTCAAAAACATGTTATTGACTTTCAAGTCAATGATACTTGTGGTCTTAAACTACTTAAGTGCTTTCAGAAATCCAACACAAGTCTGTAAATCAGATTTGTTCTGTCCAGTTTGCCCAAGAGGCAGCACTTTCAAGTTTTCTTCCAAGTTCCAGAATCAGTATGCACCACAACTAGTTTCTTTATTCTTAAATACTCAAGGGTCACATACAGAAAATGAAAACTGTCTGAATCCAGAAAGCTGTAATACTCAAAACTTCTGAAACTTATGCTTCAGGTATGACATGTGACTACTTTAAATGTTCTTGCTAAAAATAAAAATTAGAAACAATTCTTTATGAAATAGAGAAACAATTAAATTGATAAGTTTCAGTTCAAACCATTGGCCTTCCCTTGCTAGAGGGAAAACGATCACTAACTGGGAGAGAAAGAAATATTCCCATCCTTGCTATGAATTGGAATTTCAGTTATAATTTGCTGCTGTTGCAGAGTGTACCTGCTCTTTTGAGCAAATAGTTCAAAAAAGTATTGTTGGACCACCGGGGGTCCTGGGAATTACGACTGACATAGAGGAAATTGTTTTGTGGTCTCTCTTTCTGGTGTACATTAAATATGAGCAGTATTGAAGCAGTCAGTTGTATAGATTTGGGTATTGACAGCTACAATCTCACTTGAGCAACACGTGTAGAGTGTTGTGTCTTGAGCTGCAAGCTCAGGTTGTGATAAAATCTCCATACTTGAACACAGAGAGGAATTTAAGTGAAGGAACTTTAGGTAAATTCAGCTGAGGAACTGTGGTTCGTTTGAAACTTTTCCATGTAAATTTTAAAAATCTGATCTAGCCTTTCTGCTATTCCAGTGAGCTACCTGTGCCAAATTCCAGCAGAAGTAGAGCCACACAGGGAAACTGCTTTGTTCATACATGACTACATTACTGGAGGTAGCAATGCCAGAGCAGAGGTGATGTACGACAAGAGCTGCCAGAAGAGCTGCAGGACAATGGGGATGCTCCCTTCCTGTCCCTTACCGGTGGCATACCACCCCAGCGACCAGTGTGGAGTAATCCCTCAGCATCCGGCATGGCTTTAGCAATACAACATGACTGAAATGATGTAAAACATTCATTCAGCTTTACGTGATATCCCCCTTTTTACTTCAGAAGAATTCTTACATAAAAGCAGTGCATGTGCAGCTGGGTGCACTTATTCCAAAGACGTTGGTTGCACATTGCCCTGTAGACGAATAACTGGATATTTTTATTTTCTATTACACTTGTTTCATTCAATACACCTGCACTTACACCACCACATATTTCTTAATTTGGGCCAAAACGCTTAGTTTTGTGCATTTCTACAACGGCAATATCATCAGACAAGTGGGTGATCCAGCTTTTAGAGCTGTTTCATTCATTAGCATCTCCTCTATTTGCTTTTGCAATATTTATATGTTTACAGCTATTTTTTCCTACTGGAAACATATTTTTTGAGTTCAGGTTGCCTCTGGCCTCAAGACTTAACTTTCCCAGATGTTTCAACATTTATTTTCTCTACAGAATTTCTCACAGCATATGACCACTGTGCCAAGGACAGCATGATACAGGCAACCTACACACAGGTAGTCCCCACCTGCTGAAAAAGCCCTGCTGATCTCTAGACACTGGAAGCAAACCTGCTCTTACTTATCTCAGGGGTCAGGAATCTACCCAGCTATGTCAGAAGCACATCAAATTTCAATCTGTGTTAAAATCATGCAATGTTTTCCATGAATTTCCAAGGAAGTCAAAAGTATAGTCAGAACTCATTCAAAGCTTTGAACTTTTACAGTGTCAAAAGTAATGGAGAAGTAAACAAAGAGTTGCAATTCTTACCACCTTTTGTCAGTTAGAAATACTGGACATGAAATGCAATTGGCAGAATCAGAGAATTTCAGAAAAGTTCAGAGATTGCCCAGACAGACAACTAAATAAATGCCAAATAAATGCCTACTGCAGCACTGTCTTACCCTCTATTCCCAGAGCACTTCCTGAGAGTGCCATCCCTCTTGCACACAACTCTTACCAAAGCATGCCTGGTTAAATTATGTGCAGCTATTTGAAAACACAGGTGCAAAATCCATTACAAGAGTCAGGCTTCAAAATGCCCTTTTAAAATTGGGCCAAAACATGTAAGATTAAGTCTTCCATCAGAATTCCTACTGCTCCTGTTGAGCAAAACAGGCATTACATTCACCAAGCGAATTACTGGATTATAAACAGAAACTGATAACTACAATTATATATGGCAGAAAACAAGCTTGCAAATACATAGGTATATTATATGAGGCTTTCTTTGTATTTCCTTCCCTCCTTTTCCTTGTATGAAGAAGCTGCTACTGGCAGATGGAATTAAGCACGAGCTGCTTTGAATGCTTTTAGTCTGTCACTTGGCTTTACACTCAAGAGCTGACACTGAAAGTAACTCCCTTCTAATAACTCTGCAGCATATTTCCTGAGTATTCTGCTCTCTAATCAAAAATTGTGAGCACTTTCCAAATGAAGTCTGACAGACCTTAGCATCACACTGGCACTTTAAAAACCAGCTGAACAAAGTCTGTCTATTGCACATGAACTTTAGGGAGGCATAAACTTCTGTTTTCTTCAGTTACAATTTGTGAACATCTAAAATCAAGTCCACAATGTTAGGATAGTGGCTAGCACTATTACTACTAGCTTCTTGCATTTGTGCATTGAAATAGTTTCTATCCATGGCATTCAAAGCACTTGGAAAATGTTGATAGGGTAGGAGCCCAACTGCCTGTCTGCCTACATTGGTCCCCAAGAGAAAACAGGCAGGAGCAACCTCTGGATGCTTTCTCTTAACTGCATCCAGAACCTTGGCATGAACTTGGAGGACTGCTGCACTGGCTGCCTAAAATTCGTGAATGTGTTAGGTGATACCTATGCTAAGGCAGGCAACACTTCTGCAGTATTGCATCTCATCTTTTCAGGAAGGTTAACTAAAGTGAATACTGTTAACTGCATCACACAGGAAATTCCTGGAAAAGGTAGGAATAGATCCTGGCAGTTCTGCCTCTTGAAACCAACCAAGCTCCTTTTTGTTACCTGCATTCAATTCCCATTCGATCATTTAACATGGTATAAACTAACTAAGCCACACTGTGCTGGGAGTTATCCAAATATTAAGGGCATGAGATGTTTTTGTGGCAGACCTAGATCCCTGCATGACAACTTCCACATACAACCTGAATTTGCAGTGTCAGAGTCTCTGTTACCATACCGAGCTCACTTCCAGATAAACTGATGAGCCAGGCAAGACCCTGGAGCCATGCAGTCCTAAGGTTGACACTGCAATTTTCAGCAGCTGTCACTGGTATAGAACTTTTTTCCCTTTGTTATGAGACTGTTGCTTTAAAACATGTGTTACAATTTATAACCGAAATAAGTGAACAGTGTAATTCTGTATTGTTTCACTAGAGGGACAGACTGCCATGTATGCTGCCTGTGGATGTCATCAAAATGTCGTGGCTCACGTGATGGCATTCCCTCCTACGCTGACTGCTCTACACTGAAAGCCTCATGCTCTGATGGAAAATTGACACAAAACTTACGTTCATGATAAATCCTCAAACACTAGCTTATTAGTATGATGCTAACGAAATGTTCTCACTTACTGAAGTTATCCAAGGATGGATACAGCGTAGAGTCTTTCTGAGAGCAACCATTAAAAATGTTCACAGCTATGGCTGCAGAAATAAATATCCACAATAGGTATGGCAGCTGCTAAATGAGAAGCATCCTATGTTGGCTACAAACTGCTTGAAGAAAGGTAGGCTAGCAGGGATAAGCCAGTTAAGGATACAGCAGTGATACAACCGTAACTGCATACAAACTAGTTCTAACCCATAACTTTGCTTGTCATAACCCTGTCGGGCTCCCTTCCCTTGTATATCTGACAAGCTCCCTTTCCTAGCACATAGAAGGAAATATCTTATCAATTATATTTAACCTTAAAACAGTATTAGAAAATATCATGTGCCAAGCCTGCAGCAAACAGATGAGAACTTCTGAAAATTCTTCAATAGAAAATGACATTTCTGGAGGTAACAACGTGCAGTGTCCACATATTTCAAGCCTCATGGTACAGAATACAAAAAGTCAGATAGTATGGTAAATGACTAAGATTGGAAAGGGTTTTAGCCCTTTTCAGATCTATGAACTGTTATCCTATGTTTTTAGACAGAATGTATTCAGCAAATACATTCAAATTACATTCCGTCCTTTAAAACAAAAACAAAAAATAATTAACAAATAGTTTCCCAAGCAGCAAAACTAATGTAAGGTGTGGAGTCTATGGTGGCTAATAGGGTGCAAATGCTAATTGAAGGTTTTCTTGTGGCTTGTGGTGTTCATAACATCTTGTAAGAGCACTTGTGGATCCAAAACAGCTGAAAAAAAAGTTGCTCCAAAGTTGGCAGTAGTGGTGGTTGTGCAATCCCTAAAAATGCAGTTTGTAACACTGGATAGCAACTGGAGCTCCCAAAATCCAAAATATAATGAAACTTTACGTTTCATATCTCTTTAGGAATGGTCCATTTCTTTTGGGGCTTTAGCAAAGCAAACATCTTGAGAGCTGTCTCTGGGCAGATGCCACGCTACACTAGTGTTCAAAGACTTTCACTTTCTTATGAGACAAGCAAGCAATGCTGGGTGCAAACAGAAGTTTCCCAGAGATAATCTTGCTAAACAACAGAATTCCTCATTTCTCTTTTCCTCCTGCACCTCCTCCTAGCACATTAATAAAATATGTGCAACAGACACTGTGAAATTCATCAGCATTCAGGAAAATACATAAAATTCACTGTTGTATTTCACTGCATTTTGGCTATTTCACACACCTTTCACCTTGTATATTCATCAACCTTTCAACAGCTGCAGGGATCTACAGGCTCTGGAAGTAGTTCAGCTGGTACCAAAGATGCAGTTTACACTGCAGTGTTTTAACACACTGACCTCCACTTGTAGAAATTTATGTGCATCTACAGCTACCTAAATATTGGAGGTTTCATGGCGAACATGAAGCTGAAAGAAAATGATTTGTTTTCACTTATAACTTTTTTTCTCTGAAGTTTCACATTCGCAATCCAGAGACCTTCCTGTTAATCATTCAGGTTTTGAGAAATTTTATTGCCACAGAACAAGTCTGGAGATTTTCAGACTTGTTAGCAGATGGCACCTGAGCAGGTGAAGCCTGACATGCAGCATAAACCTGGACTGCTGGCTGCAAGAGTCGGTTTTCTTTTGCTGGCCAGAAGCTGATTTGGTGACCAGTAATATAAATGCATGGTCTATCACACCAGTTAATGAAATTTCACAACACCAAAGATGTCTTGAAATTCAAGAAAGAAAAGACCTATAAGATTAGCTAAGCTATCATCCTCAAAACACTGGGCTGTTCTTGGCAGCATTTTTTTGAAAAGCAAGTTTTAAAAGAGCAAAGTGATGATTTTTTTCAGCGCTTCCTTTGCAGCAAACAGAGACAGGAGTCCGTATCATCCCTGGCAAAGGGCACAGAAATAGCCAAGGTCCTTCACACTGCTTAGATCCAGAGAGCAGAGACAGCTCTGTCAGCAGCACTCACACCAGGGACGCCTCTAATACAGTGGCAGAGGATGGCACAAGCTGCCACCACAGGAACCCAATTTATATTTTCCACTGCATCAGTGAAATTTTAGCCAATGTAAATCCAAACATGCTGTATTAATGGTCATTCCATTAGGGGTTTTCATAGCTTGAGTGGAATACAAGGACAGAAGAGAAAAATATTCATATAATGGGAAATTAACCCCAGAAAATCTTATAATATGGAAACTGCTACCCATGTGACCATGTACTACCTACTTTCTGAGATTTGTTTTTTTAACCACATGCAAAGCAAACAAGAATGTCACACTTTTTAGAGACTTTCTGGTGTACCATAGGTACCCCAAGGTAACAGTATAAAATTAATTTATTAGAATTTTCAGCCACTTGAGGCTCTCCTGAAAGGAAAAAGAAAGAATTACAGATGCAGGTGCATTTCAGACTACGGTGCCCAATTCCATAATTTTAACTTCAGCACCTTTCAAATCCAGCCTTTACTTTTTTCTTAAGGTGTGGTAGGTTGCCACTTTGATCACTCCTCGCTTGTGACATTCCTTTGTGCATTCATAGTATTGGTCTCTAATAAAAATACAGAAGAAATTGTAGCTTAAAAATAAATGAACATCGTGCCGCATGGGGAGTTGATGTCAGAGTAGACTGGATAGGTTTTTATCTAATACTGAAGTCTGTGCTTCCTAAAGCTCCTAGCTCAAGGCATAGTAATTCAATGGCAAATTAACATAAAGTAGACTCATAACAGACTTTGAAAATGAGCATTATATGCCTTCCACCACACAGACAAAAGGAATATCTTGCTGAAATATGTGAGATTTTCCAGCTCTGATACCCTGGTGAGAAACAAAAAAATCCTTACATACATACCAAGTAGTATGATAGCTTAGCTGTAGCACACCTGAGCATGAAAGAAACAAATACCTCTGGCAGGGGGTGAGCTTTAGAAGAAAAAGGATTGACTCAGAGTTGAAAAACGTAGAGCATTATTTCAACAAGTAGGAAATGTATTGGTAATTCAGCAATGTAAACCCACAAAGAGGAGCGTAGCATGGGTACCACCACCTGATCAAGGTATCCAGGCTCAGGAAAGTGTTTAATGGATACCTTGGTTGAGAGAACGCAGAGAGCTGTGGAGCTCAAAACACTTAAGCAACTAACTTAGTAGGAGAAAAAGCAAAATTACCAGTCAAGGGAAAAACAGTATCTTCCACCTCTGTAGATGATCAATAGGAGTTCTGCAGTGTGGTATTAATATAATTTATACTACTGCAAACAAACTGCAGTCTGGTCTCCTTTCAAGCCCCTTACATATATCTGCTCACAGAATCCAAGGACTCTTACCAAGCCCTTGGTTTCGGATCTCAAAGAAAACTCGTAGTTTGGAATATAGTCTTTTCCATAGCTCCCTCTTGAAACAATTTTTTTTCCCCTCCACCATGACTGCCCCATTTGGAAGCCAGGCGAGTTCATCTAGGCTGGCGTTTCTTTGTTGCTGTTAAACAGCACCCAGGCTGGCATCCCCAGAGCCACACCTGCCCGTCTCGCACCACAGCCCACTGGCACTTCCAGCCATCCTCCAGCCCACCAGACCTCTTCTGCCTCCATCACTTCCAAAAGCTTTATGCTCATAGCATAAAGTTAGACACCTAACGTGCAAAAATAACAGGTTTGTGCTATTAATTTTGTATGTGATTTTGCAGTCTCCAGTGTTTGCAGCACCTCGCTGCACTCATGCCATCCACAAATTTCAGTACACGTCTACTTCTGCCGCACACATCATTAATCGATACAATGAACTTAAGCCAGGACTGATCTCTGAAGAACATCATTAGTAATTGCCATCTGATAATATCCCTTTTAATAGGATCTGTTGCAATCTTCTCTTTAGTTAGTTCCCCACACACATTACAATCCTTGCACCGATTGCTTTGTCTTTGAAAAGGAGAAACTGCATGCGTAGGTATCACATTATCAGCAAATAGCTGCTTATCTCTCATTCTAGTTTTATTTATAAACTGGCTGGCAGGCGCGTTACCTGCCCATAAAATTACAGAAGATACATTTTAAAAAAAAAATCCTACTCTTTATTTGTTTCTAAAATCTGCAAAACCATTTTGTTGCCCATAATTTTGAAGGTGGCTGCTGTTGACAGTGCTTCCACCGACTTGGCCAACTTTATTTCTAATTTAAAGTTACTCTGGAGTCTCTAATCCTGTATTTGAAATTCCTGTTACTGGGGGCTCTAATCACAATTGGCTTGGCAATAAACATATTTACATAGCTCCACTCTGTTAGTGCCAACCTAATCACACGCTCCATCAAAAATAACCACCTTCAGGTCAGGAGCTACTTTACACACGCACACGGATGTGCACTCACCCACGGTCAGACAATTATTACTTACACTGTCCCTTGAACCAGCAGCTTTTTTCTGCCAACATTACAAAATTGGGATTTCTTGGGACTTATAAGACATTAATGGGAATGTCAAAAACATTAAACCATTATCTTCTTGTTCTTTCTTCTTTTTCACCTGGACAGAATCTCTTTACAGATTCTTTTTGATGAGTAAAAGCTAAAATAAATAGGAGATCTCTAATATGCCATATGAATCAAGCAGTTTTAGTGTCATCCTTTCAAGCAGAAACACCACTATATAACTACATTTGATGTGATTTAGCCATGTCTAAAAATATCTCCTGTAGATATCTCACTTTTTTCCTTTCTTCACACACCCAGAGCCTTCCACTCAGGCTGTTCATTCATTCATTACCCCCCCCTCTCCAGTATCACAGTCTCAGCTGAATATAAAAGATATTACAGTTTCCAAACTGCTCCATGCATTTACTTTTTAAAACTGTTGATTAATCTGAACTCTTATGCTGGAAATAATAGAAAACATCCTTCCTGAACAAGATGACAAATATCTAAGTTACAACAAACTAATTCATCTCTAATTTCATGCTTGCCCTTTCCATGAAGCTCATTAAGCTACCATAGAGCACCTCAGCCTTTCTTGAATTTACTGATCACATCCACACTACTCCAAGTAAAGGTCATTTTACAGGTTTGTGTCAGTCTTTGTTTAAAGGAGCTTTTGCTCACAGCTGCTCCACTTTACTCTTAAAATCCAAAATGCACAGCCTTGATGTTGTTTCTTTGTCCTGTTTCTCTTTCCCTCTTTGGCGTAATTTTCAAAGCATTTCACTGCAGAACTTCACGTCAGAACCACTTTTTGGCATCTGTAGGGGTTCTGCTGGGGGCAGCAGTAGGGTCAAGTCTTTGAATCCTAACATTAATAACCTCATCATCAGACATCTAAAATATAAAATATTCATGCATGTAGGTAACACCGGTAAAGTGTTTATTGCAAATGTTATATACAAACATGTACTCTTCTCCAATAGGTGATCGATAGTTGGCTTAATAATCAGCTACAAACTCTATTCCAATCTATTGGTATGGTGAAGCTTTCCTTCTGCCTGGACATTCAGCCCAGCAGGTACCTGTACAGTATACACTGAAAATTCTCCTTTAGCCTGTGTCACATTTAACAAACACCTTAAAGAAAAATCTTGGGAATATCCCGTCCTTTAACAAACACATGGCTTGCACGACAAATGGTATCCTGATTTAAAAAGGCTCTCTATGAAGAACTAAATATTTACCCTTGGTGCTACATACTGATCCGTATAGGGTAATGGAGTCATTTCGTCCTGAAGAATGAGAATCAATACTTTTAGTATGTCATTTTATTCAGCTGACATAGTTAACAAAAAATGTTGTAACATGGTCAGGGTGGAAAACAGTGGACTTAAAATTTTAGTCCACATGGACATTACAATGCACATGCTCCTCCACCTATCTGAAGGACTTTTATTGGATTACTGAAAGTTAAAGTTTGGAGGTAGGGGGGAGGAGGGGGAACAAAAAAACAGAAAACAAACACACCTTAGTTCAACACAAGCAGACTTTTTTCCTGTGAACAATTAGAGAAGGATGCAAAGAAGAGTACACACTTAAACAGAACGTGACCTGACTCCCTTGATTTCAAGCATCAAATGAGGTTTTTTTAGTTAAGTATACTTTCACATAATAGATCTACTACATTATGTACTTAAGAGTCTTCATAATACAGCGTACTAGCTATATATTATTATTATAACCATGCTGAAGTGCCTAACTGTGCATAAAAAAAAGGAAAAGAAAGATGCTAGGGAATTTGTTTTCCTGTTTAAACAAAACATTTGCTCATACCAAAAGAGAGATATATCATGTGGCAAACATACATAAGCAACTCATTTGCTCAGAAGATTTATACTTAACATCTAAATAGATTACTAGATGGGGACCGGGGAAGAAAGGTCATCATTCATTAGGTAAAATGAATGGAGGGAGAATTCATCTGATTAAAACATTAGCATATAAATATGATAGGAATCCTGAACCTCAATGCATTCCAAAACCAACCACAAGTTCTTAGGGGTATAAGTCATCCCTGGCAGACATAATGTAGCAGCAATCAAAATGGCATAGATTCACTAGTCGGAAGGAAATAACACCAACTTCAAGAAAAAGGATAGCTTCAACGTAAGTCTTTTCCAAAACTTTGTGATACACCACTGGAATGCATCATAAATTCCAGAGGCTGTTAAATATATTGCCTGGGAAGAGAAGTGTACAAATACACAACTAAAGTACAATTGAATTACAAAAGCTTTATAAGTTACTGCTCTTCATCTCAGTCACTGCCACTGACTGTGCAGGCTTTTAGCCTGCTCCAGTGCACTGTAAACCTCAATAAGGATTCTTTCAGCAAATAAACTTCAATTCACCATTGCCATGACATGGAGTGTGTCCAAAGGCAGCAACAGCAGATCAGCTGAAAACAGGAACATGGTCACATGCAACTGCAAGTCTACTTCCTGAAGGGGATTTGCTATGAAGCAAAGCGAAAAATATTTCAAATTCTCCTGATATTAGAGAGAACTTTATAAAGGAAAATATCTTCCCTTACCCAATATATCTAATTGGTGACAACAGACTTAGCTGAAAACACAGTATGTAATTGGTACATACAAATCTCTGATAAGAAAATCTTGGTATTATATTATCTCAATCTTCCTTTGCTTCACAATGGTAAATTTACTGTTGCTAGAGGGGGCTGGATGTAAACCATAATATTTTCACAAAGAGTTCACAAACAAATTCAATCTCAACCTTTATTATCTTACATCTCTGCAATGAGCAAACTCATCCATAGACTTCTGAATCCTGCTTCCTAATAAGAGATTAGGCATCCTAACGATCCTCACATGCAGCAAGAAATTGTTTCAATTTCTTTATCCACAGTTCTCCAGCTTTCAGAATCATCCAAGAAAACAAACAAACAAAAAATTCCATCAGATTATAACTAAACCTCTCCATAAATCCACCCCCACAATTACCTTAATTTAGAGATAAAGAAATAACTGCACTGCACTTTATGATCACAGGTGCAGAGATTAAAATGAACTCAATGAATAAACAAGCTGTGGTTTGCTACACACTGCAGGCCAGATTCCTCTTCTGCTTAAGGTATTGCCAGGCATATAATCTATCATAAAGTGAAGATATATTTACAGGAAAGGGAAAGTAATCAATCTTATAATTCACAGAAGAAGAAACCAGTAACAGAAACATGCTGCCTTGGCTGTTGCTGGTTAAGGACACTGCCAATACAGTAAAGCAAATTAGAGAAATCAGGCTAATGCTATTGCAAATAAAGCAAGAGTGCTAGGAGGACAATAGGGCAAGAACACTGAGTCACAAATTCAGTATAACTACTCAGACAGCACCCTAAAACTCAAAATTAAAACCAGGTAGCTGAAATTTAAATGCAGTATTCATTTCATTTTGTTATTGTTAAAATAGAGCTCTATTCGCTTAGTTCCTGGTCCCAGTTCAGTGCTCATTCCGTTCCTGCAAAGAGTCCTCAGATGAGCAATGCCAATGGAAACACTACTGCACAGCTTCGCACGAGGCTGCAGAACAGAAAGGCCATGCAGGAATCCTCCACATGCACTGCAAAAATCAAGGTTTGTTTTAAGGCGATATGCCAAAAGAGGTTGATCAGCAGAAACTCAACTCATAATTTCCTGAATTTACTAGGAATAAAAAGGTGAGAGTAATCCAATCACAGCTGTACATCCAGCCTAAAAATTCAATGATAGGGTTTTGCCACTGACTGGGATTTAACTCATATTCGGTCACAGCCTTATACAAGACATTGTCTTTTCTGTTTATTATTTTAATGTGGATAGGAAGCTTGAGAAAATAGAAAGATCCCCACTGCAGAAAGCAGGATCTACTTCAGAGTGTGCCCGGAGGGACAGAAACATTTACTGCTGACTAGCAGAGTATGAAGTGTACTCAGCACCTTGTCCATATCAGAGGTCTGTGCCTGAAACCAGACTCAACTTTACCCCCGCTCTGTTGTGCACTACTTCAAAGCAGCTCTTACAGATTAAATTATTGCAGAATATCATAGTAAGTTTCCTTCCTGCATAAAAAATAAGTAATATTTCATTTTCCTCTCCTTTACATAATTGGTAACATTTTTATTCAGCAATTAAATTATTATTTAAATTAATTTCTTCAGAAATTAGAAGCTGGACAGCCTCTGCAAGATAGAGATTTTTATTTAAAATATTTGATAGAACTGGGACAAAGCCAGAAAACAGACTTCCTCTAACTTTCGGGGCTTCAAGTCAAAGGTCTTTAAAAGCTTCTCTTTTTTTTTTTCATATTTGTCATTTATGAAACATCTTTCAAAACCACAGTCATATTGTCACTTCAAGTTTCTGAAAATTACACTTCCAACATAATATGACAACCATGGACAACTATGAAGATGGAGGCAAATCTTGCCTTTAGTTTGGGAAGGACATCTGTTCTCATCAGCATTGTTCTAGACAGTAATCTCAAATGACGTCATTATCATACTGAATTTCCACCTTATTGGGTGGGATTTTACAACTATGACAAAGTCTGCCCCATTACATAACGTGATTCTCTTCGAGTAAATCATTATTCTCCATAATCATGTCAGAGCACAAAGAATAGTTCAGTCACTTGGGAATTAGAGCAAGCCACCATCACTAAAGATGATTAATATTCCAAATGCAAACAATTGTATGCGCTTTGTACAGCCCCAGTGTTAATAAAAGATCGTCAGTCAAAATGTGGGTCACAACAATTAAACAAAAAGTTTTGAAATATTTATTTCAGCATTTGTTGATATATAACTATTCAGTGAGATAATAATTACAAGAGCAGAGAAGGAACCTGCTATCACGGTTGAAAATTTAATCATTTAAGAATTGCCAACTTCATAAATTATTGATCATGTAGAACATCTACATACCATACGGTACATAGAGCCTACCACCGGCACTTGAATGTTACAGAGAGCAGAAAAAAGCAGTGATAGAAAACAAGAATGTTTTCTAATTGACCCTGCACAAAAACGTATTTTTGGGGAATTTCCTTTGTTCCACAGCACTATTCCTGTACTCGGCTTATTGCATTTGCTGTCTCTGAACATTTTATAAAACAGAGAGGGAACAAACTTTAAAAAAAAAAAAATTCACAGTAAGGTATTATTGTAAAGACCAGTTATGAAATGTTGTGGTTTAACCCCAGCCAGCAACTAAGCACTACACAGCCGCTCACTCCCCCCCAGTGGGATGGAGGAGAGAATCAGAAGGGTAAAAGTGAGAGAACTTGTGGGTTGAGATAAAGACAGTTTAATAGAACAGAAAAGGAAGGGAAAATAATAATAATAATAATAGTAGTAGTAGTATACAAAATGAATGATGCATAATGCAATTGCTCACCACCTGCCGACCCAAGCAGCGATTGCTACTTCCTGGACCACACCTCTTACTTACATACTGAGCATGACATCATATGGTATGGAATACCCCATTGGGCTAGTTGTCCTGGCTATGCTCCCTCCCAGCTTCTTGTGCACCTGGCAGAGCATGGGATGTACAAAGAAGTACATCCTTGACTAGCAGGGCACTTAGCAACAACTGAAAACATCAGCGTGTTATCAACATTCTTCTCACACTAAATCCAAAACACAGCACTAGGAAGAAATTTAACTCTATCCCAGCCGAAACCAGGACAGGAAGTGAAGATCATCCTAATTCAGGAATTGTTATGTTTAGCCAAGGAAATCTTCAACAGTGGCTATAAGGGGATCATATGCTCACAGATCTGACCACACACACAAGACACTCAACAAGACTCTTGTTTTAGTCACTGATTGCTAGGACCAGGCATCCTAAAGATCTGGAGTCTGAAGAGAAGTTAATCTTTTTGGCTACTAGGCACACCCTGTCAGAGCAAGCAGATCAGAACAGGGAGTTTCAAGTACCTTAGTAAGAATGCTAAAAGCTTTGGAAAAATCGGAAGAAAATTCAACGATTCGGCTTTTTTTTTTTCCATGTAGAAAAGAGAGGATCAGAAGAGGATGTGAGACGATTGTCTTAATGTAAAAGGCTCTTACTAAGAGGGAGTTTGATGAATTATTCTCTGTGTCTGCTGGGGAGAGGACAAGACATAATTGGCTTCATTTTCAGTGAAAAGGACTTAGATTGGGAAAAACTCTATACAGCAAAAGATAATTACAATGGAACAGGTGGCTAAGTGAGGTTAGGGAAACCCTATTCTTTATAGGCACAGGTTAGGTAGAAATCTGTCAGGCATTGTGGAGGTATACCTCATCCTCTCAAGAGCTGCTGTTCCTAAACTTTTTAGGCCTAGAAAAAAATTTTATACATACTAGATTTCAGCTTGCCTCTAGGCCTGCCACGTGATCCTTCATAAAGCATTTTGAAATTAAGACAGTATCAAAGAGGGATGACCTCATGGACCTCCTCTGTCTCTTCTCGCGGTGCCATGGGGTTTGGCCACGAGCGTCTGAACAAAGGCTGATTCTTCCAGCAGAGGAAAGGTAACATGTAAGATAGCAACCTGCATTTTGCTCAGATCATGCAAGACCTCAGGTTCTTTGATCATCCTACTAATATGCTATTAACTACTTTAAAATGTACCTCCGCATTCCTGACCCATTTAGCTGAATTTGCAACAGGCAGGAACGCTCCCCTCAGTGACAGCCAACACTTGCACGACTTCTCTCTTTCTGTGCTGCTCAGCCGCATTAAGATAAGGTACTTAGCTCTGTCTGGAAAAAGAAATGCCAGGGAAAAAAGGAGGGGGAAAAAAGGAGGGGGGAAAAAAGGAGGGGGGAAAAAAGGAGGGGGGAAAAAAGGAGGGGGGAAAAAAGGAGGGGGGAAAAAAGGAGGGGGGAAAAAAGGAGGGGGGAAAAAAGGAGGGGGGAAAAAAGGAGGGGGGAAAAAAGGAGGGGGGAAAAAAGGAGGGGGGAAAAAAGGAGGGGGGAAGGGTGCAACCCCCTCCCCCAACCAACCAACCAAAAAACCAACCACAGCCTGAAGCTCCCATCCAACTAGGAATTCAGAGTCAAATGTACAGGCAACAATTTATCTTGATACTCAGCAAGGGAAGGTATAAAAAACCCCTTTAAATAACAGCCCTATGAATAATGATATACGTGGGACTGTAAAGTGATGATATGCAGTGATGGTAAAATAAAAAAATAAAGTCACATTCTTAAATAAGGTGCTATAATCCACATACACGGGTAAAATTGTATAAAAAAGGACTGTAGTTTTTTATCCTAGATAAAAATTACTAAAATCTACTTTACTGATTATTCATTGTCTGAAGGAGGCCATGCTTATGATGCGTAGATAAGAAAGCTCACTTAGAGCTATTTGTAAGAACTGGGATTTGCACTTGTGTCTTTGCTAATAATTATGGCCACACACTTACCCTGCCACACGTAATCTATCATCTAATTACTACTGTCCACCCACTGAATTTTAGTGATGCCAAATGCATCTTATTACCAAGGACGCTGGAACTGGAAGGAACTGTAAAAGCATAAGACAGGACTCTCATAAATAGTATCAACAACAGCAAGTTATCTGATATCTCTCGCTCCCAACCCCGGTATCTCTTATTAATTTCTTTCATTAAGCAACTCAGAAACTTGAAGTTATTTAGAAATTTGTAACCGTCAAATTAGGCTTTCTGACAGAGCAGCTTTGGTGCATCAACACTACAGCACCTGGAGAGTGAGCCAGAGGAGGAAGGGGAGAAACGCTCTCCGGACGCCTGTCAGTCACCTGCTGCACTGAAGATTAGTGGAACGTCAAAACTTTTACTTTCCTCTTCTCCATGAGGAGCCTTGCAAAATCAGCTCTGGACCCAGACAGTGTTCATGCTTTCCCACCTTCTTTTCATTGAATTGTCAAGCATGCAGGAAGCAGGAAAACTTTGCACGAATCACCTGTACTGCAATTGCTGAGGGAAGAGCAGTTTTTAACCTGTGAAAGAATAAATGTTTTGCTTGTACTCAGCGAAAGGAACTACTTAGGAACAACAATACAGGGATTATGTTTTCACAAATCTGAGCAAGCCCCACAGAATCGACTTGTTTTGCATCAGTAACTGCTGGTTTCTGTCTCTTCTCGTGGTGCCATGGGGTTTGGCCACGAGCGTCTGAACAAAGGCTGAGGTCTTTAGCCCAAATGCAGTCCCTACGCCCAGCTCTTCTGACAGTGGACAACTAGGGTCCATGTGAGACCTTCTGGAGATTTAGCTGACCGCCAGGAAGCTGTCACAAATATAGTGTAGCACACAATCGGTTTGGAACAAGGTTTCCAAGCTCTACCACCACCACCAGTGAAATGCTCTTCACTTATAAGATAAAGCAGAAGAACTAGAAATCAATGAGAAACCAATTAGAAAACACAAACTAGGGCCATACTGAATTCTGGTGGTCAGGGCTTCTTTTCCCTTGCTGTATCAGACTTCTTCCTCAGCTTGGATTAGTTAATGTGGCTTCCCTCTAGTGCACTGGCTTTACAGCCTCGATCCCTCTTCATTATGAATTCTCCTGATCTGACCCAACAGGCAATCACAGATCCCTAATTCCTTCCCTGATGCTCAGCACTCTTTCCTTGTTAAACCAAGCTACAACCTTACACACTGAAGTACTCTAAGTAAACCAGCCTTTAATGCTGGTGGGTCTGTGAGATATCAGTCCAGAACAGGGGTGAAAAAAGAAAAGAGAAAGCAAAGATACTGCATATTCGAAACAGAGTGCACAGACTGATGGAGATGCACAAAAATTATCTCAGTATCAAACAGTATCCATGAGCTTTGCATTTCCAAAAGCATTACAAGCATCCTCTTAAAAAACTGAGCTATAAAAGGGAAAAATTAACACATACACACAGAACAGTTCTTGTAAAACAAAGTTCTAGTAAGACAAGTCTATTTGAAGTACATTTAGCATTGCTATAACAAATAGCACACACAGGCGCATAACTGAAATTACACTATCCTTATTCACAAGAAGGATTTTTACACATGTAATCAGTTACAGCTGAACATGGCACCCAACAGGAATATGAACCCAACACTCGCAGAAGATGGCCTTTTGGGGGGTTCTCCTTGCACCTCAGCAACACCAGAGAAACACCCTAGGTTCTCCTCTAATTTAAAGAGATTCTAGAAAAAACAAGCTGTAGCCCAGACACCCTTTCCCAATACAGTCACTGAAAGAAGATGACAGTTCTTACTTACCCAATTTTACTAAATGCAAATTAGCATTAACTGTGCTGCTTAAGCTATTTTTGAGTTCAGCAGGAGTCAGGAGAAGCCAACACCTACTGAGTAGCAGTAAGGGTCAAATGCATGGAACAGAATTGCTGCCAAGGGAATTGTATTAGGAGCTATCTGCATATTTCTAGATCATTTATTAAAACCCCTTTTTGTTACTATTTTAAACATACCCAAAAGTGCCATTCTAGGGAAATAACTGACATTCTAGGAATGTTTCATTCTATTTGCTTCTAAATATCTAGAAAAATGTGGGGGACAGGACAACAAATCTGCCAGTGTTTTCCTCCTGTAGGACACACTGTCCTCACCTCTTGGACATTTAAATCTGTATTTTCCTGAACTAGAAATCTGTTGCTGGATTAATCTTTCTTAGCTTTATCTGGGTTGCTTCTTAGTAAAATCACTATTTCACCTACAATCTACCAAATCCAATGGAATAATTTATTTCTCATCTGTGCCAGTGGTGTTATGTTGCTTGTGTCAAACTTTCAGGTTATGGTTCAGCATTTAACTCACTCCTAGAGAATTCTTTACTGACATTTTCAGTGACATGTGGGTGCAGTTTTCATAATCACAAGCAAAAACTGTAGCTGAGAAAATAGATGTGTGACTTCAAACCTACATAAGGAACATCTTGACATTTAAATCCAATTACCCTTTCTCCTTCCTGATGAAAATATGATATCAACTTGTAGGAAATTCTACTAGACAAATATATCATATTCTCCAGCTCCTACGAACTTTTCAGCACCACTTTTGGTATTACACATTGCATTCTTTATCAGTCATTTTTGCAAAACAAAGGGTTACAAGTGTGTAGTAATTGAAAGGTGATGCCAAGAAGTCCATAAAAATTTTGTTTGGAAAGTCTTCCTAGAATGATTATCTTCTCCCCAGCTGAAATCATTAAATTTCAAAATTGGAATGAACTCCAACGTAAGACAGACTACTGCTTTTTGTAATAAATTAAACTGTCAATCACTCAAAGCACCCTTAATATCATACTATTTCCCCAAGCTCTTAAATTACAGGCTGAATTTCATTTATCAGCCTGCTGTATGTGAAAAAGGATTAATTAAACTCATTCCAGTATTACAGTACGGCTCTATTTCTCTTAGTACTAAAGAATAATTGACTGCAAATGAATTGGAAAGTGGGTAAGTACTTGTAGTTATTATTCTGATGTAAATATTAGTTCTCTTTTGACATTTCAAAAGATTTAGTAGATGCACTTTAGTGATAAGACAGATCATTATCCTGGCTAGGAAGAAGAGATAGCATAGGAAAAGTGAAATTACAATAATTGATTTGTATACCTAAAAATACCCCTATCATTTTTTTTTCATATAGTTATGTACCTTACAGTACATTTTCATTAACTGTTGCTCCTGATTTATTGTATTAAGTATACTGCAGTAAAGTCAACGCATTATATCATGTTACTTTGGAAAGAATTCAGAAGTAATATGAGTTCTCATACTGGAAGAGGAATTAGTGGGAAGTTTGTCTTGGAGACAGTCATGACACTGTCAGTGCTATAAAATTCAAATCAACTGATTGCCATTGTGAATGCCTAATTGTGATGAAAAAAATTATACCAACAGAATCATTGAACAGCAAGAAATCACCTTTTAATTGGACAATCAGACTAGCTCAGACAAGAAACTGCAGCACCTTCGGAATACACAAAAGGTTCCGCCGTCAAGAATTGTGGGTAACATTAGATCACCGAAGCCATTTTCTAAATGCAGCATCTCCTAACATCTGTCTAGAGATCAGGACCACACATTCAAAATTAGCAGCCCTAAATTTAGCTTCTAAGTCTGCATTTTCATTTTGGGATAGGTAGACTGATTTCAGCAATTCCTTGACCACTGAAGACTATTTTTTAAAACATTCTTGTAAAGCAAAACCTGAAAAAAAATACCTGAAGTCAAAGCCTCTGAATCTATTTTTTTCTGGTTTTGCGTCTTTTCTCCTTTTACTTCTTAACTTCTCTGCAGTTTTGATTGTCAACCTCTCCACAGAAGATCACAAGAGAACTTCAAAGCAGTTTTAGCAATCCGGCCTCTTGAGCAGTGATTGAAATCTAGCATTTTGTTCCCCAAGATGACCTAGGACCTGGCTGTTTTGACTGAATTATCAGCACAAGTTCTGCACTTTTCATGTTATTAGCATGAAGCAGCAGTTTAGACAGACTTTGCTCATTATTGTTTACTTCCTGCTATTGTTTTTCCAGGCTAAAAAGGGGCTGTTTACCTCACAGAACTTTAAATAAATGTTTCTTCCCCAAGTGCACAACATACAAACCTGCCAAGGAATGCAAAGCGTTACAGACAGTATTTAATTTCTCTGAGAATGTATCTGTTCTTTAAAGATATCCTCTTTTCTTTCTTTCTTTCTTTCTTTCTTTCTCCATTAATTGAAGAAAGAGTTTGGACTCTTTCAAACTCAGCAGTTTGGACTAACACTTAATTTTACACATCTTTGAAAGCAGAGCGTCATAAAACAGATATAGTTGAATATTTGGTACTGACAGGCTTTCTAGTAGATTGTGTATAATAGGGACAGGTAGATAAATGCAAGGCAGCTTTGCATTATCATTAGGATACCCGAGGGTAAGTGGAACCAGAAAACATTTAAATCAGTTAATTTAGATAGTCAACTAGCAGATGAAGACTGTGCAAAGAAGAATCTTGCGCAATCAATGGTAAATGAACTTCAGCAACAGGAATATTCTTCTTCACCGAAATGTAAATATAAATGCAATGTTTATCAATAGCTCAAAATAATCAAGACACTATTGATAATAAACAGATGAACACCAATTAGTATACTGAAGTAATTCATTTATTTCCAGCTATACTTTAAAGACCATTAATATCAGGGCGTTCTGTGTTTCCTCCTTACAGGTTTGTTATGAAGTACTGCATTTTCTAGATACTAAAACATTCTGCAACTAAATAATTAAGTTTGTTCATATTTTGTTGTACATTAAGGTAGCAGATCAATGTGGCCATTGAAGCAAAGCGATTCTTTAAATTAAAAACAAATGTGTCTGTAATTTGGGTTTTGCCACTACCCTCCCTGCCTGACTTGTCATCAATTAATTGTTTCAAACAGGCACTCAGATATAGCGGTCATGAGACAATTTACAAACCTGGCTGGAGACAATTAAAATAACTATCCTCATTACTTAATTAATTCCCCAAAATATGGAAGTAGGCGAAAGGAGAAATAAAAATAGATTACAAAGAAAAAGTGATCAGGTTATTGATAAAACTGCTGTAAGACAAATAAGGCATAACATTAAGGAGTGATCATTTACAGTCCATGGAAAATTCAACACCTTAAGTAAACCTTTCAAAGGGTCATTTAAAACCCTATAAAACTCCTTTTATTTGGCAAAGGATAAGTATCTACTTGAAAATACAAACCAGACGATCAGATCAATTTCACAAACTTGTACATAGGATCGTGAGTTTTATATAAATCTGTAGCACTCTGTTGGAAATTAGGCATAATTCTTATTATGAAGAACAAGGTAAAAAAAAAAAAGTAAATGTGTAGCAATCCCAGAGAAAAATATACCAAAGATGGACTGAAAAATAACATTAGCCAAATAAAGTTGCACTCATCATGCAGACATACAAAGATTAATGCGAAGGGCAACACTTCAGATAAACCAGTCATCACTTAATCAAAATCTCGGTGAAAGATGATGAAGGATATTTTCAAAAGTAGTTTAATTTCTAGGTGCCAAAATTTGGCTGATAAAATAAAAATGAGGAGCTTCAATATTTTGCCTGAATATTATTTACTGGCAGATGGGATAGTAGGAAACATGGGGCGAACTCTTTGATCAGTTTGCCTCAGAACAACCATCTATTTTGCAGAGGGAAAGCCTCTGCATCACCAGCTCTGCACAACTTTCACAGCCTCGTGTCCTTTTCTAACACTTTAGTTAGTAATATCATGCAGCTCCACGAAGTCATACACCCTGCTGCAGAAACCATGCAAAATAAAAATCATGGCCTTTAACCAAATCCTGAGATATGTGTTTCTAGTGAAATAATTCAATCCAGTAAGAACCGGCATATTTCAGAGCATGTAAGACTTAAGACCCAAGTTCCTCAAACATCTGAGGAATACTGGATATCAAATGGAATTATTGCAGTAAAATGGTAAAATAAGATTGGATTATGATTGCCTAGAAGGTATATTGCAGAAGTGGGAGACAGGACTGTCAGGTTTTCCCCGTGGCTAAGCATAGTTGTAAATTGGTGATTTCAGGTAAAACCCGTATCTTTATGCTTCAGTTTTCCAACTATGCAGTTTGGCGAAAATCCCCCTTCTCTTTAAGACACTGAGATTTCTCAAACAGTGATGTGTAATACAAGAGCATGTTAGCATCTTCCCAGCGCTTATTGTATTGTTAGTACCAGGGTAAACACATGGAAGTAGAAAAGCAAATAAGCGGATTTCATTTGAAGCAACAGTTAAGAACTGTGGAAAACCGCAATCGAGGAACTGCTTTGAGGCATTCCATGTGTAGTAACTTCAGGCAAATATCCAGAATGAAATAAAGTAGGTAAGATTCTTGCTGATCCAGAATGGCTCAGGCCTTTATTCAATGGAAGCAGGTATAAGAGCATTCGGATTATTTCAATAAGTTATCATAAAATTAAAGCAATATTTACACCCAATGTTGATTCGAATTGAATCAGTAGAAAAGCACTCATTAACTTCAGTAGAATTAATATATGGTCCATTTGATTAAACTCTATGGATAGTTACAGTCTTGATTATGTATAACACGGTAGTACTATCGATGCTTAAATTATACATAAAGTTTGAATTGTTAACTATTTAAAACTTCTAAATTTTAATGATCTTAAATTTTAGCGTAAGAGGTGACAACTAGAATCTGTATCTATTCACTCTTATTCCTTTGCGTGTTTTGAGAATGCTTAAGTCTCTCTCCTGCTTGAGACTCTAGCAGGAGTCTCTTGTGCCTGTGTGTGTGTGCAGGTGGTAGCCAGTTGATTAAAGTGCATCTTTTTGCCTACTATTACGCACATTAATCAATTATAAATACCAGATTAACAGAGAGGGTGCAGCCAAGATTGCACAGCGCGTTTCAAATCCAGTGTTACATTAATGACATAGTGAAGGTTAATCACATTGTTTAAAATTTTCATTGCATAAAGGATTCCGGAGAATCTTCAGACTGCAGTCAAAAGCAAAGGTTTAACAATGCCTGGCAGGCTTCTTTCTTTTGTAGTTACATTTTGTGATCTTCACTCTAGTGACACCTCATTATCCAAATAAGCAGTACTGCCAAGTTTAAATTTCATCAAGCTCATGCTTATCACCGTCTTTGATCTAATTGTTGTGTACATGCACAGGAGGGGGGAGAGTTCTTTTGTATTCAGCTTTCAGTTTTTCCTCTCATCCCCCTTCTTGTGCTACAGTTGACTGACACGCTCTCGCCTCTGCCTTCAAAGTAGCCCATCACACCCTTCTCATTTAATATTATATCCTTTTCCTACTACCTTTAATAACATCGCAATATTATAGATTGTGTTTAGCCCAAAACGAAAAGAAAGCACCCTTCTTCCTTTTGCCTTCAAAAAGATGCAAGTCAAACAAATTACTAAGACAATGACTCATTTAGATACTGACTTCAAAGTACAATTTTGTATGTGCCTTTTAAAAACTGAATGCCAGGATCCTGCCAGGAACTGAAGGGCATCATTCCCTAGAGTTCAGGAAGGGCAATCTGCCTTTACGACAGTAATTTCATTATTCCTTAGCACATATCTGAACTGGTCAAGTCAGGATTTCAAATGAGTTTCTAGCTCAGCATGCACTGCTCGCTTCAGAAGAGACCTGCTTTCAAGAAATGTAAAGGCAAAGGCATCTAATCACAGTTTAGCTATCTATAGGGTCACAGGCACTATGAAAAACATTCCCAGTACAAAACAGTCTGCCCAGTTGTATGCTAAAATATATTGCTCTGTAAACTAAGAAAGTCCATAGTGAGTTCATTCAAATCATGTTCCATTTTTTTTTCTTTTTTTAAATTTCCTAACATTTTGACGTTGCTTCATTCAAAGGAAGCCTGATATTGTCTGAAGCAGGTGGAAAACACCTAAACACACTGCATGCGAACGGTTACGCTATTCCACCAATAAATGAGGAATATTTTACTGAGTGTTCTTTTCACCTGTGCTCCTATATATCCTAGAATATTTCTTCCCATGTTTCCAATTGTTCACCAGTCCAAATATTGAACTAATATTCTTTAATTATGGTCCTGTTGCTGGATACTACATTAAATTATGATCACATTAAAATTCTGCTGTGTTTCCTACTCTGACACACTGAACCAAATTTATTTTCTCAGAACCTCAAGCAGCACAATGCACGCAAGCCATTTACACACACACAAAAGATGCCTTGATTGAATTGCTTTTTAGTTATTCTTAGAAAAAACTTTAAATGAAAATGGTGCATTCCTAATTGCTATGAAAAAAATTCTTTCAAGAGCTGCCAGAAGGCAACATATAAAGTTTTTGTATGTGATGAAGAATCGACTTGGAAACAGGAAGTAAATAAAGATTAAATTAATCTTGAAATTGTATTTCACAGACTTATGCTTAAAAGATCTGGAATTCTACTACTGATGAAACTGGGCTCCAAAACTCCTTATCTGAAAAATTCCTATAGTAGTTAGAATTAAAAGTTCTAATGAGAATGGAACATCACATTAGTCGAGTAACTGCAATCTCCTAGTCGTCACCAGGAAGTACGCATTTTAAGCTTTGGTGTGGTGGTGTGCTTGTACCTGGCCCACAGGCTCTCTGGAGCCACAGCGTTGAATCCCAGCAAGGTTAGCACATAGTTCAAATGTCACATCATCTTTTCAGATATATATAGACATTATGGAACTGATTTTTTAAACTTGGCCTACATTTGCTGAGAAGCAGTTTTCAGGAAGGGGTATCAAATGCAAGTACAAAACCCAGCTATACACCTAATTATTTAGAGGCATGAACAAATCTGTTAGCAAGACATCTAAATCTCCTTTTTCCCCCCTCACAATATATGGTACACAAGAACCAGATATTCAACGACTGTTCATACAAAATCAGAACCTACGAATCCACTGGCATTTTTTGAAAGTTAAAAGCTAAATCCTGATCCTTGGAAACCAATGGGAGTTTTGTCAGAGTTTAGTTTGCCCCATTACTATTGGCCAAGTATTTCCTCCTCCCAGCATGGCTGAGAGATACCCAGTGAGCTCTGCAGACTGAAGAGACAAAGCTGTGCAGCTACTTTTCAGATTCTGGGAGATGAAGGCATACTTTTCACAGTGTTGTTTCAGCACTTTTAAAAATCTAATTCAACATTTTGTCTGCTAATACACATATATGAAATCTGATAATCCAGATGGCAGAAAATCACCTTAGTATACAGGATCAAAATGGGTGGGGTTTTTTGTGGGGTTTTGGTTCTTTAACTCCACATGAGAAGAAAACACAACCTTCCTTCATGGGTTTAACATTAATTAAAAATACATAGATCTCTGTACTGACTGCAGTATGCTACATGGTCATTTCTTTTCAGTATGTAACTCCCTAATTTCCTTTGAGTCCATTTAGAAGTCTATTACATTAACAGAGGGAAATCTATCACTTTGGTAATTATTCTGTTTACACTCACACTAAACCACATAGCCTTAACCACAAGATGGATAAAGATTATTTCCCAGGTGAAAAAGAGTTACATTCATGGCAAAAAAACACGTGCAGCATGACAAAGTTACAAAATGCCTTCAATTCTGTGTGGATGTCTGCTGCTATAAATCGGGAATTACACTACTGGACATACACCAAAATAACACTGATTAATGTTACATGTAACATTCACGTATGATGTCTGCCTTACTGAAGTTAAGTGTCATTAGTTGCTGGTTTTGATGAGGCCCAAGAGAAAAATTGGGTCCTATGACTTATTTTGATTTTTAATGAACCTTCTTAAAAATCACAATCAGGAGCAGGGCTTTTGTGTTTGTCTACACAATTTGTTTTTTAAACTGTGCGTTAGAGCAATGCAAACAGTAAAGATACTAATCGCAGTTTTAACTAATCATCTTTTCGTTAAGGGACAAATTCACATAAGATTCAAAAAGAGGATTTAGCTGTACAGGACATTAAAAGACCAGTGGGGACCTTTCTTCAGGACCTCTCTGTTTTATGATCTCTTTGTAGTAACGTACAGGATAACTTGTCTGTCCTCTCCAGGCTGACGTGAAAAATTACAGGTGTTGGAAGACTGTCAGCACTAAAGCTTAACCTGTCAGCACTAGCCTGAATCCTCATAAATGGCCACAGTAGTAATTAACCAAGTTGTACCTTCAGATTCAGGAAATTCAAGTTAAAAGCACTACGAGAGTGAACTTACAGGATTTTTTGTGTGATTGGGACTCTGGTTAGGGATAAAAACAGTTATGACCTCACCTACCATTTTCCATGAACTTACAGGAATTATACATGATTCTCTCACAGAAATCCTCCTGGATAACTATTTTAAAATCTTGGAATCTGCAGTTTCTTATGCTATTTCTAAAGTCATTCTCTGAATTACTAGGAGGAGAAACTGGAGAATCCAAAATGAAAGATGCTTAACTGCACTAGAGAGATATTCAACGTTGCAAAGTTCAGACCCATATTCTGAACTTCCCAAAACTGGTGGAAAGGCAAAGGGCTACAGGAAATTCCAGGTGATCCATCAGAGAAAAAAGATCCTCACCGGAGGATTCCAGTCTAGATACAGTTGGGTACAACATTCAGGCGCAGACCGTGCTTACAGACACGACTGTTGTTTGCACACTGTACAGTGCTGTTTGACTGTTCATCAGTGCTGCAGAGAAGACTAAAAAGGCTCCTTTGTTAAAATTCTGCCAACTTGCGTGTAAACTTGAAGTTACTTCTTTTGTCTTCCATGAAGCCAAACCCCTCACACATTGTCTTCCACAAGTGAAGCAAATGCTACAGACTGATCACCAGAAAAGGGAATTCTATTATGTGAACTGTTTCATCAGTGAAGCTTCTTCAAATGGCAGAGGAAATAGAACAAAGTTAATGGGATAGAAGAGAATCTGGACTGAAATATGCATAGCATAGAGAGATGAAAGAGGACAGAATGATACAAAAATTAAACTGTGAACAAAACAGGGGAGGCACGTTGATAAAGGGTCAGGAACTGTGTGAAGAAGGGCATGAAAACCAGAGGGTAAAAAGCTGATTAGCTGTTAATATACAAGTAGATCTGAAATGATGAGGTAATTGTTTTAGGAAGCAAGAGAGACTTAAAACAGACACACAATAATGATACCAAGTACAGAAAATCCTTTGAAAAAAAATTTTTTTTTTTTTAAAGGGAGCTTTATACAATAAAAAGAACTAAAAGAGGAATGAGGCTGTGATGGGAGAAAGAATTCAGAAATTGCAAAAGGCATCTGCGTAAAGGGAAAGCCACAGGAAAAGATCCAAACGTGCAATGCCTTTAACGTCAGCTGCCCAGCATCTGCAATGTCACAGTATTGATGTTTGGTGTCCTGGAGCTTTCCCTTTAAACTGAAAGGGAGATCAATTGAGCCTCAAATAGCAAAATTTTGGCTCTGCAGAACATGGCTTTAGGCACCACTTATAGGCAAAATTCTTGCAGAAAGAAAACAGCAGATGAGTAATTTAAATCATAATTATACTGAAATGAGTACATTTTTCTTTAGAATACTCACCTGTATTCACTGTTCCAACCAACACCCACCAACTCCCTAAGCCCAGCCATGTCTTGTAACTCTGCTCAAAAATACCGTTGAATGTAATTCAAAAAATCCCGTTCTAATTCTTTTGGGAATCACTGAAAGTGCAACAGATACCTTAATGTTTCCAAAGGAAGGTAAAGTGTTTTACTGTGGCGCTGTGAAAGGCAGCATTAAGCAGTACAAAATATGAACGTAGTAGAAATGTGATGACCTGCTAAACTGCAAGGGCGTCACAGAATCACAGAAAAATTCAGGTTGTAGGGCACCTCTGGAGGTCTCCAGTGCAACCTCCTGCTCAAAGCAGAGTAGGCTTCAAAGTTAAATTAGGTTGCCTTACCTCCATGAGAGATTACCACAAAGATTAAAGATAAGCAGATATTTCTAGGAGCCAATTTTCTTCTGTTGTCTCTGTCAAATCAGGAATAACCGTCTCCAAATTCTGCAAAGCAGCCTCACACATCAGAGAAAAATCAGACTTCACTGTTAGGGGGGCAAATGCATTCATTCCAAGTAGATGATGCTTCACATGGATGAAGCAATAGCCCCAATCTGGTCAGTGGCATATGTCCCGTGGATGAAAAACAGTGTGGGTTGTAACAACAGTGAATGGAGGCTATTATAGCACTTCCTGCTATGAACTCATTCAAAGCTATGCACCAGTTCAAGAGAACTGAAAATTGCATTGTATTGACATTTCTGTTTGGAAGAAGAAAGCGAAGTGCTTCTGACCCCAATAGTTAAGTTTTGTAGAAACTGGTTCTCTCACAGATAATGGATTCATTTTTGTTGCACACAGCAATGTCCTCATAACTAACATGATTTCAGGGGAAGAACAGAGGGGAAGAAGAGGAAGCTTCAGCCCGAGTACCATCAAAATCCCAGTGATGTTAATAGGCTACTTAAACCACAACTAAGACTGACCTCGGTATCTGAATGTGCTAGTGAACCATACAGACAAACAGTGAACCACACGTCAGCCAAGCACCAGACTCCCACAGACTGCTGTTAACAGACCTGAAGGGGAGAGGCTAGGGAAGGAAGGAGAACAGTCGCTCTTGGTAAACACCCCAGCTCCCTATATTAAATAGAGTCACTGTGCTACACGGAAGAAAAACAAACAAACAAACAAAAGTATAACTTTTGCAAAACAGGCACTAGTTCCTTGGAAAAGATGTTAAAAATAAGTCTTATTGAACGCAGTAAAAGCTGTAAGAGAGCTCTTTTGCCTCCAGTTTTACCAAGACTTCCATTAAATGATGCTGTCATGCAATTATTGTACTGTTAAATACCAGGCTACTGCTGTGCTTTGTCTAAAGGCCACTAAAGCATATACTGGGAAATAGGCACTGGATCATTGTCAATGCTGAGGAAGGCAAAGAGAGAACTACAGTCTTAGTCAAAACTGTATTAAACTTCTATTTGCCATTGTTTTCATAAGTAATAAAAGTCATAAATGGAAGTACAGTGGCTTCTACCTCGTAGTCAGAATATTTGGCAATCCAAAGTGGTGTTTTATGAACAAGTCTGAAGAACCAGGGTTTAAGGGTTGCTAAGAGAAACCTGAACATTTCTCTGAATTTGCTTCACATCAAGTGATTGGCACTGTTTAATAGAGAAATACAAACTACAAACCGGTCTCAAGCTTGCAATGACATTTTTTACACAGATTGCTCCCTTTGCCACCAGGGTTCATTGTGCTAGTCTCATCCTCAGACCTGTGTCTTTGTGCCTTAACCCAAGGAGTTAACACAGCCTCTCTGCAATATCTATGGAGGGCAGCGCAGCTGAGCTGCCTAATTGCCTTAGCTTGTGATAAGAAGTAATTCCTCACTTCCACCACCTGGGACCAGGTCAATCTGGTTTCCACAGTAAGCTCTGGGTTAGGAAAGAAGTTGACAGCTGTGCTCAGATACACGGTAGTTGAACATGCAGGTTGTGACAACCTCACAAGGGGTTCCCCTCATCACTGAAAGACCCTTACGAAAAACTGTGGTGAAGGAAAAATGCAAAGGGAGCCTGAGGGAAGAGAACAGCTAAAGGAAGAGGGTTCAGAGACACGTGTCCCTTGCAACCAAAGAGAGCAGAGTCAGCCTGTCAGAGCCCTGCTAAGAAACGCACAGAATTCCTAACTGCAGTTGTTCATCAGAAGTACATATCCCAGTGTCTGCCATGCCTAGCTCATCCTGCAGGTACCGTCATCCATCTTGCGGTCTGTGAGGGGGCAGACACCAGTGAACAGCCACTAGGGAAGACTCCCGCTCCAAAGGGGGAAAGACTAAACAAGCTGTCCTTTCTTTCCAGGCTACCATGCTGTATTAGTTCTCTGAAACTTAAAATATTTTTGATCAGATAAAGCAGCACTACAAGGAACTGTTGCTCACTCATCAATGCCTGTGAAAGAAGACATCACAAATTAGTACAATTTAGGCTGTCAGAACTGTCACTTTCCTACGTGTTTTATTTAATGCAGATTTATTAATCCACATTAACAGTGAGGTGAAAACCTTTTGTTACAGTGAGAAAAAGGAAAGGGATACTGGAAACTTTTCAAGCTCTTATGAAGGCTACTAAACATAGGACAATATTATGAAAACACTTCACAATCCCTAAAAAGAATTAAGCTGTTTCTAATTTGAAACACAATAAACTCTTTCATTATTTAAAATGCAATCTGAAAGAAGTATCTGCCTAAGGCAAAGTTTTATAAACAGAAACACTTAAAAATATTTGAACATGAATCCATGGCTCTCTTTACAGAAGCATTTGCATAATGGAGCCATCCTTGTTCCCTGCACAGAGCCTGAAGAATCTGGCTGTGGGTTGGGATGCTCCCCTAAGCTGTGGAAGGGGACAGCAGAGTCATCTGCTGACGTTCAGCATCTGCCACCTCTCCTTCTTGGCTCCTGTATTTCCATTTTACAGCTCTGCAAGAGGCTGGCCAGCAGCGGAGCACAAAATGGCGGCCTATGTCCTGCCTTTCCTTCAGAAACATCACAAATACACACAAACCCTTTAGAGCAGCAAAGGTGTGATGCTGGGCTTTTTAGCACCCGTGGTTTGCAGACCTCCTGGGTGCACATTGCTGCATCCCGCTCCCACACTGACCGCATCGAAACTGTGCCAATCGGACTGTCTGCAGGGTGCAATTTGTCCTTATCAAGCTTCATCGTCAAAGCATCGTTCTTGACTTAGATTTAAGGCTTGGACTACTTCAACTTGGGCACAATGATCCTGATAAGTTACACAGTGTAACAGAAAAGCACGACTGACTTTGTTAGGCTCACAAACACTGACAAACACTAAATTTCACTCAAGTCTATCATGGTCCCTAAGACTTACTGAAATCTTCCCAAATATATCACCACCTTCAGTCACACCCAAGCAATGAGACACTCCAGCTTTTTCATAACTCTCCTGTTGACTGACAGAGGCTTCTCTTACACTGAATTAACTCCTTGTGTTGTTACAGCTACAGAACAAGCCTCTCATAGCAGCCAAATGTTGCGAGAACCTGATCCTCCTCATCTTCCTCACAAACACACACTTTCAATTTGCTGAACTGCAGCAGATAACATGCTGGAAAATCATAGCGCTGCACGTAACAAGGGTAGCCTCGCTGTTCCATATTTTAATTGAAAGGCAAATCTACTGGAAGCAAGGGTGTCTACTGTCCTGCACTTTAGGACATTTCTGTTTATGCAGACTAGATATAAAAACACCACCACCTTGCTCCGAGAGCATCATGTGCCTCTGCACAGGCGGCATTGTCATGCAAAGCAGAAAAAAGAGGGAATCAAGCCCCAGAAAACTGATGCTGAAATTGTCATTTGACATGAGATTTGGCAAATACCAAGTGCTCTTTTTGGAGCAAACCAAGACCTTTAACTGTTCAGAAGACATGGAATGTGGAAAGCCTACTATGTGAGCTGTAGAAGCTTTAATTCTGCTTTGCCCTTCTTTTTCTGATCTCAGTGCAGTCTATGAACGTGTTTTACTGAAAAAGCAAGCAAAGGGAAATAGCATAAGGTTGTCCAAAGTTAAGTCAATAATCCTATAGCAAAGACAGGAATACAACCCCAACGATGGATTTGCCTCCTGTCTTAACCTCACACTTGGAAGTCAAAGGCATGACGTTCTTCTGAACCTCAGTCCTATGAACTCCAACATATTGTACTTTTTGTGATCAGTCTTTGTAGCTTGAAAGAAAATTGAAGTTTTGAGTCCTTTTTTCCAATAAAGTACAGACAATAAAACATACTGCAAGTCTACATTTATTAACCTTCTTGAAACGACACACAAATCAAAATAATTCAGTTACAAGAACTGGGTTTACTTCTGTCTTCAGAAGTTGCAAGATGTAGCTATATTGTAAAATATATACTTTAATTTGTTTTTGGAGTTTAATCATGATCTATCATTCCCCATTTCAGTGGCATTTGGAGACTACCATGTTTTTGTAATATTAATAACATCATAATCTTCATTAGTATGCAAATCTATACCATCTGACAAGCTCCTGTTCTCTTCCATGAGCTCCTTTGTTGTTGCGGCCTCATGAATTTCATTATGAGACTAGATTATTATCAAACAGTGGGAAGGGCGGGGGGTGAGGAATAGAGAGAATGACATGGAAATTATAATCTCTTGTTTTAATAATGAACCCAGTTTCATATTGCAGTTCGTTCTTGCACCAGATGCTGCTGAGAGAAAAGGGAACAGAAGGGAGGAAATTCTTACAAAACTGCTTCTGCACAGTAACCTTTCCAGCAGATGCTACTGGAGGGGTGAACTGGAGGGAGATGTTCCCCAGCCCTGTGTCTCATTTACATTTCAGATAACAGCCATGATTCTATCCGTATGTTTTTGCGATTCATAGCTTTATGGACAGCAAAAGAAAACAAAACAAAAAAATTCCTGCCATTCAAAAACTGGTGGCCATTTCCTCTCCAATTAAACTGATATCAAACAATCATCAGCCTTAGTATGCAATCACAGTAACTGTTTAAAAACTGTAATTATTCTTGGAGCAGTCTGCGACTGTAAAAATAAGTACAATTTGACAGAACAGCAAAAAGCTTATAGGGGTGCAAACATTCCTTCCTGCCTGAAAACACCAGGGCCCCACCTCCTGGGCAGGGCACCAATCTCTGAATTCGTTGCTGCAGAGCGGTCACTTGAGCAGCCAAGGTTGCGCCGCCCCGGTTCCTCTCGTTGCCCGGTCATTGCCAGCTCCACGTTGGTGACCTTCCTTGCCTCACCCACATCTGTGCACTTTTATGCTACAGGGAATTTAGGGGAATGCTACGACAGGAATAGTGATATTAAGCTGGAAAAGTCCATCGCACCTCCCAGAGTTACCCATTACCCTTCCTGGCTGTCTGCAGACACAGGCAGACATTCCTGCAATGGCTCAAGCCCAGGACACCCACCGGCACCCAGCAGCCAGCTCTGGCAGTGGTGCAACTCCCCACAAAGGCATGGGAGACATTGCAGCAGGGTAACTACGCTGCTATTATCACACCAGAAGGGTATCTAAAATTTTCTTAGTAGCATAAGGATTCACTCCTCTTAAGTCTTACAGAACCAAGCAATTTCTGAAAACAAATATGATTCCTTAGAAAATAGATGGGACTCACTAAAGTTGCTCCGAGATCCAATATTAAAAAGAGATGTCTATTCCTGCTGTAAAATTTTTTATATTACCTGCATTATTGCTTAGTTGTTATTAATACCAAAGTAATATCTTTTATTAAAACCTCCAATGCTCTCTACAAAGGACCAGATGTAGAACATATTTTTGAGGTTTAGTCAATTGTAGAAAATCTGATCATCGTTAAGTATGGGATTATCTCTCCTTTCCTATTAAGTATGATTACACATCACTTAACTTGATCACATGAATTTAAGTAACACTAACTGCTGTTGTTTATTAACAAATTTGTTAGAGGTCTTCCCTTCTCAAAGCACAGATTTTAGTACTAGAACAAGAGTTAATCTCCAAAAACTTAATGAATTGTGTAATTATTCTAAGCTATTTATAACTCACAAAATTCACAGAAAAGATTAGTAAACTTAACAAGAATGCCCAATTTTAAAAGATATTTAATATTATTTATCGAAAATAAGCGTGAATTAATATGCTACATTATGTGACCTACAGCGTAAGATTTCTTTGGCTTTTTTTGTTATTTAAAACATATATTCAAATACTAATATAAAAAAAGTTTTATTTTAAAATGCAAACTAGCAATTCATAGCGACACATTAATTAAACCACTTTCAGTTTTCCTATTTTCCTAGTGGGGGCTGTCAAAAATCAGAACTTCCATCATACTGAAGTCACGCTGACATGCTCAGAGTTCCCTTTGTTCTCCTCACTATGGAGAAACCTGTCATTAAGAGAATCTATTTAAAGCAAGCAGGGAAATGTGTTTGGACTTTGATTATGGCAATTAAAAAAACCCTGCTATTCAAAGATGGTGGTTTTTTATTATTTAAATAACATTTCACATTCTTCTAAGACATTTTACCAAGATGATTGTTAAATTAAGTGATAAAAGGTTACTTTTGTCTTTGAAGCTGAAATATGTAACTATTATTTTTTATCTGTCTGGAATTAGAAAAGCTTCAATATCATATATTTTAAAGGACTCATTATCAAAATTCACCAGACTTCATAAAACAAACAAATGCTTCACTTCCTGCCCTTGTTTAATCCCAGCTAGACAATTTCTTCTGCTTTTTGAAAAGGAAGATTTCTTTCAACATTTGACAGAGCAGTATCTTTTTCTTTTCAAATTGCAGAGAGTGTAGTTGGGAAGCCAAAACCACCACCTTTTCAAAGCATGAGAAATGGGACAGTTGTCAGGGATATATTTTAAGAGGAAGGCTCAGACCAAATAGGGTAGGTAAAGAAAAAAAATGTTCTTATCTTTTTTTTTTAAAGCCAGAACAAGACTAAGATGTAACTGAACGGGGCTAAGTAGGTCAGATCACAATGCAGAAGGAAGTACTAGAACACAAAATCTTAATTCTCTTTACCTCCTACAGATTTGAATGTTGGCAAATTATCCATACCATACTGTCCTGGTTCTGGCTGGGACAGAGTTAACTTTCTTCCCAGTAGCTTGGGGGGGTGTGTGCGCGGAGCGTTGATGGCCCATTAATGCTTTGGTTGGTGCTTGCTGGGTGGTGCTTGCACCAGGGACTTTTCAGCCTCCCATGCTCTGCCAAGTGTAGGGCAAGCTGTGGAGGGGGGGGGAGCATAACCGGGGGGGTTGACCCAGCTGGCCAACGGGGTATTCTATACCATGTGACGGCATGCTCAGTATAAAAACTACGGGGGGGGGGGGGGGGGGGGGGGGGGGGGCTCGCCCCCCCGCTCGGGACATGCTTTCAGCGGTCAGTGAGCAGTTGCATTGTGCATCGCCTGCTTTGTATATTCTGTTACTGTTGTTGTTATCATTGTTATTATTACTGTTCTTCTTCGTTTTATTTCCATTATTAAACTGTTTTTATCTCAACCCACAAGTTTTCCTACTTGTGCCCTCTCAATTCTCTCCCCCATCCTACCGGGGGCGGTGGGGGTAAGCGAGCTGCTGCGTGGGGTTTAGTTGCTGGCTGGGGTTAAACCACAACACACACACACAGAATTCTACTGGCAATATACACAGACCCGAAAAATCCTATGATGAATTACATTTTCATATACTTTCAAAGTTTTGACAACTAATCCATCCTGCTTAAATTACATAATTTCAGATCTCTGAGCAGACTTGCAAAGTACTGTCAGTTTTTAGATAACCCAACAATAATATTTCCATCACTGACCTTCAAATCTATATTTCCCACTCAATCCAAATGATGTCGGTCTAATGATGTCAGGATGCTGCTTATTCACTCCTGGACCGATAAGTAGGTGGAGTTATTTATAACGCAGTTTTGATCCGAAATAAAAGCACAAAATCCGTGCCCAACATATAACAAAAGAAGACAAAGTAGCAGCGTGAAGGATAAAGAATATACATGTACATCAAATATATGTATGTTTTATTTTCCCAAATAAATGTGGAAAGTTACACAAAAGAAATTTACATGAGCTGTCTCATCACTGCTGAACTTCAGCTCCTGAATTTGTCACCCAATGTTTATGTAAAAGAAGGCGGCTCTCTACTGTGAAATAATAAAAATGTTATAAAAACATATATTGGATTTCCTTCACTGCCCTACAGCCATCATTGAAATGCTTGCTGGTCTCCTGTCAGTGCCAAGGAAGTGATAGTTTCAAGAAGGAACATGTCTGTATTTGACACTGCCCAAGTCCACATGAATCTAGAGAACTGGCAGCAATATCCTTAACAGAAAATATTCATAGAGATGAGAGGTTCTGCTTCTGCCCTGCATCCACAGGGCCCTTTGTGCATACCCTCCGAGCTGGTCCCCGCCCTCCTACCTGGCAGGGCCCTGGAAGGGAAGGGCAGGCACCCCTGCTGGTGAGCACTGCCACCATCCCCCCGCTCGGCACCGCAGGCTCCAGCTACCGCAGGTCAGCGCTCCAAAAGAAACGCCCCAGGCTCGCTCCTGCATCCCCCAGAGAGGATTAGCAATAACAAGGCCCTAGGGGGGGACAGCTGCCATTTGGCACTGCTGGTTGCTGCGATGATATGCTGCCTTTGATTTACAGGAATTTAGTACCCCCAGTAATGCCCAGCATATGCAACTACCAATTCCAATAGCATCACACCAGTCAAAACTACTCCGCAATATCTGACTAGCTGACAATTATGCCTTTATCCAGCAGGCTTAATTTTAAAAATAAATAATCTTATTGATTCTTCTCCCTCTGCCTTTTCTCTTTCCAAGATGATCCATTGTCTTCTTCCAGACTTAACCATCCCCAGTCAAATCCATAAGCCAGTCCAGCACTAACGTTTTTGCCTGTGCTGTTTTAGCATCTAAGAAGTCTGAAGATTCAGTCATGAAATCATATAAATTAAGAGATATAAATGTAAAACAGAAAGTCTCCAAATCCAACTGCTAGCCTGTATTCGGACTGCTTTAATAGACTCTAAAGCTTATGCGACCCATAGCACATTAAAATTCCCAACATTTCTGCAAGATTAACTACAGGGACAAGGGCCTGAGTGTCAGAAAAGCACATGCTCTAAAGAGAGATACTCGAAAGTTTAAACTGACACGATTTTCTGACACTTGTTTCAGAAGTCATATTTTCACCTCCTAAGGCTCACCCAGTTGTAGCTTTACTAATGAAAAAGAGAATAAGCTAAACTATTTTTCAATGATAATGCATATTAATGAGGAACTGCAAAATACATTAGATCATTCTACCTTTCAAACTTCATACATTTAAAAAGCATAAACGGTTTGGCATTGCACTTCAGAAAACACAGCCCTTTTTAAATAGGCTCTCTTCTGTGACCTTGAGTTAAATAGGATTCTTTTCATTTCTTGTTGACTCCAAAACTGGAGCATGTCAACCTATTATGAATATTTTTCTAATATTAGCAAACTGGTTTTTTTCCTCTGTGCTTTAATTAAAGGACATCTACCCTTGTAATAGATATTTAATAGCAGGCAATTTTTTTTGAGCTCTAATACACTAAGGTTGTCTTGCAGTGACTACATGTTAATAGACATTAAAGATTACAGAGCCCTGGTAAATAGGATAATTATAAATGACTTAATGTCAAAGAACTATGGAAAATTCCTTGGAAGGAATAACTTAGTAAGAGACGGCAGAAATACTGTTTTACAGTTATCAAAACTAAAGGGTGTCTAAATTTAAAAAAAAGAGTCTGTCTTCAAGAACCATCTCAACATACAAAACCTGAGACTCAGTACTCGCAACAATAAGCACTATGCATGGCAATTGCACAGAAAGTCCTACCTATTTTTTACTTTTGACTACTTAAACTTTTATGCAGCCCAGCATGCTTGTTAGTAGATGGTGTTGACACAGCCCTACATAATTCAGAAACTTACAAAAGACAAGAAAATAGTAGAAAACTAGAGTCAATGGGAAGCTAACAACTTAAATGGCTTGCTGAATCTGCACTTCATTTTTATACAGTGAATTTGCCTGGGTAGAGTCCTATCCAGGGTTTAAATATCATCTCTGAACTGAAGTTCTTACCAGCTTCAATGGAAGACATCAATTGAAGTTCGTATCTAAGTTGCTCCGCCCAAAAATCTAACAAAAGTCAGAGCAGGTAAGCAGCAGCCAGCCTATAAACATGATCTCGTGCAGTTATACTGTCTGGTATACTATGGGCAAGGAAAAGTACTAAAAGATAAATCTTACACGAAGCTATTTTGCACTGTGAATAGTAATTAGAAGCACATACACACGTCTGCTACAAGGTTAAGGAAACCTTTTATTTGCTCTGAAATCTCTACAATAGACTTTACATTTATAGGTAAAACATATAGTGTTATAACTATGAAAAGTAATTCACAATTTAGCATTTAGTAATCATAAATATTATCATAACTCTGATGTAATTCAGACTTTGGCCATTCAACAAAATGCGAAGATTTGAACACTGCAAGTGAGCAACAACTGAGTGGTAAATACTGATGGCTTTTGAGACCCGTAACTGAGCTGAGGTCATAAAGCTATGTAACAGAATTGAGCAGTTAATGCTGACAATTTATTGTAACGTTAGACACGCATACTGTGCTTTAATTCTAAAGAAAAAAAAGAGAGAGAGATTAAAAACAAAATTACTTCGCCTCTATCAGTTTAGTTAAATGTGAATGCAGTGACTATAGCACAATGTATTTGCAACCAGCAGAAGCAGGGGAAGGAACTTAAATGATATTTTATCAATTATTCAGACACAATTACCACAACTACTACACAATCTGCCCATACAAACTTTTTTTAGCACAGCTCATCCCACCTATTTCAATGTGAATTATTCACTAAAGCATTGGAAGAATGATACCTAGTGAAAAGTGAAATGCTTTGCAAAATTGTGTCTGTTTTGACAGAAAAATTTCGGACAAAAATCAGTAGACATCAAAATGTTCTCCTGAGTCCTAAGCAAAATGTTTCTATCTTCCCCAATAAAAGTAATTCATTTCAAAAGCCTGTAACAATGAATTGTGCAAAAAGTTGAAAGGCAAGAAACACTCTGCATTTATAAAAATATCTCGCTTATACCAAAACAATATTTATGTAATTTTGTAAAACTGCCAGACTCTCTAAGAGGGAAGATCTCTCTTCAGCTCTAATTATTTCAAACATGCAAAAGCATCCACATTTGGCACTTGAATTTTGTGACTTTGCAATCCTTGTTCTTGTCATTGTTCCTAAACCAGGGAAATACAGTATTTGTTTAAAAGAAAGATAAGGCAGTAATCATACTTTATTTCGTAAAACCAACTATTATTACTCAAATTATTAAAAAGAATGCTATCTAATCCCTGAGAAAATCTTCTGTTAAATTGGATTAATTAAAACAAATATCATTACTTTTACAAAAGGCATTTTATCCCATTTTTACATCCATCACATTTCAATTCATAATGAGAACAGATGCAATGAACATATCACATGAAAACAATTTCACACTTAAACCTGAAAAATGTTTACTTTTTTCTATTAATAAATTGACCCAATAAGACTACAGATAAGTCAGTAATACATAGCCTGTGATCAAACATCCACAGTTAATTATGGTATTTTAATTCTCAAAAACAGAAGCATTTTAGACTCATCATCTCTGCTTTCTGAGAATGCATTGTGTAATTTTGACAGCTGCAGGATGTGTTATACTTCAAAGGAAACAGGAAAAGAGCTTGGGATGTCTTTTTTGATTCCATCTCATTGTGACCTCCTGCTATACAGACAGCTATCCATGAAACTGGACTGACACCGTATTTGCAAGCTGACTGTTCCTATTTCACAGAGTATTTCAGGAGATGTTACGGTAGAAGACAATGAAAAATATAAGCCTCAACCAGAATAGCTCAAGCTTTAAAACACTGTCAAGCTTTATCATGAATTAATTTCTCTTTTAGTTTGGGAATAAAAAGTAATACAGTGAATGTTTTCCAGCATTTCATTGTTTCCATTGTCTCCAAGTTTCCTCTTAAATAGTAAGGTCTGTGGAAAATGGCCCCATCTTTCGATTGTGTCTGAAAGTCCTAGTGCTCCAGAAATAATATCAATAGCTAACAGTGTTTAAAGGAGTCGCTTATGTTAAAACAAGTATAACAAAGTTCCACGCAAAAGCTTACCTCTTCAAAAGCCATAAATAATTAAGTGCATCTGGAGCTATATCGAATAGGTCTTTAAAATGGCCACCTACTACCAAGAACTTTGGGAATGAAAAGACTCAGTATCAAACTCCAGAAAAACTGCTGGGAAAGACAAAACCATCTGGTTTTGGAGACTATATTCTTTGACTCTTCAGTCAAACCAGGAAGAGTTTACTTTGGGAATTTAAATCTAAAATGTGGTTTGGGATTTTTGATTAAACATTCACACATTTAAAAAAAAAAAAAATCTTTCAGGAGTATTTAAACATATTTCAATAAACTAACTCTTAAAATATTTTTTTCAAGCAATTCTTCCTTCAAAAGAGCACTCTGTTTAATAAGCAAGACATCAATGAAAAATAAAACAAATCGCATTTCAAATCCAAGGTGATGCATACTTTAAAGAGAAAAATTACTTCCTTAGACATGCTTATAATCAGCTCAACACCATTATCCAACAGCTCTCCTTTAAACATTAATCATACTACAGTGCTTGTTTGCTTTCAGATTTTTGTCTCATGTTGGCTTTGTTCCCTTTTCCCTCTTACTTCCAGAAAATACAACACAGAGACTCATAACTACATATTCATTCTACATTAAGGATAACTGGCTAATTACACCCATGCAAAATCTTCAGGTACCTTTTCCTTCCATTTAAGGTAGATGTAAATCTATCCTTTTTTTAAACAACAACAGCCCATTTTATCAAGAGAATGTGAAATTTGGAGAAAAATGTAGTTAGCAGAAATCACCTTGAGATGCACAAAACACCACCTTAACCAACAATTCAAAGATATTGCTGCATCTTACTTCATCACATATGACAGCAAATGAATATGTTTTTAATTGTATAATATTGACTCTTCCTCTAAACAAACTTTAGAAAGCTTTTATGTCCGTTTATTTTGCTATGTTTCTTGGGAAGGTAGAATTTTTCTGAGTCATTACTACTTCAGGTACAGCCATTATGACCATCTGTAAAGCTAATAAATAAGGTATATGTGAAAAAATATATACCAGAAGGCGTCCATTTTCCAAAGTGCGTTACTGTTCCCTTCTCTTAGGTGGTAGCACTTTAGGAGCTTCCTCTTTCAGTTCATTGCAACACTGGATTTCTTATGATATTTGTGTGCTTTAAGATAAATAATCTGGCAATTAGTGTTAGCTAACAGACACTTCAGAACTTTTCCTCCTATTGCAAAGCTGCATACACGTCCTCCAGATTACTGTCCCACTGATGTATTTTGTAAAATTATGTACCTTAAAATTTCATTATTATTGATCACTACCCACTTTCTGCAGTGCACAGGGCATCCTGCTGCCTCACAATCCTTCCTATTCTGAGTCGGGAAAACTAGTTTTTAGTATCTTTCTTTGTTCTCATCTCAATTTCATAGGCAATGAAAAAAAAAAGGCAAAAAAAAAGGGGAAAAAGAAAAAAGACTTTTTTTGTCAAGCTGAACTCCCAAGACTCCCCTTATACAATATAAAAATCTGAAATGCATGTTACTCTTGCTATTTTTTGTATCTATAATTCATTTCATCAGGCTTTCTTTCATGTATTCATAAAGTGATTCAAACAACAGAAATGGTCTGAGTAAATACAGAGTTGGTTTTCATTTTATGCCTGGAACAACTAGGTTTGCAGATACGAAATTTCAGTTATTACATTTAACATAGAGAACTAAAGCCTTTCAAACGTACAAAGTTATATTAATCTCCAACAAATGGGACTTTGGCTCTCACTCAGGGTAAATCATTATGCAGTGCTACTTCCACAATAGCTTTAATTAAAGCTGTTCTCTTTTTGGTCAGGTTGAAGACCACAGAAGGGCACAGTTGGCTGCCTGAGCCTTTTGGCTATGACGGTATTAATGGTCAAAGCATTGCACAAGTCAGTGTCAGTTTTTAATATGCCTTGCTAAGGTCATTTCTATCCACCGTACAGTAGCAAGAGGCAAAAAGAAACATAACCAAGGGTAACGCATGTATTTGTAGCTGGCCAAGTGAAAAGTGCACTTTGTTGATGCATCACAGGAGAAATAGCAGCACTGGATTGCTCTGCTAAGGGTGAAAAACATCTTTTGTCTTAAAATGTGACTAACAGAGCTACCACTGATCATGGCTTGTATATAGTGGGTCTTCCACTGGGGGCTTATCTTTGCAGACATTTCTATATACTCAGATACTCAAAATGGATCTTTCTCTACTCATAAATGAGTCAAATTCCATGGGTTTGGATACAGTTATAGCTCGGATAGAAACAATAAAAATGGTGACAATGAACCACATTTGGTTCAGCTCCATGACAGTTCTCCCCAACTGGAATCCAGTTCAGGACTCAGTGTAGTAGGTGCGGGTTTAACAGCTCAAAAAATCTCTCTGGCCCAAAGATTTTCCATCTGAGGCAGAAGAAGAGCCAAACAGCAAAAGAATCATTATTCCCATTTGCAGGAAGGAATGACTTGCACAACATCCCACAGGGGATCTGGAGTAGAGCTAAAACTCAAAGCTGATAAGCCCAGTTTGCTCCATCATCTGCCTGCAAAAGATGGTACAGACATGATACTAATCTTTAAGACTCTCTGAAATTAAAAGGATTTTGACCCCACATGGAGTCACAGGTATTCAGTACCCATGAAAAATAAGAACTACACAAGAAGCACTAAGCAAGATGGACAGAAAAAAAATGCATATGCTTTTTATGGATGTTGCTGAAGTAGAATTTCCTTTTTTAACTATGCTGTGAAGCTCAGTAGGAAATCTGATTTATCCTGTGAGTGCACAGCAGTTGCTCCCCCTTGCTGTTTAAGTTTAATTGGAATACACAGCACTTTTGTAACATTTATATCATGAACATTTACAAAAAGCAGAAAGACCCTTTCAGTTCGACACACTTATTTCAGTTGTGATCCTGATCACTGAACCCAAGTGGAAATATGAGCCACAGAATTATTTCTTTGCTGCCTGTTTCAGTCAGAAACTCCAGAAGCAGAAGCAGCTGCTTGCAAAGGAGAAGAAAAACAGGCCAAGAGTGGCTAACTCAGGGGACTGGCAATGGGATATGGAGCCTTTCATCTACAGGTCACTGCTTTGAATCCAGCACAGGGCGGTAGCAACCAAAAACTTATTACCATCAAATGGAGGTTCAGTGCCCTAAGAGAAATCATTTAAATGGCTTCAGCTTCATACAGGCACTCACAGCAGAGAAAGTATTGTTACAATTAGCAGAACTGCATAGTCATCAGTGATGTGGAAGCTTTTGGCGTTTTTCTACATTCCCAGAAACAGAATGGTGTCACTAAAAAAATCCTGTAATGCTTCTTTTGACCAAGAAAATTTATCGTAAATCTGAAGACTTCGGGTTTTTCCATTTTTATCATTATTTTAATTTTATTTAGCCTCTTCTGGTAGTTTTCTTTGCCTTTCCCCATGCTGTAGATCAGAAGATAAAAGTCTTCTAAAAATGACTTTTCCTAAAAAGTAATTTACACGAATACTGCGAGGTGAAAAACTGCAGCATCTTCAAAAGCCAGGGAAGGAGAAAATTCTTCTGAGGAAAACTGCAACAACTTTGCAGGGAAACAAAGTTATAAACCAAGTGTATCTAGATAAAGCTAAAATTCCCAGTCAGAAGTGCAGCTATGGTGCCTGATTAGAGCCAAACCTCAGACATCTCACACTCCTCCCTTCACCATTCCACAGCAGCTCAGGCTGCATCTGCCCTCCTGGTGTCTGCAGCTGTGGCAGTGTGTCCAGGTGAGAAACCTGGCTTGTAAGAATGAACAGTATGACACATCCAAACCAGAGCCTTCCACTGTTAATATACTTGCATTTGGCTCAAACATTAAACACAAAGTATTTTTAGCTGAAAGCTTCCAGAACTAGTGTGTGAGTGCGTGTGTGTGTGTAATCTATAAAATCTATAAAGTTTCAAGAGAAATTTTAGCAAATGCTACTACAGAGGAACTTTAATATCAGAGCATAAGGACCAGTAGCAAATAGTTTTGTATCTACAATATAACTGAAAGATACTTTCTACATACCTGCCTGCCTGTATTCAAACAGCCAGGAATTGTGATAATTGGGTGGCTCTTGGGTGGCTCTTTAGGACATATTTGACTTGCTGCAGTGTTCACATTGCCTGTCTGAGGCTTTGATGCTTTTGTTTTTCATAGAATGGTTTGGGTTGGAAGGGACCTTTAAAGGCCATCTAGTCCAACCCCCCAGCCGTGGGCAGGGACATCTTCAACGAGATCAGGTTGCTCAGAGCCCCGTCCAACCTGACTTTGAATGTTTCCAGGGATGGGGCATCTACCACCTCTCCGCTCCAGTGTTTCACCACCCTCACCGTAAAAAATTTCTTCTTATATCTAGTCTAAATCTACCCTCTTTTAGTTTAAAACCATTCCCCTTTGTCCTGTCACAACAGGCCCTGCTAAAAAGTCTGTTCCCATCTTTCTTATAAGCCCCCTTTAAGTATTGAAAGGCTGCAATAAGGTCTCCCTGGAGCCTTCTCTTCTCCAGGCTGAACAATCCCAACTCTCTCAGCCTTTCTTCGTAAGAGAGGTGTTCCATCCCTCTGATCATTTTCATGGCCCTCCTCTGGACCCAATGCAACAGGTCCGTGTCTTTCCTGTCCTGAGGGCTCCAGAGCTGGACGCAGAACTGCAGGTGGGGTCTCACCAGAGCAGAGGGGCAGAATCACCTCCCCTGTTAACTGAAACAGTAACCATCTTTGCTTATGGATATATGAATTGTTTCATGCACACAGATAATCCATTGAAGTCTAAAGCACTGCTTATCCATCCTCTAAGCAGCACAACACTGGCTGTCCCTCTGCTTCCATCCAGAGCACCATACACCAAAAAAAAAAAAAAAAGGTTAAAAGTCTCCCTGATATTGTAACAAAAAAGTGCCAAAAATAGGCACTTTTTTTTTTCCACCATTTTGAACAAATCATCACAGAAAGGATTACTTGTCTGTAGCTGTTTGGTAAGAATTTTGTCAACCCTTTCTATTTAATGCTACTACTTTCTGCAACTAACACTAAGCCCAGTGAAGTAACTCTATCGTGGCTTATACATGAGACAGCAGCCTCCTCCAGAATCCCCGTACAGCATTAATGTAGCCTTTTTAACTGAGAAGCAACTAACCACATTCTGCCACCAAAGCATTCGGGAAAGCTAAAGCCAAGACTGGATTCAGGCAGAGACATTCCTGTTACCTTTTGTATTCCAGTTACTATTCCTGATTTTATCAATCACACTGTGTAGATGCAAATGTTACAGCAGAGGCCACACAGTTATTCAGAGTTTAATAGTTAAAGAGATGCTTGTGCTAAATAAATTTGCAGTTCCCTTGTGAAAATTCTGCGTTCAGTAGGTCTCATGAAATCTTGCTGCCTGGTATGCCCGGATTGGTTTAATAGCATGTTCAGCTGTAGAACAAAACATGCAAGGGCAACAGTTCAAGAGTCTTGATCAGTCCTTTTCTGCCCTGCAGGTACATGTAATGTTTCTGCAGTTAGAAAACATATATATATACACACACATACTCACTGGATTTCTTTATTGATGAAAAAAATATTTCTGAGTATTTATGGTAACAGCTTTGCAAAGTACTCTGAGCATTATGCAATTTAAAGCCTTATGAGTACCCAAATGTAAGATTTTTTTAAAAAACAAAAATTGCTGCTAATATTTACAAGATGCAAAGAGATTGTTGAAAAGCTAGCAATATATGACAATAAAAATGCAATATTCACTGTGAAACTTCACATGCTTCACACCACACATTATTACACAACAACACTAAAGATATGTTAAATAGATAAAATTTAATTCAGAGCTATGATAGATACCTGAGTCTGTAACAGTCACTCCAGGAAGCATCCATTTAGGTGCATCCACAAAAGCAAATAATGCCTTTCCTATTTAAGAATAGGATAGAGATTACAAAAGAGCCAACCTCTAGTGAAGTATATGAATGGAAATCCCAAGGTTTCTTTCTAGAAGATACAGAACTATTAAAGCAAGCTGGGATTTTGTAAAGGTTAGGCTTCATAATTCTGCCTTTTGATCATCTTGCAATAAATGGCCTATTTATTTGAACTTTTTGGTTTCTTTCTGACATATTAGTTAGGTGCACAATGTAGTTTGACTTATGATTCTCAGCTCAGCGGCAGGCATATCTCATATAGTCCTTCTTCACATTTAGGTATGTCTGTAGAACAATAGCCAGTTCTATTATATGAGCCAGTTTTAAGCACTGTAGATAAAAATCTGGTCCCAATGAAGTGAACATCATGGCTTCAGCAAAACAGATATTATACCATATATTATATAATTATATTCCTGTAGTGAGGAAGAAATAAAAAGTATCTCAGTGAAGTATAAAAGCAATTAAGTTAATTGCTATTCTATAATGTTTTAAGGGAATGCTATCCTTTCCCAAACCCTCTTGTATGTTTCCACAGCAATGATTCTTTTTCTGTGCTCAGCTTTGTAAAATGACTGTAAAAACTTACAGGAAATCACTGACTTGGATATAGAAGAGAGACTAAGGACCATGACTGAAGTAGAGACTTTTCTTTATTAAATTAACATCAGCACTGGTTTACACAACTATCCAACATATCTCCTGAGTTGTGCTTTTACTTTCCAGATGTGAGGGGCTACCACAGAGAAAGAATGGAAAAAGATCAACCTCAGCAATGAGAACTGAAAAAAGCCACAGCAACCCATCATATCATACTTCCCATGAGTTCTAACAGTCAAGCTGAAAAGCATCTCGGCTTGATAACCCCTTGCCCTACAAGACAAAGGCACTGGGTTAGATGGTGTTTGACCATCCAGTCTCAGGGAAGCAGAGCCTAAACTCCCTCTGCTAACTTGAAGTCTCTTACAGACACCTGCCATGCTGTGCAAAAGAACAGCCTGACTCCAAAAAGAAGTCACAGTGCAGTAACTGAGAAGTCCCTCCATTGCCAGTGTCACTCCAGGGTAGGATTCAAATCTGTGGTGCAAATCAGCTGAGTCTGGAGCATGCTGCTCCCAGAAGTATATAGGCAGGGATGACAGGATAGTGACGGACAGTGATAGTTTTTTTCAAAATGGAATTTAAATAACCTAGGAGACAAAGGAAATCTTTAGTAAGGCAAAATATGGTTGAAGGGGAGTGACTGCTTTGTCATGTTTTTAACAATAACAGCAAGGAAGTAGTATAGGAAAAGCAGGGGAAGGTAATCTCTTGGGATAACTATGGGTGGCCAATCCCATGCAGGCATTTCTGCTCCCAAAATCAGATCTAGCTAAAAATTCTCCACAGTCACTGTGACCATTACATGCCCTGAAGCCCCTCAGGCCTCAGCCAACCTGCTCAGAGAATTTTTGCTTCTGCCACATTCTCCATGTCTGTATTCCTATATCCCCATATTCTTCATTCTTTGCTAGAAGACACATCCCAGCCTATCCTCTTGCAAGGTCCCCCAGGCATCTGCGGGCAGCTGACACACACTGCAACTTCATCACCTATCAGGGAAACTATCTGAGCTTCTTGCTTGGAAAATGACTCCTCACTGGCTCAATAACTCCTGCCTCCTACCACTGCAGGGCTTTCAGAAACCTGCACAGATGCTGCAGTAATTCAGAATTCAATTGGCAGGAAGAAAAGGGAGTGCAGTGATCCAATCTCCAACATATATCTTCCATTTGTCTATAACAATGGTATGCCATAAGTTTTTGAAAAAAGATGGTGTTAAACCCTTTCTCCTATGAGAAATGATGTTCAAGATGATGTTAAAGACTTTTTCTGACTCTTGCCCTGCCAAGCTCGGTACCTCCTGATTTCTTTAATCACAAGAAGAAATCCAGTTACCTCATACACAACCTTTTCTATTTCTCTCCCATTCTATCCAGTCTGTAGTGTCTGTACTTAGAACCCTTTCATTCTTGCTTCTCTGTGCGCATTATCCACTAAATATTATTCTTCTGGATATCTGTGATACCTACTGGTTTAAGTAGTTTATATTAAGATGAATACCCAGTATGGTTAATGTAACAAACACTCCCTAGACCAATTTATGGTAGACAACCGGCACACTTTCAGTACATTGCAAGGTAATGATTTTGTGGGCGTTGACTCTAGAGTAGGTTGCCCATTAGCTCACATATATATGTCCTTCTATTAATTATTAGTTAGCATTGCCAAATGATAACATGATCGCTATATTCCTCACTAATGCTGCCACAAGGCATGCAGCTGATGCATGACGTTAGCCCTGTGGATACAAAATTATTTATAACATCCGTAAATTTTGGAGGGGTAAGAGAAATGGGACTTAAAATCCTTAATCTTTTGTTAAAACTAAACACTGAAAGGAACAGTATCAAAGGATGAGATAAACACCAAGGTTATAAGGAATTAATGATGCATGAAATTGCATCTTTTTGCTCTCCGAGTGATCCTGCAAATCAGGGGTATCAAACAAAGGTCAGGAAAGTAACACTTGGAAAGCTACAAAAAAAGAGCAGTTAGGAAAAAAAAATCATAAAAATGTCACTATCATATCTTTGTTAAAACCCCACACCTAAGTATCTAATCGCAAGTGTAACACCTGAGTACCAGTCTCCTTTGATCTATAGTTCACTGTCTGGAGCTGAGCCAGCCATAACTTTACTTAAGTTCTTTTCTTGTCAATGGGTAAACTACCTCAAAAGCAAGAGAGCTGTGTTTATTGATTAGAAATCCTCAGGCATTTTAGTATTTCCCACTTTGTAACTACCAGGCGCACATTTCACATGCAGCAAAAGTGTCAAAACAATGTATCTACATCCAAAAATTCTTCATACATTTCACCTTCTGGGAAAACAACCACCATTTTCTGAGGTATGGAAGCCTAATTTCATAGAGCAAAAGGCTTATTAATGCAGTCCATGTATGTGGTCTAATCCTGGCACTCCATGACTGCATGCAACAAGCATGGTCCTGAATTACAGGGCTTCCCTGTCTGACACATGAGGGAATACTTGGCAGTCTGCTACAGTCAGCCAAATTTCTGAAATAGTTAAGAATTTACTGTGCATAATCTCTCTCATCATGTCAGAATAATCTTAATTTTTCCCTCAGGTTGCTTCAGAGTACTTGTGAGAGAGAAAAAATACTTGACACTGTAGTTGCCTCAGCACTGTTGATCAGCTCTGTGGGCTGCAAGGCAAAGTGTGAGCTGGGAGCACAACATATGGGCTATACAGCATGTAAGAGTTTACCAGATATTAAGGAGAGTTAGGATTGTATCGGTAGTCTTACTACCTCATTCTCTGTGAAATTCTACTGGGTAAAGCTGAGAAAGAAGGGGAAAAAAAAAAAAACCAAGGAGGAAAAAGAGCAAGACCCTGCTCCAAGTGAATTCATTATTTTCATTTTCAAGTAAGCATCTTACTGCATTCTCCAGGGCACCAGACAGCAAACAAACAATAGCTAATGCTAAATTTCTCATAAAATCATGATCAATAATTGAGCTATAATTGTGGTATGGTTGGTACACTGTTTGAGTTTCAAACTTGGTAATTACTTTAGATCACCCTTCAACAACTGTTGACCATTTGCAAGTTTTCTTACACTATCAGCCCAGCAGGATCCCTTCCTCTTGAAAAAACAGGCTTTTCTAAAAAACATTTGGTCAGCCTTACATTAATGTATGCCTTAATTTTATCCCACAGTAACAGGAAGAAAAAGAACTGGGTATAGGTCAGATGAAGTACATCCCCTCCTGTATGCTTAATATAAGAAATAGTAGATACACAGCAGCTATACCCAGAGTCACTTGCTAATAATTAAGTGTTTATGATTTCACTTCCTTGCCAATTTTATACTGCATACCGAAGGGGGCAAACTGTATTAATCTGATACAAAGACATATTGTCTGGAAAAATAAAATCTCTCTTTGTGAGATCTGCATAGCCATCTGAAATACTGTTTATTTACCTCTTCAGTTCTCTTTAATATGTATTTGGAACTATAACATACCATTTAAATGCTGTCTCTCAAGTGTAATACTCTTCTCCCTGTTAATTATGGAAAACATAAGATTTTTGCACAGTATCAGAAAATGAAAGAAGGTCATGACATTCTAGTGGGCTTTTTTATGGTTTAGGAAACCTTCATTAAACTTTTAGAAGACACGGCCTTGAGTGGCTTGGGAGAAAGGAAAAACCTCAGAGTGCTTCTGGGGAACATCACCTGTAATTTGAATGCTTTTTATGGTGCAGCTCAAGACAGATGCATGACATGATTCCAACATCCACAAACCCGAGGCATGAAGTAATTGAATCCATAACCAGAAGCTGGTAAATGGGTAGTCTTATGAGTTATTCTGTAAATGTTACATGGAGAACAGCTTGCTTCACAATCATTATTTTGCTGTAGTGCAGAAATCACATAATGAGGACTTCATGCTGTTAGGATCCTAACCCTTCATTGTTAGAACATTTCAGTCATATTAAAAAAATGATATATTGCAAGCAGATAGGGAGAAAAATAGTAATTGGAAGCTCAGCAGTGGGTTAAAGCCACAATTTATTTACCATTTCCCTCATATTTGATGAAACATTAATAGGATTATTAATAAGGATCCTCTATTGTGTTTGTCACATAGCAGTAATGTATCAAACTATTCTGCTGCCAAAAGCATGTTAGTATACTTTTCTTAAGGCTACAGAGATTCTAAAATACAGTAACTTTAAAATTACTGAAAAATGTTAATTTTTATAGTTGCTTGAATTAGGACGTGACCTTTACAGTAGAGAGGCCAAAACAATACATCCATCCAACGATACTGATTTCTCAGTTACACAAGGTGAATGCATTAAGGAAATTAAATTACAAATTAAAATTCAGCACCGATTTATTAAAAATAAGGTGCTGATGAAAAGTGATTCTCCTCACAAGATGCTTTTCTAATTTCCATTGCAATTGCTATCACCACTATAATCATTAGATCCCAGAAAAGCTGATTCTATTTTTGGTCATGTAGTCATAATTCAGAACTGTTTCAGGGTTTTTTGTGTTACTTTCCCATTTAATTTAGCTTGATTCTTTGGTCTATGACACTTAAAAAAAAAAAAAAAACAAACAACACCCTCCTTTACCAGTTGCTCAGATGCCCAGAGCAACTTCAGAAATGGGAAAGGGGAAAGGGGATAGAGGAATAGCTTGTCCAAAGCCTTTGACCTCTGCAAATGTGAGCATATCTTGTTGTGGTAACATAGTACCTCTTAATAGTTCACTTACACATTGTTTGCCACCTGGACTTTAAAGAAAATTGACTGTTTCAGGATAAAAACAACAAAAATATTCCTCCTAAAAACATCTCAAGTGAGATCAGTCAAACTGATTCAGGCTTCTGCTGTGGCAGCTTCTCAAGATAGATACTGCATGGCTTTTATTTTAAAATTCCCTAGATTAAATCATTATAGAAAGTATTTTAATAGTTCATAGATTAACTGAAAGATAAGTTCATAAAAATAATTTCTGTATATGACATAATTAAGTACAAAAAAATCCCCTATAATTTTTAGCTATTCCCAGTTCATTTACTCAAAGGAGAAATGTACTTTGGAACAGATTTTTTATCTGTTACTTTTATCCATGCCGACTTTTTTTTTTTTTTTTTTTAAAGTAATGCACCTTAGGTCAGTCTCAGAACACTAACTTTTAAACATGAACCCAGCTGCTGTAGATAATGATTAGATGAAAAGTCACAAAACAATAAACAGGAAGACTTCTGATCTCAGGTTAGGGATGAGAAGGAAGCAGCTTGCTTTAAAATAATTATTTTACTGCAGAGCAGAAATGGCATAATGAGAACTTCACGCTGCCAGAAGCTGTAACCCGTGATTGCTGGAATACAGCTGTCACATTAAAAATGACACATTGCCAGAAGATTGGCATAGCTGCAGTAATCATAGACCTCACATCTGTGCTACACTTGCCCAATTAAGGAGATTCTTAGTGCAAGTCTAGGCCAAGGTTAATGAAATTATTTAACATGCTTTATTGCAGCAGTGTTGTTCAAAGAAATAAATGGAAAAGTACATTAAAATTTATTATTCTGATTGACAATAGAAAAAACCTGAAAAGCCAGTACCTGTTGCTCTAACAAACCATCTTTAAGAAGCCACTGCACAGAAGTACAGCTAGTTTAACCAAATGTTCTGTTACAGTTATATACTTTAAAGATAAATGCTTAAACCAAACCAAAGAAAACAGTTTTCATCATGACGCTGATTAGGGAAAACAAGCTTAAGCACATCTTCAATGCAGATCACATTTCTACAGAGGAAAATCACCTCACAAAAGCATGAATAGAAGTACTGCCCTTCCCAGCGACCTGCGGTATTTTGGGTTCCCCTATTCAGGAACACATCAGATTATGACTTGGCCCTACACTGTTATTAAACCTCCCTGAGCAGCACGGATTGGCGTGAAATCTTTTACAAGGAAGTTACAAGAGCAGCAGCGTCAGAAGTTTAAATGATAAAACCCCTACAGACACCGTTCATTTGCAGCACTGCTTCCACGTTCCCCACACCCCAAGACAGACTGCACTTACCTCTGGTACCAGCTTCCTCCCCCCCGCCTGCAAGAAAAAAGTACGAGGTTTCACAGAAGGAAAAAGAGAAATCTAACTGACCTTGCAATTAGATATCTACGTGTCTCACAAGAGGAATAGGAAGAGCTAATATTGCAAATACCAAATACCTTTGTAAGGCAAAAGATTATTTACTAAATGTCCTGCTGCGAGATGCAACTGGGAAATTCGAATGGGTCCCTGATTACAAACTTTGAAGTCCATAGGAGTTTACTGGATTCGCTGAGCAGCAGGTTGAACCGGTGCACCTGGGGAAAAGTAGTTCAAAAACAGATGCCCTCAAATTGCCTGAAGAAATGCAGACCTATTTTTTGCCCTATGGCATTTGTTTGTCTAGATTGAGCAGTTAACTGAACAAACAGCTAATAGATATGGTTTTGGTAGGTACGACTAGATATAGAAGATAGCTTTTTCACTCAAAAATTATCTTTTGAAGGGTAGCAGGCAACAGGAAGGTTATTACTCTACTGTTTAGAAAAAACTCATGCTTACAAAGAAGTCTTCAAATTATCCAGCCAATTATTTCTCTTTCTGTGTACATACTTATCTAGAGCAAGTTAGTACTATACGCAAAGCATTTCATGCCCCCTCATGATCATTTCTCTGTCTGTCTCACTACAATTTGGCAATAACTGAGATAACCACTGAATAAATTAAACATCAACACCACCTATCAAGGTGAATGAAGAATTTCTGTAATACTTGTACCATTATAATGTGAGCAGTAACACGCAGTGAGAAAAAAAAAGAAAAATCAGCTGCAACATAACTACATTTCAAAGAATTCGGGCTTGAACCATTAGTTGGTACCAAAAAAAGCTTCATGAAATAAAGAAATCCACCACAACTGTGAATCCAGTTATTATGATTTTAATGAATATGAAGCCATTTCTACCAGTACAAACTTAGCTAACTGAGCAGTTTCATATTTGCGTGCTCCATTAAATACATACACTTACAATTTCCAATTACAGAGAAAACTGAGATTTTTTTAATATTTCCTTTTTTAAACAGCTCAACCTATAGCATCAAACTGTGTCATGCATTGCCAAATAAAAATAGTGTTATCAGTCTTTATTTGATATGCTGCTATAAACAAAGCAGTGCCAAGCAGAGCGCAAAGATGCTGGCACCTTGCTGCTGAGATGCCTGCAGCTATTTATGAGGCAGGCTGTCAGTCACAAGAATTTGTTAAAAAGTTCTTTAAAATGTGACAAGGAGGATCAATGTTAAGGTCCATGTAAGAGACATCATTTTCTACAATTTATACTCCTATTACTTTATTTTTCCTATATTAAGGGTAGAGAAGGCTATCTGGGCAACAAGGATTAACAAAGATAGAGAAAAAAAATAAAGATGCATTTGCAATGTTTTTTTATTAGGTCTTATCAAAGAATTTAATAAGTTGAATTTTCCTATTAATGCAATTGAAAATTTAATGAGCTTCTTAATTTATTACTTCACTAGGCTTAAATTATAAAACAATAACACAAGCTGCACTCTAATTGCCTGAGTGTGTCTGAAGATGACAGCGTGTTTAGGCTTTCACTTTAGCATCTAATCTAAATATATTAACAAACAGAACAAAAATCACTGCAGTTTTTGAGACAGGACAGAATTAATTATTTTTTGTGACAAACAAAACCATGCTATCAAAGCATTATCCTTATTGTTACATTCCACATTATGGTGGAGAATCTCCAAGCTCTTTCTTAATATTAATAAAGTTTTGTGGCACCCTTGAGAGCTTGTTAAGAAAGATTATTCCCACTAAACCAATAACCGGAAATGTGTTCGAGCTGGTAGTATCATGAACATTAGGGATCTGAACCAGGTCTTAGAAGGTACTGAATGTACTCAGCTCTTTTAAATCTGCCTGGAGCTGTAGACATGCATCTCTTCTGAAGACAGAGCCTGTTCTTTGCCCTCTTCTGTGATACTGCGGTCTTTTTCTTGAATGACTTTCCCATTCATTTCAAAACTTCCTGGGGCTATACAGTTACCAAAAAGGTCACTGTGCTGGTCTACTACGGGTCAGCAAAAGCATTACAGCTGGCAGTCTCTGTAGTCTAACACAGGGCAGTTCCATGCAATGTCCTAAGCTCTACCTGATCTACACTGCATAGCAAACAAGTGCACAATGCAGCAGCTGGGTTCAGCTTGCTCAGGCCACAAGATCTTATCAGTACAGATCCTCACTACAGCAGACTAGTCACAAAGGGTATTTTCCATATGAAACTCAGGTTTTGAAGAGTACCTCGCATTATCCCAAACAAGAGGTTTCCTATCAGATGGATATTAATTCTTAATTTTTTCTTTTTTTAATTTTTATTTTAACAGTCTTATGCTGTTTCGTGACAGTTTAATAGTAGTGTTAACTACAAAATTGTTACATTACATAGGAGTTGACACGTTCTGTTAACTTTATTTTTTAAAATTATTGTCTGTACTGTTTTCTTCAAAACAGAAAATACACAAAGAAAATTAAAACACCTCATATTGCATTAGTAGATTTGGGCAGGGGGGAATTGGTTGGTTTGGGGGTTTTTAAACATATGTGCATTGATATTTCTGATAGGAAATACCATTATAAGAGAAACTGAATATTCCCAAAAAGAAAGTTTCCTAAATTAATCTGGTGTCTTCATTTCACCGAAAGTTACATTCTAATCTGGAGTCAAAATCCTATTTTCACCTGGATCTTAATGGAAAAAGCAGTACAGCAAGTTTTTTATTTTGTCCTTGGGAAGACAGGGTTATTGCTTGATTACATCTACCTTCGCACTTTGACACCTGGAATAACACTATTCATAAATTTGAGTTGTTATTGTACCTGTCTGCCAGTCTTCCCATCAGGTGGTGGTAAAGGCGGGGCAGACCCAAACATTTCAGAGTTCAAGTTCATTCCAGTCCAACACAAATCAGCTACTTACGTGACACATGTTAACTCTCACTTGTTGTATGATAATAGTTCTCTCTCCAATAGACAATTGGTAACTTTTTTGCCATAGAGGTCTAGAAACTTTAAAAAGGAGCAGATTTCTGGACTTTCTGGTTGCTGTAAGAAGGCACGCATCTAGTTTTCAATCATACTGGCTATGCTATCAGACAATTTATTGCAAGAACACAACACAATCATTGCAAGTGATCTCAACGGCATAAGGTAGTTGCTACTTCAGGAGACAATCTACCTACTTCAGATGTTTACGTGCATCGTTGTCGAAACTGAGTGATGTGGAAGGCTGCAGATCACTAACTGATCATATAACATTACTTAATTTACCACCAAGACAAGCAAATGGTTTATATCAGTCAACTTAGTAATTTTTTTAAAATTTTTTTAAGAGGGTGACTTCTAGTTTTTGCAGACACACTCAGGGTTTGAGGAAGGGGAGGAAAAGAAGGATGCCATTTATGGGCATTAGTATTCAAACTGTCTTCCCCAGCCTGTCCCTTTCCCCTCCTCCTCCCTCTACAGAAAACACATAGGGAAGAACATGAACAGAGGTAGTTGCAGGGTCTAACAGTGCCATTTGTCACTGCCAAGATTCATCACTGATACAGGATTACAAGAGGGAACAACTGAAAGGTTAAGGATTTATCGAGAACATCTGAAACGGATATTAAACTGAGATTTATAGCAAAGTGCTTAATGAAAATTAATGTTTACTGTCTTACTGGAAACAGAAGGAAACTTGTTCCTTTCCCAGGAGCCACCATTGGCCTCTTCCACTGGTTAGCAACACCTAAGAGCAGGTACATATGTTTAACATGTTGTGTTTTGACTTTACTGGGCAGAAACTTAGAAAAGAAGTTATGTTCACAAGGGTGGAGCACTGTAAGTGCAGGGGCGAAGGCTTCTGGAGATGCTTATGAGAAACAGGTTTTAAGTGCGTAAATGTGATTCGCTGCCTGCTGAGACTAAGACCTTATGAGCTATAAAGACTTTTATAAAAGCTAATAAAGGCAGCTTTATTGGTTTTGTAGAGCCATCACCAGCATTTTTCTTTCAATATCTACCTAATGACATGCTTTTTAAAAGAGTTATAGGCTTGTAAAGATCAATGAAAAAATAACGGACCATGAGCAGAAGTATTACAAGCCTGACATCTTCATGCCCATGCTGTTATGCAGGTTCACCTTAATCTGATGAGAGATGGTGGTACTACTGTACAAGCTTACTTTTAGGAAGTGAGCCACATAAAACAGACAGGTTTTTAGCTTTCACTACATAACCTGGTTATGAATTGCATAAAGTTCTAAAAGAATACTTTTTTAAAATATGAAATTGCAAAAACAAAGGCTTTCATGTACATGAAAAATAGCACCTTCAGTTATAAAAAGAAAGAAGAAGAAAGAAAGAAGAAAATCATTACAGATTTACATGTTGTGCTTTTTATAGTAAGTGTACCTTATCTATTTTTTCTCTGAATTTGGACACAATGAAAATCAACAAAATATTTTCTGCTCTAATTATGTTTAACAAAATTGAGGTTTAGTGCTGTAAATTACTGTCTAAAAAGCTACACAGATTTTTATTTAAAATAACTTTTAGTTGGAATGAAATCAGCAGTATTATTCTAAAAATATAGGATACGATGTGTTCATTACTACCTCTCAATTTCAAGAGAAGTCATGCATAGAAGGGAATTTTTATTCAATAGTTTTGAACTAGCAGCAGCAATTTACATGTCACGAATATCTGAACATTTATTTGTGCTAAAGGAAACATTAAATACAGATAAATATAATTAAATCCAGTTGAAACAAATGGGATTCTTCACTTGACCCAGGGTTTCTGTATTACTTTAGTCTAGTATTCAGTAAATCTCTAATTCAATAACAAGTGAATTAGGGTTCCTCAGTCCCTGTGTAGTTTTAAGGCAAGAGAAATCCCTACCTGGATTTCTAATTATTTGCAAGTTTATTCCTAAACAAAGCCACATGCAGAGAAGGGAAGGCAGAAAAACATTCAAAACATTAGAAATCCCAACAGGCACTTCTCTCAAGATGGTTGTGTATATTCATTTTGGTTATTGCGATGCCTTTAGGGTGTTGAAAGAGAAGAAAGAGAACCCTGAGAACAAGGAGGCGGCACAGTTCTATGGGGAAAATTGGTGCACAGCAATAAAACAGACTAATTCCTTTTGGAGGACTCGCAGAGGAGTATGGTTTAAGCGAAGATACTACAGCTAGTTTTAGATTTCTGTAGCCTTAATATAACAGGGAAGAATTTCTTCACATTATCTTACTGACAAAGGTGAAATCATCACTAAAAATTACTGGAACAGGCTTATTTTAAACAGTGTTAGTTAAGCAGATTTTCAGAAATGACCAGAAAGTAGTATTTAAAAAAAAAAAATTAAAACCTCTTGGTTTAATAACCACATATCCTATCCACATCCAAATTAGTTTGAAACACTTTATAGAACCAAATAAAGCTTACAAGCCCCCACACTAAAAATCACACAAGTGGTTCATATATACACAAATCTAACTTTTGCAAGGAATATTTCTATTCTTTACATCAGTTAGTCCACTGTGACACTTTAGGTGAAATAGAATGTGAGGCCAAACAACTGGATAATGATATTTGCAAATCTATCCCATCAAAGGAGCATGCACAGTAAAAGCATTGGGAAAATGCATTGGAAACAGTGAGTATGTCCATCAACATTAACTTATAAACACAGACAGAACTTACAAGAAATTCCAAGACCAAAGAAGGTAGCACAAAATACAACAGGAAACTTTTGGGCAGAAGTTAGGAAAAAAAAAAAAAAGTCATTCCTTGTTCAAAAGCACTGCCTGTGATCAGCAACGTAATCCTCAATTAAGGAGACCACCACTGTAATGTTTGCAGAGCACCAACCACTTATGTTCTTGGTGAATCAGTTAACACGCACTGCACTCCTCTGAGGAAGGCGCATTCTTCCTATTTTATAGCTGTGGAGACTGAGGCAGAGAGATTTAGCGATGAACCCAAACCTACAGACCAAGTCAAACACACTAAGCTCATAATTTTATCTCCCATAGGCTTTGAAACCTATCACCTTGCAAACTGTTGAAAATTAAGCCCATTTAAAACACAATCAGCAAGACACAAAATGAGTGCTGCCTACGTTAAGTAACAAACTCAGAAACTGCCTGACCCATACTTAGCCATTTGCCAACAGCAGATTACTTAAGAATTTTTCTTCTATTAACTCACTCCAAGACAGTATCTGATGTCTTGTGATTTGTCAGAATGCATTTTAAGAAATACACCATTATGAAATACAAAATTAGTCACTACAGAAAAGATCTCTTGAGGACCCAGTGTTGCAAAAATATGTTCAGACTTTATACCAGAGGTTCTGTGTCTAAACTTTAAGGATATTATTGCTTCTCTGTAAAAATAAAGAATGCAATGAATCATTTAGTCTTTCAGCGAGTTCCCCAAGCTAATACACCAGTACAAAGCTGGAATTGCTGGTAGCTGATTTCAGTATATTGGCAAGAAACAAGCTCGCTAAAGACCACATTGCCTATCTTTCCCACAGTGTATTTCTGTTATTACGAATGTAGTTTGAAGCCTTGTCTGAACAGTCTGACAGTCACCAAGGAAATCACTCATATTGCTTCTTCCAGCACTTGCTGTCAACAGCTTGGCAATTACCACCTTCCCAAATGGGGGGAAAAAAGGGAAATTGTGTCAATTGATAGTCTGGAGTCTCATTTGTTTACAAGCAAAATGGAGCTATGAATCCAAATTTAAGAGGTAGTAAACAGATATCAGATCAAGTTTCCTACAATTTTAATGATTTTATTTTATTCATGTAAGATATATTCTTCTTTTATAAGATTATCAGTCCTGCAACACATACAAACCATACAAGTGAAAATGAAGGTTTCTCGAGTTCCTCTGTGTAATTGGCATGACACATGCTCTCAGGAATATACTCCGAAGAATTTCACTTTTGTGCAAACAAACCAAATGCACATGCAGTTACAGGAAGGGATTCAAGGCCATGCTACTATGTATTTTCTCAAAATAAATGCAATTTTTATGTCCTGTATAGCAGAAGGTATAGAAAAGCTATCTGAAATTGCATGTGGTGTGCCTTTCCAAGTTTCAGTTCATTTCAGCTCCACCAAAGAAAGTTTAGAGCATCTGTGAAAACTGAATCTGAGATTGCATGAAGAGCATAAAACCAATTCCTGCCAGAGGGCCTTAGTTGCTTTAAGATGAAAAAGAAATTCTGAAGCGGGGGGGGAGTGGGGAGCAAAGCTAGATTTGCATCAGGAAACAGAGACATTTAAATTCTTTCTAAACGATGATGCAAAAAAATTTTATTTCTGACTTAGTCCTTATGTTATCGTTTTTGCAGAAATCAAAAAAAGCCACTGACAATTTTATCAAATATTTTTTCTTTAATAAAATTTAACAGGAAGAAACTTGCTTTTTGCAAGCCCATTGTAGTTTTCCAAAATATATTATTTCAGTAGAGCAGCACTAACTTCCCAATCCTTTTCGGGAAAAGTACAGTGAGAAGACACAACATGAGTAACAAGATTAGGAGAGCTTGCCATCACTTGCAAAATCGATAATGCGTTACTACTAGCTCACTGAGGAACTGATCCTGTAAGCACCAAAGTAAATGCCAAATTTTTCATAGTTTGAAAGACAGTGCTATACAGTCATAAATAACTATTGCTTAAACAGGAGCTGTTATAATACTGTAACAAAGTTTTTTTAAAACACACGCTTCCAATTCCGATTCTCAGAGTAGCAAATCTTCAGACAATGGAGTTCAGGCGTTTTAAATATTCCACTCCTGAACAGTTAGTAATAAAGCTGTAGGGAACTCAGCCACTAAAGTAAAAAAATATAAATTTTTCTATTTTTCCCCCAATAGATCAACTATAAGACCAGGAGAAGACCACCAAATCAGATTTGCAAATAGTAGAAGGTTTGTTTCTGATGAACACTATTCATTTTAAATGTAATAGTAACCTGCAGTTACAATGAAGTCACAACTTTGAATGTAAGCGTTTAACGTAACATAAAACTGGAAATAAAGACTGAAGTGAACTGACTTGTCAAAGGTAAAATATTCATTCATAAACAATTGAGATAACATAAAAGATTGAGACTTAGAGGCTACATAGTAGAGGTCCACACTACTCTCAAAGTAGTCTAGCTAGTGTTTACATGTAAGAGTGCAATCTGTATGCATTCTCAACAAAAACTCAACAAGATATTAAGTAGCTCAGTAAAAAGTCCACATCTGAAGTGGAAGAGTTGCATTTTAGATAAAACAAACAGTCAGATAGGTGAAGTCCTGTATGTACATAGTTTTCTGCTACAATCCTGGGGTTTAATCAGTACTAGAGCAGAGGCATCAAAAAAAGAGTTACAATATTTAATTACACTGTGTAAGCCACACATCCAGTCAGTGGTGTGCTTCATTGTCAGGAAATAGTTCCATCTGTAAGACGATTGTCTCAGAAGACTGAATTAGAGTGGCAAATTACTTCAGAGATCCTTTAACCAATGCATAATGGAGAGAATGAATTGTATATAATTGTATGCAATGTACTGAGTGAACCACGAATATATTGAAATGCTCTGAATAACGATCATCTCATCGTAGAAAAGCTTTCAATGAAATCAGACACATTCACACACTTTCATCAGCTAAATAGAAGTTACATTCCTAGATAACCACATTCAGCAACCAACAGGCTACTCACTGTTTGTATGCACTGACTTACAAAATCAGATGATTCAATTGTCATAGCAACTGTATCTCAAATTTGGGTTGTCAAGGTAGATGCAAACTATTCAGTTTATATGGCCCCTTCTTGGGCTGATACACCATTCTAAATTAGAATACGAGAAAAATTAGGAAATGCTATAATGTGTGAATGAAAAATGCAGATGTGGCCACAAAATGGCAGCAGCAGAGGGATTCTCACTTCAGGTACCACTGATGGTTCAGAGTGCCAGAGAGAGGCAAATATACTAGAGCCCTCCTGGTTCCTGCAGCCCAAGCAGTGGAAAAGCGACCAAATGGAGAATACCTGCCTTTTCTCCCTGCCACAGCAGATGTGACGCCTTTAGAAGACCAATATAGCTCATCCAGGCGTGGAGATGAAGAGAACAACCACCAGTCCCCACAGAAGGCTATTTTTCTCTCACCCACATATCTGAGGTATACTGCCACACCACTGTCGCATCTTCTCTTTTACTTCTCTGTCAGATCCCATGTTTCTAAATTGTGCAGGGGAGAGGACAGAAAATGCAGTGACCTGGCAGAGGCAGTGATTAGTAAAGTGAACAGAAGAGCCATGTGGATAAGGAAAGCCATTTACTTTAGCAGCAGCTCCCTGCGCATCCCATCCAAAGTATTTTCAATCAACTGTGGGTAGAAAAACAATGCTAGAATGGAGATGTAGAGTTGTGCTGGGAAGCGCATAGGGAGAGAGGCACCAAAGGCCTCCTTCCAATGCAAATACCAAGCTGTAAATGGATCAGACCCTGAGATATCCAGTTCCTAATGATAAGAGTTGTAAGCAGTGGTTATCAGAGCAAATGTCCTCTAAATCCATTCCTGCTGGATTGTCTTATAATGCCCACGATATAATGCTTCATTAAGCTCACACCATATGTTCTATAAGCACCTGAACCTGCAAGACACTCACACATCATGTAAAGCATTAAGTACCCTCAGCAATGCATGTCCATTTTAGCAGTCTAGTACAAAATAGTTTAGACCTATTGAGAACCACCAGTCCTTATCTGATATGCCAGTGTGTTTCCCATTTCCATCCTGAATAGGTTTCTCTGTTCATGTCAAATCTTCCTGGGAGAAGTCTAACCCTTTTCAGTCTCTCGCCTTGTTTAGTACTCTTTTCTCAAGTGATTATGAATTTCTTCTCCTGTTGCCTAAGATTAATAAGTCAGAGATTTCTCAGGCAGCCAGAACTATTACTCTACCTTAGTTGAAGCTTCTTCATCCCATTCACCAGAAAAAAAGAACTTCTCTCTCATTTTAAAAAAAAACTCCTGTCCTCAAGCACTGTCCCTTACACTAAGGTAAGGAGATATTTGACAACTTGTGCAGACATGAGGTCCTGCTTTCCAGGAGTCCTACTACCAATTTTCATTGACATTTACATAGCCAAGGAGAAAACACAAGCACAAAACTGCCACTTTACTGATGGAGAAATGCCTCCTGATATGCCTGGTGGCCTCCATGGACAGTAACAGTATCTGACTGCCTCTTTGACCTGCTGGCATTGTTTTGTCAAGCATAGGCACCACTCTCTGCATCTGATTTTTTATGCAGTTTCATGTCATCTGCTAGTATAGCCCTGAAGTCCTTTGACACATCAGCATTGTTGTTTGTTTCTTTATTAATTGGACTTGAGAACAATTCACTTAATTTGTGCTTTGGCTTGGTTATCCTTAATTTCTTAAATTTCTTGAAATAACATTACAGCATCTGGAGACTCCACAGTATTAAAACTAGAGACCTCCGGGTGAAATAAGTCTGTGTCACTCCTCTCTGTTTTTTAAGTACATTTCTTAGGGCTATCTTGGAGCATGTCTCCAATTTTGTGGAGAAAGCACTGTTATTATTTTCAAGGATGTAAAGGTGAGCGGCTGCCATATAACACACTCTTGGTGAAACATGCTGCTAATGCTGCTAAAGACAAATCCCTCAACATTGTGTCCAAAGTAGAAAAATGCAATCATAGCCTTGGTGGAGGGTAATTACAACTCCTTCTCCTGGCAGAAAGGAAGCGTACCATTTTGGAAGACTAACTTCACACAAGCCATGTGAAGTATGCCATGAGTACAGCAGAACTCCCAAACCAAATACCACTGAAGACTGTCTTCCCCTTATTTTTGATTGCAAGTCCATCTCTAAAATATCTGTAGCCCCACTGAATGCAGAAACTGGGAAGAACAAAGAGAACTAAGTTAGGTATTCACTTGTGTAAGACCTTGGAAAGACAGACAAAGGTCTGGGTCACTAAATGAGGTAACAAGGCATAATCTCTTCAGAGTAGAGAGATCTGTACCATTCCCAAGTAATTTCAGGATATATATACCTTTCTTGTCACTTTCAACTTCATGGCTTTTTTCTTGAATTACCAGTAACTACTCAATCATTTATCTTCCTAACATCTTAGCATCTTAGGTTGCCTGTATTTAGTCAAAGAGTAGGACAGTTCTCCAGAGAACATTATAAACTTTAAAATTAAATAATGACCACTTTTTCTAGCTTTACGTGGATTTTTCTAGCTTTACACAAAAAAGTTAAATTGTGAGTTCCAAAAGTTTCAGAACATCTTAAGATGGCCTGCATTTACCCTTAAAAAGTTTCAAGCTCGTCAAAACAAGACTAGCACTTTGACTCTTCCTACCTGGGTTTCCAGCTCAGGATAAGTTCTGGATACTACATAATGTCACATGGATACTGGAAGTAGTCAGCACTCAGTTTTTGAGCAGAACCATTTCCCCCTCATTCTTACTGATATGAAAGTCAATCCAAGACACTATTCTTACACAAGCAAATTGTTCTACCAATCAGTCACTAAAATCTGGCTGGAGAAGGAGTGCAAGTGAGCTCCTTAATAAGAAACAGGAAGTCTTCCACAAAGGAGAAGAGTAGGGTCAGTGAGAAATGACTAAACAGAAAGTCACCACTGTCCTTCAGTTGCTCACTAGTCAGAAATAAAAGGCATAGCAAAGAGCTCAACCCCTCACACCCAGCTTTCCCAGAACTGTTATCTCCTGCTTGTTTCTCAAAGGTCATGAATCAAGGTCTGTCCAATTATCACCCCTTTTGCACCAGATTTTGTAGCTAAGTTGCAGGTGTTAACTTTTTTTTTTAAATGCTACATATTGATCTCTCATACTAGGAAGACTTGTCAGTAATTAACTATGAGAACAGGAGAAAGGGAAACCATATCAATTCCTGCTAATTGATTGTAACATAGTAACACAGCATTTGGATGCACATCTATGGTATTTGATCCACAGTCAACCTATCAAATCAGTGAACTTCATCACTCAGAGGCATGTCTGTGTAGATCTACCTTTTAAGTTTTGCCTGCAGCCTTCTCTCTTTCCATTTGCGCTTTCTCTCCCAAAAGCAGTCCAGAATTCTACCTGTATTAGGTAGAAAGAACACTCCAACAGAAAGAACACTGAAGCTTTAGTGTCCTACTTGCACAACTTCTTGAAACATTTCTGGGGTTCTAGGTGAGCTATTCTGGCTAGCTAACTCCTCCTCCACTACAGTCACAAATCACATGAAATGCTTGCTTGAGATTCATTGAAACTCCTCTGGTTACCTGAATAGTTCTTACAGGCTACTAAATATAAATGCAGTGCTATATTTTAGCTTTTACTTTTTAATAAACCTGAGTAAAGTGTAATGTCCTTGTCAAAGTCATGCTATGAAGGCAATATGCAAATATTAAATATAAGAATGGAGAATAAGTGAAAGGTATTAAGTAGAAATTGCAAGTAACTGCTGACAGTGCCTGAAAGCTAATGATGCTAATTAGCGATATTCCCAGGGATAGGTCCACAAAAGGAATGGGGAATGCAATAGCACAGGCTTGACTTTTCTGCTTTCTTCATAGAATTCTTATCGAATATAAATTAAGTCAGAAAATGGCACACTAATTAGGATGGCTAAATAGCAAAGAGAAGACAAAGTAAACAAGTAGTGGTATCTTTCTCACAATAAATTCACAAACAGCTTCTTGTATTCATTCAATTAAGTTTGTAAAATAAAGGTACCATGCATTTCCCTTTCTTTTATTAGCTATCAAGGAAACAGACCAAATAAAATAAATGATTATTTAGTCAAGGAGATGGAGTCAGTATATTTTAGAACATATGCACATTATGCAAAAACACAGTAGTATGTGTCTTACTTTAAGGGTTCATATACCTGTTGTATTAGCATGTTGCAAGTCAAAGAAGTATCAGGGTTTTCAAATTCCAAGTACTACAAGAATCTTCTCTTCAAACAACTTATGATCTCAACAATGGAGTAAAAGACAGATGAAAGCAAGCCTCACTACAAAGTCTGAAGGTAAATTAGTAACTTTCTGGACAAGACTAACACCACAGTTTCAAACAATACTCAGCTAACAAAGTCACTGCAGGTGTGTAGGTGGTAGGACTTACCAGGAAGTCACAGCAACATTTTAATTGGGTTTTGATTCAAAAGGAATTTATTACTCTAAAATGCTACCATTTCCGTTTCTGCTTCTCTCTTGCTTTGATCTCAATGAATCAAAAAATTTGCAAGGCAAACCATATCAAAACAATTATTTCTCACATGAATTTGTGTTTAAAATAATGGAAAAATAAACTGAAGTTTCAGGAGATGGTATTTCTTACTAGTACACTTAACACAAAAGTTGTCCAAGAGGTACAAAGCCTTTATGAAGGGGAAAAAAACAGCAGGAGTATAGCCTGGGTATTTTTCCTGAGAAACATTGTGTAGACATAAACACTATACTCAGGTGTTAGAAACGGTGGGTACCAGCTCCATACTGTGATCTTTTACTCCAAAAATCCCTTACTGGAAAAAGCAGAGAAAGCTGTGTACGAAGGATGGCCTAATTTAAAACGTCAAGAGTTTTGGCTACAAGGGAGTTAATCAGGGAAGCAATGAGGGAAGCAATGATGACATGGCAGCAGCCACAACTCTGAGCGCTGTGATTCAGAATGATGACTTTGTGCCGTTTTGCTCAATTCGGACATACAGGATTGGCTATTGGTACCACAAACGAACTAGGAATACCAAATCCTTTGACAGTATGAAAGTCCTCAAGTGGCAAACATTAAAAGACACTTAATGTGTGTACTGATCTCTACTTTGGTTCCCCCATTTGTAATTTTTTCTTGTTCAAACTGATGGATGAACCTAACACTTTTAATTATTTCTAGGGTATGCCCTTCAGAATTGCATTGCTTTCCCCATATATAGTACTTCTGTCCAGAGACTCCCTTACTTCATTAAGATGGAAAGTCATTTCAGTCACAAAAAGCCAGAGTAATCGTGTTTTAATCAACTGAAGTGCACACAAGCTGCTACCATCGTAAGTACCCCATGACACAAATGCAGCACAATACTGTGTTGCCTGCTGCCTATGAGATGGAGAAACTGCAGATTTGCCTGGTTTAGAAATATGAAGCCAACAGTTTCACTTAGGTTCAATGCCTACCTCTCTGAAGCTGACTCAGATTGAAAAGCACAAGATCAATACGAAGTAATTCAGTTTGTGCACAATACTAGCACAGGAGAGGGGAAAATGAGGGTGAATGGCTATCTTTCTGGGAAGTATTCTACTTTACCCCAACAACTGCTTAAGCCACAAGTCAGAGTTCAAAGTTCCTGAAATAGATTGCATTTTAACTATTAACAATTGCATGCTTGGCAATGGTAGGATTGAAAAGAAAAGCCAAAAACTCAGGAAGAATGAGTTATCTGATTGACAAAGGAACTCACATATGAAAGAAGGCTCATAAAGAGATTAAAAAAATCCTAACCCTCAGTAGCTTGGCAAACTTCTTACGCGTTCCCAAAATAGGGAAAAAAGCAGCTCTTTACACAAAGAATCATGCTTAACTACTTAGAGCTCCAAAGGGCTACTTTGGAGACTGGGAAATAGCCACAGAAACGTTCTATCCATCCCCCTCTGTGCAAAGGAAATAACCATCAAACCTGACTGTTAAGTTTTCAGCTCCTTCAAATGAGCAGGATGGACTTAAGGAATCAGGTTCTTTGCCACTAAGCGTTAACGTTGCATACCAGAACCATGGAGGCATAAGAACATACGAAGGTTTAACGTTTGCACAGCAAACAAATAAACATTGTTTTATTTAACTGCACTCAAAAAAGAAATGTATCTTTTTCTATAAATCTGACTTTAAATGCAGTAAATTTTTATTAGAATAAAAATGCAATCATGTCAGATGTTGCTATTGAATGAACGTCCCTCTGGAGAGTATGAAATATCCCAGCTAGATTTTCCCTTTAAGAGATATTTTTTTTAGCATCGACACTGCTGGCTAGGTCAACAGTAAAGCAACAGAACACAAGGAAGTTTCAAATTGAGAAGGATCAATTAAAATTGAGTTAATTAAATGCAGACATTCTTGTTTCTGGAAATATTACAAGCTTAGGGTTTTTTTTTACACCCTCAAAAGTGCTGGATTCAAGAGTCAGAGCAGAGACTGAGAATTCTTTATTTAGGGAAAGACAGGTGAAGGGAAGGAAATTATTGGAAAGAATAGAAGCATGAATATTAAGAGCAGGAAAAGTACAAAAAAAAAAAAGGGGGGGGGGGGCTGTAAATGTTAGCCAAAACCAGAGACTGTAGAAAGCACTGAAGAGGAACGAATAATTGCATCTTGAGAAATACTAACATCGCACCATGGAAGCAAAAAGAAGTACTCTCAAGTTATACCCTTGCTCTCCATCATGGCTGTAAAAATCAGGACTCCCCTGGAACACACACCACCTACCAGGGGCACATCATTCTCACAGTGAGGTTATTTAAGAAGTTGCAGCTTTATATTGCATGCAGCGTATGTGTCCTACAATGAAGCTTACTGAAGGATCCTTCTCTCAGCAGCTCAGTCCCCAACCCTACTGGGCCAGCTTCACACAAGCTGGAATTGTTTCTAAAACCCACAGTCCACTGACACATGGCATGTTAAGGATACACACATCCAACGGCCTGCATAGCATGTAAGTGAGAATCTGATACATCCAGAGGTGTGCAGCAGAATCTGGGCCTCAAAACCTTAAGTCTTCAGTGGATGAACTACATCTCACTACTTGAGCAATCATCTGCAGTGTGGTGAACGTCACGATTATAAGTCAGATACCTGCATTCTAATCTAGGCATTACTAAAGACTCACTGTATGAGTCTGGATTTAAATTTTTCAGAGTAAAATTTGACCAGTAGACATGGGGGTTTCAGACAATCAGTATTTGAGTTTGTAATTCAAAATGTGACAACCTAAAATCAGATCAGTTTAGCAAATGCAGCTATTAGCCTCTCTGCTTCTCATGTGTGAAAAGCTGGAATAGTAACAAATAACTTACTATGCTTTGCAATGTAAAATGAAGAAAAAAAAAAAACAGTACATGGTACATACTATAGCAATGGATATTAGAATAAAATATTTACAGTAACACCTAATTTTTTTCCAGAAGAGCTGCATTACAAATGAGTTCCCCAATAATTCACCCTTACAATTCATACATAAATAAAATCATTCTTGTCATATATATAATTATTCTGCCTCCAAATACAAGAAGGTGCCATAAAAATGAGAAGTGCTATGGAGACTGTGTTTGACTGCATTCGTTTCAAGAGCAAAAGACAGGTTCTTTGGTCAAACTGCAGGAGGCTTTCCTGCATGCACCCTGTCATTCATAGAGAATACAGTAAATTTGTGTTATCTTTATCATTGCAACAATTAGTGTGAAACAGACATGAAAATAGACACTCTGCCTCAGAAAAACATGACTTCACAAGTCTCTGTAAAACACGATGATGCGTGTCCTGTCACTAAGCATTTAGCTTTGACAAGGGCTTGGCAGTGTATCATTTAACCAAAGCATTCACTGTAAAAGTTTACTCATTTGTGGGAAATGACACTGCATACTTGCAGCTTCACTGGAGACTCAGAAAGGTTCGATTATATAGATTCACTGTATAGGTTTGCTTCTTTCTTCATGCACAATTTAAATGTGCTACAGCTTTGCTAAGCCTTCTTTACTTTGCCTCATTAATTTCATCTGTATTAAAATGAGGTACTGTGTATGTAGCTTAGATGGGGACTTTTGAGGGAGTTTTCCCTAATCAAATAAACTATAAATTTTAGATATAAAAAGGATTTATACATCGCAAACAATTAAAACAGATACATACACATATAAAGTTTGTTCTATTAATTAGGCCTCAATTTCAAAATAAAAGCATTTTCTAACCAGAGGTTTATATATTTTAGAAGTATTTCAAATATGTACACTACATATATATTTTATATATATGTAAAAACAAATATTTTACAACGGTAGCGATCTTAAAAATAGTTAAATTTCTTTAATGAGTAATTTAATTCAAATACGTAAACAATTAGACACACTAGAGTAAGTTAGGATCAGAAATGAGCAGTTCTTTTATACTGTACAAGTTCATTTTAAATGACAAAAAACCTGAAAAAATATGATCTGACCAATATTTTGGAGGAAATCCTTTTCAAACTAAAAATTTTTCATGCTAATCAGAATTCTGAGTAGTAGTCTACTATTCATTCTGCAATTAAGTATGTGTTGTTGTCTTTCAGTAAAGACCTAAGACTGGAGTGCATGCAGATAGGACACTTGACGCAGATGTTCATGCAATGATAGTAATGGCCCTTCCAGAGTATATTTCACAAATCAGTTAGGATGAAGCAAACAAGTATACACTCCTCACAGAAGCCCATTAAGGGATGGAGTCACAGATGGAAACTTGAAGTTATCATTTTTATTAAAAAATATTTCAGCTGTAGTGTAGTCTCAGAACAGAGGAAAACACCAGAGGCAAACCAAAATTAGGTCTTGAAGCACAGATAGAGGAGAAGGAAGAGAGGCAAAGCTATATAATATTACACAGGGAAGATGAAGGCCATTTTATTGTGTTGCTAGTAGCATTTAAAAAAAAAAAAAAAAAAGAAAAAAAAGGAAAAGCCCACAATGGGTTTGACTATATGGTAGGACTGGATGAAGCAAAAGGCTCATATTTCATGAAAGACAACAAAAGCAGACATAAAACACAGGCCAAGCTCAGGTCTGGAAAATCATGGTTGCACAAGGGGAAGAGAAAAGAACACCATGAAAACTGACATAAACGATGTACAATTGATGGAATGATTCTGTCTCTCGGCTATTCTCTCTCTGTTTGTGCACTAGTGAGATGTTGGTCATCATCGTGTCTGGCACCAAACATTTAATGATACTAACTTCACCTGGGTGCAACAGACACCAGTGGTTTATTTATGGCAAAAAAAAAATTACCATTTTGGCAATAACATCTGAGAGCTTGTAAGTAACATGGATAGTAAAGATGTAGCATACCATTAAATTTAGATTTTGATTAGTATAGTAAATCTGTGCAATATAACTTCCCCTGAGTTCACTGCACTTAGGAGGTTTTTTCCATGTAGCTTTAAATCTGAAGTGACAGACTGTATCATGAGAAAGACAGCTAAAAGAAGCCAACTTTAGAAGTCAAAAATTCAGAAAACATTTAAGAGATTGGCAAGTGCTTCGCCAAACATTTACATTAAACATGAATTGTTGTTCTGATTACATCTTAAAGCCAGTAAATGAAGAATCATTTTTTTAAACAGTTACTCATCTCCTACTAGCATTTATTTTTAAAGCACATCATATCAGTGCAAAGTATTAATCTCTCAAATAAGTTACCTTTATGAAACACTACTACAAAAACATAGTCATAATTAACCACAAAAAAGATAGGTCTCATAACTCCTCTTTGCACTTTCATGGCAGATACATACCAACTTTAACACAAAGTGTGTCGTTTTGCTACAAGCTATCTCTGCTCCTATTGAAGTCAGGACAAATGACCACAACTAAACAAACCTGGGGAAAAAAACCCTAACTTTTACATTACAATTTGGACACAGCAAATGCTCCGATATTTGCATCTGATTCTGTCCAGAATACTTGCTTATAGGTGACCAAGTCTTTCCTCACCTATTTATGTTTTCAACCGTGAAAAGCTCCAAATGCTTTCAGAAAGGGAGTAGATTTGTAGACATTATATGAGCTTATCTTTCAAGGAGGGTTGCACAACCATTCTTCTATCTTGCACTGGTAAGCATAACTAGTTCACAGTAGGAGAAATATTTAAATATGTAAATTCTCACCTATGCATGTTGACAGTATTGACAGCCAAAGTAAATCTCCAAGATCTGTGACAGAGGACGAGGCAAGACTTAACACTACTCAATCCAGTTTAAAGAAAGACCAAAAATTAAATATTGGTGAGGAATAAATTGGTACTGAACAGAATGTGACTATTGGCTGTAATAACATTATTATAAGAATTATTAAGTGCATTATATTACATATACACAAGAAACCAAAAGCTATCCATAGAAAATTAGCAGGATTGACCAACCCCCAAATTTCTTAACTGTGTTAACTTTTCAAAACTGTACCTGACACATATTATTTCTGCCTGTAAGAGAAGAGATAGCATAACAACATTCTGAATTTATAAGGAAAATAATATTTAATTTCAAGCTCAAGAAAGCCTAAAGTAAAAGTTAAGCAACTACTCCAACTAGCTGTATTAATGATGCCTTAGAGTGGAGGCCAAGCAGCCAATGCAAATCTCAAGTGGCTTAAAGTTATGCCTTTGGGGTTCGCAAAAGAGAAGAGGTTACATCTGCTGACAAACAGAACATTTTCATGGTTTAAACAGATTACTCATGCTCTAGTATCAATTCTTTTAAAGTGCTGGTGCTCAGTTTTTGCTATTCTTTTTGGACAGCAGTTTCCATACCTTCATTGCTCTGTAACATATTACACAGCAGTAGAATAAATGTGGTTCTTTAACTGATCACATCAAGAACTAGACAACAGCTCAATAACACCTCCTAGAGCCTGGTGCAAGAGAATCAGTTTTAATCCTCCAGAACCCACACAAGGATGCTATAAGATTAGCTGTTTCTCTTTAGAATATATCTTCTGACTTTATTTTGCAGTTAAACGTTTTTGAGGTCCAGTTAGGAAAAGGCTTAAGACTCCTTCTATAAGATCTCTGGAACTTATTTCTGATGAAGTAAAAATAATATGCCCTTTGCTTTTAATAGGCGCAGAATCATAATATCCCCATCCACCTTAACTTGAGTTTATTGCTAACAAATTGCTGCAGTGGAATTAAAGCTCAAACATGAGCCAAAAGAGTAATGAGCACTGCTAGATGAGCTCTAACAGCATAGAAATAACCATAGCAATTTTACTCGGACTCTACTATAAACATCAGTTTGTAGATCTGATTTAAAAAAAAAAAACAGACATGATTGATCATGTAAGTTGGACTTGCTACTTTAACTGCAATAAGGTACAATGTGAACTATGCATGCATGGTGTTTCTGAGAGCTTTCATAGTACCATAAAAATTAATCTGATGGGACTGAGCTATTCCAGTGATGCTTTCACTTATAATGCTTTGCAATACCCTTACCTGTAATTGTCCTTGTCAAAAAGGCTGTGGATTCGTAATGCAGACTTATTAAACTGAAGGCTTCAAGCAACTGAAGTTCCCAAGCAACAGTGACAGTGATGATAGCAGTTTTGGAAGTTGAAAAGCCCCAAACTCATTTCATAATTAAGAAGTGTTTTCCATTATACATTCCCATTTTATTAACTTATACTTAGCAGAGGTTAGAAACAGTATAGAGACCCTACACATCTGCTAAAGCTGCCTTCTAGGATTTTCACATGTCTACCTGAAAATATAATAATAAAGATCACTGTAGAAGCCAGAAGATTTGGCAAAACACAATTCTGTATTGTTTTGTCTCTCCAAAACTCTGCAAACATTACCTCACTTATACATAACTCCACTGTGTATTGCTTTGGTTTTACCACAAAGGATGGGACTCAATGCAAGCTATTACTATGATTAAGTACCATACTATCAAAAGTTGGGGGCGGGGGGGGGTGGGGGGGTCGGTGGGGTGGAGAAACCACACAGCTTTAGGTAAGTACACAAAGAACGGCCTTTTTTTAGAGCTCTAACCTGGGATCATGAATTTCAGCTGCTTCTCGTTCTGCTACTGGCTTTTTAGCTGAGGTTAAGCAATCACTTTTCTCCATCTCAGTTTCCCCATCTGTAAAAGAGAGGTAGAGACATTCACTCCATTTCACAATTGTTATGACATCTGTGAATAAAAAGGCCTTCCAAGGAGTATTGTCACTATGGAATATACATTAATTATGATTCATCATTGGTCTATTTATCATTGTATTAACAGAACTTGTTCCTGTTTTCCTTTTAGTTACTGAGAGGACACACTCTTGTCAATCCAGCAAAAATGAAACTAATGTTTTTATTTTTACTAAATAATGACTTTAATTTCTTTCTTTGTTTAGGGATAAAATATAACATGGGATTCCAGCAACCAAAAAAAGTAAGTTTTCAAAAGTACACAGGGAAAATTGTATCCATATTTCGAGTATGGAGTACAGCTAGAGATGGCTCAGATAAGGCCGCTAGACTGGAGATGAAGCATTGAAAAGAAAAGATGCATCAAAGCTTTGCCATGAAGTGCAAATTAAGTGCAAATTTTCCTTTTAAAATACGAATTTGATAAGCTATGGAACTTTAGTTTTATGAGTTTTTTCCTAGACTGGATATTGCTAAAAGATACTGTAAACTTTGCGTATGTTAATATTCTGTATGAAATCGTACTGATCAAATGAATGCCTTGAGAGGTACTTAAAAATAGGCTAAAGAAAAATACTGGTGAAATTCCTCCATCTAGTGGCTGTTAGTACACTCACAGCAGCAGTGACAGCCCACCGCAGCCATTCACTATTTCATAGTTAAAAGACAAGTGCAAAATGTGCAAAGGAACAACTGTGCAGCTGCCAGCTGTTACCCAAATGCCATTGCCTGGTGAAATCAGTGTGATGTGACTGACATCACTCCATCTCTACAGCTCCTGCCTGATCTTCTGAATGAAGGGTTATACAGACAGAAGACATTCAAATCATGGCATTTGAGTTTCCCAAAAACTGTAGGTTCATTATCATCGTCATCATTAAAGCTGTGAATATCTAGGAAGTTTGAATTTGATAACCTTGAAATATCAGCCACATCATGACTAAATAAGATTGAATTTCAGCCATTCTGTAAAGGGCAATATTTAGAAATACATCTGGTATTTTACATAGACAAAAACTTTAATACACCTTTGACTACCAGAAACAACCTCTGAAGATAAGAGCAGAGTTCAGCAATCACTCCCAACAGCTGAGTATGTAGTGTCTTGTGTGACAGATTATCAGTTGGTTTCCCAGTCTGCACATCACATACCACCTCCACTACCAGAATAGCCAGCAAAACATTTTAGAAGCCTAAGTTCTGCAACAACTTGCACAGTACTCTAAAAATTGTGTTTAATACTGATCTGTTCTGTTTGAGTTTTGTATAATAGTTATCCATTTAAGCAAGTCACCTACAAAATAACACAATCTCATTTTTTTTCTTCTTTTGTCACCAGTGCTTTTTGTAATGAATACTGTCTTTTTTTTCCCATCTCTCGCCCTTAAAGAAGGATGTGGCAAGATACAACCTCCATGACAGCACAAGTTTGATAAGTTACCTATAGCATCTCTTTTTTCAGCCAAACAGAAAGAGACTTGGACAATCACTATTACAATTAAGATTTAATCTGCCACCTTGAAAGAGCATGACCCTACTAATCCCCATACTGTACATCTTAAAATTCATCCAGTATCTTATTTTTGAAGCCAGTTTTAAATATTATTAAGGAGCAAATAAAAGACTGAAAATCAGAAATTTACAATTTATAAAACCTCTAAATAAACATTAAGTATTTTAGGTAAGCAATAAACATTCTGCAACTGCATCTGCTTCCTCTGTTGAAATACTCCCCAGTGGTTCACATGCCACTCAGCTTCCAGATGAGTTCTCAAAACAGGGATGACATGTAGTTAAACAGTGTCCAGAACCTAATTTTAGTCTTAGAGGCATAGACATGTAGACAGGGATTTAATTCAGCTCCTTTGAGAAGCAGGAAGTAATGGAGCACAACCGGGCTGTGTGCCAAAAGCAGTATTAACCGGCAAGATCCACCTAATGAGAAACAGCAGGTCCCAGAAACCCTCACCCATAGAACTGCTTTGCTTACTCTGTTTTCACTTGCCTAATCCCAGCCACAGCCTCACTCCCACCCCTTGCTGCTTCTCGTAAAGTCTCAATTGCTTTGGGCCAAGGCTCACCTCACTCAGGCCTCCCTTTGTGGTCCCTATTCACGCTGCTCTCACCAAACCCACTTCTCTGCAAAGCCTCTATGTTCTCACTGCAGTCCTTTCTGCTTCCCTCTTCCCCCTCTTGCTCCCTCTACATCTTCACTCCACTTTACAAACACTATAAACCTCCCTTCCCTGTCAGACTCCACGCTGTGCACAACTGCCCTCACTGCAAAGATAAGCTACAGAAAGAGGGCGGGGGGAAAAACAAACAGATTTGTGTGACAACAGGCAGCCTGCAATAATTAAGTCCTCAAAATACTCAGACACCTTTTGTGGAAAGTTCAAAGACAACAGATCCCAGACAAAAGTATTTATCAAAGTCTGGGTACAGGCACTACCTAAGATACAGTTAAATCCAAATCTGAACTGAAATGTACCAGTTCAGGCTCATCTCAGCCTTTGAATTTCATGTAAGCACAGAACAAGATGACAAGAGAAAAGTCAGTACCACAACGTAGGCACAGCGCTGAGGACTTGCAGCAATGCATTTTGTTGTACAATTCTGTTGAACTCAGAGTGTATGAATAGATCCACGTTAAGTTGTACAAGCTGTTAATAGTGACAAACACTCTCATTTACTAACACCTTTCCTCTTCCCCCCCCCCACCAGAACTGTGTTTCCAGCAATAACCAGGATAGAAGATTAAGAAAAAATACTGCAGACAGAGTAGCGACGCTAAAGCAGAGCGATTCATTACACCTATCTGAAAATGTGCCCACTAAGCTTCAAAGCACAAACAGAAGGCAAAGCAGCATAATGTTTGCGATGAAAGATCAACAGAAAGGTGAAGAAATTAATTCCATCAGGCTCCATAAACGGAGGAGGAGATTTATAATTAAGAAGAGCCCAATTCTGATTTCCATGAACAGCTCCATTCTCAACCTGCCTACGCTTAAATCTGAAGACAGAAAAAACAAGTGGAAAAGTCTCTATCAGATCCAAAGAGAAAGAAAGCGGATAATGAGGGAAACTTGTTCTAAATACAAGAGTAATAATAGAAGAATAATCACTCCTTATCATGTTTCTAGAATATTTGTAGAAGATAAATATAGAGTTTTATACTGTGAAGTACCAAAAGCCGGCTGCTCTAACTGGAAACGTGTGCTCATGGTTCTTAACGGGCTGGCTTCTTCCACAAAAGATATACAACACAACACAGTGCACTATGGAAACTATTTAAAAAGGCTGGATGGGTTTGATCACAAAGGAATTTATCATAGGCTCAACACTTACACGAAGATGCTTTTTATTCGTGAACCTTTTGAAAAGTTGGTATCTGCGTTTCGGGACAAGTTTGAACATCCAAACAATTACTACCACCCGGTGTTTGGAAAAGCCATCATTTCCAGATACCGTGTCAATGCCACCAAAGAAGCATTAAGGACAGGCTCTGGAGTCAAATTTAAAGAGTTCATCCAGTATCTCCTGGACGTACATAGGCCAGTGGGTATGGATATCCACTGGGATCACGTCAATAGGCTTTGCAGCCCATGTTTAATAGACTACGACTTTGTTGGGAAATTTGAAAGTATGGAAGAAGATGCAAACTTTTTCTTGCACTTAATTGGTGCTCCACAAAATTTAACCTTCCCCAAGTTTAAAGACAGGCACTCCAATGAAGAAAGAACTACCACTAAAATTACACAACAGTATTTTGCAGAGCTTTCTCCTTCTCAACGACAACGAAGCTATGACTTTTACTATATGGATTATTTGATGTTTAATTACTCAAAACCTTTTGAAGATTTATATTGATTTGAGAGCCAGGACATTTCCACAGTCATATCAATTGAACTGTATAACAAGTCCAGGTGGCTTCTGTTTATATATACTTGTCTGTTAGTAAACAATTGGTTGAAGAGCAGGAAAAAACCCAAAACAGAACATAAATGGCTAGTGATGTTTACACCTTCACCTTAATTGCCTCCTTTTTCAAATCATATTTTTTCTATAATTTCTCCATATGAAATGTATGTACAAATATGTATAATATTATATGTCAGGGCTCCCAAATAAAGCACATAATTTTCCATGCTGGTGTGGCCTGTGTTTGCACTGGGAGGACAGTTTGAAACTGGGGAAACACAGCTGACAATTCTACAGTGGAGCCATTATTTCAAGCTCTTTACTATTTAGAAACTAAGTCTGAAAGTGACAGAGTAGCAAGAAAAAAGAATACACTGAGTAATATTTACAGCTCGTCAAAATCTACAACACATGAAGCCATACACTAAACAGGAACTGTGTATTTGAAGTAGTAGATTGTTATTTCCTGGTACTCATCAGTTAGTGAGGGAGAAAAAGTCCATCACACTTACACTGTTCAAAAACACACTGGTGAAAAAAACTGAATACTTAATGACCATGTGAGTGCAGTATTAAACCAGATGTTGCAATTCAGCATGAGGTCATGTTCTCCCCCTTCAGTATTTCCCTTATAGCACATTCATCTGCAAAAAGATAAAATGCAGGTGAACATTTGCATCTTTATAAATGTTATTAAGATTCTTTTAATCCTTTGCATTAACATAAACCTCTGGTTTAATCTTCATAGTCACCAGGAATATCATATCTTTCCTTCATAATAAGAAGCAAAAATAAATGCAACTTTCTGCCCAACAGGGTAGTTCTTTTCATTGCTGCAAACAATTTGCACTTGTTTATTCCAGTAACAATTAGATCTGACTTAACACACAAAAAAATATTCCAGGTGTTTTAGTTCAGTTGTTCATTTTCTATACTTAAGAGAAGGTTTTCTTTCATCTCTAGAAGAAATCTCTTGTGAGAATCAAATACTGGCTCTTCCACTGGTTTTGTAAATCTTCACACTAATTCTGTATACAGTAACCTTGTTTACATGTCATCTAACCACTTGAAATTATGACATTTAAATGGCCATATTGGAACAAGTCTCAAACTCTGCCACAATGCTAAACTTGGACTCCCCAGTAATTTCTAGAGTTGGCATTTCACAACCAAGAATTCCACAACAACTGGTGCTGTACAAATGTACAAACACCTAAGAAGAAACACGTTTCAAGCAGTTTCACATTTACCGGTTCAGATCCAAAAAAGTTTACTCACACAGATAGTTTCATGCATCACAAGTATTGGCATCACAGTTTTCCCAGAAACATCCAACATCTTTTTGGGGTTTTTTAAATTTTAATAGGGAAAAAATTGTAAAATTGCAAAATACCTTGTATTGAAAGCTTTACTGACAAATACTTCACACATATCCGACATCAGACTTTCATTTTTTGTTCAGAGAAAAACTGTTTGCATTAGAAAAGTAACGTGGAACTTAACGCTGTTCCATGAAACCAGTCACCATTCCCGCTCTGCCCAAGCTTCTCATCACTGCCTTGCTGCTGCAGCTAACCACCTACCCCACCTTTCCACCCCCTCGGATGCTTGTTGGTCTGCTCACATGACTAGAGAGCAGCCTTTTTATTCAAAGTAATTTTTCTGCTAGGCCAGCTCACATCAGCAGTAACAGACTGGGGGCTATTCACCTGGACTGCTCTGCCAACAGGTAAGCGTGGCAGATAACCTCACTCAACAGGTCACACTCAGGAGTATCTAAGGGAAAACAAGGCACGTTAATCACTTCCTAGTGCAGACAGAGGAGAACATTCATTCTGATAGTGTTGGGATTTATTGGGGGCAGGGGGGTGAGGAGGCATAGTCAAGACCACCACTAGGAATTTGAGTTATGCTATCCTTAGCATTTAATGACAAGTGCTCTAAGAAGTGACTGTACCCTAATTGATGCAATTGATTTGCCTGTAGTTACAGAAAACACAAATAGTCACCAACACAAGGGAAGCATATAGTAAATATTAGAGCCCTCATAGCTTCTTTTTCAGGGTCTGATCTTGCAAGCAGGTCAGTGTACCAGAGCACAGTGTGTTATCACTGCTCCTGCAGACTAGTGCTGAACTCATTCAAGTCAGCGAGTGAACTTCCATTGAGAGACAAATCTCAGTTACCTTACTGCAGCACCATGACAGCAGAAGAGAACATGCAGACTCATAGGTTAGCTCTGTGATGCGACCAGAGTAAAGCTGGATATCATTTGTATTCAGACCTCTGCTAGTTTTAGAGAGCTCTAAGGGAAAGATTAAAGAACTTAATCCTACAGCTAGCTTCACATCGAAGACCTGACTTTCTCCTTCTTCCTCCTCCCTCACCCCAGTTCCTTTTCAGCTTAATCTACATATACACATGAATTGATAGAGCCACAAGGTCATGTTTACATCTGAAAGACTTTGTGGTACAGTCACACATCAGTAGTTCACTGTATGAGTGGGAAAAAAAAACCAGCAAAATTGTACTTCTGATTGTATCAAACTAGTGCTTTTCCTACCACCACCCCCACCCGAATCTATTTTAATTAAAGACCTTTACTACTCCAATAAAAACTAAGGACAGGGGAATAACATTTTTAATGACAAATGAAGACTTTGGCAGGGGTTTATTTCGCTAAATAAGTGATTTGCATGTTTATGACTGTATATGGCACAGTACCATCTGTTTTACAGTATCTCAAGGAAGACAAGTATCCTTCTAAATACTTGAACGTACTTAATACTGGCTAGTTGCATTGATTTGGCTTTGTTCCTTTCATAACTTACTCCCTACTTACTAGTAGAAACAAGGCAAGAAATGGTTTCAAAGAAAAAAAAAATCAGATCTGTAAAGATATATATTTTAAAGCCAGAAGAGATGCATTATCTTGAACAAAAAAAAGCTAAGGCAACAGACAAGTAAACTAATATTTTCATATCAATCAAAATGTTTAAATAAAAAGCAACAATTTTAACTAGATGGTGTTAAGTTTTCAGACTGCTCATTTCCCTTTGGATTATCTTGTCTTTTTTTCCCACATATAAAATCTTGACATTTTCATTTTTGATAATGCAATTGAACTTTTTTCAGAGTTGTTAATTCTGATTTTTTTTCCATATTTTATCCTTCTCTTCATAAGGAAATTTATATTCAATTTCATATGGAAAGTGGAAATTCAAGATTTTATACAAAAACCTCCTATTTTCAGATAAACTACCTAGCTCAGACATCAGCCAAAGTAAACATCTTGCATTGCTTTAATTAGCCAAAGTCATTTTGTTAATCCAATGTTTTTTTAATTCTTCTTGACGTATCTTAGGTAAGAGGTGAATTTTGTTACTGCTGGACTGTTTAGAGTACTGTACTCCTAGTTCTCACCTATTTTCACTCCCAATCCTTTTCTGCCCTACCTCTCTACTTATAACTCCTATTGTCCTAGAACTTTGTCCACCCTAGAGTTAATAACTACAAATAGCTCAGGCACTGACAGCAGTCAAACTGCCCCAGCATCTTCCCTCCCCACACAGGTTAAACAGACCTGCCTCCCCCTTCCATAAATCCATTCTTAGGTTGCTTCCAGTACTGGAGATACTTCACTTGATTCTAGCTGGGGCAGTTCTCCATTACTCCCGATATACTGACAACTTCTGAAATCCGTATTTCCCATTTTAGGATTTCAGTGACCAGCGTATTAGGAGTAAAACGTTCACAGTAACAATTCAGGGGTAAGGACCCAGCTAAAGCAGTCACAGATGTTGAGCTATGACAGCACTGAAACACCAAGAGGTCAGAATCTTAGACCTTATGCCTCAAAGCAGTCTAAAGCCTATAGCAGAAAAAGGAAAAAGGATTAACTCAGATACAAAACCAAATTGTGTAAACGAAGTAGGTGTTCCCTGAATAAGTCAATAAAAGAGCATTTTTAAGAGGCAAGACTATCATCTAAATGAAGCCCAATTTGTTAGCCAGCTTTTGCTGTCCTGGCATTCCAAGCTGCCAGCTACAGTTCTGTCACTCTATAGGTACTTCAGCAGAACTATACTAACCAGTCACCGTGCCCAGAACGCAGCCAAGTGAAACATACTGAACAGTGCAATATGCAGTTTATTATCTTTGCAAAGTCTGAAACTGGAAACAGCCATCATTTTTTAATTAAGGGATAATTTAAGAACTTGACATTGGTATGCTCTGTACATAAAGTTCATAAGGATCTGAACAAAGTCATCTCCTTTCAGACATTTGTGTGCTTAAAAAATTATCCTTGTAATGCGCACAAATTGAGTGATGGTGATTTGCATGTTTTTGTATTATAAAAGCCCCTCACACTACTACAGATATTTACCATGGTTGACCTCATACCAGCACTATCAGTTTATGGGGGTTTATGCCTCTAAAACTAAAAAAGAATCAAGAGATTAAAGCAAATTTTCTTAAGTTATGGACTAACTTTTCAGAATTTGCATGATGGGGTTCCAATACTTCTTCCATAATAATCACCAATATTTGAGCATATCAGACTGCACAATAACAAAAGTGAAGATGGATTGAGGATAGGAGATAACCTTTTTTGCAACAAGTTGGTTTATCGGTTTATTGCTTATTTCATAATGATTGAAGTAAAGAGTTTTTAAAGTTTTTAAAATTTAGATACTGAGTTCTGGTAGTCCCGTTCACCCCCCAGCCTCGTTTGAGCAACTTTCTCAGTAAGTTCACTCTTTGGATGATCAAACAGTATCTTTTTTTGAGAGAGAGGGATCCACAGAGTAAGAGAGATCCACATACATGGACTACATGTACTACACAGGATGTGAATTTAATCCTTAGTTTCTTTGCACTACTTCTCCCTTTTGGGTAACACCATTGCTGACAGTAGAAGCAAGAGCATATCTATCACAAATCCATGTATAATTATCTACTTCTATACATCCATATAAAGTACATAGAAAAAAAATCTGTGCAAATAGCATTATACATACTAAAGTATCTATTAACAGAAAGATTTTAATATAAGAACTCATAAATGCATGGGGGGAAGATATAATCCCCACAAACTGTAAAATGAATACAAGGAATATCAAACATATGCATTGTCTTTTAAATAGTTGTTCTTGGTTTCTTAGCACAATAATACGAATTAATTAGTCAGGTCAACTCAAACAGTACCACATTATCTGGAATTACCAGATAAAAACGGAAGAGGGGTTTCTTTTTTGTTGTTGTTTTGCTTAATTATTATTGCTTTATTATTGACACAAGTTACTTTAAATCACTGAGTTGGCAGAGATTCTTTTTCTACCACCGACAAGAAATCACACAGGTAGCGGGGCATAGTCCAGCCAATCATTTCGAAGAGAAACATAACTGTACAAATCTCAGCCTGATCTGTTCCATTTTAATTTCAGTGATACCAGAGCAACAGCATCTGCATGCAGCAGTAGTTTGTTTTCAGAGCACAACATGAGAGACAAGGCAGAACACAGCCTGTTTGAGCTGATACTGCTTCAAGGGATTATTTTCAGGTTGGCATCGTTGTTTGTGGTGACTTCAAAGCCTCAGCATGCACCTGCGCACTCTTGAACAATGACTTGGGAAGTGTCCCAAGCTTCATATGGCAAGACGCATATAACTAATTTTCATCCCAAGTCAACAGCTACTGGTTAAGAAGGACCAGCAATTTTCTTAGCTTTCATCAATGGAACCTAGCAGACAAGCCTGCAAACAAACATCTCTAATGGCTTCCAGCATGATACTGCTGTAAGAATGCACTAGAGTCAAGTACAAGAGACAGCGAGATTTTACATTAGCTATATCAGTGACAACTGATACTTACCACTGGTAAGTCACTTTTGCCAAAATTTCTCAGAACTACCCATTCAAATAGAGGTGTCCAGAATTAAACATGCAGTTAGACTCACAGTGGATTCAAGTTTTAAGAATGGCAGGCACTCATCTGTTCCACACTTCAATTTAATCCTGAAGTATGTGAAAGCATTATACATAATGCATCACTTGAGCAGTAAGGGCAAGACAGCATAGAACATACTGACACAGAATGGGAAGACAGACATGATTAAGCCTTGCTCACTGCCACCAAGCTATTTGGTTAACGTATTATGAAGCAATTGATGCAGTTAGTTGTGACTTATGCTAGAGAGTAAGAATAATGTTTGCTTTATGACTAGTCTAATAGAAACATTCAGCTTTGTAAAAATATTTTCTGGTCTCGTTTAATGAAGAACTCCAAATATTTAGTTTAAAAATAACACTTTGGGAAGTCCTATGCATTCACACAACTCAGCAGACAATTAACTTGCATGTAGCAAAGAGCATACGTACATAACACCTTCTACGCGGGCAAATTTAAGTGTCATTTTCCAGGCAGTTTCTGCCACAGTGATTTTTACCCAGTTGCATGAATAAGCTTTTTCAAATTCTGCCATCCATTGCCATTTTTGCCACCAACGTCTGTTTTTTTTAACGGAAGACACACATTTAACAGAATTGCAGTGGAGGTCAAGTTTTCCATTATGTACCTACCTTGCATGCGACTTGAATTCTTCTGTTTAAATTCAGCTATTACAGTAGTGCTGGCCCCATGTTTCACATTCAGGTTTATAGGTGTCTCTATCAGCTATCTTTCCTAGTAGTGTCATCATTTTTTCCCAGAGCTTAAAATTATGCCGTCAAGTTACGAAAAATGAAATAGGCTTTCACAATCCAACTTTTCCACAATTATTTTCCCAATCTGGGATTCCTGTCCAGATTTATTTTCAGTTAATACAGGAAATTTCCTCTCAACATATCCAAACATAAATAATGTCACCAGCTGCAAAAGGTGTTAAGATTACGTTCAAGCAGAGGGAGCAGCAGCATGGGAAGCAATGGCCTAAGGCAACTGCACTAAGAGCTTGTCCCAATCCATTAAACACTAGTGGAGGTGGCTTCTTTCCTAAGAAATGAAAGCTCCAGGCTACAGTTCACCTTCAAATTCATAGATACAGACTAATGTACATTATGATCACAAGAAAAAGTTATTTTTTTACTGCATCCAGTCAGTATAACCCTTTCTGGGTACCATGATGTAGCCACAGAGAAGTCACGTGAAGGTGATGCCAGCCTACATACACTGAAGACCACAGGGCACAGTTTTAGCTGTCTGTTTCTATAAAATGTCAAATAGCTGACCTGTTTCTACAGTATTCATTCACAACAACACTCCTACACCTGGTAGTAGTCAGGTATGCTAATGCTTAGGGCAAGTAACTGGGAGATTTGGCCTACTATTTATCCATTATCTGACTGTTTTGGGTCTGATCCCCTAGAATTGCTCCGCTTATCTTTCCCCATCTCTGGTGTGGAGGAAAATTCAAGAATGATATAATCTTTAGTATTATTCATTGCATTTCATTTAGAGATCTTAAATTCATTTTTAATTTGCCTATAGCAGTATATAATGGACAGGGTTTTTTTTCCCCCCACCAGTATCTCCTTTTCTATCAGAATTTTTTTTTTTTAATAATACCAAAAAAAGCCATAGTCACTACAGCACAGGTAATCTGACCAATAAAACAGACAATGTGATAGAGCAAGAGGCTACAATATTTATATAGTCTCACATTATATTTCTCCACTGAAATCCATACAGACATGAATCCTGCTCAAGTGACACACTGTGTACTCATCAAGGTGATATTGTCTTTATAAATCAGGCATACAGTGACCATTTCAAGCAGTGTGGAAAATGTGGCAGACATAATATGAGATGGGTTATGAATCTGACAATTTATCCATGTTTATCTGTGCAAAATAAGGAGTTTGGTTTTTATTATCCAAAATGAATCTGAGAACTTCATTAGATCATCCCACCAAAATTGAACATCAGGTTTATATTACAGTCTACAAAGCACACAGCAGCTGGTAATGATCAAAAACCTTTTACCTTGGAGCTCTTTCATAGGGAGTTTCAAAATTAACCATTTCAGAATAAAAAGCTAAGCCTGCCATATTTGACCAAAATATAGAGCTTAAAAACACTCAAGAATGAACGTGTGCAGAAGTAAAATCAATTTTAGAAAAATTCAGAAGATAAAGGGAAGATACATATATCCTGAAACTCATAGAGATATGTAGAGATACATATATCTGATTACAGAACGGAGAAAGAGAGGCAAATAAATATGAGAACAATGAAATTCCAGTAAACTGTGTTAAAACACAACCATACATATTTTCATTTAATTTCTGCAATTTCTGACTGGTTCTAAAATAGCATCATTATACCCACCTAAACATTTTGCCCAATCCGAATTGGAACACTACCACCCAGTTGCTCTGGAGTAACTATGAATTAAGCACAAAAGCAGCTTGGTAAAGCTGTATCTGAGCAAGGCAATAGTGAAGATGGTAAGAAACAAAGTAATTTGATCAGTGCCAGAATGACAGCAAGTTGAGTCCACTCGTTACAGTCAAGCTAAACAGGTGGCAGATAGCCCTGACTGCACAGGATGGAACAGCCCAGCAGAGTCAATAAAAATCACATTCTCATCTTTGATTAGCAAGACAACACCGAAGACAAATCATGCCAGAGCCAATACATACTTGAAAGTGGTAACCCTCTGATCAAACGGATTTCCAAATCAATTGGTTTTCATTGGTATCTGGACATTCCAATTAAGTCAAAGAGCTTTGTATTGACTTAATTTAATTCAGTGATAAATGAGATTAGTTGAATCCTTGCGCCCTCCCACAGAAGATGCATCTTCAGTTGCCTTCTGCATGGTTGCATTGCTCAGTGAGGTCCCAAATAGTATATGCCATTTATCTATTCTTTCCTCTTTCACAAGGAGCTACTTCTCCCCCACTATTCATCGTTCTAAACTATGAGAAATAAGTACTACCCAGAATTACATAAAGACTGCTTTCGAACACATTTTCACATTCCCTAGCTTCAACTCAGAAATCAGTTTCCTTGCAGATATATCTGGCAAGCAAAGCACCCTGGAGTAACACTTTCCAAAATCCTGAGCTGCCAATCCAATTGACTTTGAAGACATTGACTCTTCTGTTCTCTTTCTGCAGTAAAAAGGAAGTACTGACTTGCTTGTCAGTACGTGGCTTGGAAGGACGTGGCTTGCTATTTAAAGAGCATTGCCCACTCACAAGACACACTGACTTTGTAGCAACCTGTGGGTGTTCAAATCTCAAAAGTATCTTACTTGTCTTCGATTTTTCTTGTCTTTGATTCAGATTTTATGTTGTAGCCTTGCAGATTATCTGCAACCAGAATGGTTTCAAACCAAATGTGTTTGTTTCTTGCATATCAAAATCTCCTATCCCTCCTGAAACATCCATAAAGAAATAGGACTGGGGAGAAACTACACTGCCCTGCCCAACTAGTGGTCTGGTTTTAAATGGTCTGAATCTTCTTGGCATTTTTTAAATGCACCTGCATTTGGACTAACACCTATCTTTTGCAGGTTTAGCATGTGGCATAAATATCATATGATGTGAAACGGACAGGTCTGCTAGTTTTCAAAATCTAAGCTGATAACATGGATTCACATTCTTCCTGAGAGCGATTAAAATCTGCAGATACACTCAGCCTCACTAATCCAAGTCTGTGGAAGAAATGCTAATGCAAATTCAAGCATATACATCCGCACTTCAGTTCTGCCTTCATTGACTGTTTGATTGGTAATTAAGGCATACATTTGGTTCCAGAGATATAGGAAAAAACTCAAATCCCAAAGGAAGCCGTCGAATCTCAGCCCAAGGTTATTAATCATACTGCCTCTAATTGTATATAAAGTATCTTCACTCCCTCAAAAATGGGGTTTTTTAAATATTATGGGATTTAAATATGTCACAATATTCTGGATATCTTGATTAGATCTCCTTTAATATACTGCCTCCGAATAATTTGTAATTTATTTAACACCACTATAAATCTCACAGAAATGAAGAACTCTTATGAATCATTAAGATTAAGCAGAATTTTTAGCCTGACTAGACTAGCAACAAAATTTGATAAGGGGAACTTTTTTTTCCTTAAACAGTGCTTTCTGCTGTCTTCTTGTAATTAAAGTTTCAACTAAGGTCCCATTAGGCCGATACTGATCCCCGCCGTGAATCAGACAGACCCTCAAGTCTTCACATTTTCAGAGTTAAGTCTCACTGGTAACTAGCATCTGGGAAGAACTCAATAAGATTAAAATCAAGCAAGAACTCAATAAGATTAAAAGCCTAAACAATTTTGCTCCTCATCGACATTTAAAAAATTTTCTACATCATTCCCCCAATCCAGCAAGATCAGATGCCCTCACAAAATATCACACAGGCTACTTTACAGGGTTAAGTGCAAAGGGAGATAGGCTACAGTGGCTATAGGTGCCACTTTCAAGTCAGGTAGCCAAAGTGCATTAAAGCTCATTATAGATGCCTGCCTTCATTCAGTGGTCCCTCAAGATTAGGGCATAAAATCAGTGAAAGCCAGGGAGGGCGCAGAACCTGTGCTGAGCAGAAAGCCAGCTACAGGGCAAAAGGAAAGGAAGGACTACACAGAACCCCTGAACGGAGGAAGAACTGGCTTGGGAGAAGCACTACAGGATCTGCCCAAGGGAGAACACACTATCTACACACTCCGATGGCTGGGCCAGGACTGGTCCTGCCGTGGAACTGCTTTATATGCATTTCTCTCACCACAGAAGCTGTAGCAGGGGCATTCTTGCTTCTTTAATGGCTTCTATGACCCTTACATCTTCATAGTCCTTCCACAAGTGTCCCTACTTTGGTAAAAGCCACCCTCCTGCCTCTGGCTAGAGCACTTCCAAATTTTCTTTTCCAAACTATAACCATACATGTTCTCCGTGGGGCTTCATCCATTTGTCACTTCCTGATCCTGGCTTTCACAGTTTCTCCTCTGTGTTACTGTGCTGATCTTGGCTGGGATAGAGTTAATTTTCTCATAGTAGCTAGTATGGGGCTATGCTTTGGATTTGTGCTGAAAACAGTGTTGATAACACAGGGATGGTTTCGTTACTGCTAAACAGTGCTTACACACAGTCAAGGCCTTTTCTGCTTCTCACACCACCGCACCCGTGAGTAGGCTCGGGGTGCACAAGAAGTTGGGAGGGGACACAGCCGGGACAGCTGACCCCAACTGACCAAAGGGATATTCCATACCATATGACATCATGCTCAGCATATAAAGCTGGGGAAAGAAGGAGGAAGGGAGGGACATTCAGAGTGATGGTGTTTGTGTTCCCAAGTAACCATTACGTGTGATGGAGCCCTGCTTTCCTGGAGATGGCTGAACACCTGCCTGCTGATGGGAAGGAGTGAATGAATTCCTTGCTTTGCTTTGCTTGCTTGCGTGGCTTTTGCTTTACCTATTAAACTGTCTTTATCTCAACCCACGAGTTTTCTCACTTTTCCGATTCTCTCCCCCATCCCACTGGAGGGGGAGTGAGCGAGCAGCTGTGTGGTGCTTAGTTGCCAGCTGGGGTTAAACCACGACAGTTACCCTTACAGTTCCTATAAGAATCTCTCCCTTAGTTTTTCCCCATTCCCTTGATCAATGTGCCAGACTGCAAGACCCACTTCAGGCTTTCAGACTCTCTCCTTCGTGGTAATGACGTTTTAGAGCTGACTGGACTACTGGTCTACTAGATCACCCAAATCATCTTCCTCCATTCCCTATTTCATTCAGTTTCTTCCCCATACAGCTTATCTGTAGTTACTAAGCATAGATATTTGCATATCTATAAATAAGCATGTATTTGCCATCTTCCAAGTCATGCTTACACATCCTGAGAAAGCTCAACTTAAAATCCCTCTTCCCAATGCTTGTTTCTCTCCACAAATCCACAAGACTAGTCCACAAACGAAAGCACGGGCAAGAAGGGATGATCTACTGAAAGGCTAAATGGATAATCAAAGCCTCAAACTCAAAGCATAGAGGAGGTCAGTCTTGTCTACCCGTCAAGGTCTTTAACTGTATTAAAGACAGTTGTACAGTCCATCCAGAGGTATAGGTAGTCAATGCCAGAGAGATGTTATTTCTTTAAGTAAGAAAGGGATCCCCAGACGCAGGCAATGAAAGTCTTGCTGTTACCTTAAATAAGCATAACAGCTCAGTGAATGGCTTTTTTTTTTTTTTTTAAAAGCTTTTACCAAACACACCTCAAAACAAGCACTAACTTTGATCAAAGACAGCTCTTAAGCAAGCATTAGAATAAAAAGGACACGGTACCTTTTCCCATACCGTAACAGTGTGAGATCTTATGATATTTACCATAAAACAGAAACAAGGGTGTATATAGCATTTGATCACCTGCAGAGTTCACTAATATCAGTTTTGCGTGTTAGTTTTTTTCTGCTCCAAAGAACTGAAAAAAACTAACAGCATTGTAGCAGAGTCAGTCAAGACAAAGGGAAAGTAAATCAAAGCACCAAATGGAGAAGAGGTAGAAATCCACACATACCAGCTCTGCATTCGAAGTTACCTTCCTGCTTAGAGAAAGGTTTTTCTTTTCATTCCCTTCTGAAGCATTCAACACAGCTTAGTGCCAAAGGCAAGATTTCATACTCAGTAGAAGAACAATTCTGATGTTCTACGGGAAGTCTTATGTAGCTTGTCCCAGTATATTTCTCTCACATCCTACTGCCTGCCTGTAGCCTTAAAGAATAAGGACATTTTATTACATAGGTGATCTGGTGACAGAAAGGTATAAACTATCCATGTAAAGCATCTTGCTGCAGTTTTAATATCTGCAGACTCCCATGTTCCAGTTTTGGGGAAGATAAGGTATCTTGGTGGAAAAAGAAAGATTTTAAGATCTAATTAAATTCCTAACCAAAAGTATTTAAGTTATGACACTTCACGCTGCAGCTACTTAATAGACCTATTATCCAAGAAAAGCAGGGTTTTTTTTTAAATACAGTCTGTTCTTTCAGAAAGAAGTGAATGAAAGAAGATGCTGCCTTCATTTAGAAGTACAATGCTAAGCACAAGAAGCTTAGGTAACTCTCAATCACAGAATGCTGAACTGCTTCAAAGATCAAGTTACTACAGCCAGGATCATTTGAAGTAGAATTCATAATGTAATAAAAAGGTAAGCAGCTCAATTAGTTCTTCAAAGATAAAAATTGCCACAATGAAGTTTGTCTGAGATCAAAAGTCTCAAACCTATCTAGGGGCACCAAGGCAAAAGCCATCCCAGCAAGAAACTACTTGTTTCTCTGTGGCCAGAATATCACTCTAAAGAAATGTCACTGTCCCCAGCATGCCCCCCCAAGTACAGCAGTTCTTATACACCACACAGTATTTCACACAGAATGTCAGTGAAAATGTCAGAGAAGTTTTGCAAATGGCCACAGATGGTGCAAGGCCACTTGAACAATGAATTTATTGTAAATAAGAAAATGGTCACACAAATTTAATAGCTATTGCTCGGACTTGAACTGTCATTAATCCTGTGCAAGACACTGTAAATGGATGCACGGGAAGTCTGACAGAGCTTTTCATAACTTGAGAATCAACACTTCCTATGGGACAGATTAAAAGTACTGGCAATTAACCACAACAGCAACACGGTACACTCCAGCAGAGTCACCTAGTAGTCAGCTCTGTGTCTGATCACTGATGTTTTCAAGTACCACATAAATCCAGTTTAGAATGGTGAGAAAGAAGAACAAACCAAACCTTCATATTTCTCAATAGGAGGTACCTACTCGGTCCTCCAGGATGCATCTCTCAAAATGCATTACCATCTTCCTACTGCAATCTTTTACTCTTCTGTCATTCAACCTTAAGAAACAAAAGGCCCATCTGAAATAAGAACAGGAAAATGCACCTGACAAATTAAGATATTTTATTTATCCATACAGAACTTAGAACATTGTAAGACAGCTACTACCTTAGCATGCTGTCCTGTCATTTCCACTTAATTCTTGCCATAACTCTCCAATGTCTCTTCCTTTACCTAATTGTGATACTATTTGTTTCCCTTCAGCCACAGATTGTTTAAATATCTGTCTTGGAGGAGGTGGCCTTTTCCTTTGAAAACTGGAAACATTAGTTTGTATCTGAAGCAATAGTGATATCAAGTTTAAGAAGAAAGAGGAAAAAAAACCTTACCCTTCATAAGCTTTCCCAGTGGTTTTGAAAGATCTGGCAGCTGCCCAAAAGGGAGAAATTGTCCCAATAATAGAGGCTGTGCTGCTGGAAAATGTCATTTCTAAAACTGTTGATCATTAGCGAAATACCATAGATCAGGATCTTTTTAACCAGCAGCACTAGAATAACTTGAGAGGGTGACTAAAGCCAGTGAACAGGGTTTTCACCATAATTACTGAAAAATGAAACTAATTTCTTTTCACCCTGGATGGCTTTCACCTCTTGCCAGCAGCATTAATGTAGAATATGGATGTTAATAATGAGTATAGTAGGAACTGGAAGTGTTTTAAGATTTAAAGGCTGACTTTTTAATGGTGTTCATGTGTAGTGTGGCATGCCATATAATTAATACAACTCCTTTTTACCAATTCAAAATGTGTACTTCTCTACACAGAGCTGCAGCTCTGCTGATATTTAGGGCAACACTTGGCCCTTTTGCATTCTCTCTTATTTCAGATCATTAAGTACTTCAGATGAAATTATAGTAATGCAACTTACTTTCATTTTGTAATGAAAAAAAAAAAGAAAAAAAAAAGAAAAAAGAAAAAATGAAAAAATAATGAAAAAAAAACGAAAAAAAAAGGAAAAAAAAGAAAAAATGAAAAAAAAGAAAAAAAAAGAAAAAAAAATGAAAATAATGAAAAAAAATTCATTCCAAAAATAATGTAGCTAGACCCTTAGGATGTTTTATGCCCTCAACACCCTACCTAATAAATAAGAAGATTGATTGACAAAGTATTCAGTAGAAATGGACACAGTAAACCTTTCCTACCTTTCTCTAAGCACCACCTACATTTCTTGTGCTGCTCTCACTTAAAATTGCAATCACTCTTCCAATCTCAAGAAAACTAGCTGGTGTACAAGCAACAAAACTGGAGCAGAACAAGGCACTAGCACAGAAAGCACAGAATTAGTGACAAATTTTGAAGCATTCTTGGGCTCCTTACATTGAAATCCAGACACCTTCATGTTCAGAGGTACTTGTAACCTGCAGTAGCTACATGGAAGTTACCAGGAATTACCTGGCCCTGTCACAACCCTTCCTCCAGTACACACGCTTTCAGACCTGCACAAAGATTGGCAGTTTCTCCAAGTCTTTTCCCTCTTTTGGAATTCAACTGGTTTGAATCACAGCAAGCCTTCCTCCCTCCCAAGTTTTCTTGTAAAAAACACAAACACACACCTGAAAGACCCAATCTTCAACATTCCTTATTTCTCCTCAATTACTCTAAAGTCAGACTTGAGCAAAACCTACAGTTTTCTTGTTTAGGGAGGAGGAAAAAAAAAAAACAACAAAAAACCACACACACCCCCCACAACTTCTTCACAGCTATATTCCACAGGCAAACTAAGATTAATGATCAGCCAGGCAGCCTTCTTCCCTTGACCCTCAGTTTGCTCCAGCTCCCAGAATGTTCAGGAAAGCCTACACACTAACTGAATGAAGAATTTAATCTTTTGTGTCTTTTAATCAAAGAACTAATGTTGCTGGACAGCTTTAAAATTTATACTTCTATGACTACATTATTTCAAAAGATAAAAATATTCTTTCTCAATGATGACAGTCTTGCCACTATCCGCTGCCCTGATCTCACATATTCACCTGTAGACTTTAGTCTCAAAATATTTTATAATATAGGAATGTTTTCATGCACTGTTTAAATATTGTCCTATCTAGAATAGAGATAGTATGAGCTTAACTTCACAACATTGGAGAATAGGAAAGAAAAAATAAAAACAAAAAAACACATCCTTGGGGAATATAAACACATTGTAAAACACCAGCAACAAATCCCTAAACATCCAGTACGTAGCCAGGCCAACAGGACAAGGTTTCTAGAAGTCAGCTAGGATCTTCACCTTTCCCATGGACTTTTACTCAATCACTTTTTTAAAAAAAGAACCTACAAATGTCTAGTCTGCATCTTCTGTAAGTGATAACATTTCCATGAATAGCACGAATTGATGGGGAAAATGCCTTCTCTAATTAACTCACTACAAAAGCAAAGAGTCCAAACCAGAATTCACAATCAGCTTAAATAATAATCGGTCTAATGACTAGGCTGGCAACACAGAGACGGAAGCTTGAAGGAACAAAATGAGTGGCTGCAGGGTTATCACGGGGGAAGCTGTTGCTTATGAGCTAGGAGTTGTTGAAAAATCTCCTCTGAGAGTTTGAAAACACTTGCAGTGAAGAACCACAGAGATCCAGCACCAATTGAACCACAGAGGTCCAGCACCACAACAATTTTGTACCAACGCACTTTCCATATACCATCAGCCAGAGGATGCAACATCCCCTAAGAGACCAGATAAATTGACAAAGACCACCCCCATAGAAGAGGAGGCTGCAAACAATTATGCTTGCATTTTTAACGTACTGCAGCAGGATGAAAGACAAGGACTGTAGAGTGAAGACCTACATTGTGAAGATGTCACCTTTAAGATTTATAGAAACATTAAATTGTGAAGGTTACAAATAAAGCAAAAAGAATGAGTTGCTGCTTTCAAATAGATAAGCAAGCAGAGGCTTACATGGGGTAAAAACAATTGGTTTCTGCTTTGTAATGATTCATGGCTATAAACACACATACAGAGCCATATGCACAGCCCTGACACCACCTGTGGCATGGAGAAGCACTCACAACCTCTGCTCCAGAACAGATTTGCTCTTTGTCTATTGCTCCTTGTAAAAGATACAGAACCTTTCTTTGCCATTTCGAGCATTGGGGTTTACTGTATATATGTATTAAGGTTTCCAGTTAACAAAAGACGTCACATCTACGAATCAGTAAGTGTTATCTTCAAGAGGCTCCTGATGCAGTAGCGACCGAATTCTGTACACTTAAAGAATACTCAAAAGGAGCTCAAGACTGTGGAACCATTCCTGATCTTTGCATATATATACATGCCAGTAAAGAGGAAGCCTGGGGACAGTGTTCAGCAATGGTCTTCTGCATCCATTCACTCTAAAATGAACAAGAGATGAAGCAAGTATGAACTCTGGGAAAAAAGAGGCAGCAGAAGCTTAAGTATTTCATTTATATGCTATGCTTTTTTAATCCTTCTCTGGCTTTGCCCTCTATGTTAAGTAGCTAGCTAACATCACCATAACCTCTCAAGAACCCAGGCTTGAATCCTGCTCTGTTCCATCTTACTCCTTTTTCACCAGTTTACACTATATGTAAAAGCCCAGGTCTTCACGTGCAAGTCAAACTTCATTTAGCTGTTTTTTTCCGACAGCTGCAAACCACAAAAGGTAGTGATATTCTATTCAGTGTGTTGTCCAAAGATACCAGTGAGATTTCTGCTTCTTTCGTCTTGCGGTACCTCACATTTTATTGTTTGAGCAAGCCCACAACATCAAGCCACAGCATAGACACTTAGTATTCTTCAGCAATGAAACTAGTCCTAGTGCAAGCCAATAAGAACAGGGAGAACCTTCTCTTTGCATGGCATAACATAAATGAGAATTTTTTATTTCAAACTCAGGACAGAGATGAGATGAAAACATGGCCGACTGCAGAGCTATAGGAGGGATAATTTAAACGCTAGCCCTCTCCCAGGTCTAGGCCAGAAATAGGAACAGAGCAGAGGGTGGTGGATAAGGGGGGAGAGCATAAAAGTGTTCCCCAGAGAGCTGTCACACTTAGATGACTGCTAGGAATTTTCAAAAGACATGGCAGAGCCCAGGAAACCATTTTGGAGAGGTCCTTTAATAAGTACACTAAATTACCATAATTTCCTAATAATTGCAAGCACTGCGTATTTTCTGAACCCACATATACAACTAGCTCATAATTGAGCAAAGCCCAGCCAGTCCCACAGCCCATCAGCAGTGGGTGGGTTTCTTGGGTAGATGGGGCTTAAGGGCAGGTACCATGGCACAGCTGGAGCTCTGTGAGGGGCTGCAGGAGACATTTATTTCTCCTGACACTGTAACTTACTGTGTCAGTCACAATGTTATCTGGGTCACCGCTACAAGTTTATGTGGCATCAACAACAACGGTAGCAGCTCTGCTGGCAGCCTTCCCTTCAGTACCTACAACGATGTAATATTAGCATCCAGTCCTGATCACTGGAAAACTTCAATTACAACATTGAATCCAGGTAAAACTTCAGCCCAGGTTCCAGGAGAGAGAGGAGAGTTATCAGTGAACAGTAGCATAATTAAACTGCATTCTGGCCGTGCGACATCCAGCACAGGGGATTGTGCTGCAGCTGCCACACCATCTTTGACAATCAACTTAGTACATTTACTTGTTCCTTCTCCTCTCTCTTAATTTGCCTTATAAACCAGTTGTGAAGCAGCAGAACAGACATGCATTTTAACCTTCCCCCTCCTGCAGCCCCACGTAGGTTGCGTGGATGCTGCTGCCTCTAAATCCGCAGTAGAGCCACAAGGCTTGGAGAGCCGGAGGGATGTGGTGCTCCTGTGCCGTTTCCATGGCACTGACGAGGCCTCCGGGCTGAAGCCCTGCTGTCTGCCTTCTCCCGCCCAGCTTGCAGAGAGAATAAACGTGCTTTCTCAGGGCTACATGGTTATTGCTTCTTTTTCCTTCAGAGCCCTCTCAACAGATCATTTCCATTGTGTTTGCCTTTTCTCCACATTTCTACTGTCATTAATTAGGCTAGCACTTCATGGATAGGGCTCACCCAATTAAGCAGAAGGTGGTCCCTGCCTCTGAAGAAGCCAGGCTAGCAGGCTGCGTACACCACCATGACACTAGAAGAAGCTCGTCTCTCAGGTCTTTTTTTTTCCAACTTTTTTTTTTCTTCTCCTATAGGAAAGCATAGGAATTAGATGCACACAAAATACAAAAACCAAACCATCTGAAAATTAGGCTTCAGATTTTTGGATTTTGATTTCTTTTCATTTAATTAAATTATTTAAATTTTTGGGGTCGCTTCAGTCAAAAGAAACAAAATACAAAAAAACCACTGTATGACTTAGAGAAAAGTCCCAGAGTTGCTCATCAGGTGATTAGAAATGAGCCTGTGAAAACAAGCAACAGCCATCAAAAATTCACCTGATGACCTTCACCCTCCTTGCTTCCCCCAAGGAGGAAAAAATTGTAACAAGCAAAAAACATTCTTTCAAGTACAAAATGCCCAACGCTTGGGAAAGGAAATAAATAGGCATTTGCAAAAGTGACCCCCTGCCCTGCTCTCTAGGATAACATTAAAACAGGAATAAAGGCTCAGTATCCAAATCTAGTTGTGATTAACACAGGATTCAGAGCCAGAGAGAAGGAATTTAGTTACAAGGAAAATTGGTTGCTCTTTCATCTGAACCTTTCTTCTTTTCAGGAAGATTTTACCTTAGAAGGTGGGGGGGGGGGGAGGAGACAAAACTTTGTGTCATTCTCTTTTCTTTCCTATGACAAGCTGTCACTTCTAGATATGGGAACCGTATCACCATGTTGCTGGAGAGAATAAGTGGGGCATGATTTCTCCTTTCCTTTGATATGAACAAAGATTAAAGTCATAAAGAACTAAGAAGATGAGTGAAGGAAGAGCAGAATTTTTCAAAGAAGCAGAGCCGATGTTATTTTAGTATGACATTCCATGAAGCAACAGTGGCATCCAGTGGTATATTTCCGTAAGCAAGTTTCATATCCTGCTTTCACTAACTTTTGGCTTCAATTGGAATTTTTTTTTTTTTTGCAACAGGTTCTCAAGGAACCCTTCCTCCTCTTCCCCCAACATACACTACCAGAACAGCTACCATACACCCACAGACAACAGCACCAGTAATGGAGACTAAGATGCACAAATGCAAGCTATCAGCTTTCTCAAAGGCTGTATATCATATCTGCATAACAAAACTTGAAATTGTTACCAAGAAACTGCAATGTTGATACAAACACATTTTTAAATTATTCTCAGAAAAACAAAGGACATTTTTCTCCTGGTGTCCACAAGAGTGCAGCAAATATCATTCTGTACTGTTCCCCTCCTCAAACCCCACCCCCCCATTTTGTTTCTCTCAAGTCAGTATGTTCATTGGTTTTTTTCTCATTTAGTGACATTAAGATTATTTTCATTTTATGATATCTAAGCAGATGCTCTGGGCAAAAATGAAGGGCTTATAATTGTAAGAGTATACAACAGAAGGAAGCCCATTTAGTGAATTTATTAAGATATTTTCAGACTGAAATCACATTTGCAGTTAAGAAAGCACCTTGTGCTAGCACAAGCTCAGTACCATCACCAGTTATATTTTAGTAAGAAGGAAAATTGTCTCCTCACCAACACAGAGCTGAGAACCAAAACTTGTCAGTCCTGCTCTCAGGTCAATCAAAACTTCCGGGTGTTTTTTGTTGGGTTTTTTTTGTTTGGTTTTTGTTTGTTTGGGGTTTTTTTTGTTTTTGTTGTTGTTGTTGGATTTTAGGTTAGGTCTAGAGATCTTTTAAAATAATCAGGCCTCAACTTCACTAAAAATTGTGTTTCTCACTTAGATTTCCAAAACAGTTAAACTAGAGCATCTGCCCCTTTTCAACAGGACCATTCCTCTATCTACACACCCCACAATAATCTTCAGAAAGCTATTGACGAATACAACTAGGTTCCCTGAAGGAGAGCATAAGGCTTGTTTCCCTCCCACCCAATAAAATGTAAACCAACCATTTCATGAAGAAACTGAAGCTTGGCCTACATCCAGGTTTGTATGACAGTACAGTAACTGGGAGTTTAACTGATTTTAATTGATGTGGTTCCACGAGTGTGAGAGTGCCTACACAATCTATCCCAGCAAACACAGACAGAAAAGGGTAATTACTGCCACATTGATGAGGAGGAGGTAGATTGGGAAGGAAGTGTTCAACACTGAACTGCACTGCACTAGAGTGTACCAGCAAACTCTTTACCATAGGGCTTCTTCCACTCAAACCCATTTAGATTAGCAAAACCTCTGACTAATGGAAGCTGCATTTCAGTTCTGCTAGCACAGCAGAACAGTTCCCTCTGTGAAGTAAATAATGTATTTTATTCATCATGGTACTAAAACATCACAGTTCATACATATCACCCAATCTGTGACTAACAATCAAGGTGACCTGAAGGAACAGGTTACTCACTCATGCGGATGTTAAATGCTCGGTGTGGCTGACCAAGAAGCCAGACACCTCAGATGGGTCTATCCCATTTCAATGTTGCTCCATTCCAGCTGGGAATGAACGACTGAAATGCTGGATCTGTGGTTTTACATATTTACTAACTAGTTTCCCTGCTCGAACTGGCCAATTCCAAAAAGCATTATTTCTGAGCAAGCCGGCAAAACCTTGCAGATGGAGTCTGCCCCCAAAGCAAGAAAAAGTCACTGCCAATAGCAATACAGAACTCTTTTATAATATATTGTTCTAGCAAGTGATATGCTAACATTAAAAATAGAAGAAAAATGCATAAAGAACAAGACAAGCTCAAGACCTATTGCCTTTTGATGAAGTGGAAAATCCCACATGACCGGGGGGTGGGCAGTTATGCACAAGGGGATGAGCCTGAACTACAAAGCAGAATTGTGATTGAACTTGTACTACGGTTAGGATAAAGCAATCTCTCAGTAGCAAAGTCATAACATAGAAAAATCTCAGAGTGACATGGGATGATCAATACCATATGGAATGAAATCTTAGAAGAATCAGACATTTTAAAGCAGAGCTGAAAGATTAAGATGAATTTTCTTATTTTCCTTCCTCTGTGCCTCTCAGCTGAGCTAGGAGCTTCCTGAACATCCTTAATACAAAGGTTTTCCAATTAATCGCAGACTGTTTTTCCACAACATACTATAACACTTTGGAAATAAATATAATAAAGCAAGATCTCTGCAGGTCTGAGCCCACCCTGATTTCATGCAAGTTCTACTGGCTGAAGTACAGCAAGTTCTAACTCTAGCAATTTGACACCAAGCAAAAGGTATCTCCGCTTTTCCCTCCCTCCTCTTCTACAGAGTTCTCCCCCTTTTTCTCCTCCCTCATGCATGCAGTATTACGGTATTCCTGCACCCTGCAGAAGAGCGTGCTCACAGTATCCAACCAGCTGTAAAGGAACAGAAACCAAACAGGGGATCTAATGCTAGGCTCCTGCGAGTGCGATTCCAAGTCAGTATCAGACTAGTATCTTCCAGACTAGCAAGCAGGGCTACACAGCAGCACGGTCCTGGTAATGCGTGACTTATACCTGGAACTAGTACTACAGAAGTCTCAATAAAGAACTCAAGCTTCAAAAAAAGTGCTAGGATATGTCATCTAAGTAGTTATGATTAATTTTTCTGAAAAATTACTTGGATCTTCAAAGGTAGTTAAGCCTGTACCATATTAATTTATTTTTAGTGTAGATTAAGGGTTTGGGGAAGCTACTTAACAACATAAGCTTTCTTTGGTATCTTAGAAAAAGAGATCATTATTTATTAGGAATATAATTGGCTTGCCACATTTACTGGTTTGGATAATATGAACTATGAGATCACAAGATAAGTCACTCATCCCGGTTTCATCTCCAGCAGTGGTATACATGTTTTCAAACATCACATAATGCATTTTCATGTCAAATAAGCCCATTTATCATTGCTCCTGATACTGTCTTTCCACCAGGTGTCACACTTCCCCTTTATTTCTTGCCTACCCCTTTACCTGTTAACTTCAAACCCTATTAATATAACCCTCTACACAGATGTACTTGTTCCTTTACTGACCACTTTCACAATCTCTCCTTAATTAAATATTAGTCCCACTATTTGGTTTGCAGTAACAACACTGCAGTTAAACACCAAAACATGCATTACTTGTGTAGCTAAGTTCCAGGCCTTACTTATATAGTAGTGCTTGCACTGTCACAACCAGAAAAAACTGCATTGCTCTGTTGTAGTCCAAAACCCACACATTTGTATGCATCAACAGATTATTTAAGGTGACAAAAATCCCTTTCCTGATGCCCTGTTTTTAAACAGGGTCATTTCTTAGTGGTTTGATTTTTCAGGCCTGTCAATACTTACTCTAGAGAAAAAAAAATTCCATTCACATCGGATAAATGCACAAAGCAGGAACATTATTTTCAAACCCAAATGCCTAAATCCCAGCATTAAATAAATGCTTTATGGTATGATTTAACACATGAAAAATGACTCATTTGAAATCAGTGATATTTTAAGCATAAGAGCAAAGTTTGGTCCAACCCTGCTATCTTCCGAGATGACCTCTGGTTTGTTTCACTTTGAGAACTATTTTCAAACTGCTGTGTCAGGAGTAACTCATTAGCATTAGCTATCTTTAGAGTCTGCAACCAGCCTTCTCCTAGTTTGAGAAATGCTAATATATTATTCTAGAAAAATAATCCATGGAAAGCTGTAATTTTGAACACAGCATTACCTCAGAGTGTGCTACTGTGCTATCATACTAGACTGCAATGGTTTAGTTTATAAGTTTATACAATTCCTTTCCTGTCCTTTGACAATGACCTATTTTTAGACACACATCACACTGACTGGGTATGTCACTTGATAGAATACCATCCTGAAGATTCAAGTCTGTCATAAATAAATATGTAAGACAAACTGGTACATACAAGTTGCCTCTGAGACCTGCTTTCAAGTCCATTCCAGAATGCAGTGAATGAAAATCATTTCAAATGAATGTCTGCTGGTCTCTGCCATGTTTCTTCTCTAAGAATTGCACATCACAACACAGCTCAGCATTTCCAAACAGACAGCTCTAAGAAGGTACAGAGGGAGGAAGACAGAAAAGAAACCTTCCGCTAACCAGGTGACAACCCTTTCCCGCCTCTTCCCCTCCCTGCCTCTCAAGAGGGGAAGGTATCTACTGGGACTCAGTTGATGCTTCTCCTATTAATTCTGCAGAAAGGAGAAATTACCACTCAATTAAAAAAAAAAAAAAAAACACAAAAACAGAATAAAAATCAGTATCAATAACAAGACAACCTACAAGAACTAGTATTCTGAGGAGACAGCGGTTGGGTTTGGGGGTTTTTGTTGTTTGGGTTTTTTTGTTGTTTTTTTTAACTCCACCTAGCAAAGATTGCCTAGCAACAATGGGAGAACCCTCCTAACGAAATGAATCGTGCAGGTATTGGCTGTTTATTCCCATGAAGGGCTGTGTTTCCACCCTGTCAAATGACATCAAGGCCATGTTGCCAGAGGCATTGGGAGTTTTGACCTCTAAAAGGCAATTTTCTCACTGTCTGCTCAGAAATGTAACATTTTTCATATTGAAGGCTTTTATATCATATCTTGTAGGTTTCAGATCTATAAATAACATACTAAAAATCTCCAACACAATAAAGCCATAGCTGTTACGTTTTGCTATCAACACTGTAAATATTAAATATCACAAAGTTAGCATTCTAATTAGCATAACTATCAGGACCACAAAAAACCACATTAAATTGCATGACCAAGTTTACTGTAGATGAACAGAGGCCAGAATTTGGTTCATTCAAGTTTTGAATTTGAGAAAGAAAATATCCACTAGATCACCAGATATCCATGCAAGATTGGCTTTGGTCTTCCCTGCTTAAGTAATTCCTCCCTTGATTTCTTAATGGAGCTATTACAGTGAAGAGTTTTAAGTTACAGGGTGGACTTAGGTTCATAACAGCACGTGAACAGAAGAGCTAAGAATTGTTATTTGCATAAAATGTAGCAAGTATGTATAATTCTCACCAATAAATGGGCATGTACACTTTCATGCTCCCCCAATTAATTCTTATTAAAAGCTTCCTATGTTTTAATTGCAGCAGCTCTGAGCAGAGCCGCCAGTGAGCTTTGGTCCTAAAATTATTGCTTCCCCAGTTGCTCCACAAAGGATGAAACACTCTTGTATGCAGCTTGTGACAATTCAATTTGCCCAATAAACATAGTTAACTACAGCCCTGTACACGCTCTTGAACCAATACAATGTTTTTCAAGTAAGGAGGTAATGAGAAGTAGGAGTCCTAGAACACTACAAGCACTGTTCTGCTAACTGCACTGTTAAATACCATCAGGGGTTTTTTGTTTGCTTGCTTTTGCCCATGTTAAAAGAGTCATCAAATCTGTAAGAGGATCAGCACTTGCAAGCCATGCAGAGGCAGGCAGTTGTCCCTGAAATCATCAGCATTTTCACAAAATTATTCTATCCGGATATTGTCAGCCTTTTTCACAAAATTATTCTACGCAGCATACAGACACCAAGGATCTAGATACCAAGACAAGTAGTTTCGGTACTTTCCTCAGACTGAAGATTTTTTAAGCTACACAAGTAGATGGCCAAGAAATTAAATTCCTAAGACTACAAATCAACTTCCACAATCGGAGACAATCTTCATAAGAGACATTTGTGAAATGAGATAGAAGCACTCTTAGTGTTTTTTTTTAAACAATTAGTAACTGTTCTCAAAATAATAGAAAGTAATCTTGCATGATTAAGTAATCCTCTTCCTCAAAAATGCTCAAGAAAGATCATGCTTTGCTTCCGAACATCAGCTGCAGATTGGCAAGCTTTCCCAGGTATTTGTACTTAGGAACGGATATTTTTGGCTGTGTTCTTCAACAAAGAAAATCGGGTTTTTTTGTATTTATAGAAGAAAAGTACAAAAACTCCAGATAAAGTACTGTTTGGAACATTTTTTTATAAAAGCAAAATATTAAAGTGCTTATTATCCGATTTAAGGAGTTTACTCCAGCATTTTCTTAGAATTGACTAGTAATTTCCTATACTGTGTATTTTCTATCCTAGAAATGCAGTATGTATCTTCATCAAACAGAATCTTACTTACTACTCTGTTAATTTGTACAGGCCACAAAGAATTTAAGAAATTGTAATATGATTTCAGGATTCAAACACTTGAATTAAACATCTATTTCTGGGAAGCCGAGTGTTAGCAGTGTTGGCACAGTATTGAAGAAAAAAAAAAAAAAAAAAGGAAAAAACCCAACAGTTGAGAAAAGCTTGCCATGCTTTGCAATGCAGCGTGAAACTCTAGAGCTTACAGATATCTAGATGGCTAGATTTATTCAGTCACTATACATACTGAATCCAACTCCTAGATTATTTCCTTTCAATTTACCTTGTTGGGAAAGACCTTCTCCCTTATTATCAGCCTCAGAAAGGAATTAAGGCCAAAATAAACATATACACACACATACTTGTATATAAAAATCAGGCCTTTTTAATCAAGTTATTTGCTTGAACCACACTACTGCAAAGAAATCAGGCACATCCTCACTGCAAACGTATTTAAGTGCCCCGCTGATACTGAGTTTATATAAAATACATATCCATATAGCTAAAGAAAACACATATTAGACACTTCCATATGTACTTGAAATTAGCCCCAGAAAAAAACAAAACTTACTATAAAATGAAATCAGAAGCTGATTCATATCATCTTAGCATTTCTCCTGAGGACTCCTAACAAAACTTTATCCCAGCACGTAGGCGTATCCAAGACCTTAAGCCTGCTACAAACTTTTGCCCTACAACCAAGCGCAGTTACAAGACCAGCGTAGCTCACTCCCTGAGAGCAAGGGCAGCAGGAATCAGCACTGTTACTCTTCCCAAGGATCTGGGGAGGTGCTCTTCTACTGAGAGGACTAAAAGCAGGTATCAGTCCTACCCTCCCCACTACAACTAGTTCAGCTGGCAGAAGGAGGAGAGCAAGCATTTAGTATCCAATGAGGAATGATTGAAATGAGCAGAGGAAGAGCTCTACAGGAGGTTAGTCAAACCACTGCTGTAACTGTATAAATATGGTATATTTCTTCTGTGGTACAGCCACAACAGCAGAGTTTAGTTAAGTGCAACACAGGACCTAGGCAGATTTATAAGTAATTTTTAATTAACTGAACCCTAAAATATACCTTTGTTGCTACAATACTCATGAGAGCCCCGTAACGCAGATTAGGCTACCACACAGGCATTAATTAGAAACAACACCACTTCCTACCTCTCAGAGGACCGCACTCTCCACGCAGCTCCCCAGACACCTCATGCCGCTCACGCTTGCGGGTTGCTGGGAGTCACAGTTAGCACCAGCGCCCCAGCCTGCAGCCCCTCCACCTGCTCACACAAAGAGTCGTTACCTCAAAGTGAGCGGCACACCCAGCGCGCCCCCAGGCACACCTGCCTCCACTCACCCGCCTGTCCTGCGCTGCTGATGCCGCTCTGCCGGCCAGACCTGGGGAGAGCCCCTGTGCGGCCCAAGGGCCTCCTGCCAGGCCCTCAGCCCCACAGGCCCCTCTGCAGTGCCAGGCGCCACCCCACTGGGCCCTCCATGGTGCTAGACCCCCACCCCAGAGGGTCCCCCACAGTGCCAAGCCCTCAGCCCCAGGGGCTGCTCCCCCCAGCCTGCCCCCCCACAGTGCTAGGATCTTAGCCCCACAGGCGCAGCCCCACAGGGACCCCCCTCAAAGCGCCGGGCCCCATCCCCCAGACCCGTCCCCTCAGGGCCCTGGGGCGCCGCTTGCCCGCCTGCCAGCCCCCACAGCCCCCCCCGGGAGCAGCCGCCGGTTTCCACGGCAACGGCGGGTGGCGGGAAGGCCGTGTGGAGGGCTGAGGCGGGAGCCAGGCGCCGCGGCGGGACGCGGGAGGCCGCGGGCGTCTTCCCCCGGCCCCCGAGCGCGGCCTCCCCGCTCGCCGCACCCGGCCCTTCCCTGCCCGGCGCCGCGGGCTCTCCCACGCACCCACGGGGAGAAGGGGCCCGCGGCTGCCCCGGGGCCAGCTCGACTGCACAGGCCGGCCGACATGGGGGCACAAAGTCTTGACTTCCGCAATACAAACGGGGAGCCACAGCAGTCGTCCTGCATTATTCATGCTCTCAGCACTGGAAATGCCAAAAAAAAACCCGATATATATATATATATTCATTTAAAACTATTTTTCAGATCGCTTCAAAATTCAAATTAATTAAGATTAATTAAAAATTAAATAAAAAATAAAAAGCTCCAAAAGTGATTTTTATTTCACTTACATCTTTAATGTAGAAGTAACTCCAGTGGGGTCGATATTTTTAGTTTCATGTAGCATAACAAGAGAGACAGGGACTTGCTATTCTACCATGGCAGAGCTGCCGAGCGGGAGAACAATGCGGACAGGGGTCTTCGTTTGGGGAAATGAAGGGCAAAATATGCATAGTGGGCCAAAGAGGGGACAAAGGAGGAACACTGTGGCTGAGATGTTCTCAAAGAGTGGCCTCTAGTCCCTCTCCTTCCCTGAAGCCAGACCAATTTCCTACTGGTTCCACCAAATGGAGGGAGAAAAGGGGAAAGGAAAGGAGAGCGGCTTCGCTGCCTCTCCCATTGCTGACCCTGGGGAAGCCACTGCAGCAGTCACCTGCTTTATCATTCCCCAGATGAATGAAAGAAGAACCTTTAATCCGCTTGGAAGAACTGCCCTTTTCACAGTCAAAACGTCCCCCCTCCGCCGCTGTTCTAGGAATATGAATGTAGATGCTTGTGAAAAGCAAGTAAATGTCTGGCTCACAGAGCATTTCAATTCAGGCCTGCGACCGAAGAGTGAAACTCCGAAAAGCAGCAAATGCAGAAGCAATATGGGATCCTTGTGCAGACCCAAGTGTAATTCTTACTCACATCCCTTATCACTTATCTCACCAGAGCTGATGACATGACTCTTGTAAGCAGTCACGGGGTGAGCGCTGTCGCCCGGGTGAGAAACAGGTTCCCAGTGTGTTGGGCCACGTAAAAGCATTGCTGCTCCAAAAATTGCCAGTATCATCTGAAATAAGTTGCAAGAATTGAACAGAAACGCAGCTAAAGGAGCAGACTGGAGGGTCGCGGTGATGCGGATGGGATTATGTGGCCTTGGATACCTTTTTGTCCTGTTGACTGAAGATCGTTTCTACTTTTTCAGTTAATTTACCCTTTTACTATTAAATCACCAGTTCCTCAGGGGAAAGGCAGTCGCCAGCCAGCAGGTCCCTTGGTTACATCATAACTCAGGAATATCTTGTGAGGAACAGGAGGTGGTCTAGAAAACTAACTCCAAGATGAGGTTCTACAAGGAGAGACACTTCTGAGCAAGCAGATGAGCAGCCAAGGCTGATCTTCTGTGTTACAGATAATGCAGTGCGTTCAGAAATAAGGGATTAATGTGAAACACTGTCTGACGCTAGGACTTTTCGAATACCTTTATTGACCAAAGACTATCACATCTGAAAACTTACCTGCACTTTTTTTCCAAGAGGATGTCTTGACAACGGAAAGCTTAACTGAATAACATTCACAAAAATATTAAACATGCACAACAGTCCTTTGCATAAAGCAGAATAAGTGTAATGTTCCAAAAAGAGCCAAAACATAACCTGCTGCTACAGGTTTGCTGCTACAAACCATTTTAAGAAGGGCACTATGCTGGATCCAGTAGCATCAAATCATTTTTATTTCAAATTGTATTGAACTCATCTATTTACAGATTCCTTCTACAAGTTCCACATCTCAAAGGTTAATTGCAAACTAAAAGCTGGATAGAAAAATACAAATGTGAGTTCCTTTAATAACCTTTCAAACTGAAGACTGACTACAAGGTACCAAAACCTTTGGCATTGTATAAAACACTTGAACTAAAAGTTAAACAAGGGTTTAACAAAGACTTTGGTTACTCTCTTCTCCGTGCATCATTCAATATGTACTTCATGATGAGAAATATGCCTCTTATTTAAGGAGTTTATTCCAACAAGAAAAAAGGCATCCCATTCTTCTCTTTCTGAGAATAAATCCATGGCAGAAATGTGGAATAATCCAATGCTTAAGAAGTTAAGAGTGCAAATCCATGAAAAACGATGCCGCAGCACATGCATCCTCAAAAATACAGCTTAGAACAGGTAGGTATGATTTCTACTACTTGGCAATGCTGTTTCTATATCAGACTTTTGGGGACGCTTGTTTTATTAACTTCACATACTTGCACAATATCTGAGGTGATACCATGGATATTAAAAATTTTACAGAGTCGGGATTCTGAAATTTTACTCTCACAGAATATTGGTCTCTGCTTTTTCAACCAAACACACTGTTTAAGTAAAGAAGTATATGCCCCTGTGTCTGCCTGAGAGGATATCAGGCAGGGGAAATGAAAAGCTCCAAATATCTGCATATCTGAAATCAGTGAAGCAAAGGAGAAGAGCATCAGGGAGACTGCTAAGGTCCCTCATTCTCAGGCCCAGTGTAAATTAGAGCCCAGCTGGCAGTGATACTCGGGAGACCATACGCTAGCTGAGGATGGCTGGAGCACAGCATGTTTCAACCATATGTCTGACATACTGCCTCCTTTCCAAGGGTCTCTGGCATAGCGGGATTTGGATAGGCTCTTGCTCAGCTGGCCAGGTTCAGAGCTCTCGTCTTCTTTGTGTTAAAACAATGGCTCCAAGGCTGCAGCTCAGCTCTCCTCCCCGGCAGGCCAGGAAGAGCAGCACTGCTCTGCATCACCCATTTGGTGGGAGCACATTCCCACCACGGCATGTGGTGGAAACGCTCCAGCTGAGCCTGCCTGTGTCACAGGTGGGCAGGGATAACCATTGGGGGGTTAGGATGCAGAAATCCTAGACCGCAACACTGTTATTGCTCCCTTTTCATACTGCTAGCAGTAATGAGTTTAGTTCTGTGGTGTGTCTCAATCTGCAAGTTAGTCGCAGTCGCACAAACTCCAATTCACTATTCATTTCATCCAACAGATGAACATCACAACCTCAAATTAATTTTTTAGTTTCCGCCTTCCAGTTGTGGTTTTTTTCTATTATTTAGATATTTTGCAACATAAAAGTGTGCTTAATTCCATCTTCACGTGCTGTTAAATTCAGGTTCTGTTTTAGCAGCCAAGAAGTCATTCCCTTGCCTCCCAGGAGAATTTATCTGTCTACTCAGCCTGTTTCTGGGGGCCACAACAGCTTGTACCGCCTTTCATTTAGAGCAGATTTGAAAGTGGAGTGGTTGAGAATATTCCCTTCCCTGCCACTGACGTTAGACTTTCCCTGGTCTTTCTTTGACTGCCCTGTCCCTTTCTGGAATCACAGAGGGCCTCCATATCTGCAAGAATTTGCTCCGTTTTCTTTTTCTTCCATTTTCATGTCATTGTCCTGATGCTTTATTGAGCTGCTGCTCTCTCAGGTTTTGTCCCAGCCATGCATGATCCAGACCCCTCAGTCTGTTATTTGCCAAAGAAAAAGCACGCTGAAACGCTGCTACGTAAATAAGGAGCAATTTACCTATGATTCTAGATGTGCTTGTGCCCAAAGATCCTAAAAACAGTAAATTATTTAATACAAAAGGGCCATTATGGCCCTTTTCTTCGTTCTCTATATTCTGTTAAGTGATATTTTTGCAGTTTAACATATTCCAGACCTTTGCTGGCAGAAGCAATGCATATAACCTCTCTTAGAAGTGTATTCATTTGGGAGCTGCCTGGCTACACAGGATTTTATACATCGTTCAGCTAAGTCAGCGATCCATATGCAAAAATCAAGCTCTCAGGGACACCATGTGGATTTGTGACATTCTTCGGAGTACTTTGTGTCTCTAATAAACCAATGAATGGATTACACTCAGCCATAAAAATGTTTTTTCCTCTCCGTGATATATATAATATGGATAAGATTTATTTAATAAGTAGCTAAAAACTAATGCCATGCACATTACTTAAACAGGTTAAAAATATTCCTCAGTATTGTAACAGCTTAAGAAGAGGAATGAGAGCACACAAGAAAATGGCAATGTATAAAACTGAGAAACACCATGCTGAATGCTAACTTGGGACATCTTGATTAAGTAAATTTCATTTTGGAAACTATTTTTGGCTTATAACAGTTGGAAGCAGAAGAGACGGGCAAACCTTTCCTATACTGTATTTCCTGACAAGCTATTTCATCTTGGCCTTCCAGTGTAGATTATTTCTTTGTATCATGCTGTTGTCATGAGTTAGGCGCTGGATAATGGATAGTTTTAAAAACAGTCCATCTGTATTTAGTCAATAAAGTAATGGTTTGTAAACTCACTCAGCAGCAAGCTGTTTCTTGAAAAGAATAGAAGAGCATTCAAGGGAAAAGAGTGACAAGACTTGGTGATTTCCTAATGATCAGATTTTGTTCTTTGCATGGTCATGCTTACTGCTCCCAGGAAACCCCTTATCTGCCTACAAATTACAAGCAATTATTTGACTTAATTAGCAAACCCTGGGTCAAGTTCCTGTTCCAGAATGATTGGCACTGCAACTGGCTTGAAAACTTGCTTCAACTGGGAGATACCCTTAATTCTTCCCTTTTGTTATTCCTTATATGTCAACTGACTGTAGCAAGTGTTGGGATTTCAAGGTGTTTAATATTTTCAGGTCTCTCACAAGAACAAACCTTTCCGGCGGCTCCACGCGTTTGTAACATCAGCCTTCCACACCTTCTGCTTCTATCTCATTTTCAGCGACGGACGCTATGGTGCTAGTCACAGGATCCACGGCTGCCTACTCTCTGCATTCAGATGTGTTTCTCCCCAGTGCCTCTGCGTTCTAGGACACAGGGCTAAACGCAGTCATATCCATGAAAGCTCACTGAAGGCAACAAAGTCATGTAGGCTTTGCTGACTGAAGGTGCACCGGAGTCCAACAACTACTTCTGAAGCACCAATTTCTTACTCAAATCTTCTTTCCCCAAATAAAAGTCCATCTAGACTACAGTGGTGTCTTAACTGTGACTGGAAAGAGTATAGAGTCTACATATAGACATAAATTCTTTTATTTTAAAGGAACAAACCCCTAATTCTCATTTATCTGCTTTAAACATTTCATGAAATGATCCATTTTTTCTCTTATTTACTGCTTTATCTTAAACCACCCAGTAGAGCAGGGTGTGTTTTAGAGAGGAGGGTCAGGCAGTCCGTGTATTTCTTCCTGCACTTTTTGTAGTCAGTGGGAATATCGATATCGCCAGGAAGCCAGGATCAAGCCTCAGGTTAAGATATGTAACATAAAAAGCCCTGAAGTAAGGCTCAAACCTCAAGACAAGGCACATAATGTAAGGAAAAGAGTAAGGACTAAGACAGCATGAGGCCTACTAGCATAAATCCATACAGGACCTTCAAGAACAATACTGACTGGAAGTTGTTGTTACTCTGATTCATATAGCACGGTGTAGAAGAGGTTGACGTTATTTTTCAATTCATGATACTTTCTTTCACACAGTCAATAAATTTCAAATCTGATCATTTCAAAATATATTTGGAACATCTTTTTGATAGGAAATTTATATTCCTTCAAATCTGCATCTTTTCACAATCTAGTAATTTTCTGTCCTGTAAAATATACACACTTTGTTATTTTTGGAAAACACAAAAAAAATGGAGAAAAATGAGCTGGGATTATTTACAGGCTTCTCTTTTACACTGTCTTAAGAGTGTCAATAAATTTTTTACCTGTTTATTGAAAAAAATGGAAGCGAACTATGGAATAAGTAGATAAAAAAACGGGTTACAGAAAGGTTCTGTCCAACTCCATTTTTAAGCATCTGCAGAGAATACAAAAAACTGCTGGTAAGAAAAAAATCCAACGTATTTATTTTGAAGTAATTAGTATCTTAATAAACACATGCTGGGCATTTGGCCAAGAACTTTTAAAACACCTATGATAAGTTATAACTTATCACTTTTAATTATAATATCCTGCAACCGAACTGAGGAATCTTCTATTACAAATTTTGTATTGCTTTGTAGGGAGGATAATAGAGTTGTTGAGAAAATAAGTTATATTCAGTTCTAACAGTATTTCTTCTTTTTTGTTCACTACATTCTATTTAATATTTTCCTTTGTACACTTCTTAATAGTTGAGCTTTAAGTGAAACTCTGAAAAACAACATTAGGATTCAAAATACAGTGGAAGATTTTGTTTTCAGGGTCACAAGTAGCATAGTGAGATTTCTCTCAAACAATGACACTTAGTATCTCTGTAGTTCTATGAATACTTTTGAAGTGTCATATTAAAACCAATCTCTTGGCCTTCAGGCAAAGAGAAGCAATTAGTCTTGGAGTTGTGAATAAATAAAAATCCATTTATATACCCGTCCTTGACACGTACCTTGCAAATCTTAGAAACTTCATCTAGTGGGAAAAGAAATGTTAAATCATGAACACCAATACTAATCATACTGCAATGTTGCTTCCTAAAACTGTTTGGTTTATATCAATCTTTTAAGTATTAATTCACATGTATATATTCATACATATTGAAACACAACAACAGAAAAGCATTCACACACTTGAGTGAGAAGAAAGAAACAAGTGAGTGCATACAGAGCTGTAACATGTACCTTTATTACCCTCAACATTAATACAGGCAAGAAAAAACTCAAAGCTCTCAAGTACATTGTCCTTTTCTTAGATACCATAAAAACAATCCCGCACATACGTACCATGAGCATGCCTTTTTCATCCCAAGTGCTACTGTGTCTTTGCTTTCATCTGCAAACAAACAAACAAAACAAATTTTTATTAGCCATGCATCCCATTTCCATGCAGCACAATTAAATGGTACCTGTCACAGATGTGTTGGGATGAATCAGAAAACAATTTCTACTTTTTGTTCAGTGCAGTATTTTTAGATCTTCTCTTTCCTCTTTACTGTGCCTCAGTGCAGAAGCATCCTATTTTTACGATGCTCTGATTGCTGTTCGAGATTCTTATATTTATTTTTCATTTAGCAGTTAGTTATTCACAGAGGAAGTAAAAATTATGATGCCAAGTCATCCCAAATAGTCCCCCTGCACCCCTACAGAAAAGCTGAGTGACACTTGGGCTGCGTGACAGGTCACCGAGTCTCAGTGGAGCTCATCCTCCCCGAATCCACTTGTTGACCAGAGTGCTAGGGAAATGAGACTACTTAGGCTACAGCCTTGTCCAATGATCAGGTGAAGCAGCTGTCTGGGGACACGCTTGTGTTCGGAGGTTATTTTAGAATAAAATCCACTCCTTTGTGCTGCACTCACATCGGCAAACAGAGAGTCCCAGCCCGGAGGTCAGAGGGGGACGGTGACCCCCGCAAAGGATCACACCTGGGCTGATGGGATGGTCAAGGAAAACAAATTTTAGTCTGTTCTGGATGCAAATCTCTCTGCTGACCTAGTTCTCATTCTCCTTTTCATTTCAGAAGCTCAGCTAAAAATCCATAAATTAAGGAAATTAACTGATGGAGCCTCCGGCATCTTTGTAAGCTATTTAAATCTTTAAATTTACAACATCTTCTGCATATATCAAGTAATTGAACTAACTGCAGGGATGTAACTTTAATGAGAAAATTTCCCTCTTCTCCTGTAGTTTGTACTCTCAAAAAAAAAAAAAAAAAAAGCTACCCTTAGGAGAAAAGTTTCTGTTTATTCCTGCCACGGAAGAGAACTTTTAAAAAAAAACCCTCAATTTTAGGGGGTCCTGCCTGCCTTCCTCCCCTGCTTCCTGGCGGGGCGGGGCGGCCCCGGGCCCCGCGGCGCGGAGGGGAGCGCGGGCGCGGGCAGGGAGCGCGGCCCCCTCCTGCGTGCCGGCGGCCTGACCTTTCCGGCAGCCGCGCAGCGTTGCATAACCCCCCTGCGCGGCCGCGCTCGGCGGCTAGTAGGCGCTGCAGCCCGACGAGTCGCCGCGGCTCGCCGGCCGCCGGGACGCGCGGCGCCCCTCCGCGGGCGCGGTAGGCGGCGGGTCCCCCCCGCCCGAGCGCGGGGCGCAGACGGCGGCCAAGCGCCGGGGCCGCACGGCGGGGCAGCCCGCCGGCTGCCGTGCGGACCCGCACTCCCCCGCCAAACTTTTTCCGCGGGGACCAGCGCGGAGCGGGGCGCGCATCCCCCGCGGGGGCTGGCAAAAACGCGCAGGCATGGGCAGAACCGCATCTTTGGCTGAAAGTTGAGGGCGGGCTTTTTTTTTTCGCCCCCTTTTTTTTTTCGAGGGGGGGTTCCCTCCCGCCCCCCCGCCCCCCGGCGCGCGGGGCGGGCGTGGTGCGCGCCCGCGGAGCCGCCCGCGGAGCCCCCCGCGCCATCGCGCCGCGCGCTCTAATTGAAATGGCGCTTTTGGCCGGGGGCGGGCTGCCAGGGCGCTCCGCAATAGCACAATGCATGTCGATAGACGTCATTTGGTTTTAATGGCCTACAGGAAATTTGGCGTTTACAATGCGAGACATTAGCAAAGGGTGAAAGGGAGGGGGAGGCAGGATGGATGGATGGATGGGAATAATTGCAGGCCCCCCCCCCGCCTCCGAGACCCCCCGTCCGCACCCCGGCGGCGCTGGGTGCTGCGGGGGAGGAGGGGGGTCGGGGCTATTTTTTTTATTATTTATTTTTGAACTTGATCTAGTTTATCAACAAGTGCAGAGTGGGTGCTACCCTAATTGTAACAGAGGAGTCAAGAGATGTGAGAAACGTGCCCTGTGTTACTTATTTGGGAGCTGAAAATTTATGCCTAGTTGAAAATGCCTGGGGAAATATTACATCAGACCAAATGACAATGATTAAAATCAGCTTTTTTCCCCCCCTTCCCCCCCTCTTTTCCTCCTTCTTTTCAGTAAGTCTGTTGAAGGACGTGACAGTGACCTGATCCTCCCCAACACCGAACCGTTATCCCCCGGCAGGGCCGGGCCGGGCCGGGCTGCGCGGGGTTCCGCGGGGCAGCGCGGGGCTCCCGCCCCGACCGCGCCGCGCGGCGCGGAGGGGCTCTGCGGGCGGCGGCGCCGGGGGCGCGGGCTGGGGCGCCGGCCGCCTTCCCAGCCTTATTTCATTTTCAAGGGTTGTATTTTATTTTAGTCGGGGGGGGGGGGGGGATAAATCTGGAGACCTTCACCAAAAGGAGGGAAAAATATCCAATTTTCATCGCAAAATTAGCTAGGGCGAGAGCAAAGGGCTGAGCTAATTGTAGCCTAATCCTCTGCCCTGCAGGCGTTTGCAAAGCCCTGAGCAAGAATTCGCTTTTTTTCCTCCTCTTCTCCCTTCCCTCTGTTATTTAGAGACGGGATTATTGCCTTTCTTCTCATAACAGCCTCGGCAGTTTCATTTAAAGGCTTTTTTTTTTCCCCCCTCACACACACACACATCCACACACACACACAAAATAAAGAGAAAAAGAAGCAGCAAAAACGGAGAGGGGGAGAGAGAGGAGAGAGGCTTTAAAAATAATAATAATCACAGCAGGATCTGCGGAGCAAAGATAGTAATAAAAGCAAAAAGCTGAGCCCATCCACACACAAACCCAGCAGAGCCCAAAGCCAAAGCGGGGCTCGCAGATCTCTTCCGTGCTCAAGGTAAGGAAAGCGGCGGCGGCGGCTCCCGCGGCTGCCCGTGCCGGGCCGGAGCGCGCCGTGCGCGCCGCGCCGCGCTTTGCATTGCATCGCATCGCATTGCATCGCGCTGCACCGCGCCGCGCGGCACGCTCGCGCCTTCTCTCGCTCTCTCCCCCCCCCCCTTTTTTTTTTTTGGAAAGTGCCTCTTCTTCAAACTAACTCGGCTCTTGGCTCCGGAGGAGAAGCGGCGGAGGGGTGTTTTTTTAAAGCTACAGGACCCGTTTGCAGCCGCCCCGCTTTGATAGCGCTGTGTGTGTGCGTGTGCGTGTGTGTGCGCGCGTGTGTGTGTATGTTTTGTTTTGCTCCGCTCCAGCATGGGCAGCGCCGGCGGAGCCCCGCGGCCCGGGGTGCCCGCGCTCCCGCTGCCGCCCCGGCCCCGGCTCTGAAGACGGCCAAGCCCCAGCGCGGCGGAGGCAGCGCGGCTCGCTCCGCGCTCTCGCATGGTACACGCGGAGCCTCGGCCGCGCCGCGCCGCGGGGGTCGGGCGGGCAGGGTGCAGCGGCGCGGCGCGGCGCGGGGGTGCGCGGGCCGGGGCGCGGGGGCTGGCGGCGGGGCGGCTCGGCACAAAGGGAAGGCGGGCGACAATGGGGAGCGCCGCGTATGGAAAACACGGGCGGGCTGTGAATGAAACTCTGGCGCCAGTGAGAGTGGAAGGCTTGGTTTGGGGTAGACTTCAAACCACTCTAGGCTATAGTTTGCATTTCTGTTCCTGCATGCGATGTGGCACACTTCTGCAAAATTAATACATTAGCCTGGCTAATGCTCACCACCATTGGCTGCACGGAAAATGTACAGGATCGGGGATTCGGGGTTGGCTTTTTTTTTTCCTTGCATTCATCTAAGACATCTCCTTTCTTGTTATGTGGGAATAAGTAAAGGACGCCATGTTGTGCCTTTTTTTTTTTTTTGTTGAATTTTACCTTTGGGCATACAGTGTCTTCAAAAGAAAAAGGCAGAAGTTGAGTGACCGGGTGCGTTGCTTGCTGGTGATTTCCCTGACCATCAGTAGGGAAAGGCATTTGGGTGACGTGAAACTTGCACTAAATAGACTGGAGACTGCCAGAGATAGGCGGGTTGCGGGGGGGGGGGTGGGGGGGGAGGAAGGAGAAAGCCTTTTCTTTTTTTTTTTTTCTTTTTTTTTTTTTTTTCGGTAACCAGAGCTACAGAGGGAACTCCCCCCCTCCCCTGTAAAAGTTTTGGGCACGATCTCCTCTGTCACTCGGTCCAGTGTTCAGTGGAGCAGCGTGGAGGTGTGTGCAAATGTTTACGGACTTTTAATTTTGGAGCCATCGGGCCCGAGGTTTGCAGTCCCCCCTTCCCTGCTTTGTCTTCAGGCTTGCTTCACGGCGTAAGCAGTTGTCTCCCAGTGGCTCTGGAGGCAGACCCGAGCGGTCGCCGTCCCTGTTTATAGAGACAAAGGTAATTGCCAAGTCTGGAGTTGTGCCCCTCCGGCTGCGCTAAACGCAGCCTGGGGAAAGGCAGACGTTGCCATGAAGTCACGGGAGCGCCAGGGTAACTTCTGCAGCCGGTTATTGCCCCGGAGTGCTGGCGATGGGGCGGTCGGGGGGCTGCCGTGGGTGATTCTATGCCTAGTGTTCTCGTGGATCTGCTGGTAAAGAAAGAAAGGTTTCTGGGGAGGGAGAACAGCTTCCCCGAGAATCCAATCAAGGGACCAGCCGGGGAGCAGCAGCGGGTGGTGCTCTGGTTACAGCCGAGTCGGGGGTCCCGCGGCCGGCTGGACCCCGCTCGGCCGGGCTGCGGCCCCGACCTCCCTTCGCCCCGGCTCCCCGGGAGAGAGCTGCTTCATGGCAGGTCCTTAAACCTGCCGTTTTCATTTCACGTCTTAAATGTGCATGAAGGAATTAAACTGCACGAGTGAATAACAGCATTAGTTTCAATTAATTTTTATCCTGGCAACAATAAACTTTAGAAACAAAGCGCTTTTACATCCTTAATTAGTCTTGCTTCCCATCTGTAGTCTTTTAAGTGCCTGCTCCTTGATTTAACTTTGTCCCTCCTTCAGAGCCGCCTCCTTTTTCATTCTTTTCCCTTTTTTCTCGTTATCCCTTCCAGACTGCTGCCTGTTTCTTTCCTGCAACCTTTCACCTCCCTTGTCCCTATCTGTCTGCTCTGCTCTGTGCAGTTTATTTCTACTGTATTTTCCCAACATCAACAGCAGTATTGGTTACCATGGCCCCGAGCTATGTGCAGAGGTGGGAAAGCTTCATCCGCCCAAAAGTTCTTACACTTTTGAAGTCTTTCTTTTAGTAGGATCTGAAATGTATCATCTAGAGTGTGTATTAAATGAACAGTATTCCTGAAGGCTTTAGAGCAAGAAAGGCAACACCCTGGAAAATTCTGCAGTCTTTCAGCATTCTCTGCCCTAGGGTTATAGCCCTGGGCACGGAGCTGAATGGAGCTCTTACAACTGCCTTCTGTTTACCTTTTATGGTTAAAATAACAGCTTAGCAAAGAAGCAACTTCATGGAGAAACGATTCAGTGAAATCATCTCAAGCTGTAGCAGCATAGCTAGTTTAATCACCCCTAGAGAGCTGAACAACTGTGAGCACAATGGGACACAAAATCATTTTGTGTGTAAATGAGCATGGCATTGTGATTATTTCACTTTGCATGGGCAAATAGTTTTTACAAGCAGTACTTACGCAGTTAGCTTAGAAAGGCAGAAAAAGATAAGCTGGCTCTGAAAGATCTTGGTGTGTAATGTTTTAAAAACTAAATATTCAGATAATTTGGGAATCAGGCTCTATTGATTTTGCCTTCAGCAGGTTCCTGTGTTACTTATTAGAGCAGGGTTATTGCCTGTGCCACTAGTTGGGATGCTGTATCCTGTTGTAGGCAACTAAAGAGCAAGGATTATTTTACATGGTTTAATAAATGAAGTTTTTTAGTGTTTCTGCGATATTTACCCTTAAGGTTTTAATTTTCACATCAGTATTAGAAAATACGTGCATAAAGACTTTCACTGGATAAATACATTTAGGATTTTGCTTTGTGCATAAAATAAGTACCTTAGTGTGTTGAATTTTAGCTGCGTTTTACATTAAGAAGAGAAAGGAGTCATTAGAAATAGGGTTACGGTACCTTAAGAAATAGGGGATACCTTAAGAAATATTTTTTTTGAGCAGTCAGTGTTTTCAGTGCCCTTTATGTAGTGCTTAACAATTACACCCTTTGATAATTTGCTTATATGAAAATGATTGAATTCCACAACTTTAATAAAAATGTAGGATTCATTTTTTTAATACACATCCTCTCCAACCAGGGGAAAAGCCTGTGTTTAATCCCCCTTCTCGTCCCCTCCCCCAAAAAGCCAGTGGCACCCTCAATAAGTATGAAAAGCCATAAAAGTTTGAGAACTATTTTAGCTTTCCAGTGATTTTCTATAATTAAGTGTTTTTTCAACACATGCTCTAGCTGAGAGATGCCAAAAGCAGAGGATTGTTCAAAAGGTCCCTCCAGTGAATAGTATAAATTAAATATCTACTGTGTGAGTATGGCCTCACTGAGAATCTCAGACTCTTTACAGATCAAGGAATTTACTGGTATACTAACATTAAACAAAATCCTAAGATAGCAGCAGTGTTTAAATATGCACAAATAGATTCAGATCACTTGATCTTTAGCTATCTGTGCATATTTTAAAATTGAAGTCTGTATTTCAAGACAAATGGTTAAATGTAAGATGCGTTTACAGAGGACTGGAAGTCCCTTTGATTTCATTTGGAAATTGTAACAAGGGGTGCAGATGAGCCCTAATTAGGCACTTGTTTTGTGAAACTGCGTGAGATTTATTTCTAAGGCAGCTCTGTACCGTGCGAGGTCTGTACCTTTATCATTAGTGATAATAGTTGGGGTCTGAACAAAGACAGGGTTGACATTCAGCCTGGATCTTCTGACCCTTTCATTTAAGTGAAGGAGTAGAGAGTGAACATGAGTTTACAGTGCTCTTTGGTAAGAAAAAAAAACCTTTGTATGTGTTGCCAGACAGATGAGGCACCCACAGATTAGTAAACAGGTCGCTAAAATACTGTAGGTACTTACATACTAAGTTGTTTTTAAAAGTTAGTTCTTTTATTCATGCTATATGACATATTTACTGAAGATTGCCCACAACAGGCTCTTGTGGGAAACAAGAAAGCAACGTCTTCAGTCATGAAAGGATTCAATCGCTTTCCTTGAAGGTGGTGCTGTAGTAAAAATGTTAATGCCCAATTTCGCATCGGCTGACACAGAAGTCCTAGGACAGAGTTGGTATTTGCTTCGTGTTCAGTGCAGATGTCCGTCCAGCCTCCGAAGAGAAAAGGATGTGGATTCATAATGGGGTGATGTATTTCTGTGCTGTAGATGCAGGAAATTCTTAGGAGCTAAGCAAGATGAAATACAGTAAATGGAGATGTTGTGATGACTTTGTGAAGCTGTCCAGATGTATTAAGATTTTTCAATCCCTTTCTAAATAGCTCAGAATTTTTCTTTACAAAGAATGTTGCTAATTGTATGTTCATTGAGTGGTGTAGCCAGGCATCTTGTGCAAAGTACTGCTAAGAGAAAGGCGAGACCAGCTCTAGATTTCTAAGAAACATTGTCAAAGTAACGTGGGAGAAATGGGAATTCACTTTGCAATGCTGCATGTAAAGTGCTTGTCAAATGTAAGGAAGAGCCTGGATGCTTGGTAGCATGCTTGCAGAACAAAATACCAAGAAAATTAGATTATATTCAGAAATGTCTTCAACTATAATGTTTTGCATATGTTGCTTCACCCGTAAGGGGAAGAATGGATGGACATTTTCTTAAACTTTTATAAAAGGGTTTTTTTCCGTTTGACATGTATGCCGTCTATACCGATTTAACTGAAATCAGCTTTGAGACACATGTTTCATGCAGAATAAGCTGTGCTTTTCTTACAGAAGAGAATTGAGGAATTTTCTTTTGCTATGGTTGTCCTGTTAATTTTTAAGGCATTTCAGTATTTTTTGCTTTGTACGTCAGCTGAAGATTTTTAGACTCAAGTCAGAAATTTCAGTCATTTTCAAATATTATTAGGGCAGTAAACATAAGGTGGATTGTTGAATTTGTAATTTCACATGCCAGATTGTACAGTAATTTCTAACGTGTCTTGTCATGAAAGCATGGGTCAGTTTATATATCTTCCTGTTTTCACTGCTTCCAGGTATTAATTGCTTTCAGTTTGAAAGCTTATTAGTTCTTTATGTCTAATATTAAGGCTTAACTGAAAATTATCCATTTATTTCACAATTATTGAAAATAAACCAGAAAATTGATCTTAGTTTGATGTGAAATTTACTACATGTATAAACTAAATGCCTTAGGTACTGAGGAAGTCACTAATTTAGAGGTGTCTCGTTACTGAGACAAACTTGCAAAAACCCCTGAATCCCAATTCACAAATTGGTTATTCGTTTGTCAGGGGATATTTCACATCTAACACATAAGCCCACGACCTTTAATTAGAATTTTGCAGTTTGTTTTATGCCCCTTGAGGCTGACACCTTGAAAAATTTTTTTCTTGATTTCTTATTGCTAATAAGCATCTTTCGCTTCCCCTCTGGTACTTTGAAGAAAATGATGCAAATACACTTAATTACAGTGGTGGCAATAATTTGTTAGCTGAATATGTGATCAGGCAGATGCAAAAATGATCTGATTAGATCTGTGATCACACTGGAAAGAAAGGTAACACACTGCTACATTTAAGAGAAACTGTTCTTTTTTGCCTTCCCTTTGCAGGAGGGAAGAAGCATGTCCCGTCTGTCTCTAACACGGTCCCCGGTTTCTCCTCTGGCTGCTCAAGGAATTCCTCTCCCAGCTCAACTCACCAAGTCGAATGCTCCCGTGCACATCGATGTAGGAGGACACATGTACACCAGCAGCCTGGCTACCTTGACAAAGTACCCAGATTCCAGGTAAGACCTTGGTGTTTTCAGGCTCGCTGCCCATTTCGGTTCATTGCATAGAAAGAGGCACGTACCTGTGAGGAATATTTCAATGCGAAATACGATTTATTATATATTCACCAGTTATGAATAATTCAGTTTCCGATTTATACAGTAACTTCACTGGGGTGCTACAGAAAAAAAAGCCTGTAAAATTTATGTATTATTTAGAGAGTTATTCATTTTCTCACTCAACATCTTCTGCACTCTGCCGATACATTTGAAGCACCTGTTGGTGTGCTGCCCTAGATTATTTACAACTGCACCAAGCAACTTCTTTCTTTCAGATTTAGGGGGAAAAAAATCCTTTTTTTCTTCCTTAAGAAAACAGAACGGCTCTGTTCCACTGGGACTAATGGATGCTTCTGTCGGCCAGCCAAAATCCTAACCTCAGTGGTAGCCTCAGTGTGCCTCAGTGTCAGCAGTCATTTCCTGTGGGCAGTGGCCGGCCAGCCTGCTCTGTCTGGTCGCAGCTGCAGATTGGATTGAATCTTTGCATGCTTAAAGGTGGCTGATTTGTGCTGGACAGGTTGGTGACATGTCTGGCAAGACTGACTTAGATCTGGCCAGTATTATCTCAGAGTAGACTCCAGATATGCCAAATTATGAATAGATGTGGCATGAGAGTGTATTTGTGTATATGACATAGAGTCTCTTTATGATTTGCCCGGCACCCAGTCCTGTGGGGTACTGGGCACCGTGAAGGATGGGGGATCCTGGGCAGCATCAGGCCTATGAAGGTAGTGTGGAAGGGACCGCTGTGTTAAGGGTTAAGGCACATTCATTGGAGCAGTACGTTAAGACATACCTGATTTTGATTCACAGTTATGGTCGCTAAACCAATTCAGCTTTTTGTCATTCAGACTGCTTATTTTTCAGAAGGGTAAGTGCCTCCTATGTAACCAAGAGAAGGTGTGGATGTGCAGTGTCAGGGTGCCCAGCAGCCTGGTTAAAGAAGGCACTATTGACTCAAAAGCAAACCAGAGCCCAGGACAGCAGGTTTCATTGCCAGAGGTTTTGCTACCTGCATGGCCAGTATTTCCATAAGGGATAGGTTTATTTTTTTGGTATGACAACCAGTGTAAAGCTCTAGTTTCATTTGAAGATTTTTCTTTTAAAAGAACTAGGGTTTTTTGCACAGATTTGGCACATTCCCAAGCAATAAATGACATTTATGGAGACACCTTGAAACGCCTCTGATGTCATAAAGCATATGGCTGTGATTTCATTCCAAGGAAAGGGAGCTGCTGAAATTCTCTATGGAAAAGAAACAATTATTAAAATACCTATATTTTATGGCCAGGCCAAAACAATATGATTTTTCTGGACAGTATCTGTTCAATGATGTCTGTGTGGTACTACTTTAATCATAAGGAAGAAATCTGTTCAGTGGGGAGAGATTTGTAACAGAGAAGCAGACAAATGCTTCATGGTATAAAAAAATACAGAGAAGACTCAGCAGTTGTAATAGAGTAGCACATCTGTTTCCACATTTTAAAATATCACTGTTGACAGTATTTTTAAAATATGCCCCATATCAGACTTACTTAGTAAAAGCTTCAGTTATGGAAGCTTTGGGAGAATATACGTAAATTCACAGATTTTATTTAAAGAGAATAGAGTACTGATCTAAAACCTTTTTTTTTTCTGTTTGATAAATAGCAAAAGCATATTTCTTCAGATTTTGTACTTTGTTTTAACTGAAAGCACAGAACTGTGACTGACTGGCGCTCACGTGCTGCCTGATGTTTTGCTGTGTACTGTCTTTCGTTTGTATTGCTGTGTTATTTCATAAGGCCTGAATGCTTTTTCAGCTGCTCAAACTTCAGTTCTCACTGGACTAAGAGCTTACAGGATGAGACCTGTAAATCACATATATTTTTATAGCAAAAGATAACCCTTCACCAGCATCCCAAGTAGGACATATTGCTACATACATTATGAAGCTGGATTATTATTTAATAATTTATTATTTTTTCCTTTTTTTTGTGGGTTTTTTTTGTTTTTCTGCAGTGCTAAGAGGTAGACTTGGTTGGTTACCCCCATTGAGTCTGGCCTGCTCTCATTCCTGGTTAAGGCGAAGTACTTGCAGTTATTTCAGTGGGGGTGATTGGAGCTCCTGACGGTGCTTCGCTGCCCTGGTGTGTATCTTCCGTAAGGCACAGACTGTCTTCGCAGAGGTCTGGCTAGGAGAGGAATCCCGGGTCTCTCACAGGTGCAGGAGGAAGGAGATAGCCTTTCTGAGCAAGACATCTGGAAATAATGCCGGAGCACTGTTAGCTTATGCTCAGAGATAACATGCATGGCCACATATAGAGGCATGGCCATACTCATCTGCACACAGAACTTTCTGGATTATTTTGGACAGCATAGTAAACTCTAGGTTTGAGCGTGAGTTTAAAAGCTTCAAATCTAAGAAATCAAACAAATTTGTAGATTGTATTTCAGCAAAAGATGTAAGCATATGCTGAAATGCTTTGCTAAATCTTAGCTCCAGTCACATAAAATAGTTTGTGCTCACTAAAATTGAAAGCTGTAGGAATAAACTTCCTGTTTATTTGTGTTACAATTGCTCTTTCTCTGTGCTCCAAGATCCTAAGTAGGCTTTTAGCTTGTAGTATATACTGTACATGTATGTTTAAGGACACATACAGATTGTGAGCGAGTGTATAAATACAATCAGGGTATGCATACACAGAGACATCACATGCTAATGGAAAACAGAAAAAAAAAATCATCAAATTGTGTTTATCCTTCCATAGTATTTTGAGGAGGCCCAGTCCTGTTAAGTCCTGAACAAACTCAGTTCACGTTGACTTCAATGGGAGGGAAGAGCTCCCAGCAGCTTGCCAGATCAGGCCCAGCAGGAGCAAGTATAGGTATGACCAGTTCCTGCCTATACCTGCTCTCCAGTCACCCCTCTGGTATGATATAAATTACACCTGACAGCAGGCAGCGTGATACATTTCTTATTGTAATTTGTTGGGATTGACTGTGCTCAGCCCACTCAGCTGGCTCTGCTTGGCTGTTCCCAAGTTATGTGGCTGGTTCTAATTCGGGGAGAGAAAGGACCCGATTCTGGAAGTCTTGTCACGTGAGTGAATGGCTGGTGATGTGAAGTCTGAGGCCAAATCTTGCATTTCAGTGATCCCAGGGTTGTTTCAGAGCAACTTTGACAGAGTCTTTGATGTTGTTTGTGTTAGTGCAGCTGCTGTGAGAAGAGCATTTGTCCATTGATTAGATTTGCATAAGTAAAGGGTGCCAGATTAGGCATTAAAGGAGGTAGACGCCCTCTTTCCAGTAAATTTTTATGGGCTACATAAATTCTCTCATCTAAAAAGAAGAAAACTTGAGCAGCGCACAACTGATGTGACAAAGGAGAAGAGGGTTAAACAGCCACTGTCAAAGATGGTTTCTAAACCGCTCACGCTCACCTTACGCACTACTCTTACACACCTTTCCAATTGGCTTTTTGAATGAAACACCACCAGGAAAGAAAGCTGGCCTTTCAGAGGGTGAAAGGCAAGCGAAATGAGAAACATAAAACAAATTGTGATCAAAAACAGCATAATGATGGTCGTCATGGAAATTATCTCAGAAATAATATTAATCCCTCTTCCTATAGCTTACTTGAGGCTGCTTTCGGCACATACCCAAAATTGCCATTAAAGTTAACAAGCTTTGGAGGTACAAGGAGGCTGATGTTGTCTTACCTGGATCTGAGGCTCAGTTTCAATAGTTTATTTTCAGCAAGTTCTCCCACCAAAACTCCCAACTCTGGTAGTTGTGAGTTCCAGGTAGAAAGAAAAAAAAAACTGTTGAATTCAGTCTAGTGACACTTGCCATCAACATCTTATTTTTAAAGTAACTGTCTAAGTAGACAAATTATGCATCTTTGAGAGCATTTCCTCTAGAAATTCTATTCATGTTTTCACCCAGAGGACCTCTAAAGTAGCCCCTTCACACATTGACACTTGAATATGATTTATATGACAGATTGTAAAGGCTGCAAAAGCTCCAGCACATCTGTAAAGTGAGTTGCAAATTGTATTTATCCAAGGGAGTGAGACAATTGTTACATTTAAAAAACAATCCCACACCAAAAGTCCAAGCTCCTAATGCGCAGTCAGGAATACCCAAAGACATTGCCAGATCCTCCAGTCTTACTCCCACTGAACTCAGTGGCAGATGTCTCATTGACTTCAAGTGGAAAAGAAGTAGTTCCAAATCCCTGTATGCCACAGCAAGCCCCAGCTTCTCGATTTCACTGGAAGTTTTTAACTCAGAGACTTGCTGTGAGCTCTTTGTGAGTTGTTCTGCTATAAAAGGTAAATATATTTACCTTACATTCTTGGTTAATTAGTATTGGTTGTATAACCCTCTATTAAAGATAAGTATGTTCTTTTGTTGTAAATGTATATATAAAAGCTCATGCTTTCCGTGGGTTAGTCACGTGACAAAAGCGAGCAGGAATAATTTTAATTGAAGTGGTGGCGTCTAGGTGGGAATGGTGTGGGTGCACAGACCCCAGGGAGCCTCCCCCTGACAGTTTGTAGCACACCATGTTTGGGACCTTTCTGCTCCCAGCCTTTCCCCTTCAGGAAAACAGAGCTTTTTGGCCCCACGGCCCAAAGCATGCTGAGCCAGTGCTAACATAGTGCACGTCCTGATCTCAGCTCTTGGGGCACCTGGGCTTTACCACCCCCTTCTCTGGAGGCTCTGTCCTCCAAAGAAAACCAGCACAGGCTTTATTATAAACTGTTTCAGAAACCAATGACGTGACCTTAGCTATTACAGGACATAGTAGAGTTTTCCATACTCTGTGCCTTTCCAAGTGAGGCATATCCCTGCCTCACTTTCCTCTGAACCCAGGGACTTTTTTGGTGATTTACAAAGGAGTCCCCTTAAGCACGTGTCTTCTCCTCTGAATGTTACTTGTCAAAACAAACTGTCATTCTTGTATAGACCCATCCTCACACAAGCTCTCCTACCAAGCATGACCATCTGATTCTAGCTACTCAGGTTATCTGTGGTTTTTAATTCCCCTACCTTTTCCTCCAGCACCTCCATCTCTCTGGTTGCTGGAGCTCAGCACTGACATCTGAGATCTTGTGCTTCTCCCCCTTTTCCTGCAGTCACACCAGGCTGGACTGAGTTCAGGAAAATGCTTTTCTCCAAGTTTTAGGAGCCCTCTCTTGTCCCTGACAGAACATGATTGCTGACACCATATAACCAGATACAGTGATTTCATAAGCTCAAACACACCTGCTACTGAGATCTACAAGACACATTTTCCACATCATCCTTTACACTAAGGCCTCTGTACTGGCTCCTGCTCTGCATGTCTTGGGAGGGAGCAGGGAAATTCTTAATTCGGATATGTTTAGGATATATAATTGTCCAGACTTAGCATACCTGAGAACGTCTCACATTTCTTGCACATGTAGGATCTGTCCAGTGTCACTCTTAGAATAACTGATGTGCTAATTTCCCATCAAATCTGTGTATTATTGATGTGTTATTGCATGAAAACAACGTTCAATTAGCAAATTTTGTCGCTTATCCCATGCTGGCAATTAGGGTGTAAATTGGTCCTTAAACAAGGCCTGTACTCTGCACAGGTTAAGTAGAGTGAAGATCAGATTTACTCATAACCAGAGATTGTTGGTGGCTGCGAAAGCACAGCACATTCAAGGGCAGGATCCTGGTCTGGAGCAGAAGCGGTGTCAGCTCTCCTGGGCCAGCATAGCCTCCTGCCAGCCCCGTGCCGCAGCAGTCCTGCACCACTGCGGCATCGGTAGCATCCATCCTGACTTAGGTGTCTCCCAAACCTCTCCAGGCCACTGCCATTCCATGCTGCTTACCCACCCCACATCTGTATGGTGCCTGCAGTGCCTCTCTCGTGCCTGCACACCTGCTAAATGACTCTTCTAAGCACAGTGAGGGATGCAGGCAAGCATGCTGCCATGGCCCATTTCACCCTTCGTAAGGTACCACTCTTCCCACCGAGGTGAGTTGTTGAGTGTCCTGCCTGTGGGGTGACACCAGGCTCTGACGCTCTGGGGCTATGAACTGTTGTGTATTACCCAAAAGACAAAGAGTTTCTGAGTTGGAGCCAGCAGCCCACATTCAGGCAAAGCGCTACAAAATGCGCCTGCACGTGAGCTGCAGCGCAAAGCTCATTAATTTTAATGGGTATTGTGAACTTAAACTGTACACAGACTTTAAAGCAAAACACCTGAAGAGGCAGGAGCAAGTGTTTTTCCTGCACGTTAAAAATGCTCAGAGATGCAAGTTATGGGCACGGTGCACGAGCACCAGCATGGCAGCTCTGCAGGGCAGGCTGAGCCTGCCAGGGCTCCCCGGGGCTCTGCTGTTGTTCAAGGCGATCAGATGTATGCTGCAGATGAGAACAAGTAAAAGAGCAGAAACCAGAGGTTTTGGTTAAATGCAGTGCCTTTTCTGAATTAACATAAGAATTTTCATGGATATTAAAATAATTTTTGGTTTCATTTCATGCACCTATAATTTAGAGATAAATCTTGTGAGTTTTTCTTATTTGGTTGTTGACTGGGCAAATCTCTCTTTGGTTTCCAAGGGAATTTTGACCAGCAGAACACATAAGGAAAAAAATCCTTTAAAAAGGGCTTTTCCCCTTCCCATCCTCTGTCTCCCCCCAGCCTGCGTACAAGCCTGTGAGCGTTGCACTTACTGGAGTGAGAGCTGGACCAAGTGAAAGAACTCTTGTTCCCAGGCTGCTGAATCAGATAGTGTAAAATGAACCAGTCCTTTCTCCTCTGCAAAGCCAAGTATTGCTGTTTTGTATGGGTGCTGCGTGGCTGAGGTCACACAAGGCCATGCACCACTTTGATAAGCTCTGGGAAAGGTGTGAAGCATTAGTTCCTAGGGGCAGACATGTGCTGCTGCTAGGATGCATCCAGCACAGCTCCCGGGCAGCGTGTGGGGCAGAGCACAGTGGGTGGAGGTGAGGAACCGTTTCCTCTTGCAGACAGACTGGCCGCAGCAGCTACAGCGGGAGTTGCACCAGTCCCGGGTCTGTGAGCACCAGGGCATGACCTGTGCCAGAGGAAGGGTGCCTGGCTTGGCCGCTATAGGCAATAAAAATAATCTGTAATAGGGATGTAATTACAGCTGGGAATGATAGTGTTAGATACCCTGTCTCTAGCTTTCATTAATGGGAAAAAATCCTGGATTCAGTGTCTGGCAGAGCCCATGGGAGTACACCGTGATAGCAGATGTCCCTGCGTTACCCAGGGCTGTTGTTGCACAGCTGGAGCGGTAGCTTTGGTGGTAAAAGAGAATAGTCCCTGTAACCCTAACCCTTCAGTCCAGTGACTTGGGGAGACAGGAGGTAAGGAATTTATATGGAAACTGATTCTTCAGACCTGTCTGTGTCCACCTCTCCAGGATCTCCTACTAACTGGCATATAGGGAGCCACAACAGGGCTGAGCCGGCTGCTGTAATAAAAGTGTTTACTCCTTACTTCATAACCGCAGCTTTGCCCAGCACAGCCACTGCCCGGGGACTGCCCGCAGGCTCTGGAGAAGAAAGCAGAGTTTACCCTTTGGGAGTACAAATCTCACTGTAATTGGGTGCTGATATTGGGCCACATTGATGAATGAATTATTTGTGTGTTTACCTGGAATATTTGATGAAACATACAAGAAAATACTGCCTAGCTAGTTTCCGATGAACACTTCTTCAGAAATTACTGTTTCTCTGTATACATGTACAGCCTGGGTAGTATGGCATAAATATGGCATCTAGGAGGGGGCAGACCAAGCTAGTCATGGAGAGGAGAAGATAGCACATCACACTCGTCTGACTTACAGAAATAAAATAATGATGGTGTTTCTACGCGTGGCACAGGCTGCTTAAAAGCCCTGAATTCGAGAAAATTGCACATTCCTGTCCAGATACTAGCTTATTCGCTCAGCTAATCAAAAGGAAGAAGAGGCTTCTCCTTGCAGCTCGTGCAGCCTGGCTGTGGCCAGGAGGGATTCACTTACAGCCTCCAAGAGGAGTCCAGAAGATGAATGTTGAACAGTGTCTCCAGTACCTTTGGTGCAAAACTCAACTGACCTTGTCTCCTTTTCTGCTCTTCCTTTCTTCTCCTGCAACGATAACATGACTGTAGCTGAGTTACACTTAGCACATTAATAATTCCCACCCTTCCCGCTTACAACAGGTTGAAAACTAGTCTAGTTTATTAAAACTCACAAAGATAACCCAGTAGACAAGGAGACCAAATATTCAACTTTTGTTTTGTTTAAGCACTCCATAGCAGCTTGTGAGGTCAGCTGGTCAAGTACTTTGTCATTTCTTTCATTGTTTCTTTTGCTTACCACTCACCTGACAGGGCACTTAGGCGCCAGCAGCACAATTTAGGTATTTTTCAGCAGTCATTTTCAGGGCGGTAGCATGAAAAGCAGTAGCAGCATATTTTGAGAAACCACTCCCATAGGATGCTGTGGAAGCAATCTGTCTCCTCCTTTTATGTGCTGCTAGTGGAGGCTGTTTTCCTGCTGACGAGCATGGTGTAAAGTACTGCACCTGTGCTCAGATTCACAGTTGTAGTCATTTTAGACTTAAAGCAAAGGGGAATCTCCTTTATTGATTGCTTCTTCATGTGCTGTGCATCCAGCTCCCTCATCGCATGGAGAGAGTTATGTAAAGATGCGGATTCGGTAGCTTTGTGCTGGAAATCATATCCTGAGGTCACAGCTAACCACCATACCAGTGGAGCAGATGAGGCGTTACCTCTTCGTATTTGGTCTTTGAATACGCGTCACTGGTGTTTGTCTTTTGATTTATAAACTTTCGATTTATAAAGACCCTGCAATGGCAAGTAGACCTGGTCTGCTTAGGGGGATATTTCGTGAACTACTTAGGAAGTTTATAAAACAGACTCCCTAGATTATGGAGCAAGGGGGTATCTGTTTTGTAAGGAACATGTTATGAAATGAATTTGTCTCTAGGCCTAACTTAATTATTTTAATGATCCCACTGGTGGTTGTCGTAGGTGTCGTTCTGTGTATATATTGTGACCTACATGCTTGTGATCATTTATGAAATCTAAGATTTAAAAATACATTGGACCTTATTAATTCCTTGCCTACTTTCACTGAAATAAATGGAGGTGGTTTGGATATTGGTACGTTGGGCCAAATTTCTCTTCCAGTGAAGTCAATGAGAGTTTTACCATAAGCTTAAATGGAAACAAAATAAGCCCTATTCTTTTAGAAAACTGCCCTAATAATAAACCTGGCCAAAATAATCCCTAGTGTAACCCTGTTGACCTCTGTGGAGTTACGCCAGGGATGTATACTGATGTGATGTGTGGAGAGGAGTTACAAGAACCTGACCATTGTAGTAAAATGCTTCTGCTGGGTATCCAGAGTCTCAAAAACATCTGAAGGTGTAAAACCAACAGGCAAATGAAGACAAAGCATTGTGCACTTACGGGTGCATGCACGTACCTTTCCTGGTCAGATGGCCTTCCCAAAGAGATGACTCTGCTGGTTTTGAAGGAGTTACTCCAAATTTGTACCTGTATAACTTAAATCAGAATTAATCTATTCATGGATTAATAAAACCTTTAAGAATAAAGTGCATATTTAAATAGAAGAAATATGCAGGCATGCAAACACAGGATTCATATGTGAAAGCACAAGGGAGGCTAGATCTCTCGAGCCCAGAGTAACAAGATGGTGTGGAGGATGCCAGGCTGTAGCTGACACAGGTCGTGCCCCACGCTGCTGTTAGCCAGATTGACTTTGCCAAGTTTCTCTGTTACATGAAATGTAATAAATTGATGAGTATACCTAGTCCTTGCAGCACATCAGCTTGTTCCCTTGTGCTGTACTGATATTAAATGCGTAATCTGGTGACTGAAACAGGTAAGTATTGTCAGTCACTCTCATCCCTGGTATAACTCCCTTGATACAGAGTTGCACCAGGTTGGTGGCTCTCCTAACCCAATTTGACAGCTGGGAGAAGCTGCAGAGCTGGAATTAAACTGTGAAGTTATAAACTCTCATCTCCATGCTCTGTCCACCAAACTGCCTACTCCTTCACTTCATCTGCTGTGATTAGCATGTACTTCAATCTTTTGATGCTTAAAAAAGAAATGACACCTGTAAACATTTTAGAGGGGTTTGTTTTTTGTTTTTACCTGATTTGCTCTCACTTTGCAACTCTGCCAGGCAGGATGGTTATTAGCTTCAAATGCGTGCATGATTGTGTTCCTTATTGATGCAGTCACTGTGACAACTGCTTGCCTGTCAGAGCTGGGCACCAGGACAGATAGGCTGAGCAGAGGTATTCTGGTGTTCACCTGTACTGTGTTGATTTCACTCTACTGCAGTATGGTGTGCGTTCAAAGGCTAAAATTGCTGCTTTTTTATCTGCTGAGGACCACATAAAGCAAAACCTGAAAGGAGTCCTGCACGTGGATGCTGGGAAGCTATTATGCAGCATTTGCACCGTTACTCTTGGTCAGACTCAGAAGGGATCAGTTGGCAAGCACTGGAAACTGAGATTTGCACCATAAAGCTGAAACGCTGAAGGAATCCCAGTCCAAAGGGCAGGCTCCCGTTACGCCTTGCTCCTAATGGAGTGCAGATGCTACCAGTGCTGCAGGTAATCCGTTTAGATCTGGTAGAAGCTTTTGCAGCAGCAAATCTCTCTCTTGAGAAAGCAGACAATGAAAACCAGGGACTCTTTTTAACCTCTTTGGTGTTACGCCAACAAGCTGTACCAGTACGATTTACACCAAAGGCTGCAGCTTTGGCGTTTGGGGAATGTGGTGTGCCTCCCAGGAGACTGCTGCCTAAATTCTGCTGTTGCAAAACTTACGTACAATTTCACAGACAAATTTGGCTAGTGGAACTCCATGGGAACTAGTAGATGACAATAGAGAAACTGGGTCCTCTGCTTGTGCTGGGGTTGTCTGGGAGGGAATGAGGGCTGAATTTGGGCCAGTAGTACTTAACACTGCTGTTGAACAAGGAAAAAAATTCAATGACCACTTTTTAATTTTACAGAGGGGAAAAAAATCACGCATGGATTTGTAACCAGTTCCAAACATATTTCCTCTTCTGTTCACATCCAGTTGTATTCTGTTTGCAGATGCGAGGGTTAAAGCGGGGGCCTGCTTCTGCTTTCAATTAAATCAAAGGATGTTTTGGCCTTGATTTCAGTGGGACCAGAATCAAACCCATGACCATAGTATTGTATTTAAGAATGAATCTCTTGCAGTCACTAAAAAAGCCAGGTTCAGCTTTCAGTACCTCATCAGAGTCCAACAGTTAATGGTTTTCTTATTATTTCAGAGTTTTTGCCAAGCTTAATTCCATAGGGCGAGCATTCACTGTGCAGCAGGTGTATTGCTCTCTCCTTCCTGGGTGCGGGTTCCCTCTCCGTAGCCTCTAGACAAGGGCTCCTGCTTTTTTTGGGAACGTGGCTGCAGAGCCGGGCTCTTCCTAGTGGATGTGTTGGTGGGTCACTTCCTCTCTGTCCCTGCTCTTGTCCAGCTGCAGTAACAAAAAACCTACTGGAAATTCCTCTTCGGTTCTGCCTTTCATCTGCCAACGGCTCGGGCTCACCAGCAAAAACTATTACACAAGTCTTCCTACATGGTGTGGATATAAGGGCTTTGCTGGCTGTTTTCCTTTAAAAATAGCTTTTTAACAAATAGTTCTTGACATGTTCAGTTTCTTTAAGTGAACAGCCAGGAAAAATATATTGGGTACAGGTTAAACAAATGTAAGAATAAACAGGAGCATCATTCATTCATCATTTTAAGTGTGGTAACAAAAGTATGGCTAGAGAGAACTGGATGCAACTTCCCAATCACATACATGCTTGTACAGAATTATAAGCAGTTACAGTCTGCATGTAACTCCCTGCAATGTCTTTGTGCCAGAGTGAGTGGTGTGAGCTGTACCAGAGGTGTACAGTAGTATAATTGCAGCAGTTTTGCATTTTGGGACTGGGCAAAATTGGTGTAGTTTACTTACTGGAGGGCAGAAGGATGGGCTGCAGGAAAAGCAAATAGAGGAAGAATGTAAGATAAGCCGTTTTTTTCCGTATTATCATTCTCAACAACAGAAGAGCTGTATCAGTTTAGCGATTCAGCATCCCAACCAACTGCCCAAGCGGCGTGGGCAGTTTCTTTTAAGCAGAAAGCTAATTTATCACTATCCAGAGAGGCTGGTATCATTCCTATTCACAGCAGTGGAGAGTGTCCTGATGCAGCAGAGGCAGGCGAGGGTCGCCTGGTGTTCCTGCTCATCCCAGACAGTGCGGTGCTGCAGAGTCCTGGGCAGTCCTTTTTTCTGTGGATCTGGAAATAAATAAAAGAATCGTAGGAAAAAGCTGCTTAGCTTTCGTTTATCTGGGATGAGAAGTAAAGGGCTGTGGCTTGAGCAGATTAAATATTCTAGCTGTTTGCACGAGCAGCAGGTACCAAAGTGAATGTGTTAGCTGTCACCATTTACACTTTATAAAAGGTTGTGCAGCCCTTGAGTATCCATGCCTCTTTCTCCTGCTGTGTACTGAAACGTACTGGTTTCACAGCACCCACACATGCAAAAGATGTGGAGGGCCAAACTTGCACCATGAAAGGTAAATGAGTTACATTTGAAATTTTCCCTGCCTTCACCGAGTCCCACTGGGAGTTTCGCTCTTGACTTCAATGAGTGAGGATTTAGCCCATTTATATTAAAATAAAACTAGTATCTGCATGTTTTCCAACCTCCCAGCATGCCCTGTTGTACAAGGGTGATGTTAATGGAAGTAATGTCCAGATCTAGTCAGATTTGAAAATCGTAGTAAAAATATCAAGTTAGCTTCTTCTTGAAGTTACAGCAAGTAGGTGAGGTGAAAGAGAGCTGGCATTTGGTGCAACCCTGTTCTCATCAGGGCCCTCATAGCACCATGATTTAGGCGGAAGGGATGGTTAAAGGAGTAGCAAGAAAAGGCTTGTATAGGCAGGAATGTTTTATTTGAATTGTGCATCTTCTCATGTATTAACAACTTAATTCTGTTGAGTGCCCGCAACTCCCACAGAGTTTGAACTGAAATGCAGTTCTTGCAGGATTGGGACCTTTGGGAAACTAAGATGCTAGTTTAGGAATTTGTTTTAAATTAAAGAATTTTTGTTCCTGCATTGATTTTCATGGCCAAAATTTAGTGTAAATTCTCTGTTGAGAAAACAGGAAAGGCCAAGAACCCTTGCAGGGTTGAAATCAGAGCAGCAGCAACAATGGCATAATAAAAATAGGATACTTTTAGCAGTATTTGTATTAATATTTTTAATCTTTTGTATTAATATTTTTGTATTAATATTTTTAATCTTCACCAACTGTTTAGAAAAAATTTCAGTTAGAATGAAGTAAAAGACACAAGAAGAGCAAAAGTAACCTGAACTTTATACTGGAAAAAAATGATACTACTGGAAATCCAGCTAACATGCTTCTTTAACTTCAAATGTAAGTCCACAATTTAAAATTAAGAGAGGAATTCCCAAATAGATAGGTATTACCTACAGTGTATGAACTTTTTGTGCAGTTACCTGGACTTCAGCATATTTCACCAAAAGGATAATATTTAGCTCCTACTGCTAACAAGTTCTGTGTTTTGAGGGTTCATGTTAATAAATTTGGTTAATTTTATTAAAAATATGCAAGTCAGCCAGACTCTGCCCTTCTCACTCTCCCCAAGTGGTTACTGCGTGTTAGGAATAGGGGTGGCAAAACTGGCCTGTCTTGAACTACAGTAACTGCAGCCTCTCCACTTGCGTTGGGCTGCCGTGCATCTGCACACCCGCCGTGGCCAAGGCCTCTGTTCTGGTCATGGTTACTCCAAAGCAGCTCAGCCAGACCAAATGAATGCAAACAGTATGGTTAAGCATCAAAAAATTAGGGGAGGCTGTTTGTCATTGTCCCTGTTACAAAGAACGAACAAGCCATGTCAGTGGCACGTAGGGAACTTTTAATGGAAAAATGCAAATTGTACCTGTATTTGAAAGTTACATTTTTTTCTTGCTAAGCACAGCAAATGCATTTTGTGACTGACGACTTAAATAAACGTGGTGGGATGCTGATGTGTGTAGCGAATGAGTGCCGTTCTCTCTGTACGTGTCTACTTATCCTGCCTATAAATGTGGTTATACGCCGAATGCAATGAAAGGATTCGTAATACAGCAATTAACATACTAGAAACTGTTTGTTTAGTGAAGTCTTTTTATAGCTGTTAAAATAACACACTAAAATATACGAACGCTACTTTAATAAGGCAAAATAAAATCATTAGTCTGACGGAGGGCTGGATTCTGCCACCGTTACTCATGGCTAAGCAGCGCTTTGCTCCTGAGCTGTTGACTCCCCATGAGACGGGTAGCAGAAGCAGGGCCCCGGGGAACAAACACGCTGCTGATAAATTTGGGATGAGTGGCTAGTGCTGATGGGCCTAATCCCAGTATCCCAGTGAGGTGAAGGGCTTAGGGTTAATACCCTTGTAAACCTGGTGGGAATGAAAAGCCCGGAAAGGAAAGCTCATGGGAGCCTCAGTTCCCTTAGTCACTTGGTCGCTCGTTGTAATTGTTTGGCCACTCCTCCTCCCTCAAGACCTATGGGATGCTTGGCTGCATGGATGCAGGACCAGGGTGGCTCTTGACTACCAAGAGAATTTTTTAATGCAGGAAAAGACTTCTCTACCCGGGATTAGTGTTTCCAGTTTCTTGTCTTAACTGCTAACTTATGTGTAGTCAATACTGTCTCTACAAATTAAAAAATAAGTGTCATGTATCAAAATCTAAAAATACATATATATTTCCATGAAATTATATATAGAAATCACCCGCCAAAGTGTCTTAAGTGTGGAGATAAGCTGTTAGCAACAGGCGGAAGAGAAAGAGCTGTAGGATCTCTTATCCTTACCATGAATGCTTTGTGGTATTTCAAAAATAATAGGTAATTTCCACTTCAGTGGATTTTATTACCTGTTGCTTCAGTGGACTTTAATTGACAATAATAGAGAACTGAAAACATAATTGTCCGTGCCTTTGTTTTAACTACAAAATTCATTACATATCTAATTTTGCTTTTTAGTGATGCTACAAAAAGAAGAAAAAAAATCCTTCCAGAACTTCCTAAGAATCATTCTGCATGGTAGATGATAATGTTCTTTCTGGATTATTGACTTTTAAAAATACATGTTGATACTATATAGACTAGCTCTGATCTATTGCAAAAATAGATATTCTAGCCTGAACAGCAAAATATGAAGTATTAAATCTAGGTAATAGATCCTGCAGTTCCTTCAGGTGCTTAATAGTTAATGAGTGTAATATCCTTCAAAAGCACTGCAAAGTGAGCATATGGCTCAAAAAACTCCTATGGCATTCCAGGATCAGCGTTGGAAGGCAGGAACAGAAGGTTATAGGAATTGGAGATGGATAAACCTGTTACCTTGTGAGTTACCGCCTCCATTCCTCTGCTGAGATCGGCCCGTACTACTTGATGCTCTTGTTAAAAATTGAGAGAGGGGTTTTGGGGTTACAGGCTATGGTATCTCCATTTGGTTCTCGCAGGTCAGTTTTGTACTTGAATATCTGTGGTTGCTTACTTGTGCCATCAGAATTGAAGGGTCCGGGGCTGAGCGATGCCTGTACGGGCACTGTAGGACACTGCCCTGCCAAAACATGGGTGCTCACCCTGGTCTTGTAGGAGTGGTGGGAGAAGGAATCGGTGGTCGGGGTGGCTCGAGCACGCGCGGAGCGGTGACCTGCCTAACACTGCAGGCTTGATGCCTGCTTGATGCCTGCACCCCGTTTGGGACTGGAAGCCGGTGCCTGATCTGGGCTTATTTATGCCAGAAACCCCCTTTGGGGCACCACTCTGTCTTCAGGCACATGAACTAGTCCCAAAGCACATGTGGCTGCTTGGATTTCATAGTTTGCAGAGCAGCAGTTTATACCCCCAATTTAAGACTCAGACTCTCCCCCCCACACACTTTTTCCCATCACTGTACAAATAAAAGATTTAAAAGATGCTTAAAACAAAATTCTCCCCAGCTGAAACACCCTCCAAGCCAAGTGTACGCCTGAAGCAACCTGAGGTGGTCAAGATGTTATCTTTGATTAAAATGGAAACTGTGGCAAAGCCGTAAGGGCGAAGCCCGCGCAGGGTTTCTGCACCCTGCCACAGCCCGGTTGTGTGTGCACAGACCTGCGCTGTAGATGGTGCCTCTCCTTAGCACTATTTTCCCATAATTGGAGAAGGGCTTAAAATCACCGGTCAGGTAGCAGGGTGTGAAGGTACGATATAACCATACAACAGAGCTTTGTTTATGGACTTTCACGCTAATTATAGCTGAAGTTTTAAATTGAGGCAGATGAGAAAACCTACTGCAGCCAGATACAACCTTTAGCCACGTTCCTCGCTGTACAGGGCGTGAGTGAGCATGTGTCCTGGCAGAGACAACGTTTTAACGTCTCTCCCTCATAACTACCGTCAGGCCAGAAGGCAGAAGACACCCATTTGCTCCTCAGCTGGGTTATCCCTGTCCTCCTCTGGCCAGCCCTGCCTGCTTTTGGGACGGGTTGGGTGTTTTAACATACCTCCCTGGGGAAAGCAGCTGCAGGTGCTTGCTCCATTACAGTTTGCTTTGCTGGGAACTTGTGCACAAACTCAATCAGTTTTACAGTAAAAGTAATGGAAATACGAAAACCACTACTGTAAAGATCCAGCAGCATCCACTGCCCACCCCAGACCGTGCTGCTGCAGCTGGGATGCAGCAGTGCCAGCAGAGAGCCGGCTCCTGGAACGCTGGCACTGGGTAGGGCACAGCCGCTGCAGTGGCTTTCTGCTTATCTTTTCCAGCAGTTACTTTCTTGTGATGGGACAAGTAACAAACTTACTTATAACAGACATAGCTATGTGGGCAGCAGTGCCAGACACAGTGTAAGACGCTCTGGTCTCTCAAGCGCCTCTGCTCCAATTCACAGCATTTTTTCTTTTCGAAGCAGATAACAGTATCTATCCTACCCACCTTGAGCAAATATTTAAGAGATAAGCAGCACTGTTTGTGCTCAGCAGCAGTGACTGGACTCTGCTCATACACCTGGGACACTTTGCTAACCTATTCCGCGGGGCAGATTCAGGTCATGCTCGGTGTCCCGGCTGTAAACAACCCTCTTCCTCCTCTCTGCAGCATTTGCCACAACCTCTACCTCCTCCAGCTCCCCAGCAAAGCCCAAGAGCCAAGTACAGCTGACAGCCGCCATATAAAACGTAGGAAGAGCTGCAGAGCTCATCGGCTTCGCTGTGCATTTGCACTGAGTGGAGCAGGAGGGTGCACGGAGGAGTGGCAGGTATGGCGGAGGGCACCAAGTGGAGCACAGATCTGCATGCTTGCAGCACCCTTGATCAGGCATTTCTCTCTTCTTCCCCTCTCCTCCCATAAAATTAGGAGAGAGACACATTTTAATGACAGTTTGCTGAAATGTGCACTCCCTGCTGATTTGACATTGGGCAGAAAAAGTGTCTACAGAATCAATTTTTAATAAATGTAAACAACTAAATTATGAATGACAAAAATATCATTGAACAGTTAAATATTAATCACATAATTACTTAAATTAATACTTTTAGTGCAATGTTGTGATAGAGAGTTTTACTTACGCAGTGTCTCTGTGCGCGGGGGACGGGACCGCAGCGGTGCCCCCGGCGCTGGGGCTCGGGACCGGAGGGCTCTGCTGGTGCTTGCTGCAACCCCAGCTGCTGGCTGTCCCACAGGTCCTACAATATTGGGTGCTCCTCTTAAAGCCTCTGGAACCAGAATTATTAATGAAGAGCTTAAAAAAGAGAGCTATCAAGAAAATGGCTAACCTGGCCCCAAACCAGAAAGCAACCCCCCAAAAAAAACCTCCCCTGTCCCAGTGTGCTGTTAAACCCCCCAACAGTGGGTGTGTGATGTGCAGAGCCGCGGCTGTTCTCAGTGATGATCTCGGGAAGACTGAGGGTGCTTCAGAGGGAGCTGGGGTGCAAAAAGCCCTGGCTGCTTCTAAGATGGAGTTGGGTGAGTTTATGAAAGAGATGGTGTGCCGCGAGGTTGGGGGCTGGAGTCACTGCCCTGTGGGCCCTGTCTGTGCTCCCATCTCGACAGGCGCTGCAGGGACCTTGTGTGGTGGAAAATGGGGTGCAAGTGTTAACGGGGGGGTGGGGTGGGTAGCAGAAGCCGTCTGTAGGTACTTGCACACAGCACGCGGCTTCCTCCCCTGCCCAAGAAACTAAGAAAAGAATTTACTGGCGCTCTTGTCCTTGTGGGTTGGCTGGCTGCGTTGTTTGTTTTTAATCTAATAAAAGGAGATCTTAATATCATAGTAAAATCGGTACAAAGCTAGAAACTCGCCCCTTGGCGTTTTGGCGAAACATTATTGAAAATGTAAAAGCCTTTAGCAGAAACAACAGAAGCACAAAGAAATTGTAGAAATAGGATCAACAGGTTGTGTTCTGGATGTTGGGAGGGGTGGGGAAGAGCATCCAGCCGGGGCTCAAGGTGCCAGTGAGACCCGCTAAGCTGAAAGCCTGACGCCAGGCCCATCGTGGCTCTGCTCCGCAGGGACATGATCCAGCAATGGCCGGGAGCGGGAGCCCTGCGGGGGTCGGGGTGGGCAGCATTGCAGAGCGGTGGCCGGGCAGTGTGGAAGAGCACATTGCCGGGAGGGCAGGAGCAACTGAGGAGGAGAAACAGACGGCTGGGAAGAGCCGTGCACTGGGAAGATGGTATGAGCGTAGTGGGCCAAGGAGGTGGAGGCAATAGAAAGGCAAGTTTGCCATCCTCAGGCTTGCAACTACTTGGATTGGTCCTGGCTTGGCTTGCTCACTGTCTGGAAATTAAATCTTTTACAGAAATTTTAAGAGTGTTTTTAAATTACTAAGTGAAGCATCTCTTGCAAAAGGTGGGAATGCTCAGACTCACCCATTGCTGTAGGATCCAAGTGCAGCTCTTTTTGCCTCATCTCTGTTTTCCTGTGCCTTCCAGCTCTTCACAAACATCACTAGAAGCACCATTCCCGCGTGCCATGCGCAAGTGCCTCCTGAAAATGCCATTACCCAGCTTGTCCACCAGTACAATACTGAGCATCATGACCACTCATAAAAACAACCATTTTCGGGCTGACCACTGCCCGATCTGAGAGCTGCAGCCGCTCCCCATGACTTTAACTTGCATCACATGGCGGGGCGCTGGAGGGAGCAGCTTCCTGAGGCTGCCAGCCAGACTGGTACCTAATTTCTGATTGAACATCAACAAGTTTACACAGTGCAACACCATTCCCATCCCCTTGCACTTGCCGACTTCCTGGCTCTCTGACAGCCTGTGCGCATTTTGCTTGCGCTCTTCTGCATGCAGCGTTTTGTTCTGGCCGCCCAAGACCCATTCGCTGAGCACGTCGGGTCCCGGTGGGGCTTGTGGAGCTGCCCCGTCAGGCGAATTTTCCGTTCGAAGCTGCCAATTGAGTTCACTTTGTGCTCTCACAGCGTTGCGTTTTCTGATGGACTTTCTACAGGTACGGTTTATAGTGGCGAGACGGGAGAAGCAGGAGCGCTTTCCGTACGCAGCGTTACAACATGCTGCAGTGAAGTTGGTTCTTGGAACATAGCAGCCCCCTAAAACGTCAAATAAATCCTTAAACTATTCATCACACTGTTTTTGGGGTGGCAGTTAAGTCTTTCAACACTCTGCAAGTTTCTTTCCCCAGCAGTAATTTCGCTGGTGAAGAAATACAGCTCAGGGCACTCCACAAAGGCCTCGAAATTCATGTTTTGTTTTCATTACCAAAAAAATGCTTCACTACATTAAAGAGTGGCCCATTAAAATTTTGTACCCTGTCTTCCCTGCGCCCTGTCATTGTTGGCAAACCTTCCCCCATACGCGCGGCAGAGCCGAACAGCAGCCGGCGTGTTGCTTTTGTAGACTTCACAGAGAAAGGGCAGCAAAGGGGAGGAGGTTTAAGGCACAGCCCAGCTTGCTTAGGTGTAAGATCTCAAAACTTCCAATAGCCACGCAAATTTACTCAATAAATGTACTGTACTGAACCTTAGCTGCTCTATCAGTGTTTCCTCTGCTTTCAGTCTAACCCAGCATGGCTCATGTGCATGTCTAAGGAAACAAATTAACTGTCTAGTTCCTGGAATAAAATTCAACACTGTACAAAGCAATATATTTAACTGTCTCAGGCAAATAGGCCTAAAATAACAATGAAAAAGAAAACAATGCATTACTGGAGGCTTACTGAACCTTGGGATTATATAAATTAAATGTTGCAGCATGAACTCGATGGTGTTTTCTGATACCGTTGAAAAGCTAGAGTTTGAGGAAAAACAGTAAACGTATTATAATTAGGGTTTAGGGGAGCATTTGGTTATTCTCATAACTCACTCAGACTAGCTGAATGCTGACACAGGCACGAGAGCAGGCAGTAAAACCTGGAGCTTGCTTAAGAGGGCAGAAAGCTGAATTCAGTGGGAACTTGCTAAGTCCAGTTTTATTTAATATCTCCACAGTTAATTTGGAAATAAACAGCACGTTAATTAAATTTGCAACTAAATTAGCAAGTTAGAAGATCAGACCGAGGTGCAGCTGTGGAGAGCAAATCTCACCGTCTTGCATGAACCACAACCCAAAGCAAGCAGCGTGGGGCGCAGCCGGAAGCACCAGCACTGCGGGTGGCGGCGGGGGAGCAAACCTGCCCCTTCCCATCGCCGGGGTGGGCGCGCGCCTTCCCCGGCCAGGCTGAGGTCTCTCACATCCTGCTGCTGGGCCCGAAATCTTGGGGTGGGGTGGTGATGCTGGAAGGAGGGAGGCAGAGAGGCTGCGGCTGCGGCATCCGCCAGCAGTGCTGGCCGTTGCCTTTGGCAGGGTTTGGTGAGCTCGTTATCCACGGCAGGGGAAAGCCCTGCTCTGGTCACAGCGAGGGACACGGGGGGATTGCATAGCTGAGTCGAAGGGACGGCTCGACAGTGAAATCCAGCAGGCTGCGGGATAGTCTCTCTGGGAAATGGAGGAGTCCTCACTGGCAGGGTTATTTAAGACTTGACTTTGAAACACGAGACACTGTGCAGTTGGGAACAATGCTGCACTGTCAGAGAGATGGACTCAATTACTTAATAGGTCGTTGCTGTCTGTCTCCTGCGATTTTCCTTTCAAGAACATATATTCAGCTGGGTTATTTCTCATGGGAAGACAAAGCGTTCTGAGAGAAGCCAGGCGTTTGGAGGGGAGAGGCGGGAGGAATGGCAGCCAAGCAGATGCCCGGTTTGCTTTCTGCAGAGCATGCTCCTCAGGACGTGGAGAAAGCTGGAGTGATGTAGCTGATGTGGTATTTTGGTCCTGTAACCAGCTGATCCCCCGGTCTCATAGGTCTCACTTCCTTTTCTTTGCTCACGAAAGATTTGCCACGTTGCTTTCTTCTGCCAGACTCTGATCTCCAGGACTACTGGTGGTGGGACTGTGGTCCCACGGGCAGCGCTGCAGATGCTGCAAGGGCCATTAGTTGCTGGTTTGCCAAAACATTCAGCGTTGGATAGTCACTTACCCAGCACTGACACGTCCATACAGCTCGTCTTGGTGTATGGGCAGCCGCTCCTCTAGCACGGAAAGGCTTTGATGGCATTTGGTCAAAGTGACAGCTAAGCTGGAGGAAAAGCTCATGGCCAGGAACCCATCTCCAAGTAACCATTCGGTTCTCCGTTAGCAGGACATGGTGGACAGGGGTGTATAACGGAGCCGGTGACGCACATTCTCACCAAAATTACTCTGCCAGCCGTGGGGTGAGCGTTTCATAGGCACTTTCCTTGTTGGGCCTAACTCGCAGCCCTGGTTCGGGGCAGTGCGAGCTTAGCCCTAGGGCAGCTGCAGGGCTCTGGCAGCTGGTGTGTGCGCCCGTGTCTGCACGTGCACACGCGCTTCGTCTGTGTGAGCGTGCGGGTGCACACACGTGTCTAAGGCATCTCTTTTTGTGCACTTGTTTGTCACCAAATTAAGATACTGCGTTACCTTATGCACATTGAATTGATGCAACTAAATTGGCTGGATGTTCTTAAGCCCTGAGGGTGTAATGAGATTTTGTCTCTTTTGCCCATTTCTTTTTCTTTTCTTTTTTCAGAATAAGTCGTCTGTTTAATGGCACAGAGCCTATTGTCTTGGACAGTTTAAAACAACATTATTTCATTGATCGAGATGGTGAAATTTTCAGATATATATTAAGCTTCCTAAGGACATCTAAGCTACTGCTCCCAGATGACTTTAAGGTAAGGAAAGCTATAGTCTGCAATCCATTCTTTCCTCCCATTCTGTCATTTGTTTTGGTGCAGGTTGGTTTGTGTGCTTGACCTAAACACACTTAACTAAACGTTGCTGTTTATTGTTAGGATTTTTAGTACTTGTGTATTACACCAGGGATGCTATAATTTAATAAATGGACCAATGGTTGTCATGGATACCATAAAAAGTTAAACGATGAAGCTTACGGCTAAATCAGTTTTTCTAAACTAATTGTATTTTCTCACATTTTTAGCTTATTTATCAGGGTGTAACAACAATTAAGAAGCAACATCAGCAACTAGCACTTACCAGGGTTTAATGCTCAGAATCTGAAAGAAATGTTTTAAATTTGATACTTAGAGGGCTTAAATTGTATAAATCTTTTTCTTGTTGGTACAAAAAAGAAACACCCTTAAACAAGCCCATGAGGATTTGTGTTAGATATAACCGATGCAGATACTTTGATTTCAGGAAGTAATCTTTTACACAATTTATGAATGTCAAAATATTCTTGGGAGATGGAATTTACTGAGGGTTTTTTAAGGAGCAATACATGTTGTCTATGAAATAATGGCGCTGGTTGTTGCTTTGCAAATCCTGATTGTTTAAACGCTCTCCTCCTAGCCTTGTTTATTTGGCTTTGCACTTACGAAACTTGCAACATTGTCATCCTTATGTATGAAAATTAGAAGACAAAAGTGTCCAAACTGTAGATGACAAGATTCAACAAAAGCACTAACTCCAGGATGAAATGATGAATAAATTGGGATGGCAACGGGGATCTGCTCAGAGTTAGAGGACGTGGAGCGTTGCTGGAGAGGAAAGTTCCCGCGCCGTGCAGTAAGATTTCACTTTGCATGTTGGACTAGGTAGGCAAGATAATTTGGCCAGTCATTACTGAGTCAGTCCAGATTTGTGGTGGCTTTAGCTTTGGAGTACAGCTGATCCTCATGCTGCAAACCGCTCCTCAGCCATTCTTGCCTAAGTTACGAGTATAATCGTATTTGACCCCGTCATGGGAGTGTTTATAGTTAATGTTGAGCAGACACGCTGTGGAATGGGAGCACAGATCTAGTCCCAAGGCAGGGAGAAGTTTTGGCATTCATGGGTGATTTTGGAGCTTCAGCCCAGAAGGGCTGTCCTGAGCACTGGTCTTTCTGGGGAGCGGCGAGTAGGTCGGGGAGGCTGGCCTGCGGGTTGGGGTGCCATGAAGCAGGGCAAGAGCCAGAGCACTAAGGGGTGGATGCGAGAAAAGCTTTCTACAGAGAAAGGAGAGAAAACTCACAGGTAGGAGTGAAGCTAAAGACCAGACCAGTTCTGTGGATTGTAAGATGGATCAAGTAAAAAGGGGTAGATGGAGAAGTGGTACAGGTGAAATGCCAGAGAGATGCTTTAGTGGCAGCGTTTTGGACAATCTGGTGGGACAAGAAGGTGTGAGAAGAGAGGGTAGAAGAGATGTCGTTCGAGCTGATCATGGCCTCAACCGGCATCCAGATTTCAGAGGTGCTGTGAAACAAAACCAGCAGGATTCAGTAAGAGCCTGGAGGTGAGAGTACTGGTGGATGCCAAGGACTTGTCTGCACAGCAAGCCGCTGGCAGGGCTGGGAGAGACTCGGGAGAGCCGGCGCTGTGCCCGGGCTCAGTCCGTTGTTCCAGACCATCTCTTTGCATAGGGTTAACTGTATTTTAGTTAGTTCCTCCCTGGGAGAGCTTTAGAGCAAACCCCAGGCTAATGAGGGCTCAAGAACAAAGCAAAGTATTGCTAGGTAGGGAGTAACTAAATAAAAATGCGTAGAAGAATGCGCTGCAAAGCTATATTAAAACTGCATTGTAAACGGATTTGACTTCACAGAAATCGTGTAATTTTACCAGCATGATTAAAGTGACAGAAGACAACAATCAAAGGCAGCAAATGGAATCAGTCGGTGTTTCTAAATGCAAAACTCTATTTAAGGTATAAAACCTGACAGGTTTTCCAGTGAGACTTGCATTAAATGTTCTTTATGTCAAACAAAGCATTATCAAGTGTTTTGAATATTTATTAGTTTTTACCCCTTAATTTAATCAAGCAGTTTATTAGCCTCAAGGTTTAGCCAAGTTGCTTTTCAACTTGAATTGCTGCTCAGATGGTTATTTTGGAAAGTTTGGAATGTTAGTACCGCACCAGCGTTATTGTGTTTGCTATTTAAGTGTTGTTTTCAGACTAAGTTAACACTGAAGTGCAGAGAAAGTGGGGTATGTGTTCCTAGGCTAGTGATTCTTTATTATCAAGTCTGACTGGTGTGTTTACAGTGAATATTAATTACACTTCCAACTACTAATAAGCCAGAACTTGAAAGTGTTTAGTATCCGACAGGTCTCCCTGCTGAAAGCAACACTCTAATAGTACATATAATTTTCCTGGGTTTGGGGGATTTTAAGCCACATGAAGTATGCTGAGAAATTACTGTGAGTTTTTTGGCTCGGTTCTCCTTCGCAGCCAGCCTGTGCTGAGCAAGGCGATGGCGAGCAGCCCGGAGCTGCTTGCAGCTCCCTCTTCCTGCACCGGTTCAGAGTCCCTCAACGTGGGTCCACAACACCTTGAGCAACAAATGTCCTCGAGCAGAGCATGGAGCCAGCACCCCCTGGTCTGCCACACTGCTGGGTTAGGGGGTGGCTGGCGCAGGAGCTGCCCCTCCTCTGCAGCCCAAATATTCCCTGCCTTGATCCCCGGCCCCCGCCATCAGAGGTGTTTCACCAGGACATTTATGTGCAGCATCTGTCCCCTTCACTACCAATACACAACTTCACGCAAAACCAGGACTCATCACGCTCATTTGAGACTCACTCCCTGCTTTAAGATCGTCAAACAAAAATAGACATAGGCAATGTGTATATTATTACTCCATCTTAAGGAGAGGAGGAGCACAAATGCACAGGACATCTGAGTTTCGTATGGATTATAGAGGTCACCTGTAGCACCGGAATTGCAAGGCCGGCACGCTAATTTATTAATATCGTTTTAAAATTAGTATGGTTGCATCTCAAACTGACCGTAGCAAATGGCGCAGTTGTCATTGCAGAAGTGAGCAACTTTCTCTCGTAGCCAGGAGTCAGATCTTCACAACACTAAAATATAAAAGAAACGTTGAGTCAGGATGACAGTTTGTTGTTTCATGTAACAAAGAATAATGTGAAAAATGGGCAGAAAGAGCCATTTCAGCCTGTTCAGGAGTCGACATTAAGTACAAAAACAAAGGACCTCTTAAGTACTGAGAGAAGAGCATCAGGTTCACGGGAGACATGGTTTTACAGTTTCTGTTGGCTGTCTCTGCCTGTGGTTAGCAGATCTTTACTGACCCACTGGCACTGATGTCGAAACAGCAGCACAGCTGGCCTTGCAGTCACACTTCCCATCTCCTCCCCAGGAAGATGTCACCCGTGTCAGAGGTGACTGCAGAATTTAGCCAATGTGAAATCCACCAGAAAAAAAGCTTTTCTACTGAATCATGAGCAGAAAATTATTTTGTGAAAGGCAAAAAGCTGCATCTTTGAAAGATCTGTTTACCTTTCCCATGAGATCTAAATGTGGTCCAGAAGTTGTGGATGGAGAAAGGCTGTGTGCATCCCTTTTCCAGGTGACCTAACAGAACTTCCCCACTCATTCCTACAACAGCCACAAGAAGTTGAAGGCTCATGGTACCTCATGGAGGCTTTTTGTGGTACTTTACAGCGAAATCAGAGGCTAGACTGTCCATCTCCCCTTTCAGTCTAGCAAGGGGCACCCTGCTCATGAGCAAGGACTTTGGCTGGTGGGAATCACCTTCGGAGTAAAGCGATTTTCCTTGCTAAACACAAGCAGCTCCGTTAGCTACCAAACATAGTGCTTGACTCTGGGCTGTGCTGCCACAAGGTGCACTGCTGTTAAGAAGTTGGGAAGGTACGGAAATAATCCTTAGAAGAAATGGGAGATGCATCATTAGTCCTGCAGTACAAGGAACTCCTGGATACCGTACAAAATCTGCTGCGGGATGCTGCCTGCTGCTCAGCAACACTGCACTGATGCCAGGGCTGGAGCCTCCGTGAGAGAGAGGGTGCAGTATCTGTATGCATTTATCAGCATATGCCTGGGACAGAAGTTGTATCAGGCTGCTCTGAGGCTGAGTTTCAATGAAACCGTGTGCACTTTGAAACTGTGCTAGGCAGTTAACACCCTGTAGCTACTCCTGTGCCTGGTTCAGCAAAATGTGCCTCTTCTGGATAGGTCCAGCAAGATTCGTATCTGCATCTGCCTTTGGTAAATTATCAAAATGAGCAGCGTGGAAATGTTTTCTTGCAGCTCCTGTGGCACCTCCCTGGCGAGGTCCCTTGTGAGTTGAATTCTTCTACTTCGTATTTCATGTTAAACTTCTGCAAATCATCAGGATAGGATTTTATATCTACAGTACAAGGGTGGAAATACCTATGTCAGTATTACCTGGGCATCCTGAGCATGCTGTGTAGACAGCCCAGAGCTGGGCGTCGCTTCCAGTCCGGTCGCAGCCGCACAGTACTCTGAACGGTGTGTAAAACCTGCATGACAAGATCATGTACTTAGCAGTGTGTCGAGTCCATTACCCTGCCCAAGCACAGGCTTTAGAGAACTGCACCCCCATGCTGTGAACCATTCATTCTCTGTTCCTGGTTTTGCAAAATCCTCTTCCCTCCTTAAATACATTGTCAAATTCCGTGGCGGTGCCCAAGTCACTCAGTGCAGAAATGCCAGATTTCCCGTTGCAGGAGCCAGAGCAGGCCGGGGCGGTGGGGCAGGCTGTGCTGGTGGCGGCTGGGCTGGGGCAGCGTGCAGTAGGTGGAGTGGGGGGGCACGGAAGCTGTGCCTTCCCAGCGCTGTCACTGGTGGACGACTATGAATTTTCTCTTGCCGCTCCTAGCAGCAGACGCTTTTTTATCCCCTCTACTTGTTACAGCATAACAAATTCCCTTTACTGCCACTGTCACAGGCAGGTGCCCGGACTCCCCAACGCCGCACGTGCATGTTGCTTCTTTGCACCGGCACGCCTCAGATTCCCAACTTACAAACCCCTTCCTCCAGGTGCAAAGCCCTTTCCAGCATATTTGTGCTCAACCCAAGTGTGGAATGGACATGGAGATGAGAGTCTTATTTTAAAAACTAACCCAAGCACCTTGGCTTAACCCAGGCAGTTTATGACTGGGTGCATCCCACTGAGCACATGATGCTCCAGCACAGCTCTGGTTTCCACATGGCCGTCTGAAGCATGGCCATATCGTTCTTGGAACAGCAGTGGAAGAGCCGTTTCATCTGAAAACTGGTTGTGTTATCACAAAACGATATCAGAATATATCTTGTTTATTTAGGACAGAAAATTTATCTTGTTTATTTAGGACAAATGATGGCTAGCAGGAGTCACTAAAGAGCTGCATTAGATGCAGTGGGCTAATAGCTGGCTGTGGGGGAGGTAGAGGTATGTGATCCTGGCTTTGTGTGCTTTATGGCATTACTGTTTTGGCCCGGGGGTGCTGGACCATTGAACTCTTGTGATTCAGGATACTGTCAGCCTAGTCCAAAACCCAGTGAAGTCAGTCGAGAATACTCTCATGAATGTAATGGGCTTTGCATCCAGCCTCGGGAGCACTGTACCTTTCTTTACTTTCAGAAATGAAGGACTGGTTTTTATATGGCTGTACCACCTCTTCTGGGTTTTACTGTTGAGTTTTCTTAGCACATATTCAATTGATTGACCTTACAAATAATATGTTATTTTATAGTGACCATGAACACAGGTATTCTAAAACTGGTTTTTCAGGACCTATTGAAAACAGCGGGAGACTTTCCATTGCCTTCAGTAAGCACTGGATGCTCCTGTTCGCTCTACAGCATTAGATTACATTTTTCCTTAGCATTGCATGTTTTCCTTTGCTCAAAAAAGAGATACATGGGACCAGCAGACCCTGCCCGCACCTCTGTCATAACTGCAGTTAAGTGGCGGACTGTGGTGTTCCTGTGTCCCGCATGAAGAAGATTTCAAAAAGTTTGGGGCAGATGTTTTTTAATTTAGGCCACTAATCCCCATAGGTTTAAACCAATCCCATGCTCAGTAACCAGAGAGCTTCACTGGTCGACACAGAGAAAAGCAGTAATGGTTCAGCAGAGTGCTGATTTTGGGGAGGGGGGGAAAATACTTTCTGTCGGCTTCTTCTTTAATCTTCCTGTTGTTTTGTATCTTCCATCTCCTTCCCGTGAGTGTGTTTGTTGCCCTCATTTCTTCCCACTTGCTCTTACCATTCTTTTCTCTCTTTCTACCGTCCTTTTTTCCTCCCTTAGTGGTGCACATATTGTCCCAGCCTTAACAGACATCAAAGAGATGTAAAGGATGGGATGTCCCTTTTGTAACCTGATAACCTTGCTGGTGTCACTGTGAATATTCATACATCTCCAGGCTGTAGGCAGCCCTGGGGTGCAGGAGCACCTCTCCGCTACCGGCAGTGGGTCTGTGGTGCCAAATTTGAACACCGCTAACTGCTTTGGTTCAATAATATCCTGCAGCAACAGATTTTACAGGTTAATTCCAAGCCACTATGAAGTCGCACCTTTTTGTGCTGCACATGCATTGGCCTTTGATTCCCCCTTTTCCCCAAGTCCTGGAGCAGCAGCGCTGCCGCTATTTTTCATGTAATTTTCGTGCCCATTTCTTGATTACTTCTTGTCATGCCCTTCTTTCCAGCCTAAATGATTCCCGTCATTTCACTGTTGTGATTTTTCATTTCATTTCATTGCAGTGGTGGAGAACTGGCCTTTATGTCCAGGTGTTGACCTACAGCATACTCCACAAAAGTCACGTAGCGTACCTGTGGTGCAGCATTTCCATCTGTAAACAGGCGTAAGAGCCAGGAAAGCAAACGGCAGGTCTTTGGAGAGAGGAGCTGGTGCTGTGCTCTTGCTGCTTCTCTTCCCTTCAGGAGGCTGAAGGAGGCGGTGGGGCCGGTGTAAGCAAACCGTCCCTGGGTGCTTCCCCCTCCCTTTCTTCTCTGGCTTGGTCTGGTGGGCACTGCTGCCTCCTCGGGTCTGGGGGGCTGCTGACACCCTTTACCTCAACGTAGTGTCATGCATTTAGGCTGAGGTGGGAAGATCTGTTGGAAATCTGATTAAAAGTTATTCATGAGGATGTGCAGAAGACATCTCAATCAGTGAACTGGGAATTGGATCAAATTGGGAATTTGAATTGCCCAAAGCCCATGTGAAGTGATGGACAAATGGCTGGGAAGAACTGTTTCTTTTAAGCTGTTGGAGTGCACAGCTGAGCTCCCAGCCAGTGGGATGGTCATTACCTCCGTATAATTTACCAGGCTCAAAAGTACACTTTAAATACATGAATAATCATGAAACACAGGGAACAGCTGAGCTGCTGCAGCTGAATTTCAGACTCGGCAAAGACAGGTGAGAAGTGAAGCTGAACTGACATCTCCATCTCGTAACATGTGTGCAAGAGGTGACAATGAAGCCCGAGATCTTCTGTTGTAAGATCAGAAGTGACTATCTGAGGCCAAGAGTGAAGATTAGGGCTCAGGACATCTCCTCTTACATCAGCAGGCTTTGCTTATTGCAGCCAGTTATTTTGATTTCTTAATCCAAAAGTAAATCCTTCTGGCATTGAGCTTGTGGGATAATAAATGAAAGAATAATTCAGTGCAATGGGAACTTCACGGTCAGCTCAAATAGATTCAACGCTAACACCATGTGGTTTTCTGTGTAGGTGTCAGACGAAGACAAAGTATGTGGATACCTGTTGCCTTTGCACTCTTGCTGACAATACATAAGCCTAAGTAGGTCAAACAGGAACAATACTCATTTTTAAAAGAGAACTATAAGCATTTCTAGTTTCTCTCTCTCCCTCTCTTTTTTTTTTTCCCAGGACTTTAATCTTTTATATGAAGAAGCAAAGTATTACCAGCTGCAGCCAATGATTAAGGAACTTGAGCGATGGAAACAAGAGAAAGAACAAAGGAAACATTTCCAGCCTTGTGACTGCTTGGTTGTAAGAGTGACTCCAGATCTGGGGGAAAGAATTGCATTGAGCGGGGAGAAAGCTTTAATAGAAGAGATCTTCCCGGAGACCGGGGACGTCATGTGCAACTCCGTAAACGCAGGCTGGAATCAGGACCCTACCCATGTTATTAGGTTTCCTTTGAACGGATACTGCCGGTTGAATTCAGTGCAGGTAATGGCCTTTCGGTGCTGGCTCATCTATTTGCTGGGGTGTTTTTTTTATTATTTCTTGTTCAATTATATGCAAATTATTTGCTTCTGCCCAATTACCTTCAGTGCTTATACTGCAAGGAGACATTTTCTGCCTGGTGAGATCACAGTCTTTCAGGTTTTCCTAAGTCTAAGCAGAAAAATAGATTTAGATTTTGTGTATGTTAGTGCCATGCTGGTCTCATAATGGTGTTATACTGATAAATGCTAATTTTTTCATCAATGTATAGCCCACAGCAGGTTTTTTTTTCCTCCAAAGTGCCCTCAGGAAGAAAGAGAGAGTTCCAAAAACTACAAAAAAAAATCTCCACACCATTTTATAGAAAATGCAACAATGTGTAAATGCATAATTTATGTCTCACTCATAATTAAATGATGGTGCCTGCGGGATGGACTTAAAAAAATTGATCTCTGCACTTTTTTTTTTTTCAAAAGGATGTTCTATAAAAATTGCCCAGAGTATTTTAAACAAAATGTATTTCATTTTATACTCGGAGTTTTGACATTAGGTTTAAAATTAAACATATGAAACAAAAGAAGATAACCGGACAGATAGGTGGATGGCAGCGGAAATAAATATGTGGCTTGTGTTTAGGCAGCAGCCTTATGGGCAAGGAATGCCATTTCACAAGGCATCACCGCCAGTGCGGCCAAAGCTTTCGTGTTGCAACTGTCCTTGGGCCACGGAGAAGGAACGGTGTTGATGATGCTGTTAACTTCTGCCTTAATTAACAAGGGCAAAACAGAGCTCTTGTTTTTTGCATGTACACCTTTAAAATACGCTGCAAATACTTGTATTATGGAAAGCCACATCAACCTATAGGGGAATATTTCCAAAGTTACTGTCCTCTGCAGAGGTGCTGACTGGGCTGTGGGAATGCTTTAGTGGTCTTGATGAACTTCCCTGTGGGCAAATATCCACCGAAGGGCTGGCCCATGGGACAGGCTGGCCAGACAGGCTGGGGAGGGAGGCGTAATAGCAAGGGAGGGCAAGAACCTAGAGCTGCACAGCAAGCTGAGGTGCCCTCCATCTCCCACACTGCCAGTTGACAACATTTTTGGGAGACCTGCAGTTACCAGGATACGTAAAGGTGGATGGAGTCGTTTTAACAACCTGCATTTGACACTGACACCTCCCTCCTCGGGGCGGCATTCCCTGGCGCACCGTGCACCAAAAGACGCTTTTGTCTGAAACCATTTAAACCCAGCTAGTTTTGGCGATTCTTGGTTAAAGACTCCCAAGTGTTCTATTTGGTTGAACTTTAACAGTCCGATGCCTGTGTATAATTTTGCACATTCCTTAGCAATTCCATGTTTGGCAAGGTTTAGAGTGGGCTGCCCCAAAAATAGAAGGCTGGAGGTGGGTCAGAGGCAGTTCCGTTTGCTGGCAGTGGGAACTGTGATGAATTCATCGCTGTGCTGGGTGGAGAGGGGAGCAGCTGCAGTTTAGCTAAGGTAAGTGCATAGGGAAGCGTGTTCGTGTCTCAGCCACGCTGTCCATGCGATACAGTTAGATGCATGCAAGAAATTAGAATAACTGAAACAATAAAGGGTCACTGTGAGCCACTGCCAGGCTCAACACTGCAAGCAGCCAGTCAAAGCGCTGGATGCCCACATGGCTTAGCACTTGGCTCTATTTTATCCCAAGTGGCATACTGGTAGGAAACGTGTGCTTGTAGTAAAAGCTGAATGCTAATTATTACTATTATTTGAATGTGTTTTGAATTCAGTCAAATTTCAGACCGAATCAAAGAGTCTCTTTGCAGGTTTGTGTTGTGAAAAAAGAGTCTACAGTCTAAGTAATATTATTAAATCACATCATTTTACTAAATTACATCATTTTACTATATAATTAATAGAAAGTGTTTTCAAACACTTTCTGGAAAATGATGCATTTCTGAGACCAAAGGCTGATGAAATCAGCAGCTAATTATCATTGGCTCTGATGGACTCTGGTCAGCGCATAGGCACTGCCCTTCCCCTTCCCAGGATTTTTTGGCAAAACAGTATTACATCAGAAGTTGGAAGTACAGTGAAGTAAGTGCACAGAGTTAAGGGAGATGGGTTAGAAGGGGTAGTGGTTGGAAGAGCAGAATCGTTTCCAAAGAATCTCAAAGAGGGACGCGGTAAGTCTGCCTGCTGTTTGCCAAGATACATCACTTTTGTCTCTTTGTGCCCTGCTGAATGTATTTGGTACCACAACTGCAAATACTTATAAATTCTTTGGATCTTTGGAAAATATTTTCATTAAATGTTTTGTGTCAAGAACTCTGCATATAAAACAAAGAACATCAACATTGAGTAGGTAGTGGCAGCCAAAAAAATAGAGTAGCTCTTAATTTAATGCCCATTTGTAATTACATATAGGTATAGAGTTTTCTTAAGACTGACACTGTTTTTTCAACTCCTCGCAACAGGTTCTGGTGAGATACATGAGCTTACCTTAGAGAAACTTCTGTGATGCTTGTATATGTTGAACATCGAGTCTTCATAATTAAGAATGTATTCGTTAGTATTCTGCAAAATTTAAATGAAATGCAGTAAGTGAAAGTATCATGTTTCTATTTGGAAAACCTTCTGACAAAATCAGATGTGCTCGGAATACTGGAAGACACAGTATATTAAATCCGAGCACAAATCCTCTAGTTAATATTGTGTGTGTGTCTTCCTATACGTAGGAGAATCACAGCTGATACTCATTTACTTTTTGGCATATTCTCTTTGGAGATTTACAGGAAAGTAGCTCTGATTTGATTCAGAGACGCTTACTGGTTTCCCTCTGTCTGTATCTTACCTTCAGAAAAAGTAATGCACATAGAGCCAAATTCACTAAATGGCATTTAAATCTGTTCATGTTCAACATGCCGTTTAGTCTTGTGCACGCACGGGCGCATACAAACCAGTGCTCAGCGCACATGGAGGAAGCCTTTAGGAGCTTTTCTCCATAGACCTGAGCTCAACCTCATCCAAGTTACACTTAAAACTCTACAATATTTAAACATTCTCTGCATTGTTTACAGGATTTGGCCTGTTTTATTTCTTGCTGAGAAAATTGATGATACCAAGGTTTTTAACAACAGATTATAGCCTGCAGTCTAGTCCTTCGAGCGCGTAGGTAGCAAAAATGAATCGCTTTGTTCTGCGTGCGGTGCTCTAAGGTGTAATGTCTACCTGGATTGTGTGTTTGCAGAGAGCTGGCTCGGTGAAGAAAAGTCCTATGTTAACAAGCAGCCTTCCATAGCTTTGGACCGAGGCAAGCCAAGGGCACCCCCGTGCTTGTTTTGTCTTACAAGCAGATTGATTTTAAAAAGTTTTTAGCAAGGATTTTGAAGTCACATCTCTCTCTGAAATCTTACCTGTCAATCCTCTGTTTCGCTATCCAGTTAAATGGAAGAAGCCTCCTTTCCTGTAGCCGGGTTGCCTCTTCTCTTCATCTTGCCAGGTCTAGGAACAGGGACGCACAAACCAGTCAAAATACGCTCCAGCCTGTGAAACAGCTGTCTGATGATGATGACTTTCTCCTCCTTCCCTCTCAACCTCTTGCCTTCCTCTTTGAGCAGGAAGAAGCGTTAGTGTCTGCACCCCATTTCTGTCCTACAGGCTGCGTACAGCCCAGACAAATGAGAGAGTTGTAAGCTTTCTCTCTCTCTCCCCCCCTCTCTCTCATATTTTGATAACCCACTCTCCCCCCCACTTCTTTTAATCTCTCCAGGTTCATTTCTCTTCCATACACAGGGGTGCTTTTTCGATCTTTCAATTCTACAACTTTCTTACAGTATGAAGTATATAAAAATCAGGGCAAAAGTCAGTGAGGTTTGGCAGATGCGACTTTCTGAGAACATAAGTCCCTGTGTCCCAAGGCCAGGCAGAGCTCCTCGGGCAAGCTGCTTTCCAGCAGATTCTGCATGGCTTAGGCAAAGCTGTGCGAGAGCAGCGCCTTTCCTTCCCCTGTCCCTAGCAGCCAGAGTAGCAAGTACAAGATTTTAGTTACCACTAGAAACCCAAACCACGGATTAAAACGCAGATGGCTAACACAGGCAACCTCAAAGGAGGGTTCCCATGGATTAAAACCAGCAAATGCTGCCACGGTTTGCATTGCACTACGATACCACCTTGGATACAGTTGTGCTTTTGAAATCAGTTACCTTTAATACAGGCTCCAAACTGATGTTTCTGGAGGAAGCAACGCCAACATTCAGTCAGAAGCAGCCGTGCACTAAGAAATGCACCTTGGCCTCGCGCGGGTCTGTGTGCAAGGGCAAGGGCAGAGGTCTGGTGTGCGGATCTTTAACATAGTCAGCTTGGGCCTCGAAACATAAGACTTTTAAGTACTACTGCAGTAGGTGTGACGGCTGAAGTGCTTCACAGGGCTAGTAAAACCAAAAAAGAAAGCAAATTCTTTCTGTAACGTAAACCTGTGAGAGCATACAAGTTGACTCCGTCTGAAGTTGGGTGTGTTGCTTAGACACTTCTATAGGTTGAGTGAACAAGTTTTTAAATAGCTTAGTCCATGTCGTTGTGGGTGGCAGACGGCTGTTACAGGAAGATGCTGGTGTTACTAAGTTCATGAGGTTTAGTAAATCATCAGGTTCCCTTCCCAGCGCAGTGGGCCCATGTGCTGTAGCAATGGAAGCGGTACCTTGGGCCGGGTGATACAGGACAGTACAGGCTGCTGCCCCTTGATGGCATTTCTCAGTAGAGAAAAACACAGGAACCATTTTCCCAGGCTACTGCCCAGGACTCAGGAGAGCCGCCAGCGGGAGGGAGGCAGCACGGCATCTCCTCCGGTGGATCTTACGTTGCAGATCTGCCAAGGGTGGATCTGGCATCCGCTCTCACCTAATGCTGAGGAAAGTCTGTGTGTGTCCTGCTCTGCTGGGAAACTGTATATCAACATGCTCACCCATGTGAAAACATGGCCCCTATCCTATTGCCAAGATCAGTATATCCTAGGGTAATGTGCTGTGTGACAGTCTCAGAAATTAAAGTTGCCTCTGGGTTCCTTAAATTCATGCATCTAAATTGCACCAACTTTTCTTTAGAAGGAGAAAGAGAAAATACATATTTGGGCAATACAAATTAACCTCTTTCTTGGGCCAGAACATTTCCTTATTGTCCACGTCTTGGCTCCGCATCCCGGCCCTGCCATGCTTTGCTAAAAGCAGCGCTCCCTTCCAGCGAGGGGAAATCACAGCTGCGATTTCCGTGAAGATCTGCTGGAAGTGTCACTCAGACTCCTAATACCTTTCATCTGCCAAGGAAGAGCTGAGAAATGTTTTCAGCCCCTTTCTGTAAGACTGTTCATATTACTAATGAATAATGGGCACTTTTGATTACGACTTAAACCTGATGTTGCTTTCTATAAGCAGTGAGAGAGCATCAATATCACCACAGTCCAGTATTTTACTATATAATGTACTAAGCTGCTCTGCAGAGTGCTTATTTGTTTGATTAATTTTTGTTTTCTACAGAGGTTTGCTGAGAGCGAGACTTTAATCACAGTGTAGTCATTTAAGAATAAGTTATAGAATTATAGCTGAATAATATTCATTCAACGAGGACTCGAAAGACTAAATCCATCAGTTAGATCCAGTGCTCCTGAATGTTTTTATCACTAAAATTTGCTAAATATTAACCTGATTTTTTCCCCACATTGCAGGTGCTCGAAAGATTATTTCAGAAGGGATTTAACGTGGCAGCTTCATGCGGCGGTGGGGTGGATTCCTCTCAGTTCAGTGAATACGTGCTGTGTCGCGAAGACAGACGACCACAACCTACCCCAACAATCAGAATAAAACAGGAGCCCCTGGACTAGACCCTACCCGTACTCCTTTGTAACCGTAGAAGTGTTTAATAGTCCCTTATGTGAAATACTAAGGATTTGCAAAACAGTATTAGCAAACAGATTTTGACTTTATGTTGCCAATTAGTGGTATTCTGAAACTACCTGTCACATAGCCAGCCATGAAATGTATTTGAAAAACCAGTTGTCCGTTTTTCACGATGAAATTCCTGAGCGTGCTCAGCGTACCAGCCCTGCTGGCAGTGTACTTCGGGCTGAACAGCTGTGGTGGTGAAAAAGACAAAGCTTCATAAACCCCTGACCCTAGATTGGACTTCTGCAGAAAGACCAATTAAAGCAATTTGAATAGATCAGCAGGAGAAACGGTTCTGACAGCCTTTCCAACGATACCCCGATGCTGTGACGCGTGGAAGTGGGCGCCTCCGAGAGGAAGATCGTCCGCTAAAAACTGCACTGAGTATCCTCCCTGACTGCCGCACCTCCTTCATATCAGACGTGCTTTACACCTCCATACGTTACGTTACACTTCCGTGATTGTACTCACTCATGCTAGCAAATGGCTTATTTTTATACAACATTTCCAACTGAAATATCTCTCTGTGGACAGAATCCAGAATCAGAAAAGGACAGATTTATAGTCAACTGGTGCTCAGTATTAAAAAAAACCACACAAACGAAACAAAAAAGCGACAAAAAAAATTGACAAGGCCGATTATGGCAATCTTTGTAAAAGTAGGGATCTGGAAGCACAAAATAAAATGCCATCCACCATCACCCAAGGGTCACATACCTAACGTGGAGCTGTAGTTCTCTTAAAGCCAGTCTTGTTTTGACTCGGAAACTGTTAAGTTTTGCATCATCAAAGAAGCGTGGTTCTGCCAAGCAAGCTCTGCCACCCCTTGTTACTCATTTACTAACCACGTGATAAGCCCCCATTTAGGAGGAAACATTAAGAATTTTGGACAAGCCTACCCTTTACGGGTCTGCAATTTTTGCAAAAAGATGTTAAATCCTCTACTGCCATTGTCCAATGAAAGCAGGCCACCTTTTGTTTAGATTGTTTTTCCTCTGTTATTTTAAACTATTATTAAAATACTGATTCTGTAGCTGCCCTCTATCTGTGTAATTTTCTCTTTAACGAAGCCCGCTGTCTGCAGGAGGTTACTGCTCCTTCCATGAATCAGTATCAGCTCTGACTTGCAGGGCTTCCTAACTCAGGAGACAGCACCATGTTTGCAGGTGCAAGGTTATAAATAGCATTCTGCTAAATCCTGTTTATTGCTGTTTAGCATGATTCATGTGTTAATCACAATTTAGTTTCTCCCACATTAATTTATAGAATACTGTTGTAGATGCTGAATTTTAATTAAACTCTCTTTAGATGCATAAATACGGCCATATAGAACAAGGGACAGAGTATTAAATGGTCAACAATTCTTTAATGCCAAATGATTACAATCAGGCAAAATAAAAAAATCACATTTTAAGACTAACAAAAAGCGATGAGCTGTACTGAATATCCAAGGTACAGTCTAGGCAGGGGTCTAATTTTTGGAAAAGGGCTGGATACCTGTCTGTGGAAAATCAGACCTCTCAGGTTTTCTCACCTTGGTTACTCAACTCGGAAATCTCTTCTGGAAATCTTGGCCGATACGTATTGGCCTGCTAACTTAGCAGAACAGTTGAGCAAATCTGTCTACTTTAAAAGAGTTGTAAAGTTATTTTATTTTGTGGTTTTATACTTGTACGACATTCTAAAGTTGCTAGGCATTGCCATATTTGAATATATGGCACAACATTCACCTTTGTATGTAAGATATCTGTAGAATTGTATATTATACATTTAATATTGTAAAGAACTTAACGTATAATTGTCATGTATTTGTGTATGCACATTTCTTATACAGTACTTCATGCCATAAACATTTCTGTAAAGTAAATGATCAAAAACAAGCAAGTAGGGTGGAACACTCACTGTATCTCCCATGTTGTTTGAAAGAGGTGAGAACTTTCGATTGCGTCTTCTCCGGCCTTTTGCTCCGTTCAGCTTGATGTAGCCATGTCTTACAAAAAGGAAAAAAAAAGTGTTTTATTTATTACTTTCAGACATTGAGTTCACTTTAAGTTCAAATAATCCTTAAAAATCCGTTTAGCTTCGTGTTTTTACCTATATACACTTCTGCCAGGGAGAGTTGGCACTAGCAGCGGCTGGGCGCTTGTCTGTCGGCGCATCCTCTCCGTTCGTTACCTCTCAGCCAGGGGAGAAGGGCCAACACCTCACGTTTACATTTAAACACGGGCCCCGTTCTGCCACCCGTACTCAGGCCAAGCCTCCCCCGAGGTCAGCGTCTGCAAGTGGGACCAGACGCCGCGTACCCGCCGAGCGCCGAGCACGTCCAGCGCCCGCCGAAGGCGCGGGCAGGCAGCTCTCAAAGCCTGGAAGCGGGATGATGCTTTTAGATGTACGTAGAACGCCATTGGAAGTATTTGTGGTTGGTTGGTTTGGTTTTTTTCAGTTTGGTGTTTACCGTATTTTTTTTTATAGCTCAATAAAGCAGCTCCGGTACTTAGGGCAGCTTGCTAAGGTGGCATCGTAAAGGGTTCCAGGCTGCGCCAGCCGAGTTAAATGTGAACTTGAGATGGAAAGTTTGAGCCATGACATCACAACAGTGACTGCAAAATAGCACTAAGGCAAGGAAGACATGTGGAAACAATCACTTTGTTAGAAGAAATATGCCTTTAAAAAAAAAAAAGTTAAGCTAGGACATGTTCTTTTAGTTAGTAACTTCAGGTCACTTATTTAAAGTCTATTACAGTTTCATTTATATCTTTTTTACTTATTTCCCTATATTTTTAGGCAGCAATATCAGCAAAAACTGATTTGAATTTTTACTTCTGGCCTTAAACCATAGCAACATAACTTAATTAAGAACATTGCTCAGCGTCGCTAAAACAGGTTTTAAAATATCACAGAAGCTCCAGTAAAGCTGTGGTGCGCAGCCAGCAAATGTCGTTATTATGAAGTAAACGTAGCCTGGTTTTTCGCCTAATCCAATTGAACAAAATTGTTCCGATTCTCTCTTGCTGAGCACTGAAACTGTGGCTTGAACACGAGTCTTCGCTAGCACTTTCTGTACAACCCTGTTACACCACTGTGCTCCCAAGTCTCGGAAAGAAAGCAAAAGGGAGAATGTTATGTTGTGCTTATTGGACTAAGCGCTTTTGAGGAAACAACTGTTGAGTGCATTCATTCACTGTATTAATAGCATCGAGGTTTGTTGACAATTTTATTAGATGTTTGACAAAGGATAAGAATCAGCACAACAAAACATTGAAGTATTTGGTTTTAATATTTCTTTGTGGGTATTCTGTTAATATTTTAATGCAAAATGTTTCTGAACAGTGCGTAAGAACTACAAGACAATGTGAAATTCATGTTTGATAAATTAATACTGTATGTCACTCGATGTGTTACTTTAGTAAATTGTTTTATTTCTTTACAAAATAAGTACAAATAAGGGAGTATGTTTTCACACAAATTGGGGGTATTTACGAGTATGTACAGAAATCATCAAAATAACGTAATTCTAATAAACACAAGGCCTTTATAAACAATATGTACAAATTATCAATACATTTAAAACATAATTTTACACTTCCTGGCCTTAAATACCTTATGAATAATCTTTTGGCTAAATAGCAGCAGTATAAATTTTCTTCTGCTTTTCATAAACCTTAAAAAATAATTAAAACTTTTGTTTTTAAAACTATTGGACAAATAGTTCTATTTGTGCTTTCGCTATGGTTTCCCATCAAAAAAAAAAGTATTGCCTCAAAAAAGTGGCAAGCGTAACATAGTAACAATTGAAAAAATAAATAAGCAAATGTCTCCCTTCCATGGTTACTGGTAATACTGTTCTGTTTGAAGTACAACTCGTGCCCACCTGCCTGCTTAGTATTCCTATCCGATACCCATTTAAAAGGCTCACACTGACTTCGCTTGGCGTTGGTGCGGGCCCCTTAAATTCCAATTCAGCAAAGCATTTAAAAAGCATTCATCCCACCTTGAAGTACTTAAAACTACTCACAATGCTTAAAGTCACGCGCTTGCTCATGAGCCTCTCCGGACTGGAGTCCTCGGGTCCAATCGTCCAAGGCAAAGGCATCGCCAGTCCCTGCGGCGCTGCCCGGAGCGCGGCGGCAGCGGGCTGCCGGGGCTCACCCCGGCTCTCGCCATTCTCTACGAGTGGAACCGGCCCCCAAAAACTTCCTTTACAGTGGCTTTAAAAATCCATATAGAATACTCTAAAATCTTTACTGAACAATACTCTCTTTTAAACCCACCATTAAACCATACTCTTTGCAATAAATAAATTAAGATATTTTTTAGAAAATAAAACCCAACTTTGATTCACGTTACTAACCAGCTGCTACAAATGTGCAAAAGGTTGAAGAGACTTAGAACTGGAAGCCAGTCAAGGTAACTCAGCTGGGACCCAAACGCACAGATTTCATACACTTAGGATTTGGTTCAGCAAATGGCTCAGGAAATGAGCTGTGCGGTAAAAGCAAAAATCCTAAATATATAAAATTTGTGAGAGTGTGCAGTGGCTATTCTCTTAGCTGTGCAAAAAATTGCAATTATAACTAATCTAAAATAACAACAGGTATCACCATGGTTAGTCAGTGGAAACAGTGCCAGTAAAACTAAAAAGAAAACAAAATCAGCACCGTAAGTGAACATACAGGTTAACACCATGGTTAGGTCCCAATCCTGTGAACCTGTCCCCATCCTCCGTGCCGTGCGATGGTTTAGGTGAGCCATTGCAGCAGCCGCTCCATCTGCCTAACTTCAACGCCATCTACTTCAGCCCTGTCTGAAATGGCCAAATGGAGCAAGACTTTGATGTTGGTTATATCTGTGGATTTGACATTTTAAAACCTTTTGCACATTTTTTTTTGTGTTTTTTAGAATTTTTTTGTTACATAAAGGGAATTTATTGCATGTGTCTGACAATTTTACAAAACAAAATTACTGGAACATTGACTTCTGAAAAAAATAGAAGGCACATTAAAATGACAGCTTTTCAATGCAAGTTGAGCTTCTGTATGGAGAAATCAGTACAATTCTTGGCTTTATTTAAGCAGAGCTCGATAGAGCAGGAGAGAATGGCTCGTTTCTCTTTCCTGTTCCATGTAGAAGATGAAGTCCCTGAGGTTTACGCGAGTTATTTTCTGTCGTGCATACTGCCTGGATGAAGGAGTCCCCAAGCCAGCCTGACTTCCACCGGACATACCGAGGCCCTGCGAAGAAAACACAGCAAAGTCAAAAGTCCTGCAACAGTAAAGAGTTTCCTCACACTCTCAGTTTACAACTACTAACGGCTGGATTGTTTTAAACATCTTAAATGGATTATTATGAGCCTAATTCTGAAGTATTACATGAGATTTTTTTCTTTTTTTTCTGTTCTTCTGAGTCTCACCGAGTTAACCTGAGTAAAGGAACTCAAGCGAAAACACACGTGAGGCTAGACCTTCTTCATGTACCACTCGGGACAAATATGTCCGACTAATTCTGCTACAGTCATGTTAACCGTAGATGTATTTGACCAGTTTAATTTCAGGAGCCTTTTAAGGACAAAACTATTTGCAGCAGATAAAGCCATCTTTAGCGTATCAAATGTGTGCACCATCCTATTCCACATCCTGGGTCTAGGACTGGAAAAAGGTGAGTGGCGTATCGGGATGTTGCTACTGCAATAACCTCTGCAGCTGCAGTCCCACGGGGACCCTGATCCTCCCCTCTGGGCCTCCTGAGGAGAAAGGCTCAGCGTGGGGAGATACTGAACAATCTTGCTCGAGAGCTGAGAGATGGAAAAATTAAATAGAAAAATCACAAAGACTCAGACATTGTGCGATGACAAAGACAAACATTAGTATACTATTCTCTAAAGCGATGTTAAATATTTTTTTTTAAAATTGGTTAAAAGCTACTGAATTACTGAATACTTCATCCTGGCTTTCTATATATAGGGAAAATTCACAAACTGAGAACACTGTGATCTGAATATTTAGAAATTGAAAGGACGTAATTACAGACTCTGCAGTTTTGTTGAGTTTAAAACTGAGACCTGATACATGCACACATTCAACCCTTTTTTCATCCTTAGGAGACCGTTGTTTTTATTAATTCCAATTGATTTCTGACAAAATAAACTGTTCAAACTTAGAAAAATAGGTTTTAATCTCTAAAAAGATTTAAATTATTTTTCAAACCTCTACAACAGCTGGCAAAGTTTTCAATACTTTTAAAATCCCAAATTTACTTACTGCTGCTCTTAATAACCTACCTTTCTTTCCCCAGGAAATACTTATTCTAGGATCTTATTTTGTAGCCATTAAAAATACAGTTAAGCGTAATTTTACTACTGAAAGATTGTAGGGGAAATGTATATGGTATATTGCAAGTGAGACGTAGCACTGTTTTCTCTGTTGTTTTTCTCTCTGTGTACCAGCAGTCAGGCTCCTTGCAGATCTATACCATTCAAGTTATTTCTCCTATATCTGATTATTAAATTACAGTAGTGGGGCAAATCCTATTCTCTTGTAACCACAAACACAAAAGGCTGAATGTAGTGAAATGAATGTGGCTAAGCTTGCAGGCAAGAGAGGGAAAGGCCCACAACCTTCGAGCGCCATCAGCATTTGATCTGAGGGATTCTGTTCTCCAGTATGGAGTAGTTTTTGTTAATAGATTAATTGATCCACCACCTAACCTCACTGCTCATAGGAAAAGCATGTGCTGCAGCTGCAAGGGTTGCTCATCCATGCTGAAGCCAGACACATCCCCAGTGCACAATCCATTTATTTAGTGGGGCTCTGAATTCAGCCTTTACGCCGAAACACTTTGCGTTCCTAAAAGAAATAGCATCATTTAAACTCGTACTCTTTATCTTCCACAGGTCTGGAACGATATCCTACCTTAAGCTGCCTCTCGCCTGCACTTTGACCATGCATCCACTTTGCCAGGGCTGTTGCCACTATTTCCAGCTCTCCAAGGAACCACCGTGTATGTTTTTATTTTAAATCAAGCTAACTCAAAAGTATTTTTCTTTCTTCTCTGTTCCCCACATGGTGCATCTCTCCCCCCACCCCAACTAATACTTATTTCAGATTCATCCTGACTACAGTTCCCAAACAGTGACAGACACATTTGTAAGAAATGTGGCCACCTTAAACTCATTAAAAAATACTGTCAGTAGCATACTGACTAGAACCATCCTGCACACAGTTACCAAATATTAATAGAAAAGCTACTTAATTTTTAAAATTTTTCTTCATATAAAACCATTTCTTGAGTCAGCTGAGGTACATTTACAGCAAATAACTGCTTTCTATTTGGACAGAGTAGCTGGAATTAAGATGTGGTAAGTCATATTCATTGCATTTATCACTTGAGATACTGAACTTTTACGCAGGAAGAGCATATACTTAATGCAACGTCATAACATGACACATTCATAACCGCACTTGTGAGCCAATCAGTTACCTGATAATGTTCTGTAGTTGATTTACAAGGTGGAAAAAATCATAAGAATTATTTTAGAAAGTACAGAAGCACATCTGTAAACTGACAGAACAGTAATTTATATTTGTCAATATGATCTCTAATTTAAATTAAAGGCCAATTTGTTTGGTACTGCATTGTACTCAAAATTATTCTGCAGATGCTATATAAAAAAAGTAGACTACTAAATGCCACAATTTTTTAATTATATACATGAATGCAGGCATAGTTAAAATTAATTGCCAAGAATAAGGAATTGAAGTAATGCAGATTTTTCTCAGGAAGAATCACATTTTTTATCAGCATGATAGACTTTTCATTAACCCAAACAAGCCCTGTGTTGTCTGTATCTATGGTAACTAATAAGAGTTACAAAGATAAAAGCTCTAATAAAAAAATAAACGCTTGTAAATTGTTTACATCCTTTATTTCCTGGCCTGCCACACCCAAGCTATTACCAAATCACACCCACTCAAATATACATCAGTACTAGTTTTTGTATCAGTGAACTTCTATTTATAATTGAAGGGAAATTTAAGATGTTCCAGGCCAGAAAAAACCATTTAATTTATATATGAACTCCTTCTGCCTCTTCATTTTGAGATTGCTTACATACATGAGTTATAGCAACTTCTCATCCCCTTCCACCTTGTCCTCTCCTTTTCCCCACTGCCTCTTCTCCCTTCCTGCTTCAACCCTACTTTCTTGTAACACACCAGGCGACTGCTCACTGCCTTGAAGTTGGCAGCTGCAAATCCCACAGGACAGCAAGGAAGACAGCAGAGAGCAAACAAATTATTCTGTGCTCCACCCGTTCCTCCCAGAGCTACAGAGAGGTGGGCTACAACGGGGCTTTCCTGAGACCCCCCCCCAGCTCCTGCTCCCAGCTGGGACTGAAGAGAAAATCAATTCACGGAAAATCAAATGCGGGAATTTGCAAAAGCGCCATGGTGCCATGCTCCCTGTTAACCCGTAATCCAAGACCCACTGAAACAGGCACAGTCTTTAATGGGCTTTAATGCACTTCAGATACGACAGCTGATGTATATATAGCTTACAGTATTTTAAATAACAGTGTTGGACTGTCAAGCTTGTTTCAACTGTTGGAAGCTACCTAACTTGAAATTATGGCTTAAGAAGAAGAATCAGAGTAATTATTGGTTCAGTATGCTCATTTTGAAGCAATTCTGAATTTATGTCAGATGTGACACAAGATTTGGGCCACCCATCTCAGCCTGTTTGCTATTTTCATGATTGTCCTCTATGAGAAAACTCATGCTGTTGGAAAAGCAGAAAAAAACAGTTCAAAATAAAAATACTGACCAAAGACTTGGTAGATCACTAGGTAAATATACAACAATCTGCCAAGGAAACACGCTCTCACAGTGATAGGGTAGAAAATAAAACAAATAGTCCTGTGCACAGATAATATTATAGAGAATATTAAAGAATACTTACCACAGATAAACCCGGCTTCTCTACAAAGCGTTCGCCACCTTTTACCTCCTCCAGAAATATTCTCAGTCTGCTGCACTACCCTCCACCTCTCACAAACTTCCCCCCGCCTCCCAAACCTTCACCGTTTTCAAAACAGCCTCAGAACTACTCCATGGTCGGCTCTTCTCCCTCCCGTGCTTACCAGCCAGGCAAGCATCACCCCATGGCGTGGCCCACCAGGCTGCATGTGCTCATCAGCCACCCAGCAGACATAAGGCCCCCAAGCCAAACTCACCCCAAAGCCTGCTGAGCTCTTAGAGCAGCCTTTCCTCGCTGGTGAGACCAGCACGTCTCTCTTCCCTGTACCCAAGCCAACAGTCCACATGGAAGTTGTAGGACCTTAAAATCTCGAGCTCCTTCCTACCTCTGTCCCTCTTCTGCTGGCCCCCATCACCAGATTTGATCAGTATTTCCTGAAAGGTTTAAAGGCTACTGGAAAAGAGGACTCAGGGAGACAGACACACCTCGTCTGAAACTTTCATGGACAAAATCCCCTACTGCTCAGAAAGTAAAAATGTCTCTGTGCATTAAATTACAATAATTACAGCAGCAGGCGTATGAAAATTAAACCAAGTAATTCTCAAAAGTGTGCTGTTCCTTGCTCGAGACAGAAGTGCTTTCACTTAAGAAAGAACATGTAATATAAAATCTACACTGGTTTTTATACCAGTGATTTCTACTGTTGAACAATTAAATCAGTTTTTTTCACAAATCTGTATACCTTCAGCTTTGAATTATAGAACCATGGAAATACAGTGCAATATTCTTCTCAGGAAACACAAAGATAAGGGCAAATAGAAGACTGCATTTAATATTTTATCCATCCTTCCTTCACCAGAAAACAATCCAGTCCTGACATCTCTGCTTTGAACATAGTCTTGAACTGCGGCTATTGCTTCTCTGTGACCCAGAGAGACAAGGCAATAATGATAAAAGATCTGCTGGTTTTCTTCCCAGGCTACATGGCACATCCTTGTGGCAGACTTAGACTTCAAGCCAAAGTCTGAAAGTGGGAATCATACAGTAACAATTCAAAGCCAAGCTATCTATGGAGTAAAAAAATACCAGGAATTTTGTCTCTCCACCTTCCATGCACTCAAGAGGAGTGCGAAGATAAGGTATCTATTAGTCTGCTCTTATTCATAAGAGGTCTTGGATCATAAGAAATATTCTGGAGATCTGCAGCAGTGATGTTTACTTGCATAAAGTGCTATTAGATCTTTGGCTGAGAGGCACTTTGTACATGAAAAACAGGTATAATATTATGTATATGATTAGCTGTCCCACGTAATTTAGGGTTTAATTCAGCACCTACTGAGGCTAATAGTAATGATTGCACCGATTTAAATGAGAGCCGAAACATCCTTAAATCAGTATTCCCCTGAAGTACAGAAAAGCAAGTAATAACTGTTTGTCAGCACCTCAAAGATTAACAATACTATATGAAATATAATTATATCTACAAAAAGATTGTGCATCTTCATATGCACAATATGGTGGCTTTACAAGTGTCTTCAGAAAGATTCATCACCAAAAGCTAGCATTTAGGCCTTCAGATCAGCAGCATTTACAGGGAGGATTAGATACCATTATTTCTTCGGAAGCTAGTTATTTTCATTTGCAAACATTTTTATCCTGTACTATTTTAGTGCAACTGTTCCTACATCTCCATTTTGGCACGCGTTAGGTTGCTACACCCTCTTGGATGCAAATGCATCTCATTTCCCCTGGGCACATAAACACACACCTCGCCCTGCAGACAAACATCAGAAAAACTGATTTGCACAAGTATTTACAAGTACTTCAAATACCAACACAATTGCAACATTTCAAAGACAGCATGCAGTAATTTTTATATTAAGAAATAGTAAGAGGAAGGTAAATCATAAGGATACAGAAAGAAAATTTTTTCTTTATAATTACATGATGTTATTTCAACCCAAAGAACTGGGCTGCCATTACAAGAAGAATGCTTTATATGTACTTGCTCTTTGCCTTTATTATGTTAAGCTAAAGTAACATATGCAAGTACTATTATAATTGAAAACCTGCTTTGTAAAACAGCATCACACCAAAAACTTCCAGTTGAGAGAACATGGCATCTATTACCAACCTGACCACCCATTCCTCCCTCTAAGAGAGCATTCCCCCCACAAACTGAATGAGAGCAGGGGCAAAAAGCCGGCCACGCGGCATGTCAGTGGGAAACCACTTGGGAAGAAGAGAAGTCAGCCCCAATGGAAACAAATAATGCAGACAAAGTGTAAGGCAGCTATGGGCGATGACATTTACCTGCTCAAGGGAGATGAGTGTTCAACTGCCCAGTTCTCAACAGGTCATTCTCAGGAAGAAACCAGACTGCAACTAATTTTAACTTCTTAATCAATTTATCCATGCAGATCTCTAAATAATCACTGCATTAATATGAGAAAGAAAAACTCAAGTTTTTCCTGCACAGAGATACAGCTCTGCGTTTCTGCGAAGACCTGTAACTTTCCAAAGATCTTTCTGTATCCCTCACTCCTCCTTGGTATGTGATAAAAATGGATGCCTTGTATCCTCTGACTTCTTGCAACACACTCACGATTTGCTCGGTGGTGCAGGCTCCGGGTCTTTTCATTTACTTTGTTCATGGACCTCTTCACTGTAGCTATAGATCTTGCCAACATCTTTATCCACAAACATCTCATACCTACCACAATTCACTGCCTTTCTTGGACTTAAAAGCAATGACAATTTTACCTGATGAAGAACTCTAAGTTTGGGCTGCATTCTTGCAGTGGTAATTATAAGTGGAATATTCTAGTTATCCTGTTTCCATCATACACATGTATTTTCATTTTGTTTGGAATGTTTCTCCTCCCATGCTTTCCAAATGTTTAATCAAGTGCTGCTCCCTTTGAAATACTAATCCTGCCAAATTTTTTTATTGTTATTTTTCAAGCATTGTGGTGCTTTTCCCTTCTCATCTTTCAATATTAGCATGGGGTTTTTTTGTTGTTGTTCTTTTTTTTTTTTTTAAAGGACTTGCCCATCTTACTCCAGCCCAGTCATGCTGGAGTATATTCTCTCCAAGAGAGAGAATATATTCTCTCTATATATTCTCTCTCTGTGTGGCATCCTATATTCTATAGGAATATAGATGATAGGAATAGGAATATAGGAATATAGAAGATAGAATATATTCCTATATTCTATAGGAATATATAGAATATAGAGCGTTTATCACGCTCTATATTCTATAGGAATATAGAATATATTCCTATATTCTCTCTCAAGAGCCAAGAAATGTCAAACCAACTTTGAGAGAAGCCCTACAGCCCAACTTGCAGGATTCACATTTTCCTTGAATTATATTTGATTCCCATCTGAATTTTCTCTTTCTGGTGATAATCCTTGATATTAGTTCAAAACTATCTCAATTTTACATAGTGGGTGGCCCCTGCTTTTCTAACCTGTATGATTGCAACTTTCCTTTAATCAGAAACTTAAAATAATTAAAATATTCCCAACATTCATCAATCTCTAGACACATATAACTGTAAAATTTAATTGTTTAAATGTCTAATTAAAATATACATCATTGTTATCCAGTAAAGGTTGCATTGTTGGTCTATCTCTTACTGAAGACATGCTGAGCAGAACAACTGTAGGGGACTAGATTGATTCATAGCAGGTTCTGATGAAGAAAAAATCAGCACTAAGAAGTGCATCATGACTAGCTGTACCTCACCTATTTAAGGTGCGACACAGGTATCATATAGCTGTTTCATATATTGCCAGTCCTCCCATGGGAAGAGCGGGAGACAGAGAGAAAGTATCTAAATCTTAACGCTTGTGGGGGGGGGGGGAAAAAAATCTTACAAATGCAAAATCTAAACGCAAAATCACTTTCTCAACTCTTGAGAGCGTGAATTGCCCTCATTCATCTCAACTGACTTTCAGTTCTTAAGCCTAATTATGATGTATAACACCCAGACTTTAAAATAATTACGTTTGCAACTGTGGGCCATCTTGCGCACTCCCAGCAATTGTGCAAGTGCCAATCAAGTGACTTTATGCACCACTTGCCAAACAAAGGGCAAAAATAGCCACAGATCTACCAGTACTTGGCACATTTTATTCCCATGTAAAATTTGCTACGAACAGTGGTATAAACCTTTCCTTATAATTACCAGAGGCTCCTCTGTGGATTGAGGGTAGTATATGGCCCTAATTCGTACACCCAGCCCATTAAATAAAACAAAACAAAGCAGGCAATGCGGTTATCTCAGAATTGAGTGGCAATAAAATTAAGCCCTAAATGCTAATACCTTCAGCTTGGAGGATAAACACATTGTCAGAATACAGTCCAGTGTACAGGAAATAAGACCTTAACATTTGTAAATGAAATGTGGAAGACGGCTAACACTCTTTCTATTACCGCAAATATCATGGAATATAATTAAAGTCTGGTGCATTTCAGGCATTAGGGAGAGATGATAGAGTTCAGCAGGGAGAAGTCGCTGAATCATTTAGCCACTCATTTCTTGATTTCTTAACATTTCTGTTTCTTACAGTTAAGTCTCACTCTTGACTCTTTTTAGGTTAGTGGTTTTGTCTGTTCAGAAAATATTTGAAAAACTTAAATCAGATCGGCACAAAAACTCTCGGAAGAATGGCTCTGAAAAGGAAACAAGGTGGGTTTTCTTTCCTACAGACCTCAGTAAGTTTATGAGAACCCCCATTCAATATGTTCTTTAGTCTCCCCTTCTACATTACGAAGACAGTCCCTTGCACGTCATGGTCACCATGTGCTGTTTATCACGCTGTACTCTTTCTCAAGTCCTTTTCTAAGTCCCTTGCCTTTCTCTCTCTTCCACACCAGGATCACTTCTCCAGGACTCAAAGCAGACGCGCTTCGTGACCTGCATGTCTCCACCACTGCTATCTGGAGGACAGAGAGCAGTGAAATCTAATCTGCCACCAAACTTCAAATTGCTTCAGCATACACACTTCCATCTTTTTTTTTTAAAAAAAAAAAACAACAAAAACCTCTACATCATACTGTCCTCTAACCTCTTAGTGTCAATCCAGGTTCTTCCTTTCTCTCCATTATCTGATAAAATAAGACAGCCAAGCCTTGAGTAAAAAGCAGATCAGTTTAATTTATAAACACTATACTGACAATTTAAACTTCGCTCTAACATTTTAAAAAACCTGTAAACCCCTCTTACTTCATCAATTCCCAAATTTATCTTCCTCCAACCCATTTCATCACAAAGCAAACAACCAACCTTTTAAAGATACTTACATTCAACACAGCCAACAACAGAGAATAAACCTTGAATTTCAAACTAAGCCATTTGGAAAAAAACAAACACACTTGTTTTTGTAAAGTTAAACCTTTCACACTCTCGCAATTATCCCAGATCCACCTCTTTTCATAAAGTGAGATTAAATGCATCACAAAAACTTTCAAGATGATCCTTTAACCAACTGTATCTTGCTGTAACAAAATGATTGAGTAATCCATATCCATATCTAAAAAAAAAAAAATCTCTTCCGTCTACAGATGATCATGGAGGAGACATGATGATGTACAAAAACATTTTTTTCAAATGTTAAAGCTCTACTCTTTGTTATCTCTAACTTCTCATCTTTATGATCCTGATAAATTTGGATACCACTCAGACTACCTCAAGAAAAGAAGAATTAACAAATAAGTATCACAACTATCACCACCTTTCCTTTATTAGAAAAAAATGCAATATACATAGTTACTATTTGAAATAAATTAAAAACCAGATAGCCAAAATCAAAGGCTCCATTACGAACAACTCTAATTAAAACAGGTATTATAATATATAATAGGATATAAGTCTAAGACAGACACAAAATCACCTAATACCATAAATCATCTGATACATATTGAATAGCTATTACTAACAAGTCCCGAAAGCTGACAATGATCAATGCATAAACTGACAAGTCTCTCAGATCTAATTACTCCCAAAATAAAATAAACATGAATTTTACATAAAAAAGAGGGTTGCAACTACAGAAGAAAAACCTTTCCCAAAGTACTAGCCAAAAATGGAGGCTCGTGATGGGATTTTTTTTGGCAAAGTCAAACAAAAGGCAGTGGAGTGTAATATATTCACTGTCTTTGGAAGGGAGCTGGCACAACCAATCATCAGCAACGTGAGAACTCGAACAGATGATGGAAGAGGGCAACTGAGCAGACATACGCCAACGTACACATGCACACACACTGAAGGGGATTACTAAATTAATTAGAGAGGCAAGCGAAAAAACGACGTGGAATTGAGAATGCACCCAATAGTATGGAATGATGCTACTGGCCTGTTTTTACCATTGGCAATAAGAGAGGATAAACAGCTAGCTCTGGTAGGAGCAAGTGCATTATGATACAACACAACATGAGCATTATAAAATGCGAGATGAATCTCAAGCCCAGAGGCTCTTTAGCACCACTCCAAATCACAACTCTCTGCCTTCATTTTTCTTCTTTGCTACCATTCCACTTCTTCTCCCAGTACTTCTGACTTGATTAACCCTTTTTTCTCTTTCTTGTCTTCTACCTTCCTATTTTCATGGTATCACATCAGATTCTTTAAAAAGCATCTGGGTAATAACAGCAGAGAGCAGAGATTATAGATCAGGCGTCAGATTTTCTGAAGTACTCTAACCCAGTGAAGCTCCAGTTGTTTCCAACGAGAAATTTATCACTTCATTGGCACCTTAATAAGATAGGGAGCTCTTTTGAAAATCTGGTCCCTGAGTAAAAGTTACAAAAATCATAAATCAAATCGTAACCTGTTTTTAATGGTCTGAATTCAAGTGCTGTGAATTTGTTTTTTCTTTAAATACTTTCCCCAGAAATTCAAGTATAATGAGCCTGAAACAGACTTCCTGAAATACAAGCTTCATTTTAGTTTTTTGAGAATTAGAAAAGATACAGTTGCATGGTATGCCCAATTTTTTTGTATCCCTTTCTGGAATAGTGAGTTCTGTTGTGCAGTTAAACCAATTATGGCTTTCTCACTAACCTGGCCTGAAATAATGAAATCAATTTTTCAAGAGCTTTTTTGGCTTTCTAAAAACCTGCGTTAGGATCACTGATCTTTCCACACAGTACATATAATGCAGTACCTGAACATGTGTGGCAGTAACATATGGTACAGTAGGTTATAACTATTTTACCATCTGTTCTATCTGAACTCTAACCTTGACAATCCCATATCAGCTTTTCCCGCTAAATGCCGCAGTTCTTAGATTTTGGCTTCTACTTACCCTTTTAAAATCAAGTTGCAGCAAAATGGATGGGTGGATTATATGCTGCTCTTCAGAAGCCTTCACTGCTCCCCAGGTGACTTAATTTGGTCAGGGTCTTAAACAAACAATTCCTTCAAAATTACAGGCTTTTTTTTTTTCAGTTAATAACACAAATCAGTAAACAGAACATTCTTTATTCTGAAAAATATTGCTCAAGATCCTGCCGTACTCATTTATAAAGTACTTTGTTTCTATTACGCTCTTATTTCGAAAAGTGCATCACCTTCAGTGGAACTACAGTGGACTCAATACTTTCCAAGAGCAAACTTCAGGTTTTTAGCAATGTTCCCCACAACGCTTGACTCAGTCTCTGTCTAACCAACTCACACTATGAAGCAGACTGAGTATAATTTGGTTTTTGCACAGACAGCAACATTATTATAACACCTCACCATCTTGCTACTCTGTGTACCCATAAAAACTAAACAGTAGCATCATACTGAAAAGTAAAATGTTAATTTTATGGCAATAAACACAAGTTCTCCCCAAAGTTCGGAAAACTGGACAGATTCTGTAATTCAAGAGAGGACATTTGAAACTTTTATTATTATTGGGATTTTTTGTTGTTGTTTTTGTGGATTGTTTTGTTTTGTTTTGTTTTTTTTTTCTTTTAAAGACTTGCATCCCATGTCATCAAGTTCTATTTTCATAAAGATGTTGGAGTTTGAAAGTCTAAGCTTTAATGCTAGGGATTGCCAGAACAGCTCATCTGGCGGACTGCTTTCAAATTTAAAGTCTGCCTTGTTTACAAAAACTCAAAGAATAGCTACACAGTAATTAAAATCCATGAAAGACCATGGCTTTGGTATAATTTATACATACCCATCCAAAACTACTACATACACACAGACATATAGAAAACATAAATATATATTTAATAAATACTAATGATAGCCACAAGAACATACGCACCTCTAGTTTTTATTATATGTAAATAAAGCATTAGCACTTGACAGTACTAGTTCTTATGGATGATGAAATTGAAGAAAGAATCAAATATGGTTATCACCAATTACTATTTTACAATATCTAGATTCAACTCAAAATATTAAATCATAACAGCTCAGTAAACTCTGACTCATTATCAACTGAACCAGACTGTAATGCCTACATAATGAAAACTACATTTATAAAAGAATACCTTTGTAAAATGATTTAACTTTTAAAATGAGTATAATCCCTTCTCATTAAAGGTATTCATATCGTCTCCGTTTTGAAATACCGTATAATTTCTACAAACATTGTTTCCCTTCTGATTTCTGTTTAGTATCTGAACAAAAGGGGAATTCGATTTTTTGAATGTGTGAAGAAATCAGTTCATGAGATATAATTTTGCTGTTTCACACATGAGTAGTTTAAATATGTTATTCAATGTTATCTTGAGGCACAAACATAAGGCATGTAGGTTAGAGAAGTCAAAACTACATACTAGCCTGCTACCTCAAATGTCTTTCAAAATACCCAACAGAAGATATCATGGAAACTATGGTTTAATTAAAGAACATTGAATTTTAGTTCTAATCAGGGTCCTACCACAAAAATAGCATACAGTAACTATACAAATATTCAGACTCCCTGAATATACATATATAATTCCACACATGTTTTCCAACTACACAAAACCATCTATATTTTATAGCTGTAGTTGAGGGAAGAGAGAAGTATTTATTTTCTTTTGGAGTTTATGCTAAAACAGCCTCTTCCTTCCCAATACAATGCAAGAGAAATAAAAGCTTTAATGGATAACAACTAGAGTTTACACTTCACTTTTCCTCTCCAAATACAGGAGGACATTAGCTTCGCCCCCCACAATTCTCTTTTGCATTCAAATATTTCCACCTCTGCATAAAAATGACTTTTATTATGCAGTTTCGAAGACTTGCCTAGGTCGACACCCCAGGAGCATAATCCTGATTCACAAAACAAAAACATCTAATTACCCCAGCTGCATAATTCATTGGCCCATAAATAAAAGTTGGCCAAACCATGATCTTATCTGACAGACTCTAGGGAGCACGTGTGGGAATCTCACTATGGGCTTTGCAACTGGAGGTCAAGAGCTCCGCTTGGGCGTCTTGGTCTCGCCAAGGAGAACGAGGGCAAAGGAGAGGATGCCATCTTGCAACCTGGAACTTGTACACTTGCAGGCAGCTAGTCCCGTCTTTGGTCGCTCAGTCTGTTTGCAGGTGAATCATTTAACAAGAGGTTTCTATCTGAGCTGTGATCCTCCACAGCCTTACACACTGCAATAAGCCACATGTGCTTTGTGATTAACTGAACTGCGGTAGTAATGAGCAAGAGAAAATACTGGAATTGGCAATACTGTAAGTATATACTACAGGTTTGCTTTCAATCGCATTGAGAGGCAAGATTGTAATTTGAAAATCAGACATTGCTCAGATGAAAAAAAATGAAACACACTTACTGAGTGTGCATCTATTACTTTGCATCTATTTTTCCTACAATGCTGATGAAAAGCTACGTACATTCACACTATTCTGGCAAACTTCCCAACAGAAACAGAAACCTTTCTGACACTGTCTATAGAGAATTTCTGCAGGTCCCTTTATTATTGCTTGTTTGTTTTAATTTACCAGAGTTGTTCTTAAGTTCCATCTAACCTTTGAAAAACAGCATCTGGTTTGTTTTCATGATCAAGTCTCTGCAACTCACTAAATTACAAATAAAGACAAGACCTGGGCCACTCTTGGTGCCAGCTAGCAAAACACCTTATGGTCTCACATGAATTTCAAATAGAAAGAAATTATTTTTAAAAGAACTATGAATTGGGTTCTAACGTGTAACATTTTACCACATAACAAAGACTAAGCCAGAAAACATTTCAATTCTCAACAACGTTTTCATTCTGCGTTGTAACAAACATGAGTGGCAGAGAGACTCGTCAACCCAGTGGCTAAGGCACTATTCATCTTTCATCTCCCAGATCTGGGCTGCAACCACTCGGCAATAGACTCACTTTCTCACTAGAAATGTCATCTTGGAGCTGAGAAACCTTCTTGACAAATATGTTTTTGAAACAGATGTATTTTTGCTAAACATTTTATCTTTGACAAAAATATATTTTGACAGAGAAAGTTTCATTGCAAATTTTTTTCACCAGCTCTAATAACAAGTTAGACTTTTAGGGCCTAAGTAGGGAAAGTTGCTCAGACTGTGCCTTGCTGATTGAGATGAGGTCTCCCCGGCTAGAGCAATGACTATTGCTGTAGCTACAGCAATGGAAATATATGTCAATTATCCATTGGTCTGTCCTGATTTACCTGTGTTTACCCTAAAACAATAAGCTACAGGTCCCCCCTCACTGTGGCATTCAGAGCAAGGCTAAGAATGGGACCTAAACCTGCCTCATCCTCCTCAGCTGGTCTTCACAGCTATGTCTGAATGACTACTTTATGTACTTAAGTAGTAATTAACAACAGAAATGTTTAGAATAAACGAGTAAGGACAGGGCGTTTGAAAAAGAGTTAACAGATGTCCTTAACATTGCTGCTGGCCTAATAACACTGCTGCAGTAATTTATTTGATGTGGAGTTTATTTAGCTGCTGCAAACATATAGGGTTATAATAATCATAAGCAGGTTGCATTAAGCACAATACATCTTGGATGTGTAACATAGTGTTAAAAATAATCCCAGAAACAGTATGCCTTAAAGATATTATATGTGCAGTATCTTCTACAATCTGATTGTGAAAAGCTACCCAGAAAGCATCTTTCAAACTTAAAAAATTATTAAAAAAATACAAAAAACAAGACTTCTTTTACAGATAATTTTGCCTATATTTTGGGATAGCAAACATTCAATTCAAACATCAAATCCTGGCATACTTCAGTAAGCTATCAGCACAGCAGTGCTGCCTTTTTTCCTTTGAAAAATGAAAGAATTAAATTCAAAACAAACAACTTCAATTTAACACCAAACTACAGGATAACCAATCTTAAAAATGTCAAATTGTAATGGATCTTAATACCCATATAAAACACAAAAATAGTGGCATTGTTCCTTGGTAATGCATAGCAACCTTACAGAATTTCAGTGAAGGAGAAAGAAGGGAAAAACACCTTATTACTTCTAACTCCTGCGAGCCATTTTGGTCTCCAAAGGTTTTAGACTGCCTCAGGCCATGTGTCTGCAGTGTTTCGGGAAATGACTTGCCTTCGCACGAACACTGCTATGTTCTGCAGCACTGCTGCCCCCCAGCATCCCCGCTCAATTTCTATTTAACTCTTCCTTACCTGTATCAGCCTTTTTCCCCCTTTTTTGCAGCAAGATTTCAGAAAGGTTTTGCTTAAAAAAAACCCACAAAAACACAAACCAAAAACCCTTCTGCTTTTTCTGACAAGTTTTCTCAGAAACGAACAGGACTAGAATTTATCTCTATAAATCTTTGAGAGGAAAAGGAAATCAATTTTAAACTAAAATATTTGGTAAGAAAACTAGTAGAGCCAGCAATCATCATGGAGCTTTGAAGTTTGATATTGCTCAAATGTTTGTCTGTTTCACCTCAATTAACAAAGAATAGTTAGAAAACAGAAAGTCATCAACATCCCCATAGAAAACAATGGCACTACTAAAATTCTTCACCTATCACTGTATTTAGATTTTTAATTACACTCCTAACGCCACATAACAGGCTACAATTAAGTCCCTGGATAAGGCCTTGTAACTATTAACTAATTTGTCTTAGTAGCAGTGTACGAAAGATAATAGGAAATGACCCATCTCTTATAGACAGAAAAATTCTCTCCTTCTAATTTTTTAAACTCACTTAGCAGACATGTTTTGTGTTTCCCTCTATTTTCTATAAAGATTCAAGGCTCTGCACTGCAAGCTATTTTGCTTGATAGCTTTTTTAAAAACCTCTAGAAAATTCTTAGCCAAGGTCACTGCTGATTGACTCAAAATATGACAGAGTATGAGGCTACTAAAATATTCTGTTCATCTCAGAGGTTGAGTAAGCAGCTCTAACTAAGAGGAAAATCAATATAATACTTCACAGTGAGGAAGAAAATGGAAAATAGTTTAGCAGTTAAGTGGTTAATGCAATTCCTAAGTGTTCAGCAATCATTGCAATTTAGTGCCATTTCGATTATTACACAATAAACAGACCATGTTGTCTGGAAGCAAATTTTTATGAGTATAGCTGAAGGGGTTGCAACTTATTTAGCTGCTGAAACTCTAAGGGAAAGAACATTTCTGAATGCTAACACTACAGATCAGAAATATACAGGTACACTAGAAAGGTTATTTTTAGGTCACTACTATGGTAACTAACCACACTGACCTTTAAAATTAGTATGCAGTTCAAGAAAAATGAAGTTCAGTAAAATGTTCTTTAAACAGGATCATTTTAATAAACAATATTGCACATCCTTACAGCAGAATGTTGTCACTTTTTACAGCTATTAATTTTACTTTTGGATCATAGCATCATAACATAATGTTAAGTATATCATGATGCAGAACTGACTAGGAAAAAACATGTAAACAGCCAGAAAACTGATTAAACTATCATTAATTCATGTTTAAAGATTTTTTTTAAAATAAATTAAGAATGGCTATATTTATTTTTGCAGAATAAAATAAAACTGCTAGCTGGAGAAGGACAGTTTTTCATATAATGTGAAGTCACAGAAACATTCAGAATCGGTATAGTTAAAATCATGTTATTTTGACTCATTTTGTTGAAATACAGAATTTTAAGTGGATTTCAAGAGCAAACCCAGTTCTGCAATTTATAAATTCAAAGACAAACAGGTGAGAGTTATGTTCAGGACAGATGAGATAAATAGCACGAGATTAAGAGTGTATAGTTGATGGCAGTAGGGACTCAATAAAGGAAACAGTATTTTGACCGAAAGTACCATCTGAATCCAATATACTAATGTTTACTTAGACAAAACTTCAATTAGAATCACGGTTTTAATAAATAATATATTATGCGTCAGTCCATGAGGTAAGAAATGGAAATCAAATTTTGGCTGGTGTGCTGGCTGTTCAACAAAACCACCATTACAGAGAATATATTAACAGTATGTAGTATGCTGAAACTTGGAAAGATCCAATTTACCCCATCAACTTACAATCATCAAACACAGAACACAACTGTTCTAATTTCATTAAGATTAGTCTCAGCCATGTTTGAGACAGCTTATAATGCTATATCAAATGGCTGATAGTAAACCAGATACATAGTCAGAAAATATTATATATGTCTATATGTATGTATGTATAGAGAGGGAGTGAGATACACACAAGCATTTTAGTCTAAGTTATACTGTAGACCTTTTTTAAATTGTGGCTCTTCCAGAAGAATAAAAAATTAATTTTAAAAAGGAAAAATCATATCTGCATTTTTTCAAGACTCAATGTGCTTCTGAATAACATTGCTCTTGAAGTGACTTTTAAATGTCTGGATCACAATTTCTAGGAAAAAGAGAGAAAAAAATCTCTACAGCTAGTGGGATTGTGGGTCACCAGTACAGTTTTCCTGTGTTCCTTGAATACTGCATTATACCCACACCTCTTTGTTAGTCACAGGCAGGATAGATGGATGCTGGTCAATTAGTAACTATATCCACCCTTAAGCCCCATCTGAAAATAAGCTCTCTTACAATATACGCTGTACAAAGACACAGCAAGGGACAGGCACAATTAGCAATCTAACAAAAAAAAAATCCAACCAAAATAAAAAAAAAAAAAACAGAAGAAAAGGATGGATGATAAGCTCTACTAATATCCTGATTTTACAACCAGGGATCTCAGCGCAGCCATTGGAGTGAGTCAGTCCACTTCCCGGGGCCACCCAGGAAGCTGCAACTCTCGGCAAGTGGATCCAAACCTGTGCCAAGGACTATAAACACAGATAGGAAACCTAATCTCACACACGTTGGGTTGAATGTTAATGTAAATGTTTTCCAGGTTAAAAATTCAATTGAGAAAGCACAGAAATATACATCTAATCTGTCCATGTTTAAAACTGGGCACCCAGGGCAAGCTGATTTCTCTCCATTGGTGCTAATGGAGCTACACTAGCAGCCATACTCCTTTTTTTCTATCTAATCAATACTTACACAATAGCTTTTCTTACTAAAAAAAAAATTAAGCAGTTTATAAACATGTAGTGACATGACAATAGGGTCTTGTTTCCAAAATGTAAAGCAAAATCTTAAACTTTACTTTTCTGAAAATTTAAGACCTACTGGTTAGTCTCCCCCACCTTTCCATGGGGTAATTTTGCAGATAGTAAATAAAAAAAATTGTCATTTTTTGAAAGCAAACCAAGACTGAGCATTCTTCTTGACATCTTTTCAGCCAAGATTGCTTATAGCTGTTGGCCACTGAATGAGCTTATTTAAAGAATGGAAGCTTGTAAGTGTGCCAGCCAGATGAGAATGCTAAGCAGGAAGGGAACAAGCTAACACAACAGGTAGACTGCCTGTATGGAAAAAATTTCCCCCAAATTAGTCTCTCATCAGCAAAGACCACCAGTAAAGACATTCGTTCTGCTGTACCGTATGTTACAATCTCCAAATTTATGTTAAAATAGATCCAGGTTCTGACAGGTTATTTTTCATTTGCTACTTGACTGGTATTTATACAAACAAAACAAAATTTCGGTTAAAACAGAAAAAAAAAATGCTAATGTAAGTAGTAATTCGGAAGTAAAGTTCCACCAATATTACATTTTCCAGCCTGATACAATAACAGAAACACGAAGCAGAAATAATTACTGCCTGACATTAGGAAAAACGATGGTGATTAACCACACAGGTTTAGCTTTAAAATACAGATTTCACTGCAATACCATAGCCACATATGAGTATCCAGCTTTAAAAAGAAACTGCTAATTCAAAGGAGAGAGTGGAGGGGGGTTTTGTGTGTATAAATATATATTCTTTTCATCTATTTAGTGTGCAAATTTATTTAAAATACAATAAAATGACAGGCAGGTCTAAAGACTAAATACAAAAATACAAGAATGTCAAATGAACAAACTTTTTCCCTCTGCAGTTTTTATTTTATTATTAGATGCTATTCCTAACTTGTTAAAATTGATCAAATAGAAAGCTGTGAATAGAGAAAAAATTAAGCCAACTAGAAAAGTGTGACTTGGATTTAATATTTTATAATTGCCAAGGGACATACTGAGATCAATGAATTTTTGCCCGAGATGAACGTCAGAAAGAGATGTACTTCAGTCTTTTAGGGAACATTGGTCTATTTAATTCTTGTGTCTGATGCATGTGAAATATGCCTGTCTTGGCCTTCTTTCTTGCCTTAAGGCCATGCCGGAGGCAGACATTACCACTTTTAATAGGCCGCCATCTGAGGAATGGCAAGGGATCCAATAACCCATCGACTCTAATGGATTTGCCTGTTTATTCACTTACACCTTTTTTGCAGCTAATTTTAGTTTTGCATGCTGAGTTGTTTCACTTTAAATTAAATGAATAGAAACAAAGGGGAAAAGACTGTGCAGCTAATAAACCATGATTATTTTCGAAGTTCTTCGCAACAGGATCCTCCATATACCAAGGTATATCACTTGAGAACAGATTCGCTGCTGTGTTTTTCCACTTGTTGTCAAAATTAACAAAGCTTCTTTTAAATTTAGTGAGACAAAAAGTAGGTTATTATAAACTCTTGCTTATAAAGTACTGATGATTTGCAGCAGTTTAAGCACCCAGCTTCAAATCATGATGAGGGTTGTGAGCATCTTCAAAGAATAATACAGGTAAAGTTAATGATTGTACAGTATTATCAGCAACAAAAATAGTATAGAGTTTCATCTAGCCCTTCATGTATACTTTGAAGATCAGATGTGATACTTAATGCATGACTTATAAACCAAATGGAGTTCCTCTAGATACAATGGAACTCCAAGTAATAAAAATTTTCACTACATTCTTCCTCCCTTTCCTTGGGAGACAGCCTCTTGCATCTCACCCTCCTCTGCAAAAGCTACCGTTCATCAACCTCTTTTTCCAGACCCATCAGTTCAGGTGCTTTGCTTTTCTGAGAAAGGCTGAAAGAAACTTACTCAGGGGCCATCACTGCAAGTCTCAGCTTCAAAATAGCCTTCTGTTAGTTACAAAGAGGCCTTTTCTCCAAGTTTGGTTCAGCCTCACCGTTCTCAGTGCTCCCCAGTCTCCATCAGTTAAGAGAGCGAGCAGACAAGGGCCAGGTGTCACCTGCTGATGACAGGTCATTCACCGAAGCTCCGCAGGAGCCTTTGTGTCCCCACCCTGGGGGAATGCATCCCTTCTGGGTACACCAACAGCCTTCTGACAATTGCCTGCCCTGAGGAAATCACCGTCAGCTTTCTGGCAGCAAGTAATTAAATCCAGTCAGGAGTCACCTTTTTTAAAAGGCATAAAAATAATACGGCTTCTACTTCCGGAAAGAACAGACCAGGCTCAGTCCCTGAGGTAACCAAAATACAGCACCTCTGGGGTCATCACAGAAAAAACAACTACTGAACTGTGTCAATCCCCAGAGACTCCTACTTCACTGGTGTAAAAAACCTTTTATTTTCTGTAATAAAATTGCATAAAATACAGCAGCACTTGGTCACTTGTTCCCTCTTCATGGCAGAAATCTAAATGTGTGACGTCTATGAAAGCTAGTAGTATGCTGTAAGGTTTGTTGACCAAATTGCAGAAATATGGCTACGAAAAACTAACATTAAGAGCCAAAAACTTGAGAGCCAAAACTGCACCACTCCGTGCCGCAGCTGCAGGGAGAGCGGAGATGCATGTCAAGATGCAGCAAGTCGCCTGCCGTTAGAGGGGGGCTTGTGTACCCCTTCATTTAGAAAAACATGTTTTGTTCGGAAGCTTCTGCCCCTGTAAAACAGTGTCTGTAGCACTAAATAGCCATAAAACAATGTAAAAACTCTCCTTGCAGAGAAACAGATTAGAACAAAAAAGGGCCTGTATCATTTAGAAGGATCCATAGTGATACCAATTACTAACGCAGAAGGAAAGTGAAGCAGCTACAAGCAAGTGGGTTTTTTTTCCTCTAGCTGGTTATGTTTTCTTTTAAGGAATCACATTATGAATCTGGCATCTCCTTATTTTTGCCACAAAGACTTAACTTCCTTTTATACCATTTGCTGATCTCTTACAGATTCTTTAATAACATGGTGTGACATGGAATCAACTGAGAGGCTTTACCAGGGCTTTCGGGCTGGATTTGGGGCTCGGGTTTTTGTCACTCAGTGACTTACAAGACGTAGAAGTATGTATTTCAAAGGATGATCCACCCATTATGAAAATTAGCATCTTAGCTTTGCATTCATTTTGTTGCTAGCAAACCTGTTTTCTCTCAGAATTGAGATTGCAGTGGGAGACCTTTTTTTCTGACACAAAACTATCATCGCTACCCCCTTAAATATATCGCAAGAATTAAAATAAGGCTCCTCAAATAATTTCAAACAGATCTACATATCTAAAGCATAAATCTGTTTAGGAGATGAATATTTTTGGATAGTTACAAATCCAGCTTTCCTTTTAAAATGGTAACTCAGGCCTATTACTTAAATGTCTCTACAACACCAAACTAATAGGACATTTTACAAGCTTGCAGACCAGTTAAAATAATCTGTCTGCTTTAGATATGTTTAAGTGAATCTGCAAAACAGGAGAAGTTACATAGCAGCAGAATAATTTTTTTCCCCCAAATCGTATTTGTAGACCTGGATACTAACTCCCAGACACACTGTGCAAAGAAAAATGGGAACAACAGACTGAAGTTGGGATTGATTTACTTCATTAGCTGGGATTACAAGTTTAACTTACAAACCAGAGGTCAAAATTTCTCATTAACAAGGGGGCCATGAATCGCTGCAGGGCTTGGTTCAAGAGGAGACCACTCTTATTACTAACTACACATTTCAATCTGTCTTTGATGTTCTCCTTCTACCCTCCTCCCTTTTATTTTTTGGCAGAGGAGTTGATTTTAATTGTAGCTATACAACACAGCTCAGTTTGCCTGAGAGCCAGCCTCCACATCTGCAGCGAGTGCAGTTCTAGTGATATTGGGTGCAGTCCATAGCTTAGGGCTAATTTTAATGGCTCCCCTTTTCATACAAGGCTCAGATTGTTTTCCACGTGATTCCTGTTAATTTAGCTGCAGGAAAGGGCATCAGTTTTCCTTGTGAGTTTCTGATCCATACTTCTAAACTAGGTGAAATGTATTAAAGAAGAGAAATGATCACAAAATGAGAGATTCAATTTTCTACTACCTCCTTAAACTGATAAAGCAAGTAATCCCACAATTTTAATACTCAAAAGAGAAATACAAGACAAACGGTATTTTTCTTATGTCTGTATATTGATAAGCCTTTCATTTGTGAAATGCTGTAAAGAAGCTCTTGAAATCTCTAACAATGCTAAGGGTTAAAAAAGGAATGCTTACACGTCTGCATATTGTACGTTTTCAAAATCTACAGATTCAAACTAAGATTTCACGTACATTTCACAAAACAAGTAAGAGTTGTGTGCATTATGGCAGCAGATGGTGTAGTACACCGTCAAATAATAAAATGTTTAATGCATATTTTCTATTTTTGATGAATAGAACTAAAGTAACTGTAAATAGTCAAAGATAGAGTATTCAAACAGCTGAAAGGTCCTCATTTTATAGGACCTACTACAGTTTTTAAAGGAAAACATGCCACTGATGCTGGTTAAACAGCTGAAATTTTCATATATTATGTATAGTTAAAATCACAATCAAATTTGCCTCAGCAATCAAAGTTATACTCTACACAATCATAACTGCCTTTAAGCATTGCAAAAATTTAAAAACCCTGAAAAATTGAGCATAGTCAATTTTTACAAGTAAAAAATGACACAGATATCATTTTAACAGAAATACAGTATGATGATAATATTTTTTCATAATTTAAATGTAGAAAAATGATTGCTAAGAGTAATGGTTACCAAAATAATTTTTCATAGATATACAGTGTCTTGTCTTTGTTTACATACACCTATTTTGACTACAAAGAGACATCCTCTCCAGCTTCATACCTATTTATTACTAGTAATGAAAGACAATTTTGCACATGGTAAATTCATACAGGTTTATGATGCAAAACCCTAAGGTGAAAAGGCAGGAACAATTAGGTGAGTAATTTTAATTCAGGACCAATACAAATTTCTATTTATTCCAATAGACAAAAATCTCCTGTATATTACCCAGATCTATTCTGCGTTTCCCATTTTCTATTGGGCCAGTTTTCACTTCAGATGTAACACTTGAGGGTAGCATATATATAAAATCACTTTCGCTTACTTGTTTATATTAACAGTTGCTGTTAATACTCGGTTTTCCAAGCTTTACCAGTTGTCAGCCAGTGTTGAAGTATTAAACGGTATGCTTTTAATTCACACTCTGAGCCGAGTATAAACTTTTTCTGATGGCCAAGTAAGTTCTCTTTTGTGCAAGTCTTCTATTACTAGTTTGTAACTAATCTGCCTGCTGCAACTTTATAAAGACCCTTTGTTTGCTTCTGGAACCAAGATTTAGGGAGATATAAGGCAAGGCGGGCTTGGTCAGCTATCGGTTTCATTGCTGTTGGCAGCACAGGTCAAGTCACTGGCCACGACTTCCAGTCACCTTTACAAAATCTGCTAGAGCGTCAGTAACGTCTTATCAACACGGGGTGCAACGGCTATCTTCAGGTTTCAACAGGGGGTTATCTTAACAACTAGACATCTTTAAAAGGTCATTATTGCAGTCTAATTTCAAACTGGCACCAAAATGAAGGGTTGTCTTTGTGTGGGATTAATTTAAAAACCTCAGGATTTGATGTCAGTGGGAAATAACCAGCGTGGGACTCATAATGCTGCCTTCTCCTGCTTCTGGCCAGCACCTAGGGCTAATTTCTTAGGAGATGAAAACTATGACAAGCCCTTCAGTTAAGCTGAAAGCAGGCAGCAGTCCAGTAACACCCACAGGCCTCAGAGGCATCCTGTGACCCCCTTAGAAAAGTCACATTCACTTTGCTCTTGAGAAAGGAAAAATAATGCTGGAGGCATTTTGTTTTAAACCATGTGAAATAAGGAAATGTGAGGATGTGAAAATGAAGTGAAAAAAGTTAGAATTCATTTCCTCCCTTTGCAATGGCTTAGAAGCAAAACTGGTTCATTTTGAAAGTGTGTGTAAAAATCTGATACATTCACCAGTAGGCAGTGACTACAAAATGCTTAAGGTAAAATATGTAAATATGTAAAATAATCTCTTGAAAACCATCTCCTTTTGTGCTTAAAAGCATTTTGTAAAAGCATCTTTATTTCTCAGTAGCATTAATAGACAGTCAGAAAGAAGAGTTACTTCTTGTCAAAACAAAAAATAACAACAAAATTCAAGGTACTAGAAAAATATTTTGAAACAAATTTGCAGAGTAGTGAAAGGGAAGAAAATTAATGTGCAAGTTCCTTGGATGACTTCTGCCCTTTTAGTATTAATCTGAATAATAATAAAGGAACATGTAAATTACAGTTTCAAAATTTTAAACGGGGTTATTTTAACTATCATAGACTTAAGGCAAACCTAATCTGCCAAGTCCTCACTCTCATTTCATTCTAAAACCGTGCCTCACTTTTTTACTCCTATTATGACTTTTAACTTAGATGGGCTTTTTATCTCCTAGCTAAGCAGATCCAACCTCATTTCCTCGTTCATACTAAAGAGGTCTACACAAATGTACATTCAGCCTGTTTATTACTTGCTACAGACTGCTAATCTTGTTCCAAAATATTCTCCTTAATAAAAGGTTACACTTCGAGGATCCATTAGAATGCTCAAATTAAGAGTACATGAATACTTAAAACTTCTATTCTTTGTCCTAAATTCTTGAGTTGTATTATCATATTATCAACTATATAATCAAAATAAAGTAACAGAGAATTCATTAACATTAATACAATTTTCAAAAAATGTTTCACAAGTGAGGTCTCAATTCTGGGAAATGAACTCCAGCATTAAAAAATTTGCTTTGATTTAATTTTTTTTCCTTATTTGAAGAAAGAGGAGAATAGGTAAGGAAAGCTAAGGTAAGGAACATTTAAGTAAGAAGACGGGAAACAAAGGCAAAAGATGAGGATCTTCAGCTACTGCAACACACAGGTACCGAATGATCCTTCTAGAATAAGACTGTTGGGAATTGGCTGGAAAAACTCACATGGCATCAGACTCCAACACGGTAATATAACTACATAAACACCTACACCAAAAAGGAAATAACGATAAATTGGAATTATTTTGAAACATGATAGAATTTATACAGTCCAGTTTCTTTAAAAAACCTCTTTCAAATTAAAAAATTTTCAACATTAATAATAATAAATAATAAAATAAATTATGTGCAGCATCACATCTGAGCCCTACAACCAGGCTACCCCACTTACTCATTTATGGAGAGACAGATATATTTACTATGTTGCAGAAAACTTCTTACTACCACCCCAGCACATTAACACAACAGTATGAGAAGCTGAAAGGAAATTTGAGTTGTTGATAATGCCAAAGAAGGACATATCCAAAGCCCTCACCATTCTCTTTTCCACAGTATTGCGGTTAAATGGATAAACAGTAGGAATGGCAAAATGATGGTCTGTATCTGTATGAAAAGGAATCAAAACACTAAGCTTGATTTTCCTCTCCCTGTCATCCACTCAAAGCTGTAATTTTTCAGTAAACTGAGGATGGAACAATGCATCTTAACAGATTTTTAATATGCAGACAAACTATTAACCTTAGAAGGTATGATTCTGCCAAATTTTGAAGTCTGAAGTGCTTGCTTGAATTAAAGTATTTAGATAAATTGGCATTTTTTTTTTCCTACCCAAGACAGTTAATGGGTCAAAACATAATTTGCCTGTCCTGTTTGAGCTTACAGACATTTGTACAAGTGTCACAATCATTCATGTGACACTTGTCTGCTTTATTATTCCATGCCAAAAATAAGCAAATGTTTACAAGATTTGTTTCTCTGAAGCGTATAGAGAACATGTAAGAAAAGGGAAAGACATGAATAAGCGTATGCAGGGGAAGCTTAACAGATACCAAGACTGCTACTTCACAACACTGCTTTTTTTAATCTAAGCTTCTCCTCCCTGTGCTCTTTAAATTGTCATTAAATTATTGTAAGGATGTTTATAATCAACTCAGTTATGGTCAAGCATGCATTGGCCTGTAAATTCAAACCTCCTGTCCTCCCATCAGCCATTCAATTCCTTACAGGCACAGAGGAGCTTCATGACTGGAGGAATCTGAAATATCCTGAGTATATGGGCACACGGACTCCTCCTCATCAGTTCTGAGAAAGAGTGAGTATGTATCCATGCTCTTTGATGGCAATTGCAGCGCAACTAAACAGCTTCCTTCTGTAATGCCTGTATTTTAATTTCACAGCTGCTCTTTACTGAGACTTACACATATAACCATTGCTAGAAAAGTATAGAAAAGTTAATAATTGTTAAAGCGTTACATGAAGAAGATAATTGTTCTATTTTTTCTGAATTGCCAATACTGATTTTGCTGTGAGGGGGGATTATGGAAAGAAATGGAACACTAGAGACAGGAAAATACTGTTACCAAAATAATCTAACAAATGCAAATACAGCTCACAGTATTAACAAAAGTGTCGAGTCTAAGACTATAGACAGATGTTAGCTTTGGATCCAGCTGTGCTGATCAAAGGCTTTATGCCCCCCAGCTGCTCCTCACTGCCCCCTGCTGAAGTTATTATCCTGAAGATCTGCCAGCAGAGTAGCTCATATGAGTGCTCCCTAATTCACTCCAGGCAATATCAGACTGTCTAACCCACACCACCTATTTACGTTATTTAGAATTATCCAGTTGATTTTGTCTAAAGCGAGTGCACTTGCATGAACCATTCCACTGTCAGAACTTCACGGTGGTGACCTCCCTAAGAGGTCATACGGATGGCAACTACTGTAGTTACTTGCACTGTGATTGTCTTTCTGAAGCCCTAGAAAACAGTCACTGCTAAAATACCATCTCCCCCAATAATACCAATAAAAAGCATTTTAAAAATCACCTAAGCAAATAAAGCAATGCCTAAAACCTGATTTTTTTTTTTTTTTTTTTGCAGCAAAAACACCCATGGAATTTTCCTACTGAACTACAGACAGGACTTACAATAGCACTGACATGTGAAAACAGCACCAACAATAATGATATAGATAACTTCAAATGTGCATAGCACCCAAAACATCACCTTTGTTCAAATAATGCTTGTAAGAGATCACTAAGAGTAACAACTTAAACCACAAGCCAAAACATTGTTTTGTTTGGTGATTCTTGATTTGAGTTTTCATTTTAAATTTGCAGAAGAATTTTGGATCATCTTGCACTTATTTTTGGAGGTATATTTCAAACCATACAACACACCTTGCCCAACCTCACCAAAAGGTGTCTACTGTTACACTACACATGTTAAAACAGTTCTTTAAATACTAAATACTAATCACGACCATATTTTCAATTGGATTTCAGCCTGCTCTGGTAACTTCTCTTGGGTGACAAACTGGCAGTACCTGAATTCATTACAGCCTGATTAATTATGCTGCTTTCATACAAAGGGGAAAGAGACTTCAATCAGAAATGGTAACCTTAAACGGTACCTGTGCAGCAGCGTATCAGAATATCAATCCCAGATCTACGCACCTTTCATTCGCTTTGCGAATTCTTAGTAATTACTTCTCCCTTACCTATCACATAGGTCAGCTCAACTGGAACTGTTGAATAACTACAGGAAGAGGTTCGGAACATTTTAGTTCTAGTCGACAGAATTTATACAAGGTAGCAGAAGATACTGAAAACTGTATCTTACGCTCTCCACTTGCTTACCACAACCTAACTCCACTATGCAATCAACCTTTTTCTCCCCCAACTAAACATTAAACACAGGAGTTTGGGAATAAATGGGGAAGAGAGGAGTCAAGTGTCAGAGACCTCTTTTCTCATACGGCTGAGAACTTGCCAAATTTTCATCTTCTACATCTTTTGAGAGGATTTCCTTAAATTATCCAGACGCTGACAACCACCTGGCTATCACCTTCTTCTAAAGCAGGCCTATCACCAGAACACCGATGGTCCGAAACATCCCCATACCTAGGAAGCAGTACTGTTTTTGCTTGCTTTCTTCTCATGCTTGTTAACATGCAAAGGCAAATTAATACAAGACAAGAATCAGACATAAGTGTCTAAAATACACGCTGCATAATTAAACTGAGAATGAAAACAAATCAAAGGTATATATGTTCAAATAGTATTTATTATTCCTTTACATAAAGGAACAAGGAACTTGGCAAATATTTCTTATGAATAAAGGCCCAACTTCACACAAGTATGGCTTATGAATAGCAATGAACAAGATAAGAGCACCTAAGATAAAGTCAACTACAGCAAGCCACAGACAGAAGCAGAGCCAGACTGACAACGGAAGAATTCCCATCCTACTGGGCTACAGAGCGTTCTCTATACAATCGTTTAATGCCAACGCACATCAGCATTTATACTGAAAGAGACACTTTAGAGAAATATTTTTAAATGCAAAGTTTGGGATACCTCTTTTTTTATATGGATAATACTCAAAGCATATTTCTCTCTACAGACTTAGGTCTCTCGTGCTTGAAGTCTGCAACATGCCTGTGTGCTCTGCTGCTAACGGCAATTTAAAGAATTTGCTGTACCTACAGAATTGTATTATGGAGATCCTAGAGGGTATGACTAAAACTAGTTGAAATTAAGTTCCAAGAAAATACATAAACGTAGGTGATTGGTTAGGGTTTGGTTAAAGTCAAGAACAAGAGGTGCTCCCAGGTCTCTCATAGCCAATTGCCTCTAATAATAAATACACAGGGTTAACTGTGGAATCAGGTGCTTCGGAGAAAAATAATAATGCATTAAAAATGTTGCCAGACAACAGGCTTCCCTCTCTCATTCGAAGCCACCATTGTCCTGTATGAACAAAAACTGCAGGAAGATAGCTTAGACTGTCGCACTTAGGCAAAAGGAGCTGGCTTTACCTGCGAACAAAATGCAGTGACAAAATACCATCCCTCTTGTTCTTCACCTAGGGATGTCACCGCACTTATGGACACATCCCTCTTAACTAAGTAAAATAACACTGCAGTTAATACACATCAAAAGAATTTACACTCTTAAAGTGTAAGTGGGAAAAGTATAGTACCAGCTTGCAAAAGAAAAAAAATTAACAGGAAATAAAATTTGAAAGTAGAGTCTTTAATAAATAGTATTGTTTAAATACTTAAGGCAACTCCTCCTGTAAACTCTCATCTTTAAATCCAATTTCTGTAGACAAAAATCTGATTTTTGTCATGGATAAGAGATTTAAAAACATAGAATAACAAGCAATTGGAAAACATTTTGTGAATTAATTAAAACAAGATGTAAAACTATATTATTCATTAAATTGCTAACACATTCTTCTAAGGAGAATGAAATATAAATAAAAATTCAATAGTTTTATTTTCAATTATATGGTTGCCTTCTTCTCAATATTTTTCCTCAAATTTAATCATGAAAAGAATACCTTTATGTCTGAACAATAGAGATTAAAAGATGTACTTAATATTTTATCGATTAGTATTAACTTTGATATTCTGTATTCAAAGATAAAAATATATGTATTCCAAAGATATATAAGGCAGCCATAAATTAATCTTAAAAATTGCAGTAGAGAAGATATCTCCTTCAGAGTCTCTTCAATTTGGCTGGCTCAACCAATCTGCTATGGCCATTCAACCAGTTAAAGAAATTTCTATAATGATTTCACCATTTTAGGCTGCCTATCTGCAAGTTCTTACTGTCAACATGAATTACTCTGTATGCTGCAATTCCCCCATCAATTGAGACAAAGTATGACTGTTGTAGTGTTCTGTTAACATGACATGCTTCTCATGTATCTGTATTCCAAATGTCAAGATGATACGGCACAGCCAGCCAGAAGTGTTCTATTATCAGATCTAGAAGAACAATTCACACTGAAGGGTAGACTTCAGAATAGGTAGGTAAAGCATTTTCTTTGATATGCAATCTCTAGTTTGGTGTCAATTCTGAACAACTTCTCCATGTTATGGTGTCTTTCTATGCAACTGGAGTGTAAGCCGCTTAAGGAGGATTAATCTGACACAGCTTGATTTGTCTGTTTTACGTGATGCTCATTCTAAACAGACATAAGTCAGGTAGCTTTGTCTTGAGAGGGAGAGAGCAGAGAGGGCAGAAAAAGCTATTAATTAGTAGCTTTTGTTTTTGTTTTGTTTTGTTTTTCTGGAGGAAAACTGTATCAGAAATTCAGTACAAATCAGAATTCTTCAGAAAAGAGCTACTCTGATATACCAATTGAATGCTGGAGATAAAAATATACCTCTGAAAGCCTTAAAAAAATGATATAATTTTTGTTAAGGTTTATACGATTACACGTTTAATTTAAAAAGCAATGACTCTCAATATATAGTATAATGAAATAACTCAGAAGTAAGTTAGAGATGATAAGGACTTGTTAAAGAATTATTTTGAAATTAGAAGACTTATGTTAAATTCATCATTTAAATAAGAAAAGCGAAAATCTAATTTTGTAGAATCTGTAGTTGGAGAAACATTTTCTCCAAGAAGAAACACGACATTGCTTTCTCCCACGCACTCAGTACAATTTAATAAATTTACCACAGCAGTATGTAATACTTAAATAATAAGGACAGAAATATATTAAATTATGTTAAAAAGTAATTGGTCTTGATCACCACCAGGATAAATGGCTTAAAAGGCAATATATAACTTTTAAAAAGTTGTCTGAAGTCCAGAAAACCTCGTGTCTCAGTAGAGCTAGTGTAAAAAATGCATTTGACTTCAGACCAACCAGGATTTACTGCTCAACATAGGCTGAACAAGCTGAATTATGGATTACATTACATTTTTCTATATACAGCACTGTAGAAAAGAAACCCCAATAGGTCAAACTGACTTATTAATCACTATAGCTAAAACAAATACTGTGAATAACATCAACTAATAGGCCACAAACTACATCTAGGTAGAGACTTCTAAAGACATTTGGAAGAAGCACATATCAAGAATGTCAACCAAAAAGCATTAAAATGTTCATTAAGCATTCTTAACTTTCATTAATTGCTCCAAACTGATCAGATGTCAAACTGAAATGCAGAACATACACAATCTATAGATTTGGTTACGTAGAGACCAGAGTCAACATAAAACAGAGTTGACTCTAACCTGTTACTTTAAGACTTTACTCCAAACACTTTAGTTAGATCTTCATTAAGAGTTTTCTAAAAAAAAAGTATTATTGCTCAAGTGATTTGGACACTGACAAATGCTCAAAACCGAAAATTATGATCTGGCATGGAATCAGATCACCTGTTGTAATTCTTCTTGCCTTTTAACCAAGAAAAGCCACAGAACATGTCCCATTACAGGTAAGCTCATCAAATGAATGAACATTTCGCAATACTAAGAAGTAACTAATGGAAGATTCAGACTCAAAGTACTTATTGAAGTAAATAAAATAATTCTTCTTCTGGATTCTCAATGAAGAAGTGAGACACTCTGATGTCAAATATTTCCAAAGATGCAATTTTTATTTACAATTTCTTCAAACAGGGAGAACCTACTTTCTATTTTAATTTTCTTCTTCTCGAAGCCCTTCCATATTGGTTCTAAGTTATTTAAGGTATATTATGAAATGAAAAGAATACTTGAAATCGTGATTGGTTTTTTTCCCTAACATCACTGACAATTATTATTGCTTTGACTACCTGCATAGCTGAAACAATGCTAGGAACACTACCTGCAGTTCTTCATTAGAGATTTGTTCTGTTACTTAGTAAGATAAAAGCTAAGTCAACAGCAGCATAAAATTCATCCCATCTCATTGTAGCTATAGCTGAGGATGTCTTATGGCTGTCAGTGTTGTCCGGGGGGCAGGGGCAGGGCGGAAAAAGGGTTGAGAAAACTAATTTGAAACTCAATTAAAGGAGGGAAGGGGAAACAATGTACTGAACTTGCATTTTACGTTATTCATGAAGAACTACTTATAGAGATGAGAAAATTAATTTTGGCTTTGGAGACAAGCACCAGGCATATTTTCCAGGTCCATCAGATTTAGCTCACCTTCTGCTTTGTAAAGATGTTTCTTAAATTTTTTTTTAAATTCTAATAGCATAAAAATGAAAACAAATAAAAAGAAGAAAAAGAGGGATTAACAAAACCTTGCTAAAGAGAGAAATGTGGGTGACTTCTTTTATGGCTTGGGAAAAATGTATCACAGGCCAGTGATACAGCCTGGGAAAAAAATGCCCTCTGCCAACACCTCCCCTATAGATAAAGCAGGCTGCAGTGCTGCTGTCTTTTTGATCAAGAGAAGAAATCCCACGCCAATGACTGTTTCCCCTGACAGGCTGCTTGTCCTTTTTAATGTTACATGAGAGCACCAGCCTGAATTTCCCTCCCCTCAGAGCTAGTACCACTACCACTGATTAGAGATGCTGGTCTGCCTAGGGGTACTCACTTCTTTGGCCAAGGCTGTTTAACCTGTTGTGCTCCTTTTATTCCCTACCTTCTCCTTTGGAGGTAGAAACTTTACCCTTTTTATGGATCTTACAGTATGCTCATTCTCCTAACAGAACTTCCTCTACATTGTTCAGTAATTGGTCCATCATACAGAGGTTCAGCTCTTGTTATGCTCCTGGCTTTGCAAGAGACTGTCATGCTGAAAAAAACTAGAGAAATATCTCTTTTATTGATAATTACAGCACGGGCCAACACTATTACCATGTTAGTAAAGCACAGAAATCACTATTTATGATATCTTCTACTTTCTCAAATACAGTTGCAGAAAATCTCATCATTCTCTTCATTTGCCTCGCCATAGAATACTACTGTTCTTTGTCCTTTTGTTTGCTGAGATAATTATTATACCAAGATTACTACAAACAGAATAACAAAAGCAACAGCAAAACTAGCAGTGGAAATAGGTCTACTGCACTACGTCTCTTCAGATAGCTAGTCCTGCTCAAAGCTCATCATAAAAATGAGAGGGTGAATTAGGGTAAGATTTGCCAAGGTGGTTCAACAGCCTAGGAGTCCAACTCTTAAGGACTTGGACTCTTAAATGACCTAGGGTTTCCATACACAATCTTTATAATAGTTTAACTTAGTTTTAGTTAACTATGTGAAATATTTGTGTGTGGATTCACTTATGCTTGGAAAAGTGCTGATATGAAACTAACTTACCAGTCAGCGAAACTGCCCCGTGAAACTAAATCTGGATTCCCACAAACTGGTACCAGTTAAAAAAGGTATAAAAAAATTGTAATTTTATTCAAATCAATGTAACTTCACATAGACCAAAAAGTGGGATTTTGCTCCAAAGACAAGAGGAAAAGGAGGGAGAAAACCTAGTTTGATTGATAAGTCATGGAGACACTCATGATAATTTTATTACCACAGTCCCTCTAGACTGTAAAAAATTTCCTGAAGTTGTTCCCATTTTTTAACTTGTCTTCTTTTCTTTTTGACCATCTCTCCCATTGTCTATATTTAAAAAAAAAAGTTTAAAAAAAAATGCCAAGGTCGGGGAGCTGCGATCTGCAGTACTGCATGATGCCCTTCCCTTCCTATTGCACCTCCCCTGCAGCAACTGGCTGCAAGCCTGTAACTTGAAGGCAAGCAGTAACTAAGTAACTAATAAATAAGGAGTATACCACTAAAGTAAACAGTACCCTAGCTATAATTAGCTAGCACAGACAAGCTGCTGGTGGTAGATGTCTCTCCGAGTTCCCTCAGGCCCTCTCTAGCCCAACTCCCCCACAGAATCCCTTTAACCAGCATGCTCCTGTTTGACTCCAGGCAAAACAAAAACAAAAACCCCTTTTTTCCTAGTCACTCACTAGAACAGAGTATGTAACAAAAGGAACACCAGGACGAAGATCCCACTATCAGATATTTTTACTATATTATTTCTTTGAAAGCAAAATACAGCCTGTAATATTCAAGACACATTGGCAAACTTCATAAACCTGCATTTAACGCACACTGACAGTCCCAAAGACTTTTGTGGTCAAACAACATGAGATTTTTCAAAAGCATGCAATATGCCAATTTCCAGAAAGAAAACCCTGTTTTTACCATTGAAAGAAAGAGAAATAAAGCATTTCCTACATCAGAATCAGCTACGGATTAGCAAACCCGGGTTCATGCAGTAGGAAACACGATGAGATTGACAGGAACACTGACATACACAGCGATCCAACAAAAGCTTATTGCATGTAATTAACGTTCTACACGAGGCATGTTACTAACTTCAAACAAACTAACCACTGTGCTTAAAGTTAAGCATGTGCACATGTCCTTGCAGGTTTGGAGCTCAAACGCTTAACTTCTCGTGAATGTGGCTAAACAGGACCCATTTTACTATCTCTCTTACAAAGAAAGGATGTGCAACACACACTGCTCATGTAAACTTGTAAACAGTTTTTACCAAAGCTGAAAGACTACTTTCAGCTCAAAGTTTAAATACTTGAGCCACACCTTTGAATTTTATCATTGGCAAATTTTTAGACAAATTCTGAAAGAGGAATGTGGGCAGTAGGAGACTGGTCAACAAGCATTTTCCCAAAATACTCTTACAATATAGAATAGATCATAGGGACTACAAATACATCATGTTCATTGAACAGCAAAGTTCATCACAATAAATTTCCCTGCACCACAAACTGCTGATATTGTGTCATTTCATAATGACATCACTTATGAAACCTGTAGTAGGGACCTGACTCTAAAATTTGTGCACATATACATATACATACGAATAATATGCACACGTGAAATACTCCCAAACTGATAAAGAAACCATTCAAACTTACAGTACAAGCTTGGAAGACTTGTATATGGTAGAAGGAAACCGTGAAAGGCCTATCTTCATTCCTCTTTCTTACAGACCGAGCTTTTTTTCGATTAGAACTACTTAAAATGAAGGAATAATTTTTTACTGGATATAAGTCAGCAAGTTCTGAACGAAATGTTTGTGTGTCAGGCTTTTTTCTTTTCTTTTCTTTTTTTTTTTTTGATCCAAGAACCTCTCCTTATCGACAGAATATTGTAAGGCAACATTCAACTGCAGCATAATGCATAGTGGTGGCAAGATCCATTTAAGGAGCATCAATACAGAGCTCCTGCAAGATTTTGGAAAGTTTGTACAGATAACTTCACATTTTCAAGAAAGAGGAGCTTGTCTGATTATTCCAAACTGTTTTTTCTGTGTCTTACATTATGAAATGTAAAAGAGTCTCCCAGATAGATTTAATTACCTTGTAAGAAGAGGTTCTCTGAAATAGTCAAGACTTAACAGAAGCAGAGTTTAGATACTGTCGTTTGGGAGGGGGACTTGGACAACAGTTTGGTTCTACAACAGGTAAAATAACAAAAAGTTCTATTCCGTACTTCTAGGTAAGGTGTTTATATTAGAAGCTGGCAACAGGATTCCCTGGAAGATCAAGCCTGTTTGCCTAAAGGCTCAGGGTAAACTAAAATGTTAAATTACTGTTACCCTAATTGTCACTCTTTGTAAAACCAATGTATTACTTGACCTCCTGTAAATAATCAGGCTGGAAATATCAAAAAACGGGCATCCTAATAAATTTCAAGTTCTTTAGACTTTTTCAAAACCTCAGCTTCGGTAAAGGATTTTTTAGCCAAAAAGAAAAAAAAAATATTCCACAAAATTCATCTGGCATTGAATGGGATGGAAGAGAGAAGGAAATTAATCTATTTGATGATTCATCTGACTCTTACAGAGAAGGGTCAATTCAAAGGGAAACATCGCCGCTTTAAGATACAGGTCTAAATCTTTCTGTGTATATGTTGAAAAGTTACACCTTGGAAATTTTCTGGGCAGGTTTTAAAAATTATTTTCACTGACATCTAAAAATGTCATAGCACCTTGGGCCTTACCTTCTGAAGTCAATGGAAAGACTCAAGTCAATTTTGACAAACCCTCAGCTAGACCCTTTTAGACTTTCTTTCTCTTAATCTTATCAGTTTTATTTAGCCAGAAGAAAGAAAAATTTTGGAATTGTAAGTGTCAGAAAAATAGAGGCTGCAAAATATATTTTATCTTTCAGTGTCTGAAAATCAGGGAGACAAATGGAAAAGAAAATTGAAAATACAGAAAAACCCAACCCAAAACCAACCCCCAAACAAAAAAAAAAGCAAGCTCAAATACCCTCTGTCCCCACAAATCCTCAAGATAGCTGCCTTTTGCAAGAAGAAAAACAATACTCTCTCACAGTAACAGCAACAGACCTCTATAGGGATTGACAAATAATGGATGAACTATTAACTACTCAAAAGTCATTTTGCCAAGTTCTCATTTCCCATGCTAATAAGCTGCACACACTATATTTAAAGTACCCATAAATAAAAAGACTGTATTTAATATTACCACATTGATAAAATTGTTTTCTTTTTAAAAATCCAAACATTTTTTTCCTTTTTTAACCAAGGAGGAGGATTTTAATTTTTTTTTAAAAAAAAAGCCAACAAAACACTATTTAAGACTCCAGTAAGAAGCCTTTAAAAAGCAGAGAAAGAAATACTCTAATGGTCTCCTGTGTGCTAGATCAACATCATGCAGTCAGGTGGGATCAACTACCATTTCCATCTCCAAATGAAGTAAAAATCAAATTTGTTTTGGCCAATAAGGAAAAATGATTAATATCATTGAACCTCTGTCAGAATATTTTGTGTTACACAGATCAAAGGAATACATACAGTATGCAAACCTGCTCTACTAGTAAAAAAGAATGTTTTTGCTGGCACAGAGCCACTTTCTATTTTCTTGCATTGCTGCCTGGCTTTTTCCTCCTGTCAACTGAGATCCATGCAAAATGTCTACTGCCTCCTGACTCAGTGTCTGTATTCCTGCCTGTTTACAACAGCCACAGAAATGTATTTCTATACATTCACACCAAATTAGAATTATTAATCACCAATGTAAACATAGCATTATCCATCATCTTTAATACCTTCCTACTTTTTACTGCTAAGTCTGTAAAATGCATTGGAGTAATGTTTACAAATCTTGTTTCACAAAATAAAACCACAATTCTAAAAAAAAAGAACGTGTTTGTCATGGCTAAAACACAGTCTGAAATTAAATTTTTAAAAATGGAAGTTCATCATTGTGGCAATTTATTTTTAAATTGAAATCTCATGTATTTAAGAATGAGAAAAATAGGTGCAATTATTAATTACGAGAACATCTAGATAGTATTTCAGAAGACTGATTTTCAAATAGATATTAACACATCTCTTGGGAATTATTTTAATATTTATTTGACTTTTGAAAACAGGAAGTAAAGCAAGCCAGAGAAGCTAAAGCTAAACTTGAGATTTTCAAAGATTCCTAAAGTACTACGCATGTAATTCCATAAAACAATTATAAGGACAGACTCCTTAACTTTATTCTGTCTCCTTGAAAATTCAAACCCATATATTTAACTGATAGTTTTGGGATACCTCAAATGATATCACAACTGTCAGCAGCAGTGACATCCTACACCAAAACAGGTCTGAGATAACTACTGCATTCTATCATGTCAGTGATACATGGAGCAAAGAGTGCTTGAAAAGGCAATGATACAATAAATCATAAAAATTCCTCCTGTTCTGCTGTTAGTCTACAGGTTTAAAAGCGCAAAAAGCAAGCTTTAACTTCTTGGACCATAAACACTTGCAAAAAGTGTTCTGGTCTATTGTATCTGCTTTCGTATAACTCAAGCTTAACAAGTGTAAAGGATCTTTAGATTCCAGTGCTTTCTAAACATATCTTGACCACTTAAAACAAAAAGTAATTTATCAAGAGCCAACTATACAGTATGAAGACCAAGCCGAGACTTGAGTTGTAGAACAAGTCATTCCAAGGATCTTTCAAAGTGGATGCCATAAAATTACTTTAGTTCCAAAAAGGTGAGGGAATAGCCTAAAGATTTGCTCAGAGCATGGCAATCCCACTGACTGGTGTTTTTCCCCAAAATAAAAGACTATTCATTGGTTCTAATTCTTTCAGATCTGTCAGAAGCAGTTATGCCTCACAGTTATGTTGGCTGATACATGAACTTCTAAATCTGCATGATACTCTCTGAGTAGACACTTTGGAGATAGCCCAATGCACAACCCTTCTGTAACAAAGACTTCTGCAAGAAACACTATACATTTTTTTTTGTTTAAAAAGGCAAGAAAGGAAGGAAACAAGGCCAGGTGTTCCAACAGACAGCTCTGTCATACTTCTTTTATCATGTCTGACCCATTCCAAAGAGAAAATTACCTAGTCTCCTGATTTCTTCTTAATATTGTTAAAATATTAACAATGAATTTGAGGAATAATTTCAGGGGTTGCTGAAATGTCTATGGATAACCCAAGCATGAAGTGAGAATGCCAGCTGTAATGCGTGCAAACAAATTAATCACATTTCGTCCTGGATAACTAAAAAGAGGCTATAGTCAAAAGCACTTTTTTCCAACTATGTCATAGCATCCAAGTGCCTCCCCAAATAATCATGAATTCATCCTTACATTTCCACTTAGAAATTAGGAATTACTAGTAGTAGAAAGATCTGATAGAGAGGAATGTTAAGTAACTTTTCTATGTCTGTATTTGGAAGTCTCTAGTATAACACAAATTTGCAGGTCTGAAACCAGAATCTTAATAATGTTTTATACAAAAGCTTAACATGAAAATAGCTTTAAAATGTTCAAATTATACCATCTGAAAGATGGATTTAATTAAAAAATGTGGTGCCTTGTACCCGAAATACATTTCACAATCACTTTAGTAATTAGCTTTTCTCTACATAAAACATCACTGTTTTAACTGTAGTTGTTTTGGGACTTTCCAGGTCTGGAAGAACATTATCTTTCTTGACTAATATAATGGTTGGAATACACTGGAAGACACAAAATATCAGATCTCCCTTGAGCACTGGCCCAACATATGGTCCTGCAAATTGTAGAAGATGGTGTTTGGGATAGTTTGCTGAATATTCTTAAGATGACTGGTCTTCCACTATGTGAGAAAGAGGGTTTTTTCTTATCCCTAAAATGACTGTCTTCAATAAGCTGTGATTCACTGAACTAGCCCCGAGGCTGCCTTTGGAAGCTCAGTATTCAAAAACCATCTGTGCCAGCAAGTACCAGGAGAGGGCTTTCACTTGATATTTAAACAAATTATACCCTCAGATATTTCAAACATATACTCTATATTTATGTATTTTGGGATACTAGCCATAGGTCTTGATGAAAAGCCAAATTATTTAATTATTATTATTCTTAAATACAGAAAAATACTTAAATTTAACCTCTACATTTTAATTCCATAGTAAAAAATGAGGGACTTTGAAACATGCAAATTCTGCATTCTTGGCACCTTAGCACTACTCAAATATTTAACTTGTAAAGCTACCCGACCTAGTCCTATGATGGTTAATGCTTTTCTTAAAGCTTTAATTCTTACAATTATGTGAAAATACCTATTTCTTAAAAGCCTTACAATTCAAGAAAAAAAGCTTGAAAATGTGAACTGAGTAGATTAAAAATCCCTAAGGTAAATAAAAGCAACTCAAAATTTATTATTTTTAATCTGATATTAGAGCTGCTTAAGGATACTAACTAAAGAGCTTAAATGGTTGTTGTCTTTCCTTTCCTGTATGTCATCCACTGCCCTGCCTTCACCACCCACTGCTGTGTACCGACACACGCATTAACAAGACCCACACAGCAAATAAGAATTAGGCAGTACTGCTGCTAAATGCATTATGTGGTTCAGGAGTTAGATACCTAACTTGATAACCATGCACTAAATTCCCCAAAACAGTAACATTTAAAAGGTATTGTCCAATAATCTTGTCTAGTATCATTAAATAAATTTTAAAAACTATAAAATTCTGCAAATACAATATTTCCAACTCTGCAAGGCAGGGAAGCTGAATTCTTCCAAAGGTATCTCATTTCTCTTTATCCCTTCTCTTTCACTCTTGATCAAAACTGCATTATAATAATAAGCAGGCTGAATTACTGATGAGCTGCTGGCTGCTACAGAGGAAGCTGTGTTTCTAGCAGATTATCTAAAATACGAGAAGACAAGAAAGGTACTAAAAAGAGAGCGAATGAAGAGCAGGTGATCTCAAGTTTGCTGCTTCTACCTTGTTGGAAGTTCCTTCTCCAGGGCTCACTGGGCTCTAGGCCCAACTAAGCAGAAACTATGCACTTTTTATTGTTGTTAGGTTAGTTTTCTGCCAAATTATCAAATGGAAACGGGTTAGCACAGGGTACGACAAGAGCCAGAGCCAATGAAAGGGAAGGGGCAGGAATGCATTACTCGGGATTGGGATAGAGATCACAGTCAGATTAGCTCAGGCTACTGTGTAATCACAGTCTGAAACTAGTTACAGGTTTGGTGACAGTGTTATTTGAGGACATCTTGCCCCTGCTCATTCACTTCTCTACAAAATCTTTTTTCCTATTTTTTGGAAAGGAATTTTTTATATGGCTGCATGGAGAAGCAAATCAAAGAACGTATATGATGGAAAAATAGCGTCACCCCAAAACTGCTAATTTTCCATCTCCACAAGTAATCAAAACCCCCAGCCATACTAGTACAGAAGAGGCAAATGATGGGTCTTGGTAACTTAAGCTAATCCTGCCATCCGAAAAAAAGTCTATTTCGCTATGGCTTGAAAAGAAGCAAAGAAGTCCAAATGAGCCCTGGCAACGTGAGACAGCGAACAAGTTTAAAGAAAACACTCTTGAACAAAGTGCTGGTGGAAAAATACTTGCAATTACGAGCACAAGCTTTTTCACATTTATAAAAGCTGTGTAAGGGCTGTTTCTCTGTATACAACAAACAGTACTTGATCACAGAAACACTAAGCTTTTCCATCAACTTTTTCTCTTAAGCAAAATAACCATCACTACTCCCTAAATTGACCTCCTGCTCAGATCAAAAGGGTATTATTAAAAAGATCCAATTTCCAAAAAGAAATTGTGAGCTAGTATTTCTGTTGAACAAAGAAGTTGGACTGAAATCCAATAATTCTCATTGAAAAAAATGGCCAATAAAACTAAGTAAAATATCAAACAAGAGTAAGTTCAGAAAAGGAAAAAAGGTAACATGCAGGGATGAGATGATTTGTAAATTATTATCTCTTTGGATCAGCAAACTGCAGTGTCCCAGCTGCAACAAAAGCAGACATATATGTCAAAAAAGATTAATGAGGAGACCAGCAACTTCAATGACAAAAACTGGACGTTTTGACAAAAACAAAAGGGCAGGCCAAGAAAGCTCTTGCCAAGTCAGACCTTGCAAACAGAGATTATCAGTAGCAGGGACTTAAGCAGCTTAGAAATTGCTTAGAGAAATCAGAGGGTCAGAGACCATGGTGGAAGTCAGACATCTGAAGGTGGAACTGGGCTAAGGGGATGTCTGTAAGACAGGACATAGTTTTATGACAGTTTTCTATGTTGTTTATAATCTCCAGAAATCCAAAGAAGAGAAATCAGATAATCTTAGACAAACAATGCTAATTTCCAGTACCTTTTCAGAGTGAAACATTTTTCAGGAGTTGAGTTTATTTCTGCATCGCAGCCCTAATGAGTAGGTCAGAAGAATAACAGCGAGTGAGTTTCTAGCAGCCAACATGCATGACAGCTTCTACAGTGCTTTAGATCCTATCCCCAGAAAAGACATTGAATAATCCAGATACAGTATCCAAGTCCTTGAAATCAGTTTGCAGCCAAGCACCGATGTGAGTTGACCAGGATGGTTAGAAGCTAGGAGGAGAGGGATGGGAGCAATTCAGTCTGAACTGGCAGAAGATCCACACAATTCATGACTCCAGGAAATCCATGTATCGGCAAAAACTTCACGGATAATTTGTCAATTGAATAACACAGAAGTTCAGCAAAATTTGGGCTAGGGGAGCAACAAAAGGAGGCAAAAATCTCCCGACACCTTTGGAATTTGCTACAGACCTTTATCTTTCCTTGAAGCAGTGTACGAGGAGTTTCTAGAGAGAGAAGCTGTTCACCATAAATCCATTCAGGCATACGGCTCTGAATAAAATGTTTCACCAAAGGTGACCAAAATTTGGTTCATCAAACTATAAAAGCTTAAAAAAGGATTGTTTTTTAAAAGGGGAAACAGACAATAAAAATTAAATTCTGATACTTAGAATCCTGAAAATACTCCTTTGGTCAAATAAAGACAAGAGGGGACTGTACATCTGTTAAAATCTGAAGTGATCCATGTATTATTAGAAGGTTCAAATTATTTTTAAATGAATCTTGTGTGAAAGCCAATGCTATCACTACCCAATTGAGCTTCTAATGAAAGCTTCTTTTGGCCTGTTGCTGCAGGATTTCTTACAGGTGCATACGGACGCAAACAGAATGCTTTACTGAATGTAAGACAAGGAGGAAGACCGAAAGGAAGGCAATGTAACAGGACAACACAAAACCCAGGAAACTCACTCAGTCTGAAACTAATTTGACCAGAAAATGGGAGCACCTCCTATGTATCTGAAGTCGTAAGTCAACTTTAGTATATAAACAAGATCCACTTCTATTCCTAGCTCAGCTCATTCCTTAGCACTAATCTCAGCACATGAAAAGAGAGAGAGAAGCCAGATAAAAGCTATCCAAAATGGGAAACAAAAAGGCCTTTGGAAATGCCTGGCATTTAGACAGTCAAATGTCTGAGCCAAAACTGTTAGTCAGTTATTCAAAACAAAATGTTTGCATTTTCCTCAGAACAGACATATAATAGGGAGAATTACTTTGACTCCTGTTGTGTAGGCATATTTAGCAGAAACAAAAGAAGCCCAACTATATCTGTACTAAACAACACAGTACTCTCTAAGAGTTATCCAAGGTAATGCAGCCATGTTACTCTAGTTCTCCACCTCAGTTAATATATATCCCACTTTTGAGGATTTTGCACTGCATTGTGTAGTATAGCTACTTCTCCATTTAAGATAACAGAAGAATCACACTAACAAATCTGATTCTACTTCCAGAGCAGAGTATTCTTATTAAATTTACATACAATTTAGAATGATTACAAACTCATCTTTGCAGTTGCGGGGGACAACCAGCTATTCTGTAAAAAGTTTTAACACATATTGGTCACAAAAACACACTTACTGGTATTACTACAAGCTCTTGGTCCAAACTAAGCAATGCCACAGTGACGTTTTTCCGGATATTGCTTCATGCCCTACTTTTTTTCCTGTTTTCCTTTGGATTATGCAGAGGAGAAAACCAGTATAAAGGCAGTGAGCATTTTCAGGAAGAGACCTATACTTTAGGTTTAATTTCTTTTTAAAATATTCTTTAAGTATCTGTTTAAAGTTAACACTTGAAAAATAAAACTAAGAGAAGATGTCATCTTAACTGTGACAAAGTAAGATAAACCGGACTCAAAGTCCTTCTAATTTAGTAATTTTTATCACCTTTTCCAAGTTACACAGTTCACTGAAAATACTGGCATGTAGTATCTCTAGTTATTCCTACTAAGTTTTGAAATAATCAATTCTCTTATTCTGTGTGTAGACATATACCTCTCCTCCTATGGTAAGCAGTCCAGGTGAATCAAGCTTCCGTTTCTTCCGGGGACCGATAGCTGCCAATGCAGTTAGATTGGCATCCCTCTGCCTCATTTGTGCAAGTTCTTGTTGCTGCATCTATTAGAGAGAGAAAAAACTCTGTTTAGTTTTTATTCTGTTGCCATTTCAAAAACTTATTCTCAGACTTGCGAGCATTAGGTAAAAATCACACATGAGCAATCCCTAACAGTACTTTGCTGTTCCTAGAAATACCATTTTAGCAGCTCAAGCATGCAACCTTGCAAGAGAGTAATAAAGAAGATACAGAAGTTCTCTTGACTTTCCACAGGATTTCTGCTTCCAAATAACTCAATCGTTTTTGAAAACTCCATCCTTATCCTTGAAAACTGCCTTAGCCAGTAAGTACTATACACTAACTACACATCTCCAGTTTAAGATTGATATGAAGAATGTAAATACCAATTCAAATCCTCAAAAAATATCTCAGATATTTTTCTTCATCTTAGATTTACTTTGAATATTTCAAATATACTTGGTATTTGCTTCCAAAAAAAATCATATCTAAATGCATAAAACACCTCTATCTAAACGTTAATAGAAGGCATTGCTAACACAAAAACCCTACAAACTGAATTTACAACAGCTTTCTGGGATTAGGATTTAGGTAACAACACATTTAACTAGTTTGAGGCTAAGAAAACAACCTGCCAGCTGCATTATATAACAGTGTAGCATGCTACAGAAAATAAGAGAAAATACTCTGGCCACCACATGATGAAGAGGTAAGTTGTATATTCATTATAAACTGTATAATCCTTTTAGAGAGTAAATGGTAAGAGACATATTCCCATGAATAATACTACTTTAATAAATATTCTGATCATCAATACTACACAATAATAATTGATTAGGTAACGCAGCGTATGATTTTAATTAGATAAAAGCATTCATAGCTCTTAGTAATCATTCTTCTTAATTTCAAAACTCTGGGTTTGCAAAATCCTTCAATAAATTCAGAGGAGGTGTTTGTTTTCTAATCTCACTGATGTCGTATTTGTTCCCACTTCAACAGAAACGCACAGAACACTACCTCAAGAAATTCAGTAGTGGTAATAAAAAAAATTGTATGATACAGGCACAATTCTTCATTAAAATGAAACGGAACTGACAAGTGTAGATATAAGTGCCTCAGCCATTAATTACATGGGAGTTGCATATACAAGCGGGGCCTGAACTATCTTGGTCAATGTTAAAAGGAAAGGAAGTTTAAACAAAAAAGTACCAATGTATGCTATCTTTTCTCCATTCACTTCTGCCTAGAAAAAGCAGGTCTGCTTCATGCATCCTATTTAGTGCATTGTTCAGGTTTATTCATTTAGCCATGCAACCATATTTTCACGTTCTTCAGAAAAAGAAAATTCAGTACATTTAGAGTTTGAAAACCCATTTTTTCACATTTTTATGCTATATATTTTGCAACTGCAGTTATTATCATAACTTCAATATAGAATTACCTACAAATACACATCCCACTTATCTACAGGTTAAAAGAATTTCCTAAATACAAAAAGGAAATGTGGAAAAATATCTAAATAATAGTGCAAAGGTCTATACATACTTCTCTTTGCCAACTCATATTAGGTTTTTAGCTCAAATATCTTTGGCTCTCTTCCAGATTAAATGCCAGTTAGACAGACCTGCCCGCTTACCCTTTCAAGGTAGATAGCAACAGTGGTGAGCTCTAATCATTTACAAAGGTCATGATCGGAAGCTAGCCCGTAAGCAGTCATTTAAAATTCGATTGATCCCTATTTGTAGTCAGAGAAAGAAAATGGACATTTCAGCTGTATTGTAATTATGAGGCTTCAAGGCAACTGTAAATAGATGTGCAAATCCAGATACTGGCAAATACCTTAGAGAAGAAATTATTACTATAGTATAACATATATCCAGGAAAGGTTGAAGATAAAACTGCATATAAAAAAAGATCAATCATCTTTTTGCTAATTTGCCATGCTTGCCAGCCTATAAGGGTTATCACAATTATCAGAAGTCTGATGAATATTTAAGCGAGGGACAACTGGCTTAGAATCTCAGACGAAGTTGTAAAGTGGATGGCTTCACAGAACAGGAAATTTTGCACTGGAGTATTTGCTTCCTGGGAGATGCAGGTCAGAAATATAGTCTGATAGATAACTGGTATCATGCAAACGTTATTATATGAGTATTTTATCCAACGTCACCATTTTCAAACCAACAGTAAGCTAATACTTACTTGGCTCTTTGTACTACCTGTACTGCAATATACAGTGATTGTTTCAACATGTAACATAAGCATATAGTGCCTCTGAAAAGTTGCTCCAAGAACTATAATTTAGTATTTTTTTAATCTTGCACATGCAAATTATAAAGCAAAACACATCATTTCTCTAAATTCCACATAGTGGGACAAATCCTGCCCTCAGTTCGAAACCTGCGAAGTGTCTGGTGCTGTTTTACCAAGCAAACATGGAATAGATTCAAGAGTCTGCAGAAGGGTTTGCACTTGTTTATTCCTCTTTGTCCTTTCTTTTTTATTCAGTGAGAAGAGCTAAACGTAGTTCCTGGCATCACACACTAATTTTTGACAAATGTGTTCGCCTAGCACTGATTGCCAAAACAAACGCACAAGATTTTCAACTGCCTATAATTTAGCACACGACAGGAAGCCTGGCTCAGCACATGGAGCAAGGAGCTGGGCTCTGTTCTCCTGACACTGGGTGAATACCGGCAAGACCTTTCCCTTCACTGCCCTGTGCCTCTGACCCCGCTTGTCTATTTGGGCTATAAGCTCTCCTGATGTGGATCCTGCTGTACTACGTGCCTTACTTATCAGCTAGCTCCAGTGGGACTAACAGACACTACTTCAACACAAATAATGAATATGCTGCCAGGTACAAAAACTCCAGACAAAAACACAATACAGTTTCTGATATTGGTTCTACAGTACACAACTTGGTATACTACAATAGAAAAGAACAACCTTCTTATGTAAACCTTAATGAACTTTGGTCAAAACATACCAAATACATCAAACACACATGCATCATCAGTAAGATCACAGTATCCTGATGTTTTATAAAATAAGGACTGAAGTGCTGAAATACTTGATACTATATTACACAAATTCTCATCACTCTTTTAAAAATTAGTTATCACTGATGATTTTTTTTTAAAAGCTCATCTGAAGACAGAGGATCATAAAATTACATTTAAAAATAATCAAAAGAATTATGATCCTGATACTGATTACCAACAGAGGCATTCATCTTGCAGTGCTTAGTGTACTCCAGTTGGCTTAAGGGAACATCTTTGCACACTCACTATTAACTATTAATTTGCTTACAATAAAACATCTTCGCAGTTTATGGATATTTATGAGCAAGAAGAAATTTGACAAGCTTCCTGGATGTTATTTAACATCCCAGAGCAGACTAACAACCGTTGTTGCCTTCTTCATACTCCCATTCCAACTTTCTCTTCTTTCCACCTCCAAATCACATACTTCTGTTTTTTTATACCCTACATCAGATTATCTGTACCAAATCTCTCTCCTACTCATGTTACTCCCAATCATAAACTTTGTTTTAAAAAAAAAAAAGAAGTATCTTGACTTCGGTTTAAAGGAAGGGGACACTATACCTTTCATAAAGACATTTACATATGCAAGGTGGCTACTAACATCTGATTCAACAGGAGCTTTTCAAAATGAATGCCATGAAGATATGAACTATTTTAAAACTAGTCATAAAACCTGATATGGTTATTGCAGGTATCTTGCAATAAGTTTAGGAATAACCGTTTTGTGGGAGTTGTGTAATTAGTGTAGATTTAATTACTCTGCTTTGGTGTCAACAGAGATTACTTTTAAGCTGTACCTCTTGTACCACGAGATGCCAAATGCACAACCCTGACCAGTGGAGGCTCTTTGCCCCAATATACTCTGGAACCGTATTCTCTACATCAAGTGGAAATGACTTTGCAACCAGTTTTGCAACCAGTAGTTCCAAAGTCATCACCCTCTGAATTCTCAGCACTAAGAATAACGTGAATTAAATGTAGCCATCTTCAATGTTCTGAAATTACTCTTAAAAGTACCTGTGAAACTAAAGCTACTTAAGCTTCTTACTTTACATGTCAATTATATTTTAAAGTAAGAAAACAGCCTGTTATTACAATATAGTTTATCTTCTAAGCCAGTTAGTAATTTCTCAATATTCAAACAAATGAAGCACCTGTTAATAACTATACATCCTGATAAAATAAATAAATTTCCTGTTAATTAACATGATTTAGCAGAAATGAATCTAACTCACTACATCAACCAACAAGATGCAAGCGTTTGATAGCTGCATTCATTCACACTCTCATTTTCATATTGGACTGCTGATGCAATATCATTCTTTAACTTGCCTTCATCACAATTAATATGGATATATTTATCAATAGCATATTAAAATTTCTGCCCTCTGGGAAGGAAGCAATGCTTCATTTGGAACCACACTAATCAACAACAATTAACTTTTTGAAAGTCAAAATATTTATCTAAAACACAGACAAATATTCCAATATATTATATGAGAAAAATGCTTACAAATGAGATGCTGTTCCTTGCTCCTTATCTGATCCCAATTTATTTTTAGCATGCCATTTACTTACTGAGAGGTATTTCATTACTTAATGATAACTTTAACTTAAAGAAATCCCTTTGATGAAAAGTACAGTATAAGAATTAAGCACCAATATTATTTCACGAATGAAATTTTCTTCTTTGTGATGGTGGCATAACATTAAAACCACAGAAAGAACACTACTTCATTAGTTTAATAAAGTAAAACTAACACCAAAGGTTCTAAAATTTTAGTTTGTTTTCCTTAGATCATTCTTTATTATGATACGTTTAGGTATTTCAGAAAGAAGTGCTACAAGCCATACGCCACAAGGAAGACAGCCATATGTCTATCTGAAGTATCAACATGAGATCCTAAAATCTAGATTTACGTTCTTGATTTTTGGACATAATTACTTATTCATGGCATTGTAAATATTTTTGCAAGAGAAACCAAGCATTTTCTTTAAGCCTTTTCTGCACTACAAGCCATCATGAGAACAGTCACTGAGAAGTGAGAAGTTATGGCTAGAGGAATAAATTCTATGGATTTGTTCAAGGTATGAATTTGGCCTGGAAAGACAATTGTAAAACAAATGCTGGATACTTGGTATAAACACCCACAGATCTCAAGTCAAACACCTTCTCCAATCCAGAACATTAAATGGCCTAGCAGTGGCTGTAATGTGTACTACCAACAGAGAATTCTTCCTCCTCAGTGAGCACAAAAGTGCATCTCCCATGAGAAATAGGTTTGTTAACGTCAGCTATCCAAACATCCCAATGAATCTCACTTGCTCACCTGAATCCACAGGAAAAGGCAATGTCAAACAGCAAATGAGGCACTGCACTACTCATCAGAAAGACAGGAGTTGTTCAAACCCATGAGCAAAAAGCATCTGGAAAGGAAGACGAAATGTGCTCCAAATGGAGGGCAAAACATAAAGCAAACTGAAATTAGCTTTGTTTAAAGCAGAGGTGTAGATGGAAAAAGGGCCTGAGCTGTAGCTGCTAAGGACTGCAACTAAGAGAAGTTTCCTTCAATATGATCAGAAACTAAGAGGATGACTGGAACTCTAACAATTCAAGTCTACACATAAATACCTTCAAAACTAAAAGGGAGAAGAGGGAGTGGCATCACATGTGAGAGAGAAAGGTCAAGGAGGTGTTTACCTACAGGCGGAAATCAGGGATGTGTTTTGGCCTGGAAGAAAAATAACCTGATGACAGAGAGACAGAGATAATTGTGAAGATAAAGAAGAAGGAAGAGCTTGAGGAAGTAGTCAAGTACGTTATATACTGTCAATATAGGATTTGATAAAGGAATAGAAGCTGAGTTATAAAAGTAAGTTTCTGTAGTCACAGAGCCGACTCAGCCCACGAAGAACTAGACTTTGGCTACTTACAATTCCTAACATAGTTCAGAAATACCACCTGAGAAGAAGAAAAGAGGACAGAGAAAGGCTACAGCACAACAGAAGCTATAAATATCGACAGACTGTAAACTGCAATCAAGAACGATGACAGCCAGGAATGAACACGAAACAGGAAATTGGCAACAGAGAGAGCTAAATGGCAGAAATGTTTGATGAAAGCAAGATCATATAAACAATGATTTAAGCATTGATTTCTAGCCAATAGGCATCAATGGAGATCCCTCCTAATTCTGTTTGCGATGGATGGTTTAATTCCTGATAACAGGGTCATATGCTGGGAAAAGCTTGTCTTAATTGATGGTTCTGCAACATATATCTATCAGTCTCAGACAGTGATTACACCCCCTGGAAAAACATCTTTTTTGCTGAGAACAGCCTGAAATGTGGAACCATTACACATGTCCTAAGATGTCCACAACAGAAGGTGCAATTAAAAAATGAAACTCGTTAAAAATGCTAGCAGTAACCTCAACAAGTCCAGGACAATGATCAAGAAGGATCGGTACATCAGTGAACTTCGGAGAGAGAGTCTTGAAAAACAGATAATGTCTCAGAATGCCCATGCTATGCTCCCACCTCTCTTTTGCATTACCAAAGTCTCTAAAGGTCAGCAGAACTCCTACAGCAATAGCACGCTGATGGTAAGAAACTGGTCCACAATACCTAAAGTTTAAAGTGGCACTGCAATAACGCAATACCAGAGAAGTTTTCCAAGTATAATAGCAAAACATACACTGAACACATTCTGTGAGACTTTTAAACATTCACAGCTCTGCCAAATTATATCTAATTTTCTTCAATACAAAGCTGGATGCTACTTCTCCACAAGCATTCTCCCACAACTCAGTAAAAAGCTCCAAGATCAAGATTTTATTTTACTGAAAAAGGTGTGTGTGGTGTGTGCATTGGTGTTTTTTTTTTTCCTTCCTTTTTTTCTTTCCCACACACTTTTAACAACAGTCAAAAATTATTGCATAGTGTTTGAAAAAATCACCCTGGGCAAAGACTAAGCTGGGAACATTTCAGCCCCCAAGTTGAATGTTTCTTAAAATAATGAGCATCGGAATACAGTTCTAGAACCTTAACTGGGGTACTTTTGACCAAGTGTCTTTCTTACAATAGACATTTATGTTTATTACATCTAATTTCATTATGTTTTAGAAGTTTACTCAAATTTTCCATTAACATTTGCCCTATTACTTTCAACACAATGTATGTCAAACTTCTGATATAGAAAATGCCAGGTGCATCCTGCCTTTCATTTTTAATTTTCCCTGAAGAAAAGCCTTAATTGTAATTTTCTCAAGTCATGTACGCTACCTAGTTAAATGCAATTTTTAAAATAATTATCAGTAAAACTACAATTTTATCTCCTTACTACTTAAGACCACATATTGTCTGAACTGATTCATATATATTCATAGTAGTAGGTTTAATTTTCTTGGAAGTCTCCTTAAGAGATTACTCATAGCTTACAAAAAAACAAAAGCATGAAGGATTTTGAGAGTGATTTTAATAAGTCTTGTGATTTTTTAACATACTTTTTGTCTCTAGTACTATTTTATTACCGAAATAGTTTCAAGTTCTCCTTATCCCACTAGTCCCTTTAATCAACTAATGCTCTTTTTGTTAATTCTGTATATTCTTGGTTGGTTGCCTTTTTGATTTTCCAAAGACAATGCACTATTTTAGTTTAACTTAAAACCATTTATTTCTGCAACTCTCCAACCATCTCTTAAGCTACATATTCCTATCTATAGTATACAATGTATAATAATCACTTACTTTAGAAAGATATCCCTCAAATTCCTCAAAGAGTTCTATAACAATTGGGTTTTTTGTCCTTCCAGTAACCTTAATCATTACATTTCTTCATCCCTCAAAAACTGTTGTTGGAGCTCCAGCACATTTTGTCTGGTTTTGGTTATACTGTTCCTCAAACAACTTCGCCCCAGCTGCGCCAGTTCCAGGCTCTGCAGACACCCCTATTTTAAGCCTTGATATTTGTTAGGTCCCATAATGGTGTTTGGTAGATTTGCTGAGCCAAAGACAGATCATTTGAGCAAAGAGTTTTTGAGGCACAGACAACTGGCAGGATCAGCATTACTAGGGCTGGCAACTTTTTGAGCTGGTAACTTACCTGTAGTAAGATGAGAAAAAGTTCTGAAAGAATTTCCCTAAGATCTGTTATTTTATTTTTTGTTATCAGTCTTAATTTTATTTGGGAGCGACCCAACAATAGACAACTACAAATCTTCTCAAACTGTTCTTTAAAGGAAACGAGACATACTGATACAATATAAATATGACCGGTAAGAATACCACCCAAAAAGCTTGATGGCTTACTCATAGGCTCCTGAATTCAGGGGCAAACAACAGAAGAATATCCTCACTCTTGGGGCACTGTCAAGACAGACTGGTTAAGATCTTTTCCCAGGCCCCATGTTAATTTAAGTGGGGGTTTACTATCCTCCCAAGATTTCTAGGATGTTCTCCTTTCCCCCTGAAGCGAGACGCTATGCGAGGGCTCCAAAACAGATGCTTTAATGAACATTAGGGAATATAAAACACAGTGAAAACCTGTATGAACGACAGTCATGTCTAGAGTTACAAAGAGCAGCAAACTTGTTGAGCTGTGGCTTTAGTTAGGGAGATCTGACAGAAACACGGGGATAATGGGAGCTAAATCAACTAAGAGAAGTGAGGAAATACGCTTTGCTTTTTTTAAAACCATGCACTGGAAAATACGAGGGTCAGATGAACCTCACAACCAAGCTTTCTATCAGCTCCCCATGCTTGCAGCTGGAGTGCATGCAGTCCCAGAGGCTATGCCGTCCACTGTAACAGCGTTAAACGTTGTACTAGAACATGAATCAACTGCTCTATTTTTCAGATTGTGAAGTATCCCTGAAATAAACATTTTTGCAAATACCCTTTAAAAAATATTTCATTGTATCTGAGTAATACAACAGCTACTTGGAGAGTGAAAACTCTCCATGGCTGCTACAACTTTGTGTTAGTACTATGAGACTCCGATCAAGATTTTTATCTGCATGTTCTTCTCCGTGCATCTTGAATTTTGATAGCATGGGCTTCTGTTATTTTTGTTATTTTTATTTCTATTCCACCTCTGGCACATACTTGAAATCTGAAATAATTAAGAACCAGTACACCAGAACTGTACCAAAAACACGGGGAAAGTATGGTCTTGGTTAGTATATCAACAGAATCAACTGAAGACTGAGGTACGTAGAAAGATCTCAGCTTCGTGGAAGTGAAGAGCAATAGTATGGCAAACCATAAAATCTCAAGTCAGCCTGAAGCATTTTCCCCATTTTTTCAAAATAAATATTTCTATTTTGTGGTAAAATTTCTCTGCCTATATGTCACTACCACAAAACTTAAGAATAGTAGAAATTTTAAGTGTGTTTAAAATACCAGTTAATCAGAAATTCTGGCAAGAGGCTTTATTAACTAGATTATCCCAAAAGAAAATGCCCAATTTTGATACCAGTCCTCTAACATTCTTATGGGAAATCTGCATCTTGAAACTGCCAGCCTCATTTGAGGAAATGAGGCAAATGTAGCAATCTACTAAAAATGATTTGGCTGTAATAAGTCATTTTAATCAAATAGTTAGAGAGAATGGCACTGAAGTTAATTTCTGAAGTGTTGTAAACAGATGGGAAATGTGTAGTGTAGAGACTGGTTGTGCACTTTTAACACAATACCCTTTTTTGCAGTCTGGATTGTGGTTTGATCAAGTCTAAGTGACATGACAAAAACAATTTTAATTTATTCTGAAACTATATTCAACTAAAGAATGCACAATATAAAGAGTATGCTACTCTTTTCAAAAGTGAGATTTGAGGCAGAGCAGTATCGGGAACAAAAATAGCCAGACGCCCACCTTCTTCTCCTCCTTAAAAGTTGTGGGGGTAGTACTGGGGGTTCACTTGCAAAATGGAAGTTCCACTGGGGATGCAAAACAAGCTCGAAATTTAAATAATCTACATCTTTTCTATTTTAGATTTAACTACAGCAAAACCGCTACTGCTCATTTCTCCTGCAGATCAAGGGAACAACATACCACAGTGTGGGGACAAAATATTTCAAGCAATTTTTCATACACTGACAAGTAGTAAATTAGGGAATCTTGTAAGTACAATACAGTAGTCATCCCCTTCTATTGATCACATATAATTTACATCTTACAAAGATGTGAATTCTTGCATTCTCACTCCACAAGGAAAATCTCAATGATTTATTCATTTCAAATAAAAAATAGAAGGTAGATGAGAAGAATTACTTCACAGGCTGAAGCTTTCTCAGGGCACTAGTGCTAGGCTCTTCTTTCGCACTGCCCGAAGGGCCTTTGTGTGCAAGTCCCTCTAATTAACAAGGTGAATCATGCAGCAGTTCCCTAATTAGTGAACATGACAAGCCAATGGAAACAAGCAGACAGACCTGGCGTTCAGATATGGTCAACAAAAGGCAGAGCAACACACCATTAAAAAAAAAAAAAATTACATTTCATGTAAATAACATAGAAAAAGTAAGAGAACTAGCGTAATATCTAATTTCCCTTTTCATGTTTTATGCTTATTCCTCATTTATTGCAGATATAAATAACAACACAATAAATCAAGGTTTCCAACTGCAAGTCACACCACCTCTCCAAAATCAAAGAGTAGCTATCCTACATGAATAAGCATCTGCTTAAGGGGCATTATTTGTTTTCTTTCTTGTTTTTCTGCTTTAAAGAACTGCAGTTACATTAAGCTTAGCACTTTAAGAATCCCTTAATTAATACTATTCAAAATTTTTTTTTCTTGAAATCCTTTTTTACCAATAGATGAAATGAGTGCAATAGTTGCACTTGCACTATAAAAATGCCTACATTCCCATGTAATGATTTGTAACTTTTGTATAAGGATAAATAAATAAATAATAAAAGTGAATAATCAAAGAATCAGATTTGCATTAAAAAGGAAATGAGATGATCTAAAATGTACCTCCTTACATTCACCTTTTCAAGTAAAATATTTTTAATCTTTCACTCTTCCTTCTGCTTTTCCCAAAATTAGTCTCCCGATCTCCAAAACAACACATGGGAGTTTAATTAATTTTCAATTTATTGCAAATTGAACCTTTGATTTAGATCTTACCAATCCTTCAACATATTAGAAGTCTGTGTGTCACCAACAGCAGAATCTAATTCTTCACAGAAAAATTCCACTATATTCTTTGCTCTCTATTCCTTGGCACATTATAATAAGTGAGGAAAGCTACAGATTATCCCCTCATTACAGGCTCCTCTTCCTCGCAATCTTGAAAACAAGTATTTCTGTCTTTCCTCTTCTAAATGGCTAAAATTTCCTTACGTTCTAAAACTGAGTTCAAAATATTGATGTCTAAAAAAACCTTACTTTTCTGATCCAGTTTTAAAAAAATAGGATTAAAATACTGGCCGTGAAGTAATAATGTTTCTACATGCCTTTAAAGGTTCTTTTTTGGCTATAAATTTGAAGAATATTTAGTAATGTTCTATTACAGAACGGATTAACTGTTTCAAAGCAGTTTAAGATTCACAATAAACACTATCAGAGATCATGAGCAGAAAGCTAAAATCACTACAAGCTATCTTCTGTGTTCATTTTTTTCTCTTCTTAGTATACGTGAACTTCCCTAACTTCTCTTAGATCCCACTCCACGTAACCATTCTTAGGGCAGTGCAGAAGAGCTTTAAACACAGGCTGAAAAGTATCCTCTTTTAACATTCAGGCACAATGGATAATCTGCTAACAACTGAACTATGATCTGCCATATGCACAGAGGAAGTATTCAGCAAACAACCTGTCACAAACGCTTATTGTTTCAGTAACCAACTCACCAAAGGACTTCGCTGTATAAAATATATTACAAACTCTGGCACAATTTATTATCAAAGACAGCTGTAATTAAATGTGAAACTACTGCAAAAAGAAAACAGATTTGGTGCATTAAAAAGCTTTAAATTCTTCTTTTGCATCTTAAATAACAAAATCAAAGCGAGGAGATGGGAAATATATGCTAAATATACAAAATCAGAAATTAATGCAAAATCACAAAATTTTTAGTTGATTTTCAAATAAATGGTATACATAAACGCAGCTTATTTTATATATAATTACAAAAATATTTTGCATTTAAGTAAAAATGTTAAATGTAGCTGATAACAATAAATCATAATTGTCCACAGGAGATGTTTTGATACGAGATTGTATCTAATACCAGAGGGACAAATTCTGTTTGTTTTGAATACTGCTACTGATGTCAATAGAGTTATTCCAGAGTTACAATGGTGTGACAGAAAAGAATTCAATTTCCAGTATTTTAAATATGAGGAATGCACATTTTAAAAGTGACAGGAGCAAAAATGCACTAAGAGGCAAACAGGGCAAAAATAAAAATCCCTGAGACAAAACAGTCAGATCATTCTCATATTTGCCACATAGTCTACCACATGTTCTCAGCATTCCCGAATGTTGGCATGCCTGCTAAGGCAGACATTTCCTTTTCCATCAGATTTAGGGGGTTTGTTTTTCAAATTTCAGTACTAACCAGAAATAATCTCTCCACATAGAGAGATGGACAGATGAGCATTTTTTGCTCAGGAATTATTTTTAATGCCTCAGTTAAAATTACCTGAGGATATTTATGAAATGTACATTTATGATTTTTTTTTTCTTTTGTACAGCTGAGCAGATCACAGAAGACATCATATATTGTAATGTTCACAGAATCATCAATTGACAAATTTAAGAAACATATGCATTTTAGATAGCAACGTACAAGATACTTAAATATGCATTACAATTGCTCTATATCCAAAACATCAAAAAATACAGAGCAGAATGCTATCACCTATTACTGAAACCCCAACACCTCCTACTGAGCACCGTGACTGCACACAACACACACAGAAGTTCAGCTCAGTAATGAAGTATATTTTGTCTCTATGTAAATTACTGAGATTAAACCTTGACAAAACTAGGATTAACAACTGGTCTCAGAAAACTGTGCCAGAGAGTCTCTCATGACCTGAAGTTACCTTTCTCCTCTGAGAAGTGACATCTCTAGTATAATCCAGACCACTGTTCAACTTCTGCATCCTAAAATAAGGTGCAAGTTTTCAACCTGAGACTAAATTAGAGAAGTTTATAGGGTTAGCTAGTGTAGCTGCATGTTCTTTAGATGTTTTCCATGCAAGCTGGAGGTCTGTATCATTCTATCTCACAGTCACCTAGATCATTAAAAAAGTAAAATAGCTAAAAGATGCAAACAATTTATATTCTCAGAGGGGAAAAAAATCATCCCGTATTTATGTTTTCTGACACACCCTAGTAAACAATGGATTCCCTGAACATATTGCTTAAGAAGGAAAAACTGGCAACTGCTAATGACAGACCATTATTAAAATAGAGAACAATTTTGTTTAATACTGAATTTACTCTTCCTCAAAATAGGAAGCTGAAAGTGTTTTACTTAATTAAGCAGCAGCATATAGAGTGAAGTAGCAACGTATATTCAGTAACCTTCTTAATTATTACGTGTCATAGTAAGACATAGCAGATATTCCCATATATTCTACAGGTACCCTATACTGGGGAGCCTATCTCACTTCTCCAGAGCTGGCAGATGTCCATTAGAGCCACAAAGTGCTGAGCTGCCTTAAGACTTATGAAAACATATATCAAACTTCTCCAGAATTTAAACATGGATTTTGAAAATAAATAGACAAAATTATCCTATTTCTCATAAAAATGTGCTCTGTTCTCACCAATCTCACTTCTATTATGTTTCTTATAAAGTGAATATTCTCCCTCTCTTCTGTCTTCCTGTACACAATTAACGCCTGAGTTCAGTTTTTATGTTCAGTCTAATTTCCCGTTTTGTATATTTGACACCTTCCTAAAGCTTACTTGACTTGTCTGACATGTTTGCCAGATATAAGCACTTCTCCCAGGATAATTTTTTTCCCCCCAATTATTCTTACTTTTTGGGAAATTAATAGATTTTCGTGCACCTTGACATGTGAATATGACTTTTGGCCATATAGGGTGAAAACCCTTTAAAAACCTGATATTGTATGTCAAAAAAGAACATTAAGAGAAATCTACATGGTGTTATTTCTGTTTCAACAATATAAATGTCTGTTCTGAATATAAATAGATTTACTAGTTGTGAAGGGAAAGGACACAGAAGTGTAGGGAGGCCTACTCTGTACTTTCAGATTGCTTATTTAGATTTTCACATGGCTGTGCAGAGTCAATAAACCTATGAACTGTAATTGCATCATACTGTTTTTCAATTCGCTTTGCTTCAATCCTACAGATACTGAGATAGCAGTCTTAAGGAAGCTATAACACCTCAGTGTATAGAGACTCATCAGCACAAGTATGTAATATCCTTTCCCATTCCAGAAAATCCCATTCACATCTTTCTGACCATTTCCATGGAAAACTAGAAGTTAACCACCAATTCAGCAACAATTTTCAACACTAAATGAAAACAAAAGTCTTACAAATCATTACTCACCTGCCTAATAACATTAAAAATACAGTAATACCTTTCAAGTGTTTACATTTTAGAGATAATCATATCTACCTTTAGTAAGCACATACTTGAGGGAAAAACGTCCATCCTGTTTACATTGTGAATGGCAATAATACATTTTATTTATTTAAAAAATTACTATTACTAAAGGGGAACTACTTTTTCGGGGTATGTTCAGCAGTATCTCATTATTCAACTAAGATGATGTAACTGTTGGGAGACTCTTTCACAGGCTGACAGAAAGGTATTTTTAATGACAAGACTAAACTAAAAATAGGAAATAGATGCTAACACACCTTTCATGGCCTCTACACGTCACTGACCAGCCACCTGGCTTGTAGGTTAGGAGAAGAGTATGCATATAACCTAGCTACAGACAGAAATGTTCAGTATTTACTAAGTCAAAACTGACACTTTTTACCCGACTGTTAACTGTATTAAAACCCTACCACAATAAACTACCTGAAAATGACAACAAAGCTAATGCTCACATTACTCCACAATAAATACATACACACATAAGTACATAAATATAAATTGTCACATCCCAACACAAACAGACAGGAGATGCTGATGAACCTTGCAGGAAAATTACAGCATACCTTTACAAAGCAGATTTGCAGAATCAGATTATTTCTTTCTATCTGATTTTACAATCTGCTAAATAAAATATTCTTCAAGAGAGCTGTGAAAATTAATGTCTTGTGTATCTTATAAATTACTTGGAGATACACAAAAGTACTGCACGCACATATATCAACTCTCTCAAAAACGTGCTGGCAAGGAAGTTTTAAATTACTCTATTACTATTACTACTATGGTTCCAACTTTAGCTTTAACTCTGCTCCCATGAACTCGTTCATCTTCCACTAACAGGCTAGAAACAGATCACAGATTTTACGAAATGCAGCATGTTCTACGACATGTATGCATTTCAAACGAGGTCCTGCCATTGTAAGATGACAGAACATGCAAATACCCTTCCAGACTACGGCCGGGAAGTAGATGTGGGGACCACGGGTAGATCTTTGTATGTGGGTCTTGCACAAAGAGGAGACCGAAGATTTGTCAGCAGGAGGTACGCAGCTGATTGCTGATGGCCAGCTGCCTGCTGCCGGTGCAATGTGCAGCACCCAGACTGAGTGGGCAGAGGAACAGAAGATTTAGTAGGTGCGTCTCAATCCCCTTAGGTTATAGCATGTGACGCGGAGCGCCTGGAGGAACTGGGGGCAGATGAAAGCTGGCAGCTGTGTGCTGCCTCAGGCGCTCTGAGGCTGCCAAACAGGGCTTACAAACATGTTAGCTCAGCGGCAGAATTAAAGCCCTCATTCAGGTTTATTTTGGAGTAAGAAACCAATGTGCATACAGAGGATGGGGGAAAACTTGCCCTGCAGGCTGAAGCCTAAGTACACCTTGACCTCTCCTTGCAAGCTTCTATATTGTAGGGCAGGCTTGACTAAGGGAGCAAAACATCTAAATAATAATTTAGATTGTTGTCCGAGCAACCTCCTCAGTTTCTGACAAGCAGACACAGCTGACATTTGCTGCCCTCTACTTATTAAATAAGCAATCATATTCTAAAGTCTAAAGCACTATTATTTTGCCAGATCAGCAGGGAAGTAAATCTGTTGCAGTGTTCAGATAAAACAGTTATGTGATTTTTCCACATTCACGGCTTGCTCCAAATGAAAGTATCTTTTTTTTTTTTTTTCTGGCTGTGGCTGTGCAAGAGTGACAAAGGAGCAGAACTGGAAATTCAGTCTTAACATCTTCCTTGCAGAAATTGATCTCATATATATATATCTATACATGTATATATTTAGATATATAAAAAGAATTTTAAAAATCTTTCAGAAAAGGAAGTACCATTGCATGCATTCCTCACGGCCTCCTGTGGAACCTCTGGATGTAATTGTCAATACTCAGGAGAGGCAAAGCCAAACCATCCTTATCACAAATCTCACACCACAAAGGTGGAAGAAAACAGTTCCCTTATCTCTTCACTGAGCTCTGTTGTCTGGGCACCCAAAAGTGGTTAGAAAAAGGGGGCTGCCATCCTCCACTTGTTTAGCAGTGCCTCAAAATCCAAAAGCACTAACACTGGTTATTCCTTCAGACATGGAAGGAAAACTGCAGGGGATCTGAAAGGCTGAAAATTCTAATGTTACTTTCCTGTGGTGGAAAAGTCAGAAAACACCTTCAGAGAATTCATTTTACAAGAGAAAGTTCCTGCTGGAGTATTTTGGTGAGATTCAGAAAAGCAAAGTCACTTTCAGCTTCAGAAATTCTTTACAAAAAACTTATACCATTCTAAACCCAAGTTCTGGAAATTCGTATTTAAGTAGTCCTGTTGCTTTGTACTGAGAGACTACTTGTTATAACAATCTTTTATTAGGCAGGACTCCATTGGTGTGTATGCAATCCCGAAGACACTGTAAACAACAGGGATGGATTCCTCCTCCCCTGCCCCTTTTTCAGCTTTTTTAAAAAATGAAATCCATTAGGCAGAGCAGTATTCGTAACATAATTGCTCTCTTTTGGAAATATTCAAACACAAACCAAATATATTTCACAACAGAGCTAAACTCTAATTTGAAAATGAGTCTTGAGTCTTCCTCATTAGTTTTATTTGAAAATTAGAGTACACACTTCCTTAAAATTTTATTGGGAAAGGTGAGAAAGCAAGCAAGAATCCTGAAAAGAAAAGCCAACTTGTACAAATGTATACAACTCTTGTTTAATGTCGCCAAATTCTCAGAGAGCCACATGGGAACCGTTTGGTAGCAAGGTAAGACAATTACTATATTTCATTGGCATACATAGCTGCTAATGTCTCAAATGTCAGATTGCATCAGTACAAATACATTTGTCATACAAAATCTAAGGAAATTACACTGCTGCTGTGTTAATTTGAGCGCTGCTATCTTTCAAATAACTCTTCTAGAGTCACTTTTACCCTGACATGAGACATCAGCTAAACAACGAACAATGCTTGACTAGACAGCTTGCTTTCTTGTTCCTTTCGTGTCATATTCTCCTACCCCATTTTCTTTTGCATTAGCCCCCGTTCTCCAAGGTATGCAAACTCATTTATCTGCACCTATAAACACCCCACATACAAAGACTCACAAAAGTGACGTGTGTCTTAGTGAGGTAGCACTACACAATGATATGATACTAATGACCCTTCTCACACAATGCATTCAATTTGTATGTAAATGTAGTGAGGACGTAAACAAAGTTCTAAGAATTTGTCTTCTAGATAACAAGCATAAAACAAACATAAAAAGAGTGTTCTTACTCTATATTATATCAAGTGCAAAAACAGTTTGTTACTGAAGAAAGGCCAGGTATTTAGCTCATATATCAGTAAAACAGCATTTGCTTTTAGAATGCTAAAAACAACAGTTACAATCAGTCACAAAAAATAAGCATTCATGTTAACTAAACAAGAGCTAGACAGTGTATGACACTAAAATTATGAATCACTATGGAACTACCAATATGATTTTGTTGAAGGAATTTATTATGTTGGACAGGATTAGATTTAATTTAGATTTCTGCTAGACTAATGAAGTAATCTTGGGTCAAGCTTGGGTTAGAGAAAAGACAAAAAAAATCTATCCCTTGACTCAACTCTAATTAATATACATTTTACCTAAGCAGAAATAAAATAATTTGACTCAGCTGGAAAATGCTATGGCCATTCCTTTGATCCCCTGGCATTTTTCCATCAGTTACCCAGTTTTTTTGACTCTCTGTACAGCCAGGGTAACACCACACTTCATCTTCAGCCAAATTATTGCCATCACTTGTGCTCTAAGCACAGAAAAACAGGTTGGAAGTGTCATGGTCTTCAATTTTACAGAGAGATATGCAAAAAGTTCTGCTGAACAGCAAGACTACTACTGCCTGAAATTCTTCAGGACTTGCAGAATTCATGGCAGGCTAACCTTACCCTTGGAAACACAGGAAATTTTTTGGCAAAACCAACTCTCTTTAAACTAATATGAAATTTTGAAGATCAACACACCGAGATTCATATGCAATTAATTTATTACTGGTTATAGATCTTCTTGTTTCTTCAGCAGCAGTATTTGCATATGGAAATATAATACCATTCCTCTCCTGTCCTTCCCTGGAGTTCATAACCAACTCCAGTTATCAAAATTTGTGACTGCTATCATAATGTATCTGTACATCTAAAATAATATCTACTCAAAAGGAAAAAAATACAGTTAACATAAAAGCAGTACACTTGATAATGCAGCAGGATTTTCATGAAAGGATTTTGACTGATAACAGACAGGACCACTTCTCTCTGAGATGCAAGTTTAATACTAACATCTGAAGTCACTGCCACAACTTTGTAACTTCAGGAAAATCTTGTACTCTAAAGCCAAATCCATGGCAGTGTTGCATGGGCTTAGACAGTACTGGAATAGTCTAAGCATTTTTCTGAAGCATTTTTCTGGGTACAAACAATAGACCTGTGGTAAAGGGAGAGTGTAAACAAAGTGACTCTGTTATCTAACCTTCTACATGTATTGACAAAAATGCTTGCATTCCCTCTGCATCAGAGCTATAGTGCTGGTAACCTGATGCAGAAAACTATTTATGAAACAACTCAGTTCTGAGGAATCACTATTGCCTAAATGTTGCACTATCATTACTTCAGGTATCATATTCCTAGCTTTTTCTTCTTTCTACCTGCTGACCCTCAGATGGGTTAGAGAGCTAAGTGGAAATTTAATTTAAAATTATTTCTGTCCAAGTGCTCCATTTCTCAGTGGAATGTTTTATAAGAAACCTTTTTAAGAGAAGATAGTTTCTTTTGAATCAATATTTTTATGTCAGGCCTGATAAAATAGAAAACTTCTTTAGACTTCTCATCGCGAGAGATACTGCATTATTAGCACAATCTTTAAGGACTTCGGTTTTGCTACAAAGCTGAGTAAATGAACTTACCAAACAAAACAAAATCCTTTTCATTTGCTTTTAATTTTCAGTAATGCCTTATGAAAACGGGGATAACTGCAGTAAACTATTATTTAAACATTTTAAAAGAAACCACTCCTACTGACTTGATAAATAAATATTAATGTGGTGACAAGAAATTATTTAGATTAAAATTGTTTTAATAAGCTAATTGTTAAATATATGATGCTGGAGTTTCAGTAATACTACTAAGACAAGTGACCTTTTTATGTGGGATTTAAAATTTCTAAGGCAGTGTTACAGCCCCATAAGATATACATCATATGATGTACATATTTCGTTATGATTTTTAAGTAAGAGAAGGATCCTATGGCTTCTTATAGAACTCTATCTGCTAACATATTTTGTGCATATAACTCAGAAAAGTACAGTTCAAAATCTAAAACTGAGCAGAGTATGACTCTTGTTACAGAAGACATTGCAGACATGGGGGGTGACCGTACCCAAGCAGAGAGGTTACCACAATGCTGCAGTGGATACAACTCCTTCTGGGAGTATGGAAAAAACCTGCCCCTAGTCTACTTAAGCAAGAACTGGGTACTCCAGAAGCTCCTAGCCAGTGTACAGTCACAACAGCAACCCGCTTAAATACATATCGCTGTTAAAGGACTTCATCCAATCCTAGGAAGATGGGCTATCTGTGCTGATAAAGATATGTAAAGTGCTGTCTTCTGTCTTCCCTTGAAATCGGTAAGGCTTCTGTATTATAAATATCAACAGGTCTGAGATTTCACTTGCATGGTTGATGAGTACATCTGAGAATAGATTCAACTGAGTGTTATCTATACTGATCTAGGTCCTGGATACATGCCCAGACGTTTATGGTGTCTGGTTTAAGTTTTTATTATTATGCAATATTCTTGGTTTATGATGACACAAAGATTTTAACCAAGTTAATCTTTCAGGATCAAACTCAGCTACTTGGCTTTTAAATTAAAAGATTTTTAGCCAACAGACACTAAATATATAGAAAAATATCTGTGATAGAAAGGACATTTAGGATCTTACCTTCCCTGTCTTTCTTTTAAATAATTTATATTATTAATTACTAGATGTTGACTCAATTACTCCTAATCTTGATCTATTCCTGCTATCATTTATATGGCCTGCTTTATGTCCTATTTAATGAATCCTTTTAATGGAGATTAGAGAACTCATAATTTGTTTAATTTATATTTGTGACTTTCCATGCTTCCAACAGACTACATAAATCAGAGTGTATTTTCTAAAACTTGATTTTAAAAGCTTTAATCATGCAATATGAAGTAGACACTGCTCACAAATGATGCTATTTCTTACATTAAGTTGTACTGAAAGTCAAACATTTCAGAATTTATGTTACAAAACAATGTAACAAGTAACAGCTGAAGAGCAGCGTTTTTCCCTGAAATAGTCTCAATGGAAAATATTTTTCACTAGTTTATTAAATAGGTTTACCATTGAAACAATCATATAACATCCACTGACAAAAAGTTGCACCAATTTAAAAGTGTGAAAGTAAACAGAGAGTATTAAGCAATATAACCCCCAGATGCACATTATCCTACTGCTTTCACTCAAGTCCATTTAAACCAGGTTAATGCTAAAGCAAAATAAGTCAATCAAACTGAAATAAGAATGGATTTGCACTGACTTAACTAAAACAGTGCTATTCTGTGTGTGAATGAAACCTGACTGTTACGTCTAGTCTCTGCAATAAGACCACATGTAGATGGACCTTGTGTTTGTTTTGGTAAGTATTTAAACACAATTTGAAGTTGATTCATGCCAGTTTGGTTTAAACAATATGCAGAGTGGTTTGAAGACTGGCTAATATATAAAGTAAGACGAAGTTACAGAACAAAATATAAAATAATCTTCACCTTACCAAATTCATTTTTAAATGTGTTCAAAGAACATTGTGTTCTCCCTGTACATTTTCTTGATGACACCAATAAGCAAGAAAGGGACTTCTTACCGGTAGAAGTTCTGTGAAAGAAATTGAACTAATTTTTGTTTCTTTTAAATTAGGAAGAAAACTAGAGCGTTATAGAATGAAAGACTCCAAAATATCCATAAAGGAGAATGTGTTGGAACAAATACCCTTTGCTAGTCTTCTTTCCTCCCCCTTCATCCTATTATCCTTGTGTTGGTACCTTTATTTTGCATTCCAAGACAATGTTTTCTAGAGTTCTTTCCATGTTTTGAAAAGTTTTTCCTTAAAGATTTAAAAGACTTTCTTAAAGACTTTATATTACTTCCTTTGGTATTTCATTTTCTCCGTCTGACTTTTGTCTTCATTAAGTATCTTGGGCTATATTCTCTTTATCAGACTTCATATATTGGTTACATTTGTTTTAGATATTCATCCACTTCTATCTGGCAGGGAACCAGGGTATAGTATTGACCACACTCAGTTTTGAAGAGGACGGTTCCAAACTGCCTGGTTAGCAGAAGCAATGCAGTAGCATCACTGTTCAAACGCAGGCACGCTGCGTAGTCATTATCTGTTTCCAGAACATAATAATGAAATTATCAGCTGCTTTGTTGATATGAAAAAAACAAACTATCTGACAATCATATCATTAAACAAGTAACACAAGCTAAAAATGCTTCAGGTTTCTTGGATGCCCTCTTCATGCTTTTTAAAACACTACCTAGTAGCCACTTTACTACTGGCCAGAAGAATATCTGAGCAACAAAGGTCTTCAGGCAATATTCAAGACATGGAAATCACAGAAACATAGCTTCAAAACCAGCTTATTATCAAAGCTGACAGTATTATATTCATCAGCTTACACAAAACCAGGAAGAAACCCAATTTCTCTCTCAGTTATAGGTCATATGCACATTTAAGAGCAGCCCAGCTAGCAGTGAAGTCTTGAAATTTTTACATTTTTGTAGGAGTTGATTCAAAACTTTTGATTTCCAATAACAAAGCCATGCCAAAGACACTCTATCTAACTGACTTTTTATACTATAAAATTGGTTATTTTTTTATTTTGGCAGTGCCTATACAATTTGAAAAATCAGCATGTATTCAGTATCCAATGCAGAAAAAAAATGAACAATACTAAACCAAAATCTTGTCAGCTCCACTTCCCTGCTCCTCTCTGCAAAAGTTAATGCAAAAGAGTATGTTTTTATTAAATATATTTGAATATTTTAAGTGAAAGTCTCTAAACTGGTTGAAGAAAAAGCTTTAGAACCCTAATTACTAAAAACAGAGACATGCTTATATTTCTTATGGTTTCAAATATGTAGAATGAAATTCAACTTCAGAGAGAGGCATGGTGCCAGCAAATTATACACTTTCATTAGAAGGGTGGGAAAAAAGGCAGGGCTAATGTACAAAAGAATAGGGTGCAGCACTCAAACAGAAAACCTAGTATTCAGTCTGCATTTACTCAAACATGTTATCATATCCAGGAACACCACTACTTTAAATTCACATACCAGTTTGATCTAAGCATTTTTAATTAGGTTACCACCAAAATATTTGCTACCTCTTTACTAATGCCACTATTACCATTACTCAGAATACATTTCATACACTTTCTTTTATTCACATGTCAGCACAGCGTCACTCCCTCTAGTGGATAAGAAACACAGCTTATACAGACAATCCGAATTTTCACACAAGGGAGAAGTACTCCTGCAGCTACACCAAAAGCAAAAACACTGGCTAGAGTGCAAGTCTTCTATCACAGCTATAAAGAGAACCACTATTTCACTCCGACTACTAGAAAATGTGTTTTTACTAGCCCTGTTGTTTGCTTTTGCGTCCTCAAGTTTCCAATGGCCAAAAAAGAATTACAATGAATGCAAATATTTTGGCAGCAAGAAATGCATTTATTTCTAGCTTGCTTTCACTTCCAGCAGCATGGTAGTTTTAGTTCTCAGCTCAACAGCAAGTTTTGCCTGCCATCAATTATTTTCACAAATCTGATTCTTCCTTTGCATATACTGGCTACATACTAAACTCAAGTAGTATTAAAATCCTGTGTCTTTTCCTGCCAAATTATTTCATTTGAATACTTGCTTGACAAACCCAACTCTGGAAACACTAAGGCATGGCCTAATGTTTACAAGAACTCATTTCAGCAAATCTTACTACATAATCGCATAATAAAAAAAAGACAAATAAAACTCAACCATGTATGCAGATTTTTTTGACTGTTATATATATAAAATCTGTACAGCTAACGGAACTATAGAATACTGCCAACAGGGAAACAAAACAGGAAGAACGGGTCAATACAAAAGAACTTGTTATATGCATTTTTCTGTATATATTACCTTCTAATGTATAATTATTACCTTCTAATGCATATATCCAAAGAAGTTAGCTAAAAAAAAAAACAGCATCAGTTTGCTGCAAATGATGTTGGTAATTTTTTAAAATAGGAATGACTTTCAACTGATAAGATATTTTAGTCTTTCTAATGGATTTAAGTTACAACCCGATCCTAAGCCATGAGATGCCTTAAGCAGAGAACAGCCACTGTCTTTTACAGCAAATCAAGGTACTCAGTAGTTCACAAATTGTTACTTTTAGAATAACATATCAAAACTTCATCTGAAATTATTTGATAATTTTTAGATTATTGTAATTTAGACTGATGAATAAACAGTCCACTGAACCACACTGTAGAGAAAATGACTGACAATTACATTACTTGAAAGACTGTTACCAGAACAAAATTGTTAAGTAACACATTTCTAAGAAAGTGACATTTTACAAAAAGACAAAGGCATATATTTTCCACCAAAATCTAATGCTGCTGTCATCAACAACCCAACAAAAGCTACAGCTACCTAAAATGGAAATGAAAATGTAATGTATGGAAATATTCTCTTATAAAATCTCCTTAGGCTTCACATGTATTAATGTATTAGTTTGCAAACATTAAGATCAAAGGCAAAGCAACAAATACATCCTAAAAAGTTTTTAGTCAGATTTTTATTAACGATATACAAGTAGCAAGGCATAAAAAATTAATCTGTTCAGGCCTTGAAATGTCAAGTGTAATGATCTCTAGCTCTGCTTACCTCCTTTGCTTTTTGTTTCAGTCTAGCTTGCTCTGGGTCTTCTTGCCTTGAGCGACTCTACATGTTTAAAAAAATGGGGAAAAAAGGTTAACAGATGGTTTAAGAACCCCTCATCTGTTGCAGTAAGTTAAAAAATAGCAAAGAAAGGGGAACAGGATACAAGGTGTCAAAGATGGGATGCTTAAATTCATAGAAGTGTAATTTCAAACCCTTAGGCCTCACCCAAAAGACTGTTAAATATTCAGTTGTAAATAAGATCTACCCTAGATTCAAATTTAAAAAAAATACCATGTTTTTGTCAATGCTAAAGTTTCCATACAGGTTTAGATTTCAATTATTTAATAAAAACAAATTCAAGCATCCCAGAGCGGAAGTGACACCCTTCTCATTATCTAATCTTTTTAATTTAAACTGCTTACAGTCACTTATTTTAAAATAATTTACTGTTTGCAACTAAGCTTTTATTCAGCTGTTGATAGAGAATATGGAGAAAACAGTTGTAAAGTCACTCTCCCAAAGTAAATCTTCATAATAAAGATGTTACTATCCGTATGAGCTTACTTTGAGTACAGCATAGAAATACACATAAGTTAAACTCCTTCATGCACTACTAATAATATTAATGTTTTAATTTTTAAAATGGAGGAAATATTGCCAAATGGCAACTTTCACATCTTCCTTCAAAACCAGGAACAATAGCTCTAAAAACCCATTAAGAATAACTGTTTAATTGCAATAACAACCCATAACAGTACATTTCTTCAGATACAGACTGTTTTACAACCGTATGTTAAAACTATTAAATTCTTATTTATGCTCATTAAGCATACTCAAATTGATGGAGTTCAAAACTTGAGATGTAGATAATATATGCATTATACGTTTCTAATTGCATGACTGGTCAGTGTTCAGAAAAAGTTGCATAAAAAGTTGTAAGAAGCTGCAATAAAACTTGCGACATCCATGGAAAACTGTTGTTCCCGATACCTCAAAGATGTAATTTTTTTACTTCAGTGTTTCTTTGAGATTTAAAGTGATATCATTTAGACAACTCCTAAAGGAATATCTATGCCCCCTCCCACCTATCTTTCTCTGCCTCTTTCTATGCTGAAGACAGACCTGAAACTTGAAAGAATATTAGCTTGCGAACTTACATATGCTCAGATTTTTTCCCCATTGTTTGAATTTTTCATAAGATATTCTGTTCAGAAGTTAAAAATCCATGAAGAAAACCAAAGGGAGATAGGTTTTAAGGGTAAGGGGACATGTAATATTGTTGATATACCTGGAGAGAGCCTTGACTATGATTTGGCAGACAGGGCACCAACGACACTGAATTCTCCATCCTTTTTCCTGTTTGGTTTTCCCCCCCCTGCCCCGGGATTATTTTTTCCGCTAATATAGCACACATATAAAACACAGTGACGACAAAGCATGGCCAAATTAAACAATAATGAGATTTTTAAAAGATGTGCTTGATTCGTCCACTGTGCACATTAGCTTCATCTTCCAACACCACCTACTAGTGATTTTGTGCCTGTTAGCATAAAAGGCAGTTTGACAGGATAGTGCCTGGAGTAAAGTAATGAGAAATTAAAATCTGTAGATAGCTAATGACCAAATTAGACTCCCATGTTATAGTTGTGCCAACCAAGAAAGAAACTCCAACTTAACGTAGACTGAGATTCCTTCTAACTGCTGTGGTCAGACAAAAAGAAAAATGTAGATAATCTGATCTGGTTAATGTTTAAAGAACAAAAAGGCATTTAATGAAATATGTGGATCTTCCAGAGAGCTGGGAGTCTATTCAGTAGAGCAATTACGAGGAACTTGATTATATTTATACCTATTAAAAACAAACAAACAAAAAAACCCATTCAATGAGTTGCTTCTCTAGAAGATGGACTTCGGTCAGTATTTATGAACTGAGCTGAATTAGATCCTTGCTCTGTCATTTTGTGATAACAGTTCAAACATTGTGTGCCTCAGTTTCTCCAGTATGATGTATGGAAAATCATATTTAGCCCTTTCATGGGGGTTTTGATAATTAATTTATAAATGTACAATGAACTTCTATTGCCTTCTGAGTCTCGCAGTGAAAGCAGTACAGAAACACAAAGTGTTGTTATACTACTGTATGAAGCGGAATCATTTGCCAAATGCAAAGTACAAGTTAAAAGCACTTCAGCTTAAGGAGAAAGCAGAGTGTCCTGAGAGAATCAATCTGAGACTTCTAATATTGTTACCAAGTTTCTATAAGAAAGTGATAGAATCCTGGAAAACATACCAGAGATCTAAATTGTGTTTGGGGATATTATAAGAAAAATTAAAGCAATAGATGCAAACTAACATTGCAATTTCCTGGACTCCATAAGTGAAGGAAAAACTCTGAAAGTACTACAGTTTAAAAAAAAAAAAAGCATTTAAAAGTTGGGGCTTTCTTTTCAGAAACTGACCAAATAGAAGTAGATCTGGAGTTGAGGATAATCTGAAAAAGCAGACCCCAAAAGCAGGCAAAAAAGCACATGATCTACTCTGTGTAAACCTCCAGCTCATTCACAATAAGTAAATAATAAAAATTATTGCAGAGGTGAAAACAGGTACTCAACTCCTGACTGATATTAAATTCAGGAATTTTTTCAGTAATGAACATTTAAAATACCAGGTGATGTCAGATATCTAAATCCAGACTGAAGGTGAAGGTAGAACTACTTTTACGTTTAGAATAACGCGATGAGTTTCTGGTTATTCCTTGAACCCACAACAAATGGCCTTTTCAAAGACCTCAGGCTAGCTCTTGTTTCAAACAAGCAGAATTCCAACTTTACATTGGATATGTCATTACTGGTATAAGTAACACTAATAAAATTAAGGAATTTAACTCATTTTCTCTTTCTTCTTGTGTTCAGATAAATTTTAATAGTGTTTATTTTAAAAAATAGATTTATATTAAGGCTAAAATACCTTCCTGCTGACTACCATGTCAGTTTGCAAATCAGTAAGCTTCAGAAATAAAATCATCAGCATATGGAGGCTAAAATGTGTTAAAGGAAAAGTATAAATATTGGTTATTTTATTAATTCTTCACTTTACGATCTAATGTAACTTATATTATAAGTTACTCTTATAAGTTAACCCTTATAAAAGGCTTCTTCAATGCCAATGCAACACAGATTAAAGCAAACATAAGCAAACGAAAATGTCAAGCTTAATAGAGGTGCCTAGATAAGCTTTAAAAATGTCACTGGCTTCTCTTTACACTCCATTCCATATGTGAACATCTTTTCCTTCCTCTGAAGAGTTTGAACAATTTTGGCCGCTCAGCTCCTGTAGTGCTTGTCTATATATCACCATTTTTATTCACCAATTATTTTGATATTTTACACTTACTTTCGTCAAGCTACTGACAAATCATTCCTAGGTTTTTTTAATTCCAGTTTAAATTTTTTCTTCAAAGTCATCTCATATTTTGGTTTTGTCTTCCTTTCTCCTTTCCCTCTAACATCCAAATCTTAATATGCTGCATCTCACCTGTTTTGTGAAACATGTTTTTCCAAAATCTTTTAATGCACCAATGCCTCCTTCCTCTAAAGCTTCGGAAACACCTGCCAATCACAGAACTCCCCAACTCAAATACTTTTCAAAGAGTTTATCACAACTCCCTTCCCTTCCCCTCTCTATTCTTCATGTCTAGATCTGTAAATAAAGAAATCTGGATTTACGTAATATATTTTCATGTTGAAGAATAAACACCTTTAGAAGCAAGCTAGCTTCCCATAGTAATTTTAGAGAAACCTAGGACTGATCCTAACCTGATAACATACTTTTAAATACATTAAATGCTGTCTCCTACTGAGAACTTATTCACCAAACCAGGTCTGTTAACGTTTCTCCAAAACATAAACTACTTTTATTAGACTAGACAGCCTGATATTTTAATTGTTAAGAATGAAAGTGCTTTGTGTTAGAGAACTTGCTATCTTATTTATCTGAAAACTGCATAGATCACATTAGGTCTATGGAAATATTAAGACTTTGAAAGTATGAAAAGCAGCATATGTTAAATGTGTATTCAAAACACATTAGAAATATGGGGTTTCATTTACATGTTACCAAACTCCCTAATGTTCCAAACCTCAGCTTTTCCCCTTGTGTTAAGGAAGAATGCCACAAAAACAGACATCTAATTACACATGTAACAGCATAGTTTTAAGAAGGGGATTTTGTATTTCATAGAATTGTCTTAAATTAGAAAGCAACAGTATTTTTAAAATAATAAGGATATCTATAACTCATGTAATACTTAAATATATGCAACAATTATTTTTAAAATTAGACAATACTCTGTGTGTCTATGTAGATGGGCAGACCAACAGTCCTTCTGTTTAATTATGATCATTATTCAGTATTTTGGTGTAATTTGTAATGTCAAAGCTGCACTGTTGTTATATTTTGTCCCACTAACAAAAAGAGTTTTCTATTAAATTTGTAATAATTTTGAAATCTCAGCTTGTTAAACCTGCGTTAGAGAATGTCTCACAGAGTTTCTCTTCCTAAATACATATCTCCTGTGTTTAGAAACATCTGATCCCACTTAAGGCACTTACCATTCTACTCCCCCTTCCCAATACATATACTGGGAGTCTTTAATGCTTCAAATTCATCTTTTTTCATTCAATAAAGTTAAGAGTCACAACTGTAGGTGCTGTACTATTGAGAGCCACTGCTGTGCCAACAGTTTCAATTTTAAACCCATTTTTCCCCATTGATGACATTAGAACGTCACCCACGGCTGTACCAGCTTATAACTTTCACTTTTAATTAAAGAAATTAAATTGGCAACATGAAACACTTTGCTTTCACATTAACTTTCACTTTTTATTAACAAAGCTAAAAGCAGCATAGCTAAGGGTAAAACTCTATTCAGAGCTACAACCACAGTGAGGTGGAATGCAAGAGCACAGGTCTAAAAAAAGATTTATTTTAAAATCATTAAAATTGAAGTAACAAATCTCTAAAAATTCAGAAAATTATCCAACACAATAATTCTCTCTTTGCTCTCCCCTCATCAGAAGTGAGTTATAAGTTTCCGTTCACATAGTGCTTCATCTCACAGAAAGCTGCATTACATCCACTGTACTCTTAGAAGAGAGGGAAAGGATTAAATTGGCATGACAGCTGAACTCATCTTTGGATCAAAGAGGTAGCCCCTTCAAGTAATGACAGGACATGTGTGTAAGGAAATCTGCATTGCCAAATTTCAATAATCTCTCTCCAATAAAAAAGCCCTTCAGCCTATAGCACTATAAAATCACTATCATCCATAAATACTAATTAAGTTTGCAAACAACACTAAACATAATTTTCCATTTACTTATGTAATCATTCTTTTTACAGACTAGATCTTACTCCTGTGATAGTCATATTTAAGACCCCAAACCTTGATAGACTTGTGCTAAAAATACAGAACACTCAAAATAATAGACTAATAGAATGTATATATTGGAAATTAATTTTCAAAATTAATTTGATAATAAACATGCATTTAGCCAGTTTGAGCAGATGAATTAAACCAGTAATTTTAACATGATCCACTTTATTATAGATTATATCATAGAAGTATTATTCATTGATTTTCTGAAAACAAGGACAACCCCAAGCTGTACCATTACTGTAGAAAGCACCACTCTCTCCAAAAAACAATTCAGAAACAAACCAACCAAAAAAATCAACTACAAACTCCTATTCCTCTTGCTGCCAGAAATATTTCCATTATTAGCCCAGAACCAGAACCTCATTCAATTTGACACACACAAGCTGCATTTTCCAGGTTTTGGAAATAGCTATGAAAGCAGCAAGGAACACATCTTTTACTATAGCAAGACCTGCGCTTTGTTTTGTTTTAGAAAGTCCACACAATACACACCATGTCAAATGTAAAGGTAAATTCCTCAAGTGATTTTAGTCTGGCTTTTGACCTTTCTGCAGTCTTAAGACTTTCCTTAGCTCTTCTTGCGATTTCCCATACCAGTCACCAAAGACAGATTCAAAAGACCTCTGCTTCTGCACACATGTGGAAACAACAGCCAGTGGGTTCTTACTGGGAAAACAAACGGGGGCAAAGAGTTGACTCTCCCAAATATTTCCTTTAAAGAGACTGCACTCTATACATGTGTTTATATAGAAGATGGCCCCTCGTTGTGCCATTATTATTTTACCTTATTATTCACATATCAGCAAGATAACCAAAAGTAATGACAATCAAGGCAGCTGCAGTCTCTCCCTGTACAGCTTCTATATTTGACACATGATATTATCTGGATGTTTGAAACAGGACCTGTTCGAGCAGCAGGAGGTGACTGCATCTCACAGTTTTGGGAACCAATATGTCTTTAAACACTTCTATTATAAAAAGAATCACCAGGAAGTAACCTAGAGAAATGCTTTGGGCCATATATTCTAGGTTGGTATGCATACATTGTGGAACATGATGCAGAGATCCCTGAGGTACAAGAGACTGAGCTAGCTCCTGAAACAGTATAGTCTTGTTCTCAATTTTTAGGTTTTTAATTAAAAAGAAATTGTATGTCGCATTGCTACTATAGCATAACTTACGATTCTTCCTTTCCTGTCAAGTTTGTCTTCCCCCAAAATATCTCACTGGAATGAGAACATCAGTCATTATTCTTCTAAGCTGGTGGTATGAAGTTTCTATTTCTCAAGCATTTCCCAGGCATGGGATGTAAGATTTTGTAATATTCTCTTATTTAACAAGCCAAATAATACTTCTATTTTGCTTTAAAGATACTCTTGTAACTTCACAATCATTTTTAACTTGGATAGTGACTTTTCTCAGAAAATAAAAAATTTAGAATATTTTTTGAAACCTAACTTTTTTTCTTCTATCTCTCCATCTGATTTTCTCTCTCATTCTCCCAAAAACATTTCCTGAAGCAAAACCAACCCCATCTGGGTGCTTACAAATTCTGCAATTACATCCTGCTGTAACAACTGAAATTATGATTGCAGATCAATCAGAACACTAGTGTCAAATATTTTCTTATTTCCTCCTAAAGAAACCAACACACTACCCAAAACAACAACAAAAACCTGCAAACCCGACACTTTCTTTGACCATCATTTACATATTTTTCTTACCCCTTACTGAGTTCTAATGCAGAATTACCAAATTGGTTTCAAGGCTTCCCAAAAACTCATGTTGACTCCCCTTTCATTTCAATCTATTCCCTTCATTTTTCATCATCTTCTCAGTTGATTATTTTGTTGTTGATTATTTAATACCATCCACTCCAATGCCCAAAACATTTCCTTCATTATCTTATTCTTTGTCAAAACCTGGACTTTGGCTGTTAATAAGGCTCCAAAGTGTAAATAATTAAAATAGGATATTCACTGTGCAAGTTAAACCTGTTTACGCTCTTCCATAATAGACAATAGATGAGGTACCACTAGCAGGCAACTTTGAAACTCTTCATAAAATTATTCTGCTGAGTAACTTTAAAAGCATGTTGCAAAATAACATGACAAAACATGTACAAGATAAAACATCACTCTGTTTGTCTAAAGGGCACATTAAGAAGCTGCAGTTATAAATAAAAGAAAAATTTTCTGATTTTTATATTTAAGCATTTATAGGAAAAAAAGCAGAAGCAGAGATTTCATTTTAAAATCCCAAGTTTTCTATTCTTTAAAGACACAACACTGTCAAGATGACAAAGATGCCATGATCGGAGAAACAACATCTTTGCATAGTGGGTATTTCAGTCTCCAGAGCCAGTTTAATCATTACTCCCTTTGCAGACACCAATATCAATCAGCAGGCCACAAACAGACAGGAAATGGTTACTGATCTTTATCACTAGTTATCAGGGCAGCTGGGGCAGATTTTAACTGTGTCCATTTAATAACTGTGTCATTACAATTACTGCAACCTTTCCACAAAGACTTAGATCTCCTTAGACAACTAGGCAAGTTCATAAAAGACCAGAAAAAACTAAATCCTGGGTAAGGAATTAGTACGTAGGAATTCAGAATAAAGACCTCAACAGTGATCACTGCTAATGTACCGGTGGTCTTGCATTTGAGCAGCAACCTAGATGTTAAGGAAATCATGAACAATCTATTATGTAGAATAAAAAGTTGTAATCTGACCATATTTTGCTAAACTATGTCCTACGTAAGTCTTGCAATAGGTCATCAATCCATCAGAACAGAATGGTTGAGAGCCAGCTGAATGCTTCACAAAGGAAAGACGCTATGAATGTAAGCCCAGTTCCAAATCGGCATTTGCACTTAAATCACTTAAATCACGACATTGCATAAATACCTCCCAAAAGGTTCACAGAATCTTCAACTTCTCTTCCTAAACATTAATACTGATAAATCAGCATTGCTCTTCCATGGCTACTTTGTGGTTTGGTTTTGGTTTTTTAATACCTTCATCTATTTTTCTAGTATATCATGTATTTATGCCAAGTTGTATCCTATCACTTTCTAGTTGTGAAGTTGATTTATGCATTCATTATTTTCATGAAGATAATTTCTTCAAATCAAGTAGAGGACTCTTTTTTATATTTGTTTGTTGTAGAATTCTTTAATTTGCTCTTTCTGTAATCTGTAGGAATCAAACTTGTTGATTGTGTATTTATTTCCTAAATTTTGACTTCACAGGAGTTTATGTTATTCAAGACTACAACAAAAAAAACCCCACCAAAACCAAAGAACATCAAATCATGAAGAAATTCAGGTTGGCAGGGACAACAGGAGGTCATCTAACCCAACCTCAGATAAGCCTGTGTAAGGCTTTGTGCACTCAGGGAAACGTTTTTGAACTAAGGACTACAAGCTACTGTATTTTCCTCAATGTCCCTTAAAAAAAAACCAACAACATAACAAACAAGCAGCAGGATACACAGAAAAGAAAACATGATTCATCAAGATGTATTCACTGAATGGAGAAAACAGGATTAAAAAAAAAGGCATTTATTTATTTTTAAAAAGTAAGCATTAAGAATGAAAACAGTAAATCTGTTTTCATCTAAACATTTAAAGAGTATATACATTATGTGGAAATTAGTGGAATATTTAACTATGTGAACAATTATAAATTAAGAGTGAAAACAGGACAGATTAAAGTAGCCAAACTGAGAAACAAATTTCTGAAATGAGCAAGGGTACTTTTGTTAAAAAAAATCTCTCAATTTGTGAACATTAATGGCACAAAATCAGGAGGCTAAATGTTACAACTGAGCATTGAGTTGTTCTGTATAATCTCTCCAGAATATACAATAAATAATTCAATGAAAATGCAAATGAAATGAAAATTGAGATAACTAAGGGATAAACTTATTTGCAGTTTGATATGGTATATATAAAATATAATTAAATTTGCAGTTATAAACAGGAGATTTATCTATATCTGTATGCTCTGGAAACAATATTGTCTTAGTTTGTTCTATTGCATGTATGAAAACTCAGTCTTTGGAATTAAAGTTACAAAGGAACAAATCCAGAAGAACTGACAGTTACCTGAAGACAGGCATGAATCAATTAAATAATGCAGTTTATATAGAGAGGTGACCAAAATACCAACTAGGACACATAGTATTTAAATTGAAATAAACAAATGAACAAAACTATTTTGTAAAAAAAAAAAGTCCAGAAACTCAAGAAGTAAAAAGCCTCAAAAAACTCAAGAAATAAAGTAAAAAGCCTCAAAAAAAATCCATAACAATTTACTCAATTGTGTTTAAATACCAGAAGTGTAGGCTATGATTTTCAAATGGCACAGAAACCCTGGCATCTATTAAATTTCAAAGGCAATTGTGAAAATTATTTCACCAAGTTATTTTTGAAATGTTAGCCATTGTTTCCTACATCCCCAAGAACTCATCAAATTCAGAGCTGTATCTTGAAAACACAGGAGCATTCCAGTCAGGTAGGTGTGGAGTCATCATAGATAAGACAGCGTAACTTAATGAATTAAAGGTGTGATGTCACAACAACGGTAGATTTTTGTTATAAGAAACAAAATGTGTTTATGAAACAGAGTTCATGAAATTAAATAACTGTTTGAAGACTATGAATTGTTAAGTAGTTTAAAAAAATAAAGTAAAACAGATACCTTGGCAGCCTTTAGCAAGATTTCCCTCTCTTGTTCGTCTTTCCTTTGCTTTTCTAAACGCTCCAACTGTTCAAAAAACTTTAACTGTGATCGGACATCTGTAGCTTGTTCGTACCATTCATCATCCTGTAAAATAAGAACAATGTTTTACAAAAACATGCATTTTCATCAAGACTATACATTTAAAGAAGACTATAGGTGTTATACAGTAAAATCTTTCCATTGTACTATGAAAAAAAAAACCTCTCTTTTTTTTTTTTTAAGCTCAGGGGAATGAAGCCAGCCTATGGTTAATAATGCAGCTAGAATCTGATTATTTAGTTAATATCTAAACAAATTAAAAAAACAAGGATTGATTTATCAGCAGAGACATCAAAGAGATAAAAAAATAAAACCAAAAGACTTACTGATTAAAAACCCCTTTATTACTGAACAATCCTAGATATAGGATATAAGCCTGGTTATAAACTGCAATTCCTGTATCTGTATTCATCTTGAACTAGTAACAGACATGATCAAGATGCAGCATTATAAAAGCATTAAAGCTAAAAATTCAGTTGCAAATAAGCCTCTAATTACAATTAAAATAGAAGAATTTTATGACAACTAAGAGCATGCAAGCCTTCCAAGTACCCAACAAACAATACGAATTTATGATACAAGCCGCATGCAGAACACTCAGAATGTCAGTCAGAAAAGTAAGTTATCCATATTACTTCCATCTCATTTATCTGCTTAATATTTTCCTTTTTGACTGCAATGCTATGAAATCAAAGAAAACCATTAACCAAGAAATATACAGAAGACAATGAAAATGCCACAGTTCAATAAGAGACAACACTTTTTTTTTTCTAAGAATCTATTAAGATATTATTTTAAATGCATTTTTGGCTTAACACGGACTAAGCAAAGCGTTTTCTTCTCAGACACCATCCTAGGGAGAAGGAAGGCGGGATTTAACACTGCTGAGGCTGATGAAGAATATTGGAAAGAAACAAGGAGATCTTACTTTTAGTCCATTACAGTAGAATATATCCATCAATTGCAAGGAAAGATGTAAGTGTCGGTAATACACAAGCACAGTGGCCTTTATTATTTTTAATCCATTTTTCTACCACAGTAATGTTGATTCTAGTCACAGATCCTAAAGATAATTTTTCTTGCAAATGGCACATATAGTTAGTCCAACTGTGACTCAGGTTTGGGGAATAGGTGGGCAAAGATACAGTCCAAAGCTGTTTGATCAGGCTTTCACTCAAGGAAAACAACAAAAAAAAAAACCCAACACAACCAAAAAAAAGGCAAAAAACCAAACCAGAGCTACTGAATGTATATATACATTAAAGAAATCTAAACACAGTTTAGACACAACACACAACTACAGTTACTGCCATCTTGCTTTTACACCAGTTTAACAACTATTAGCATCTTACTTTTATCAAAAAAGATACTTCATATTTATCAATAAAGATGTTTGATTTATTTTAATTTCAAACCGGTTTGCAGATTCTTATTTAAATTTCCCCCCTGGTTTAAGATATCTAAATTGTTTCAATTTTCTTCAAGAATACAATGGAATCAGAGTAGCATTTTATCTTGAAATGATCTTTTTAAAGAGAACATCATTGTTTAATTACAGTGAAGAATTTACAGCTGAATTCTTTAGTTGCTGGTTTAAGACAAATTGGTAGCTTTCGTAAAATACTAGTATTTCTCACAGCCAAGGACATGTAAAGTTACTACAGATTCCTATACATTGAAGCAATTTTGATCCAATCAATGGATACCTTGGTCGAAAAAGAAGACATCAAGAATCAACAGTCTTAGTCACAATCCATGAGCAGAAATAGCTTAACAGATGCTCCATGCCAGACACTTCAGCACAGAAGGATGAAAACATAATTCTACACACAAATTCTATCACAGAGGAGGAAGACAGATCTGGCCAGCGCTGCTATCATCCCACCACTTTCTATTTGCTGAGGCAGACAAACCTGCGATTAAAACACGCTTTGCACACAGAATGAACACAAAACACCTACCGTGTGCTAAGAAAAAACGGCATCACACTGCATCGTTCTGTAACATACGATACCTTTCTTTGCACACTTACTTTGTACGATTCCATTCGGTGCTGGGTTATCACTGTTACTTTTTCTATCACTGTTCTTAATCTGGTTTGTGTTGCATGGGAAATAAAAGTAACCACCTCAGCTGGAACATCAGTAATTCCTAGTTTTTTAGCTAAAGCAAAAAACAAAACAAAACAGAATTAGCTTACCCCCCACAAAAAACCCCCCCACAACTCTAAAGAACATAAAGCCATAACTTCATTTTCCTGAACAGAAAAATCCATAACAGTGTATTTATGTAGCTTTGGTGATACATTCATGACCCCTTGAAAAGAGGTGTGACTACACTGTAAAGTTTGAAAGAGAAATCAGAGCATTTTTTTTTTACCACTTAGAAAGCATTTAAGAACTTTACTGAAGTTTATCCTAGTATATTAAAACAAAGCATAACAGAGTATGAGACAATCTGAGTTCTCAGTTGTTCTACACAAGAAAGAGCAATTCCTTTATCTTCAGAAGCATTAGTGCAGATTAATTTCAGTATCAATGAGATGAGGCTGCAGCCCAAAGCATACTGTTGCATACTTTAGCCTACACTGTTGGCATACTACTGATAATAAAAATTCTTTAGGGAAAAAAAACCTATTAATTGAATATGAAGAAATAAAGTCATATTAACAACAGTTATTTAAAAACACCAGTTGTCCCCCAAACACTGCTAAAAGACATATTCGTAGTTATCTGGACATTTGATACTTTGTGCTGAGTTTATACAAAAAGCACTCACTCTACAGCCTAATGTATTGATATATTAAAAAAACACCTAAGCTACAGAAACAAGAATATGGGTAATGTTTAAGAATTCCTAAATTCATCAAAATAATTACTAAGTATTGAATATAGATTTGTAGATATACAGATATACATACTAATCTAAGCTATAGTCCTATAAAGACATATATATGAGTAGTCCCAGTGGGACAGTTTTCTGGATAGAAAACTCCACGTGTGCACACACACACATATATTTTTAATATATAAAAAAAAAAATCAGTAGTTGCATTTTGTATGGATTATTGGATTTGACCCGCCATAAAAGAGCAAATACTCTGATTACACTGAATCAGTTTTCCACTGAATGAACACACGTCTTTTAAAAATGTTTGTGAGTATGTTTGTCTGTGATAAATTAACGGGTATGCAGAACACTACAGGAAATTTGTTTGAGAATATTTTGGAAAGTGTTTCCTGAATGGCTAATTACAAAAGTAATCTTCGTTTGCGGGAGGGGTCCCCCAGCAAATACAAACCTGAGAGGCTTAAGAATGACTATGTGTTTTGTGAGGCATTCCTGGCCAAATTCAAGAGCAAGAAACCATCACACGTCCAAAAAATGAAGACGAGCAAGTGAGCAGTGGTCTCACATGGATGTACACTTCTGTTATTTTAATGATGTGATCTGAGACGAACTGGCAGCGTTCAGCATCACCCTGGGCTTCTGTCAGGGCCGGGCCGGGGCCGGTCAATCACGGCGCGGGCGGGCCGGCCGCCGCCACCGCCGGCAGGGGGCACTGCGGCGGCCCGCGCGCCGCCCGCCGAGCCCGCGCTCCCGCCCGCGCGCCGCCGAAGGACCGGGGCGTCGGGAGGCGCTGGAGGAAGACAGCCCGCACCGAGCGCTGCTCTGAATCCCGCCTCTGGACACGGCTGTTGCAGCTGGTTTCGTGCTAAGCCGTATGAAAAAGATTACGTTTCCTGCAGCTCTCCCTCGCCCCGTCTCTTCCCCCTTTTTTTTTGATCCGCAGCGCCTATTTAAATGTATATTTTATTACATCACTACAGTACATCATTCCCACACTTCCCAGAGCTGAATTCTATGTCATATATTTCTGATGTTAATTTTTTTAATGATTCTTTGAAGTCGTTATCTCTTAAACTAACTTAAGCCATCACTGACTCCATATTCTACACGTTACCTTAAGGATTTTAGCAATATGTATATATGCTTTTTAACTGATTTTTGCTTTACCGCTAAAAAAAATTAAATCTTTCTTGGCGCCCAATTTGTCCTCTGTAATAGAGATGGAACTCCACTGAAGTTGCTGAAAGCTGAACGTATAATGGAAAGCAGACATACGCATTAAGATCCCAATGCTGCAACTGTTACTCATGCAAATTAAGTCCTTGAAGTCAGTAGGACTATTCATATTGGTAGGAGCTATTTGTGCAAGTCAGACTTGCAATATCCAGACCTATTTGAGCATGCACCATTTTATTATGCAAACATGCGTAAGCAAGGCTATCAAAAAACCCTAGTCCGAAAGATAAAATGCAATTAAGAAGGGAAATTTAATTAACTAGTACCCACAAAAGAGGTTTGAGATGGAAAATTCTGCCGAGTATTCTAGGTAAGGGTACGAATGAATAATTGTTAAAATAATAATTCTTTGCATTTCAGCAGTGTAACTACAGCTACCCCACTTCCCTGAACACGCACAATCCTTTCATAATAAAGAACTATCACCATCTTGGTTTTTTTATAATAAAAGTTTTCCTAATTTTAAAGACTTTTGTTCTAAGTAAATTCAACCATTATATGGCTTGTTCTGCCTATCCAACTCTTCAGAAATTCATCCATAATCAAAGGACCATTCCCTGAGATGTCTAGTTCCTAAAGATTCTTGTCTTACATCCTCTTCGTCAGCCTCTGCACTATCCCAGTAACTTTCTACTCCTGAAATCCCTCAACACAATATTCTCAAGCCCAGAAAACTACCTGGAAGGCCACTTATAAACCGAGTCCCTCAGGAGTCTGTCCTGGGACTTACCCTTTTTCATATCTTTCTCAGTGACCTGGAGCGGGAGAGACAAAGCACCCTCATCCGGTTTGCAGATGGCACCACACTGAGTGGTGCAAAGCGAAAGGCTGCCAGTCAGAAGGACCTGATGAGCGGTTCAGCAGGAACTTCATAAAATTCCAGAAGGACAAATGCAAAGTACTGCCCCGGGGATGGACGAACCATCTGCAACGACACAGGCTGGGGACTGCCTACCAGGATAGCAGCACTGATGGAAAGCACACAAGAGTCGGGTAGGCAGCAGGCTAACCAGGATTCAGCAGTGCATCCTGGCAACAATGAAGACTAACAGCATAGTGGTGGTATCAACAAGCAAAATGGTAGATCAACAGTAACCAATAGATCAAGGGAAGCGATTATTCCTCTTCACTCAGCACTCAGCCCACATCCAGAATACTGCAGTCAGTTTTGGGTCGCCCAGTACAAGAAAGTCTTGGAAAAACTTGAGTCCACAGAAAAGTCACCAAGATGGTTATGGGTTGGAGCATATGACCTATGACCTATATGAGGAGAACCTGAGGGTTCTTTATCCTGGAGAAAAGAAGGCTTACGGGAGAGGTTATTGAGAAGATGGAGCCAGACTCTTTATTAAGGATGCCTGGAAGAAGAATGAGAAATAAATTAATAAACTGAAACAGCAGAGGTTCTGACTGGATATAGGGAAGAATTCTTCATTATGAAGATAATTAGGTACTGGAACACTTTGCACAAAGAAGTTGTAGACTCTCCCACCTTCCAGGTTTTCAAGACTCAGCCAGACAACGCCCTAAGCAACCTTGTCTGAATTTAATGTTGACCCAGCTTTGAGCGAGTGGTTGGATTAGATGACCAATCAAGTTCTCTTTCAACCTGAGCGATTCTGTGATCCCTGTCCTCCTGCACAGCTCCAACTTCCTCCCATATTGCTCATTATCGGACAATACCCTTAGTTCCCTCATACATCTAGGATCACCCCCTGGCATGTTTCCCAGTCTGTATTTGTCCAGCTTGCTAGCTGGGCACAGCCAGCTCACCCTGAGGATAGCCTGGCCAGTCTGTGTAAGAGTGCTGACTGGCAGCCAACCAGACAGAAGAGCAAAAAAAAGGAAAACATGGTTGATTTCCCCTTCAACTGGGACACACAGAGGGGCTACCTAGCTGCTGATTTATCAATGGATTCAAAAGTTACCTGAAGGGAGAGAGGCAAACAGACTGTTCAATCACTTAAGGCTAGTTTTCTTTGAAAAACAGGCTAAGGAAGAAAGAATACAAAACAAATTTCCCAAAAAATGAGTTAGCGTCAAGAAACCAGACTACAAAAAAGCAGAAAGATAAATTTTTTAAAAGTCAACTTGTCACGCACAACATTCATCATGTGTGGAAGCATCATCACGTCTTCCCTGCTCTAAATTACATTAGTCAAAATCCTGTTAGCATAGGATGTCAGAAGCAGGGTGCATTCCAAAGCTGTATACTACATGAAGATTTGGCACACTACTTAAATACTTGGATTGTACTTGGGGCAAGGATGGGAAAATTACCAATGTGCTCCTGAAACAACAATCTCATCTACACTTGGAAAGGCTGGCCTAGTTACACTTTCATGAACAGTCATGCATACCACTTTATTGATCCGCTGACCTAAGAAAACTTCCAATACCACTGTTTAGAGATCATCTTTTTTTGCTTTCTGCTACTCTACTATTCAGTAGAAACTGAATCTATGCAAAGGGCTGGAAACTGTTAATTTTCATATGTTTCTATACTAAAGTCTTAGTCTTTTTTTCTTCACTGCAACATCTCCTCCTGAGTTTCATCCAGTCTCATTTATAAAAAGCATACTGCCATCAAAGGAAAATAACAGTGATCTTTAAATAGGAAATTCCTGAGATATTCTTCTAGTCTGCATAATTACTTTTCCCAGTTTTAATACAGAAAGGCTTCTCTTCCCTTTGCAAGATTCCCTAGGCTCATGATGATGTGGGGAAAGAAGTATAATTTATAGTTTTAAGAAATGTGTATATACACATATATATATTTTGTAATACTATACATACTTAATTGTATCACAAAACACAAATATCCTCAATATATTATTCATCTTTGTAAACAAATCACTGGACAGTGGCTTCATCTACAGAAATTTTTATTTAGGTCCTAGCATTCTGGATACTGGTCTTAATTGCGCCATCTGATCATTGCAATAATAAGTCACAATATATACACTTACATACGTACAGAAATACAAAACCCAAAGAGAAAATTAAGATTCCACAAAAAAATTAACTGACTTCTATCAACAGACTGCTATCATCTGTCTTTTGTTAAAAAAAGTTGAACTTGTTTCTGACTTTTAGGTGATCTTCTTAATGTGCTTTAAGTTTGATAACGTGGCCATCTTAACTTGTAGTTTTGTGACCAAAATCCTGCCTTTAAAGCCATAAGGAGCCACACACCTAACAATAAAACATCAAGAAATGTGTAATTTGAAAAAAGTTGCTTGCTTTTAAATAATACATTTGTTAAATTTAGACATTTTTGATAACAAATATATGCTTCAAGTCTTTAAAATTACTTTAGCAATGTAATTCTGAACTTTTCCTAGAGCTATGATAAAAACATCATCAAGGATAACAACAAAAATGGAGCTGGAGCAAAGCAATGCCTCCAAGCTATAGTTTTAACCAATCTCTCTACTTGAATTCGAGTTTTTATATTTTTGAAGACATAACTAAGGTCACGTTCTTCATTCAAGTATTCTTGCCAGATCTCTACTACATCAGAACTGTACAAGACCATCAAGAATTGATGACTGATTGCATGAACACTTCAATTCTTCATGGCAGGACTCAGTTTCAACACATCCTCAGAGGCATCAAATGCCTCTAAAGCAGTAGTCAGTTGAGTCACACTATCCTATATGAAAAATATAAGGGATCACAAATTAATACCCCCAGAGTAAGCAGATTTCTAATCTGCCAAGCACTTACAGAACAACACAATAAAGCCTGCCTACATATTAATTCTTAATTACATGTTTGGAAGCTTTAATAGCAAACCATGGTTCAAACAGCATTTAATAAAGATCTACAGCATACGAGACAGCATGCAAAGGAAGTATAACTGTTAGAATATTTTTGTTACAAATAAACTACATTCTATTTAAAACTTTGAGATATTGCAATAGAGTTTCTATAAAGTTAGAACTTGTACATAAGTTCCAAAAACCTTGAGGGAAAAAACGTTCAGCAATATTATTCTGATATTGGCATATGTGTCACTAGCACAAGATTGTTTTTTTACAAATATAAAAGCACCTAAACCTTGTCATTGAAAACTTTCAGGTCCCAAAAAGTGAAAATTCTGAAGAGTGCTATCATCTGCTTAGCTATCTGAAAGGTACTGGCTTTGCTGCACTTTAAAAGTTTAATTATATTTTATTGATCAAACAAACTGAAATAAATCGTAAGAGGAGTACTGCCCTATTTGAGAAGTAGAAGCAAAATACTATCTTTGCAGACAGGCTTTCAAAGAATCAAAAAGTTACTTTAATAATTTATACTTTAAGAGGACTGACAGGATTGAGATCAAAGATAAAAAAAATTATTTGTAAAACATTAGGTCTCTCTCTGATTATTGATGTGATAAATTATTGAGTGCCTGTATAAAATCTCTTTACATTTACATTCAAAACAGAAAAAACCTTGAAGGACTGGTTTTAAACAGTTAAACAGCATGTATTTAGATCTTGAATTTGTCTTGTCCTTCAACAGAAACATTGGGAGAGTGCATCATTACTCTCTATTTACCCTAATCACAGGTCAGCCAGAACTGCAGAAAGCACTCTCTGCTATCATCTTAAAAGGAGGAGCAACTTCTTAAGCTTTAAATTCTGTGCATGAAATATTGGCCCAAGATGCACTGGAACCAGACTTCCTAGGTCCAGGCCTCTTCTGCTGTTACAGCTAGCTTGCATACTACAAGATGGAAACTAATCACAAAAGTCCATCCCCCTTGAATCTGGGACATTATTTGTTTAAACTTTTATTTAACCTCATTCAACAGCATCAGATCTAGAATAATGCAACAGTGATGCATCTGGTCATGTATACCTACCTACCTCATCCCCACAGCACAGTAAGTACTAGGCTGTGCCTTGGATTGCATCTACAATTTTAGGCTCAAGTCCCCTTCCTCTTTTATCCCAACAAAACCACCACAGTTTTACATGGCTCATCCCTCCGCAATCTTTCCTATCAGGAAAAGCAAGGTATTGGAAAAACTACCACTTGAATTTCTGCAGCCTTCCAAACTACGCAATTCTTTAATAAATTCCATTCCTCCATTTCAATAGCATAAGGGAAACCAATGATTTTATAGTTCTGCTGTAGGTGTCAGCAGTTAAACATTTAAAACGCCTTGATTTCCGTAAAATTACATGTAATTAAATACAACATGATCAGTTACGTAGTCACTGTTCAAGACTCACAGGAACTTCTGGAGACTAACAGCTGAAAAAATTGGGGGGAAAGGGTGGAGCAGTTCACCTTCTAAAATTAGACAAGCAATATTTTTATGTCCTAAGACACACCATGTGTGGTCTCTACAGAAAGCAGGTCATGAAATCAACACAAAGCAATAGGTGTTTTGTCTAATACTATTATTAGTAATTCTAAACTGAGCAACAGAACTTAAGTATCAGGCTGACTAAACAAAGGGGAAATACTAAGAGCCCTTGGCATCCTGAGGAGCCATAAATGGCAATTACTGAACTTACTTGTCCCAATCTAATTAGGTGGGACTTAAGAATGGGGTACACCTCCCATATAGTAGTGTCCTCAGACAAAGTCATCCATCAATACTGCATTCATATTGCTATCAAAGGGAAACCCCAATCTTAAATATTAAGCTAGAGAATGGGGGATGGAACATAACAAAGGAAAAAATTGAGGAGGTTGTTTGGGTACAAAATACCCTGGGGTTGTCTTGGCGGGGCTACTAGAGCCCCACACAGACTTTAAGTATTAAAAACTGAAGGAAAAGCTTGTTAAACAGAGTGATAGTGCAAACAACCTAGTGATCCCAGGCAAAAGAAACAGTATGATAATTTTGGCTGCAATTTTCTGTTTTCAGTCCTTTAAATAAAAGCTTCACTTTAAGTCTTACTAACTAAATGCATCAGTAATTTAATAAACGTTGACTTGCTGTACTGTTAAGTCTGTCTCGTGCTGGAAGACAGGATGAAGAAAGGAGAAACCAAAAAACTTTAGTTGCTACCTTCACAAAAACAGCCAATCCAAATGAAGTCGTTTGAGCAGGCGCCTCTGAGGAACCTATAACCTGGAGTGTGTTTAGGGAAGCCACAGGCTAGGGAGCGTTTCCTGCCAAACTAGAGAGAATCAGTGCCAAGTGCTTTGAGATTTGGTAGACGATTCCCTGTAGCAGGTACAAACCAGCACTCCTCTGTGAGGGGCAGATGGCCAAGATATATTCCACAGCTCTGAGCTGGAATGGGAAAGATTTTGTAAACCACTATCTGATACTGTTCAACACACTATACTTCCAGTTCACCTTCATATCTAATAAACTGACTTTGTTAAAGAGAATTACTTTTTATCACCATGTAATTGTTATTTACAAAACAACGGAAGACCCTACATTAATTACTTCAGTAAGCTTGTTTGTAAAAGAACATTCCTCCTCTCACAGGATAAAAATTATCTCATGAGCCGGTTTCTGGATAAAAGCAGACAGTCTTCTTGAGAACTCAAGGCTTGCTGGGTGTAGTACTTGTTCTATACTTCTTCAGAACTACCTACCTTCAGATGATTCGCCAAGAAGCATTTTGTGAAACATCAGCTACTTTTTAAAAATAATTTAATAAATCCCAAACTTACAGATTAAAATCCTCAAAATACATAGCCATTTCAGTGCAAGACACAGCAGAAAAAAGATAACCAGTCATACAATTGTAATGTAACCTAAAGGAATAAATGTTACACAAATTTTAATACTCTCTTCTCCTTCTGCTCCCTCCAAAGTAAATGGCAACCAAATTATTTTAGCAAAGTAAGATTCAGCTAAGACTCATAAGCTCTGTAGTGTGAATGCACTGCTACAAAACCACTCATAAAGCTTGTTTCAGGTACTACAGTGGATTTAACTTATTCAGTACAAACTCTACTATAATAAATAGTTATGTATTTATATAACTGTATAAAAAGTTAAGAAAAGTTATACTGGGTAATATAGCCCGGCATCCTTTCTCTAACAGCAGTAGTGGGAGATGCTGCCAGAAGACTATTTAAAAAAAAAAAAAAAAAAAAGTGTGCAGTGATAACTATGCGACAATATACAGCCTATGACCATCCTAAGTTAGAGGATCTTATCTGTCTCTCTATTAGGTCAGGATGGAAGCTTTTCCCCATTAATTTTTCAAGTAATTTTTTGAATCTGCAACATCCAAAAAAAAAAAAAAAGTTCCACAACTTAACTACTCACCTGGCAAAAAAAAATACCCCTTTTTGCTTGTTTTGAACTTTTATCTTCTAATTTCGTTTGATATCCCTAATTCTTGTAAAGGGAAAACCAGAAAAATAGCTCCATTCTAGGGGTCATATTGGTATAATTATTTTAACACAACAGAGTCAGACAAATAGTTGTATCCATGCAAAATCTATGTGCAACCCAGGCCAAAATGCCTGATCCTATTTTCTGTGCTGATTCAAAGCTCTTAGGCAAGTTGGTGGGATTTGGGGCAGGACAAAAAAATTCATCAAGTAGAAAAAGAATTTCTCAAGAATCCTACTTAACTCTACTTATACGATTAGTGTTTTTTGATGAAAGTCATGTAAGAATGACAAAAAAAAGCCTTCAGTTCTCTAAGAATTCTCAACCAGGCGGGTAAGTCTGGGAACCCACACATAATTCATACTTTTTGGCAAAAAGAAAGAACTAATTTGAGAAAAGGTCTGACCTAAAATATATATAACCAGACAATCCAGTTTCCAAAATTCTGTCTCTAAGCTAGGTAATTAAACAGCTGAAAGGTAGTAGCTATTAATCATCCCTGAAGAGTCTTTTTATTATCCTTAGTGGTTTGTCTCTAACAGAACCAAGCTAGTCACCAAAAAACACTATGCACAGGTATGTGGAGGCTTGGAAAATGGAAGGAGCTGCCACAAATCATGGAAGCATGAACATGAACATATGTATCTAGGAGAAGAGAATACTTGGTATTCAGACAGCAAGGAAGCCTTACAGCTTGATCAGAGAGGACAGAAAGAATGTAAACTCTGAAGGAAAAGAAGCTACTACTATTAATCTTTTCCCTATTTTTTTCTGTAACTAAAATGTATATTACCTAATTTCTTTTAGAAGAAATAAAAATCTCAATGTGCTAAGGAAACACATTATCCTTAATTTTGATGTTTAATTCCTTCTCTTTCAATAATTCTTCTTTAAGACTACTTTTGTGCAATTTCATGTGTATATCCTAAAAGAAGGGAGGATGCTGACGTTATTAAAAGGGAGGCACTGAAGGTCAGAGAGTTTTTGAGAACTACATCCAGATCCTACCCTATAAGCCTAGTAACCTGTGCTGCAGCAACTGAACAGCGTGAGGAAAACGTAGAAGACAGAGGAGGGGATGAGAACTGAAATAGGTGCAGGTCTCAGCAAGCCAAATGAGAATATACAGATTACAGTTACATGATTTTTTTTTTTCATCTTTGTTTTCTCAAAACATAAATACAATACAACGTAATAAGCATGTCCAAAGACATTCAGGAACATTCAAGAAGAAACACAGAGTGACTGTAGAGAACTGGAAAATATGTTCACTATTTTTATGAATAATAGCACATGGTTCAATGCACTTTTGTATTTGGTTACTCACTACAGAATCAAATCAAGAGATTGTTAAAGGGACCAGATGAGAAAGAACTAATATGGCAGTAACACTAGTAAGAATCCTTAAGAAAACAATGAAGAAGTTGTTGGTCGGGGATTTATCCCCTGTCTGTTTTCATGCAGGCTAGAAGAATGTGCTTCTTGGGCTAAGCCCAAGATCAAAAGATACTAAACCATTACAGGACCTCAGGCTTAAATACAAGAAGTATATGATTATGAGTATGTCAGGTGAGACAGAGATGGAGAATAACTATTGTAAGAATGTCAGAGATGACAAACACATGTGGAGGCACAGATGCCAGCATCCTGTTACATAGTCCTCGCAGTAACAGAACACACTCTCAGTCACATCCACACAAGGATTAAATGGAATACCAACTATAAGAATTTGCCTATACACTTCTGTTCTTTTAAAGCAACTTCTGTAAGCAATGCAGACATTTTGGCATTTTTTTTTTTCCTGGAGAAGCCATCTCTCTGACAGTATAAAAGTCTTCTTGGTGACATGTCTGAACAGGTATCACTGTTGTCCACTACAAGCCTGATACGAGGCAGACTAGCTCAACATGAGGCCTCATCTTAAGTAGGCGGGATGGGCATGTCACTCAGAAAGGATATGCACAAAGAATACAGAAAATTATAAAGGATACCAGAAGGGTAGAACGAAGACCATAACCTGAATTTCAAAATGTCAGCACCTTCATCTGCGTATGTCCAGAATTAGCGGAAAAGTTGTCAAGATCAGGACATTGTGCCACATTCATCAATACCAAATCCTTGCATCACCACTACAAAGTTTATCCAGATCACATATGGTCATTTGATTTTGTCAAAATAGCTGTAGTTTATGATAGTTGATATTAAAGTTGCACTTCTACATTATTGTGCAAGAATAGATGGTGGTACCTCATCTGGCACAACATCCAGTGTTGCAGCTACTTCCTTGAAAACAAATACCCTTTCGTTACCACTTGTCTTTGTACCAGTTCAACACTTTGCAACATTTGGCTGCGACTTATTTTATTTAACACTAGACACTGAAAACTGGTTAAACTGCGGACTAAACTCTCCATATTATAACCACTGAAAAAAAGTGTCCAATTGTCAATAAGTTATAGCAGAATCTGGACTGTATGCAGTAAACTCAGCAACATGAAGGAGGCTAACAAATGCAATTCAAACTCATGAGAGAAGCAAAGACTAAAGTGAAGTTTATGAGGTTTTTCAGTAATTTTAAGAAATGAGAACATTACAACCTTAGTATGAGCAGCAGGATTGCCAAATAAACGTAATGAACAATCATTTCAACATATTTTAGAAAATATTACCTTTTACTTTTTCCCCCTTAAATGATCCTTGAAGATGCTGCTCACTGATCAATGACTTCCTCCTCCACAAAGATGTTCCAACATGTGTTGAGAGTTGGGGACATTAGTACCACCTCTAGAGCATGGAGTTTGCCTACAGGGATAACGTAAGTCAGCTTTATTGCAATATTGAATGGTTCTCTAAGGTTTTCTTTTTATTGTTCTTATTTTACATCCAATATTTATTACCAGAAATCTCTTTATGAGATGGACTTTATAAATGAAGCTGGTAGGGGATGCATCTCCACAGAATGATGATCTCAATTTTACTCTCCTTTGCAGAGACCAAGAAATTTAAGCCATTCAGTTCCCAGATACAAATTTATTCTGAGGCTGGGCAATGTATTTTGGTAGACCCTGAAGGTCAGAACTGCCTGCCAGAAATTGCAAGACCTTTTAAAGAAGGCTATTCCACTACATTCATAAAACAGAAGCAAGGTATTATGGTGAAAACAAAACTTGAACTCTCCAAATACTTCTGGGAGCAAATAGTACGGTCATGCTCTCAGTTCAATTGGAGTAAAACCTTCGAAAATGATGCCTGAAGAAACAGCTTAATTTTCTTCATAAATAAGCATAGTTTGAACATATCTACATTTATTTTGAGAAATTACTGCTTGATGAAATAACATCAGTTCTGGCTCTTAGAGGTGATACTGCTAAAAGCATAACTCAGATTCTGTAGTGCTGCAGAACCAGTAAGATTAATAAAAAGAAAACCTTAGAAATACACAAAAAATATTGAACAGAAGCTGCCCTACCTTTCACAGAAAGGCAGACTCCAAGCTCTCAGGTGGTACTGAAGTTACCATTCCAACACATGTTGGGACATCTTGTGAAACAGGAAGTCTAATCATGGACCTATTAAAGAAAGAACAACAATACGGTTTAACATTCTGCTGAAATACTTACTGGTTATGTTTATTTGGCAACACTGCTGCTGATACTAAGATGGGCATGTATTCCCACCTTTTTTGTAAAGGAAATAATACATGTAAATAACACATAATTGTCTTATAATATTGTAACATTAGCAATTGATTAAGTTGGAATATAAAACCAGATTCTCTACTGAAGATGTACAATAAACTCCAATCTCAACATAAGAAAATAAATTATCACAACTATGGACATTAATAAGAAGACTGGGAGCAGTGCACACCTCGTAATCTAAATAAAATTTCTAGCAAATTGCTTGTTTTATACAAACGAAAAAAAAACCCTAACTCTGCACTAAGTTACAGAACTATTCCAGATGTCAGAATGTAGATACATCTCTACACCTACCACATCTCTGCAGGTGATATACCAAAGTTTATAGGAACTAGAGAAAGTCAACGTATTTGGCATGCACAATAACTTGCAATTTGGATTATACAATACCTAACACGATTTTTTTTTTCCTGAGAAAAAGCAACTAGAATCATAGAAAACACCACTCTAGGTACAGTTCAAGTGGACCAAGCATGTCATTAGGACAATGCAAGACTTCAAAATGCTATACGTAAGAACAAGTACATGTTAGAACTACCTCCAAACACAATCAAGAGTTATATCCACAGGTATTTAAGGAGGTCATCCTGACAGAAAGATGCTGGTGGAAAAACTGATATTAAAAGGAATATTTCAGTCTGAAGACAAATCAACTCATGGATAAAAAGTTAAAAGTCAACAATGAAAACAACTAAGTCACATCAACAAAAAGTGCAGTGAAGACAAAAAATTGTGTTTACAGTCAATCTGATAGCTCAGAATTTCAGAATCCACAACAACTGTAATCTAAGCAGCTATAAAAACCCTCTAAAGTAAACCAACCAGAGAAATAAGTATACTTTTATGTTAGAACTGCTCTGTATATGAAAGAGCAATCATCAATAGTACAGTTTCATCTCATTCAAACATGAATACAACTGTTGACAAACAAACAGATTAAATGGGGATGACAGAACGACTCCCTTATTAAACTAGTAACAAATGCTTTAAATAGAGGCCCTGAAATCTACTGGCCTGGTTCCATGAAGGATATCCCAATCAGGTTTTAGATGGTTTAGCAAAATAAAATGCCCTCTAGAGTATTCAAATTATTTATTTAAAATATATACATATGCATATAACTGGGCTGCCACTATGATACCACATAGTAGATTCAATACACTCCAGAATACAGAAAACACAGATAAGCTATTTTCTTATGTTTTAACGTGCACTTTTATAGCAGACATGCAATTCAAGTGTGACTGAAAAAAGAAACAATCAAGGCAGAACAATGATCAGTATTTCATCAGACAGAATTTAAAAATATATTACATGTAAAATAACAAAAAGGTAAATCTATAAATTATGCTGAGCCTAACCCTACCACTGTTACACTGACAGAGACAGTGGCTTGATTCTATCAAGTCGAGTTTCTCTGAAGCTGTTTTAAGGAAGACTGTAGGCCTTTTAACTACTGGACTAGGAGAATTTGGATTCATCAGCACATTTTCAAGCTTCATAATTGGCCTGCACCACTATGTGTGTTCTAGTCTAAAAATCTATTTGGATGACGCAAGAGAATCCACTACTAATTCTGTGATAGGAAATATTGCAGGTGTATGCTATGTTGTCAACGTAATAGACTTTTTCCAAAGGAAATTTATAACAATGCTAGATAACAGACATAAATACGGTATTTCATAAAATCATGCTATAGAAAACTTGATTTCTTAATGCAGATGTAAAGATAATTCTGAATGAATGTGAAATAAAAATATCATTGATGATTCTCCAATACATTTTTATCATACATATTTAAGTAAAAATAATTTGAAAATACAAAATGGACAGTTAAAATGTATTCAATATGGCCAAACCAGTCCCACATTTCTTAGAATGTCACATTTGTAATTATTCTATTCAGCCACTGCTCTGTAACAATAAAAACTGAAGTAGAAAAATTGGGTGAAGAACACTGAAAGTGAAGAGAAAGACAGAAAGAAACAATCTAAGTCAAAGAATAAAGTATGCCAAACTATGTTTCATTATTGTTGCATTAAGACAGTTAATTTACGGTTAAAATTCTCCACAAGCTGTAACTTTTTAGGGATAGCCAAGTAAAAGCAAAATGGCATCATCTGGTTGTAGAAGAAATCAGTTAGAATTAAAACAAAAGCTGTGGGAATTAGTAAGCTGCTGCAGATTCTAAGCTTGTGAGGATATCGTGCCCTGTTGATCACAAAATATAAAGCAAAGTTTTTTTGGAACCGCTAGTGGAGATTCTAGAGACCACCAACTCTCAGTCAGAAGACTTCTCAGGAAAGTACAAAACATATCTGTTCCCTTTTTCCGTGGATTTAGTTATCAGGCAATATAAAAAGAGTCACCTTTTATCCCATCCTTCACCATGTCCTGCTACCTTTCACTAATATTAAATCGAAAATAAAGTGCAGCCTAATTCTTATCTGCTCTCAGAAACAATGCTGTAATAAAGTAATTCTTGAGTCAAGGAGTGTCTATTTTCACAAGATGGTTACAAACCAGAGAAAACTGTCATGCTTAAAACAACCTGCTAAGTCATATTGTTTTATTCATTAAAGTGTTGCCCCTTCTGGTAAACAGTGGAAGCTCAGAATGTTAAAAACTAGCTTCTAAAACCTAATACAGCATTCTTACCCACGAAGAAATAGCTTATGAATGAATAAAAGTGAAACAATTACAAATTATTATTTTTCTTGTTTCTTTCCCATAAAACCACATGAAAAAGCTAGGATTTTTCAGCATTATTTATTCATGAGGGTCTAATTGGCTTATCTTGCCCTTTAAGAAATATTACCCATTTTACTAATAAAGTTAAAGACCTAGAAAGTTTTAAGAGACCGAGAAAGTTTTAATGCATGAAGAACATCAACCTCTGCCTCTCAACTTCCCAAAAAGAGAAACAAAAGCCTTACAACTCTTTGCATATGTTTCATTGTGCTGTGCTGTCACATAGAATGATCAGGGTTTAAAGTTTTATGCTCCTGAATGGAATAGCAAAAGAAATACATTATCTGCTAAGAAATACCCACTCTTGATTTTGCATCAAGGAAGAACTTGAAACAGTCACAGCCCTGACTTCCTACATGAACAAATGGCAATGATTACCAGCCAAAGATGACTAGATACAAAATTGGATAAGGAAGCATGTGGGAAGTGGATGAATATCTTTGCATGAATTACCTTTCAGTTACTTCTTCCATTTAAAAGGATCAATAATAATATTAGTCATTCAGATTTAAAATAAACTTTGGATGATAACACTGCCAAGTTACAGTAGAGATAAGAACGTATAATATATTAAGAAACCTCTTTCACTATAACTTTGAGGCATTTGGCTGGTGGTTACTGCCGAAGACTGAAAAGCATCTGCTCTCACTTTAGCAGTTTATATTCTGACTCTGGTGAATGGAAGCACAATCTCTGAAACAGCCTTTGGGGAACACAACTGAGTTGCTCGACAGAGCTCTTACTCTTTTAGAAAAGAGAGAAGGAGATTAATATTACAGAAAACTTGAAAGATCTAGCTTCTGAGAAAGGAGAGAAGAGCAGTTTCCTAATACTGTACATAACACAAATCTTTCTTTTACTAAAACATTAAAAACGTGCCCTAAAACTAAAGTGATCATTAAATATGAATAGATTTAAAGGTAGAAAATAAGGTCTGTTTAAGTCATGTTCAGGTAAAAATAAGAAGAAACAATCTATTTTATCTCATTTGTCAACAGGCATAACAAAAACAGAAGAATGAGGACTCGCATAACATACTTTCTTTCTCCTACTGTGCTTGAGAAGGTCACAGCCTCCTTTGCTTAAGTCCTGGTGTGTCTAGGCACAGCAACATATGGTAAGACTGAGTTTTGTCGTGAACTTACAATGTCGTTATTTTAAGTGCCCAGTAGCACAAACTACTAAATTTGTGTGTGGTCCTATGCAAACAACAAATCTGGCCACACACAGTGAAAAGCAAGCTTCTAAAACTTCAAAATCAGCTGAAGGAATTCTCTCCTCAAGAGCCATAGATCCCAGATAGTAGCCACTAGTGAACCCCACAGCCACTTTCAAAACTATAAAAGGCTTCATGTAAAGCCAAAATAAAGCTCTAAAAGTGGCTGCAGGAGATCAGTAGGAGTGGCCGCTCTTCTGGATTCACTGCTTTTGAGAAGTAAATCCCTGCAGCTGCTTTTAAAAGCTTTGAAAGTTTCATTTCAATTATCAAAGCCAATAAAGCTTCAAAAACAGCCATAGGGATTTGTTCCTCAGAGGAGCAAACCCCAAAAGGCAGTGATGAATAGTGTGATGGGTTCTGTGGCTCTTAAAGTATGTACAGATTCCTGTAAGTCCTGCACTTCCAATTACAGCTTCATGTTGTGCAGCAATTGTTACACCCAGACAGTTCATTAAGGCTTATACGGCAAATTCATTACTGATTTCCCATTCTTTTTAACAGTTTTATGTCTGTTTCCTTTTTGTTTTCTTACACCTGCATAAACTACTATGTGAGCATCCCTCACAACAGTTTCTCAAACAAATTTCATTAAAACCTTGCTGGCTTCCTCTCTCAGGTAGTGGCAAGCCATCTCACAAAACGTTGCACACATGCTTTCCCAGACTGCATCACATAATGCCATCATCACATCATCGCAACATGATAACTATAGCATGCAAAATAATTCATTTCTCTGAATGAGAACTTAAAAGGGCACTAATTAAAATACAAGAGTGAAGCTTGACAATAAGTCAATGAAGAACTTTGCCTGCAACTGCAATATAAAAAGGCTTCCATTAATTCAATGAACATAAACACAAATAACATTTCAGAAGTATCCGCATGACTTAAAAACCTAACTGTACTGATTTGTAACAAGATTTTGGCCTTATCTTTACAATTACGAGAACTAGATCCCTAAAAATTTTACAAATTTAACTAGTGACGTAAGCATAGCTCTAAAAGAAATACATGATTTATGCCCCTAAACAATTTGAGCTTAGTAAATTAAGACACTGATGGCTCTGAAAATATTACCAAAATTATGTTGAAAAAGATACATTTAGGTACTAGAACATACATAGTATATTAATGAAGTATGTAATATAAAATACATTCTGAGCATACTAACCTTAAAACATCACTGATTTTGAATAGTTATTTTTTCTACTAAAGTTTTTAACTTCTATTTTCAAATGGCAGAATAAATAAATACACCTTTTTGCCAGGATAAATAAATACACGTTTTTGAAAAAATGCTATAAGAAAATCACTATGAACTTAAATAGATGCAGGTGTTAAGAACTGAATAACTGGTTTGTATGGGGAAAGAAAATCTTGACAGATAACTTCAACATTCTGTTAAATGTTATTCACAGGTGTCCTCTGTGACCTGTACTACTTACTTTACCTCTCTGTTTCAATCTTCTCATGTGTAAAACATGAAAGGGGATTGTGAGAAATAATTAATGTTTGCAAAGAGCTTTGAGATCCTTGGATATAAAAAACATGGGGAAAGCATGAAGTATAAAAGTACCAGTATACTATTTTTTTCCAACTTCAGATATCTAAGTTACTTTTATCACAAAAACCTTGAAAGTTTAGTAATACAAAATTATGTAATAAATCATATGTATATGCTTAAAAAAACAATCTTAAGTGCTAAGCATATTCTGTTACTCAGAATCACATAACTCCAAATGAAACACTATCAAAAGGAAAGCACATGTTTCTCACCCATTTCAAGTACGCGTTTATGTAGAGGTATAGCAGCAAGAAAGGGTTCATCTTTACAGGACTGTATCTGGGTTCCAACCAAGTCAGAGTTGGTAGCCATAATTCGGGCACTTTCTTCATTAAGATTAACGCCAGCCATAGAGGCAACATCATTGATGTCATCATCATCTCTATAATGAAAAAAAAAACTCAAATGAAAATAATTCTGCATGTGACATATTCATTTTGTATATTATCTGCTTCTTCAAAAGTAATCATCGTGCAACATGCCTGGTGGCTGGGCCAACTTGAGGCACAACCACGAGATTCAGAAATAACTAAATATTTCTCTGATCACATTAGGAAAACTTTAGAAGCAGGACAATTTGTCTGTAACAGAAGGTGTGACAGAGGTATCTTTTCTTCATCTGAGAGTCAGTGATACCAATGAAACCAGGATGGTCAGGAAACTAAAGGCAAAGATCACCACTAAAGACAGAGCATTTGGCTATTCTCTTTATGCTGAAAACTAGGAGTAAAATGATAAAATAACTAAAAACCCCACAGATATTAAAGGTAAAACCATGAATTTGGAATCCTGCGCTGTTTCACAAGTTCCTATCAAAATGGGCACCAAAGCATTTTCAGCAATAGTCAGGAAAGATTCTTTGACCATGATGCATTCACAGGTAAGTTTGGGTTCCAAGTGTGGTTTGAATATGTGCTGGTATTTTCTCTGGCAACATACAAAAATCAGTTGAACATGTCAACTAGTTTTAGAAAAATGAGCTGCATTTGAGAAGACGATGGCAGCACTTCCCAGGCCACTGTTTGCCCTGCAATACCCTTCCTAACAGCTTGAGGAAGTACTGACTAACAAATTTGAGTTTCCACACCTGTATCTCCCAAGTATCTTTTACCTCCTATCTCTATGAAGTACGACTCTCAACTGTGGAAACAACCATCTAATTTTAGCACATTCTGTTTAGGAGCTATTACAGCCGGCTGAACATGAGCCGGCAGTGTGCCCAGGTGGCCAAGAAGGCCAATGGCATCCTGGCCTGTATCAGAAATTGTGTGGCCAGCAGGAGCAAGGAGGTGATCGTGCCCCTGTACTCGGCACTGGTGAGGCCGCACCTCGAATACTGTGTTCAGTTTTGGGCCCCTCACTACAAGAAGGACATGGAGGTGCTGGAGCGTGTCCAGAGGAGGGCAACGAAGCTGGTGAAGGGCCTGGAGCACAAGTCTGATGAGGAGCGGCTGAGGGAACTGGGGTTGTTTAGTCTGGAGAAGAGGAGGCTGAGGGGAGACCTCATCGCGCTCTACAACTACCTGAAGGGAGGTTGTAGTGAGGTGGGTGTTGGTCTCTTCTCCCAAGGAACAAGCGACAGGACGAGAGGAAATGGCCTCAAGTTGCGCCAAGGGAGGTTTAGACTGGACATTAGGAGAAATTTCTTTCCTGAAAGAGTGGTCAGGCCTTGGAACAGGCTGCCCAGGGAAGTGGTTGAGTCACCATCCCTGGAAGTATTTAAAAGACGTGTAGATGAGGCGCTTAGGGACATGGTGTAGTGGGCATGGTGGTGTTGGGTTGACAGTTGGACTCGATGATCTTAGAGGTCTTTTCCAACCTTAATGATTCTATGATTCTGTGATTCTACTGACACAAACACTGTATTTCAGCATATTCTAGGAGCGATTACACAACTTTTGAGAATATATATATGGAAAAGATCCACGTACATCCAAGTCCAGACTTCTACTACTGCATAAAGCAAACAAATAAAAGCTTAATTTAAAAGATTTTTTTAAAAATTATTACATAGATGTCATCCTATGCACCCTAGAATACTTTCTGTCACTTGTAACAAGTCTAACGCCTACAGTAAAAAACAAAAGCTACAAGTAAGGTCTGAGAACAATAGGAGAAAAATCTAGAAATCCATAATCTAGGTCCTCCCTGTCCTCCCATACTCTCCTTGTATCTGCACTAGAGCAGCCAATTTTGGTGGAAGACTTTGATGGCTTGTTAGATATTGGTTCTGTTTTCTTTTGCGGGAAGAAGTTAAGAAGGGATTTTTGCTTGTATAAACCTGGAGAAATGTGCTGAACACTTGAGGCAGAAAATGGAAAATTTTACAATGATCGTCAGAAAAACGCTACACAAATGAGCTTTTATTATTTTCCACGAGTGCTAAGCACTTGATTTCTTCTCTTAGAATGAGATTCCTGAGGATAGTGTCTCAAAATTGATCTCCTGCCTTGATGGTTTTCATGCTGAGTCTAAAGGATTTGCATTTTTACATTTCACGTGGTAGGTATGTGATACTCATAGGAGGGTCACAAGAGCTGCCATGAAGAAACTGGGCTCCTATGCATTCAGTGCATAGATGACTGAACTACTCTTTGGCCTTGTCCAACCAGTTGTGAAACTGTCCCCAAATATCACAGCTGATAAATGTACTTGGCCACATAACAACTAACAGCAACTCAAATATTCAGTGACGAGTTCAAAAGATACAAGTGAAAAACAGCAACAAAAACTGCAAAAGGGGAAAAACTAAGATTTTGGGGGTTAAAAACCTCAACACTTGAAATAGAATGAGTATCACCCAAGGTAATCCAAGGCCCAAATCTAGCAGGCCTTTTAAACCATGGCAAAACCAAATTCATATAAAGGTAGTTATCATAACAAAACTCAAAATAATGTAAGATAGTGGAAGCTACTGGAAAACAGACTTGAGAATTTCAAATAAAGCTAAAACCGACCAAACTATAAAACATTAAGCAGCTTGTGCAGCTAAAAAAAAAAAAATCCAGTATTGATTCCCAGTGGACCCTCACATCTCTGTGGGTGCAAAGGCAGCGCTGCTGCCCTGTGGGGTCCAGCAGTGCCTGGGCACCACCACCTGCGAAGGGGACCTGCGCACAAGGACTCAAAGGATCTTGATAAAATATTAACTGAGCAGGATACTCTATATACAGTCCCCATGATCCCACTTGCTTTAGCAAGGATTTATCACACAGTTATGCACAATTTGGCTAGCAGTAAGTAATACAGTCTCAATCCCGAATTTCCAGACCAGGTTGCCAGGATTGAGGTACTTTCATCTCCCTCAAGCAATCATCCATACAAAAATCAAGATAGCACTCTTGACTTCAAGAACACAATTTTTAAGAGAAGTTTATACTTATCTCTACTTTTGCTTAAGAGCTGAAGAAAGTACAATCAATCTTTTACCTTCTTTCTGCTTAGCATTTTAGCTATTTCAATTTTCATTTAGAGAACAGATCTGTGACCACATTATAAATAAACAAATATTGTCTGAAATAAAAATAGACAACTAATTTGGGCACAAACCAGGATACCAATGAAATAATCAAAATCAATGCAACAGCAAAGACCATCACGGTAACTCCTGGACAGAATAATTTCCTTCCATCTTACATTGGCAATCTACTATCTGTGAGTACATCTATTGGTTTTTTTAAATGTTACATGGAAGATAGATATGAAATGTTTTAATCATAGTTGGGACTACAATTTTTTCAGTCTAATGGGAAAAACTCTATTAATATATCCTTTTTGACTTTGAGTAACTTCATCTCGAAAAAGAGCTTGGGTTTGGATACTGAAACACACACACGTTTATATATAAAGAGGGCTGGCATTCCTGCCAAACCATTTCCTATAAAAGTCAACTTTTAAGTCCAGATGAGTGAGTTTTCAGAAGTCATTCCATGGAACAAAGATGCCATCCAGTGGTTGTCTAGATTGATGATTACTGTCTACCTTTCCCTTTTCATCCCAGCATGATTTCCTGGCATATATTACTGTGCTTATACTAATTATACTGTTTCAGTAATTATTTCTGGTTTTTACTGAATTAAATTCTGAGTCTTATGGGATAAATCTAACATTCCAACATGTATGCTATTTTTAAGAAGACAGCATGGGTTCTTAAACTCTTTCCAAATGCAAGCTACATCTTAAAGTAGTCTAAGAGTTCAATTCTTCCTCCTAAATTCAAACTCTTGTAACATCTCTCCCTCCCCTCTTCATTAAAAACACTCATGCAATTACAAAAAAAAAAAACTTATTTGAAAATAAGAAAGAAAAAACAAAGTATTTGCACAGTTGTCTGTAACATGCTTCAAAGATTTTGTTTAAACTAAGACAAGCCATTATGAAAATCTGGTAGCATGTTCTTTATGAACAAATCTTAACTTCACAATTGCATACTGTTCTTCTTTCTCATGCACTTTGTAAGAGTTGAGCCAATGAAGTCCAAATCTGCAATACTGAACTGCTCCCAAATAAGCTATAAGAATACATAAAGCAACTGAGACAACATTATACTATTGATTCCCCTCTCTCTCAAAAGTGAAATTTCATGTTGTTAGGGCAAAATCCCTACATATGCAAGACTCTGAGCAAGCCTACAAATTCCATGGATCAAAAGATGAGAGATCAACAACAATACGTTGGATATAAATGGTGACTTGAAACTACAGTAACAGCCACTACTATTTACATTTTGTAATGGCATAAATTCTATTCACACACATTTATTATAATGCTTATTCTGACTTTCAAGCTTCAATTTGAAATTTCTCCCTAATACTGCTTTGTCGTATAATTCATTCACGGTCTATGTTGGATCTTCTCACTGATAAGCAAAAGGGATAACAAAACATACCACATTTGTGGTCAGCATTTTTCTTTACTTTGAAAAACATGGAAAAAATACACGATGACCTTATAGCTTGAGCTACTTATTGGGAAAAACAAAGAAACTTAAAGCTTAAGGTTTTACATCATATACCATTTGGAGATGAAAACGTTGAAGTTATCCATTTAACACCTACATTAGCTTTCTATCTCTCCTTAAAGGACAGGCTGCTTTGCATATTATTAGATGTAACATCATACATTTTGAGGCATTTTGCCAGAACTATGTTATTAAACTTTTATTTTTAAAAATAAAAATAAAATAACAGGCAACAGATTCTTTTGGGTAGGCAAAAGAGGTCTGAAAACAAATTTTTTATTCCCAGGTAGACTCTACTTTAAAATGTTGCCAGTCAGAAGCATAGAATACGAATACTGAGATAAGCTTCAAATGATCTCAGTCACTTCATAGAACTGATTCTGAAAAAAACCCCATCACATTAGCTGTATAAAACCTGATACAGACAGGCTCCAAGAGTTATATACAACTTCGAAATACTGTTTCAGAACAAGAAAGGTGAAAAGGAAGGAGCTTCTGGCTACCTGGTACACTATGGCAAGCATATAATTATCACACACATTAAGGGAATGGTTCTGTCCACTTCTTGCCTCATTTTACATGCAATGCTACTGAGCCTTACCCAATACAGTTAGGAAGTGGTAGGATAATACAAGAGTACAAACATGTATCTCCATCCTTGGAGATATGTAGAACTGGACAAGTCCCTGATCTAACCAAACTTGCTAGAGTCAGTAGTGGGATTAGTTGACCTCCCAAGGTCCCTTTCAACTGAAATTATTCTGACTCAATATCAGGGGGAACAAATGTTTCCACTAGTTCTTTATACTGGCCACAATCTGAACTATGGGTAATAATTACTTTGAGAGTCTTCTACTTTCACTGTCATCAGTGGTAGATTATGTTAGTGAGAGCTCTGAGGTTACCAAACTAGATGATGACGTATGCTGCAGTTGTAGCCAAACACGCAGGCCCCTAGCAGACTTCAGTGAGCCTTCTGCTTCATCTCTCCCAACTACAGAAACTTCTAACTGGACTATAAATGGTACAAATATAAGTCTGGACCTCTACTGTAAAACAAACAAACAAAAAATTACAAAAAATGGAATTCAAATTTCCATCCTTAGGTATAAACATAGTTGAAAAGTCAACTAAATGGAGTTGTCTATAGTTCTCTCTGAAAAATTTAGCAACAATAAATTTTAGTACCAAAAAAGGTGACATAAAATTTCATGAATACAACAACTTCACGTTGCAGAAGTCTTGGGTTGAAAACTCTGCGTCATAGAACAGCTACTATAATATCCAGTGAACTCATGCAAGCAGTCTTACAGTTCATTAATAAATGCTGACATTACAGGCTAAGCTGTAATTTGCAAAATTCCTAATTGCTACATCTTTTATGTAATTCCTTCCTGTATTTCCAACAGTCCAGAATAGAAGAAGAAACTGAAAATAACAAAGTTCACATTCCCATTTCTAGTGACCAACACTTTGCTCACAAGAGTGAAAAGCTCAAGTAAGTTATTTTAAAGAAAGCAGAATATAAAATAATGAAACAAATATGCAATAATAAAACACTAAGGGCAAAATAAATTTATACATAACACAACTATTTTTCAAAATTCTTGCTTTGCTTTAGATGCCAGTTTGCCTTCTGGCTAAAAACACATTCTTCACACACGCTGGGAATGTTGGGGAAAACTAGTCAGCATTCAGAGGATTAATACAGATTTCCAGCTCTGTGCCTTTAGGCTTAATAGTCAGACATCTATTTGTCCTCAGGAGAGGTTAGGGGTTGAAATACAAATATGCAAACAACTGAATTCTTTGTTAAGATATCAAGAAAAAGCTTGATCTTTGCTGCTGTTTAATAAATCCTTGCAATTTTATGGACTTATTTAAATGCAGCTTTGTGTCTTACTATTTTGAAGGAGAAAACAATGCAAGGAAACAAACACATTCATTCTGACTAAAATTTGTTCTCTAGAGGAAAAATGACATACACCCTTGACAGCTTATTTACCAAACTCACTAAAGATTTATTGATTTATCAATCAGTGCCTTAAGCATTTGCTTCTCCCCAAGGGAAAATTAACAATTCCAGCTAACCTAATATATTCTATGTATAAACTAAGTGAATGCAAGAATCAATCCTGGCACAGTTTACAACATCCAGTTAAAAAAATGCTGTCCCTTTTGGTGTATGTAAAATTGAAAGCTATACTAACGAAGAATAAATGCTCATGTTGCTTACAAACATAAAAAATACTTATTAAGACAGTACAATTGAACCCAACAGACATTTTAAATCATTTAAATACTCAGTGGGAGGCAAAAGCATTGGAAAATAAAAAATTGAATTATTTGCTTCTAGATTAATACTAAGTACTACCGCTATTAGTTGCAATACTGACATGCCTCAAAGCAGAGATATTTCAAAGAGCTACAAATTCTCTTTTACTTCACCTGCAAAAGCATAAGCCTGAAAATTAATTACTGGTTTGATGATGTCAGAGCAACATAAGAATTCCAGAGGACGAAAATGAAAATCTAGGAATATTTTGTCATTTAACAAACAAAAAAAAAGTAGTTTCATCAGTGGAAAAAAAATTAAAATGATGGTAGCAAAAGCAAAATGCAGTAAACATAGGATTAGCTTTTCACTACAAAGAGTAAAAATATCCAAAATATATATAAAATAAAAGTTTGAAGTACAAAAGAACTGGTATAGCAGCTCAATGCATCAATGCTACTGTGCTGAACCTTCGCAGCACCTGATTACTTCAGGGACCCACAGAATGCCCCAACCTCTGCTACTTAAGAATAGAGACAGCGATGTCTTCTTTTTAAAACCAAGAACAACAATCCTACACACACACACAACAAAAATCCAAAACCCACTACCAAAACCATACAGTATTTTCTCTATGCTGATGAGGGGATAGCTGCAGCTTAGCTGCAGAAGCCTATTGACAGGATGCCTTGTCGTCACAATTAGTATCTTTTCAGCAAGATACATTTCATGTGAACGTTAGAATCCGATACATAAAATGAACCATGTATTTTTTTTACAACTTCATACACATAATTCCATTACCGTAAGTTTTATTATAATCCACAGAATTGAAGGCTTTACTAAACATTAAAAAGTGCATTTAGAGAAAAATCCTCAAGATATGACCCCCTCCCTTTTTTTAAAATAGAACTAAGTAGGAAAATTGTCATCCAATCACAGTAAGAAAATGCAGGAATTATTGTTTATTGTAAAACACTGCCCTCTGCTGTTAAGCCAATTCTAAATTCTATTTTATATTTAAGATTCCTCCCCCCAGCCACCCCCCTGCATTTTTTTTTTTATTCTTTTTTATTTTTTTACCTGAAAGAACCACCTCCAGGGTCATTCAGCTTGTTTTTCTGATTTGCAGAGACCTGAACACCAAAGCCCCCAGGACTTTTGCTGGCTTGTATTGTTGGTGCCTTCCCTACTGTGCCTGAAAAACACCAAGCAATGTTATTATGAGCTGTCTTAGACAATTTACATCAAAGAACCTTCTGTCCAGGAACTAAATTTAACTGTCTGTAAATTGCAAACAAAGGAAGTTATTATTTTTAAAGATTACACTGCTGAAGAAGAACAATTTAAAATACAAAATTTATTTAACATTACAGTTTGTTCAATATTTACAGAATACTGAAGATTCCAAAACTGAAAACCATTGGCCATAACTAGTTATAATATACATAATGGCTATAAGTGTGTTTGCAATTGCCAGTAAACCACTTTTCTAGATAATCTGCACAGAATAAAGAAGCAGAATTTTAAATGTTCTTAATACAGATGCTTTAAGTCACAGTCACTCAGGGTATTAACTATGCTTTTTACATTTTTTTATATAGTCATTGTTCTTTGTTGCAGTGAAAAACATGTATTTTCAGAGTTGAAAACATTATTTTAAATATTTTTTAATGTTTTATATTGTATGTAAAAGAAAAAACACTTTTGTAAAATTTTACATACCCCCCCCTCATAAAGGTTGTCTTTTACTTTCTTATTTTGAAAACGATGATTTAAAAGTAATTCATATCTGTATCTAGACTTTACAGGTCTATATGTAGAAGTAAAACTGGGCTTTCTAAATGAGCCGAAGTGTGGTGGACATTCAGCTTCTTGTGACAGTAAATTAAAAAATAGATATTAATTCCTCTCTGACATTTGGAAAAATCTAACTAAAAATAATTACAAATTTATGTTGCTAATTAGTAAATCAACAGACCTGTATTATTATTATTAAAAACATTGTATCAGTATGCAAGTGAAAAAGCATTGACAAATGAAACTTTTGGAGTAAGCCCTTCTTTACGGCTTGAACACATGTTTACTGGGGTTGTATTTTGTGTTTCCTTTAATCCCACCTGTGTTTTGGCATGTGAAAATAGTTAATTCGTATGTCTACTTGACATAAAAGATCTCACCTTTTTCCTGTATATCACTTAATTTTATTGAGCGTTACATACATGTAGTGTTTGAGACTTTGAGAAGTACATGAAAGTTATTCCTGCACATCTATGACTCAATTGCATATCAATTGCATGTTATGAACCTTAGTAGAGTTACATTATTTTTCTTTCATGAATTATAAAAACATGAAACACAACTATCCCAACAAATCCTTTTAAGAATACTTTTTTGCTAAAACAAAAGTGTTAGCTTTGAACGAGTCCAGCATTACTTTTATTATTCTGAAATCTTCATCAACTTCTACTTATGATCTTAAAGCAAACACTAATGTGACAGTGTTCGTTCAGTTCTTCAATCTGTACAAACAAACTGTTGTGTGGACTCTCAACATTAGCAAATACAAAACAAGATTTAGGACTTCAGGCTCCAAGCCTGAGGAACAGAAATATTTTGTCATCAGGATATTCAAGGTCCGTGAGATGTCACAGATAGCATTAGTTCATGGACCAGACAATTCATTTATGTATTTCAGATGAACTAATGGAAAGCTTTTCTACTAAGTGAACTGGAAGGAAAGAAATAATACAATAATAAAAATCAGCAGGTATCTACTTTCTACAATTAACATCTGGGAGATTAAAAGCGTGTTAAACTTGAAAATTATTGCAATGGCAAAATTAAGGTAACAGTGGCACTCCTCCACAATTAATATTATATTCCTTTAGCAGTAGTATCAATGGTTTGTTTTCTACAGATGATAACTTTTGATCAAAAAAAAAAAAACCCAGAAATGTAGAGCAACAGAGTAGTTAACTTCTTCGTCTCAGGAAAACAGTATGTCTACACTGGATACGGAAAAATTAAGTCTCACTTTCTTTCACCCCATATATATGTAATTCTACTGAAATGGATCTGGCAAAGTAAATATAAATTTTGGGATGACACACAAGTTTTCTGGTTTAAATCACAGCTATGCATGATTAAGCAGACACAAAATAAGGCTAAAACACCAATTTATATTATGAGGCAGGGCATATTTTGAAAATTAAAATCACCTGTGGGCTTAGGTATTTCATGGGATTAGTAATGACATACAGAGTCTTTCACCACTGGGTCCTCATTTCAAATTTTATGTAGCATGATCCAGAGAAATAAGCCCCAATTTAGAAGCTTATAAATTCCTAGCTGTTTTTCTGCACAGGTTAAGCAGCTGCAGTGAATACTCTGGCTAATTATTTTATTCTTTGACTCAATTCCCCCATCCATAAGATGCAAGTCACCTGATTATTATACTGATAAGTGCTTTGATAAAGGAGCATGAATTTTTCATGCAATAACTATAGTGTTACTTCCCCTGGTGTGGAAGTAAACTCATTAATATAGAAGTCCTTAAAGCCTGCCAACTTTATCTATACTACTGTTTTAAAAAGTAGTCTGTTTACAGTCTGTTTACATGGATGCATTAATATTAATGTAAAGATACATTACACTAAGAGATTTACTCCTATCTGAGAAGGAAAATGCACCATTCTGAAGTCAGCTCAGTTGTGGTGTAATTATCCTTAAAAAGTCACACTCGACAAAATTACACCACTGTAATTTTCTATATAGACCATGTCCTTATTCCAATATCTTACCTCCTTCTACAGGAATACCTAGGCCAGTATAAAATATCATTATACTGGTATTTATAGTAGAAAGTTTTAACAATATATCAAGATCAAAATAAACTGGTATCTGACAGTATGCCATAGTGGCACTTGTTTGAGCTGCAAGCACACAGGCAGACTTTTCCCTAGCGGGAAAACCCTGTGGGCTGCACGATGAGCGGTTTTACAATGGGATATTTTCTAAATTTCTGTTTGCTTTGTCTGTGTAATTAAAACAATATAGTGGTGGGCTTAAACAAGCTTGTAAATAGGAATAAGCTCACCTGAAGGCAGGGCTTTGCATGAATTGGCCTTTATGAACCATTGTCTTCCTTAAGCCAAACTGCCAGTTAAGTTGCATTTCATTGGCTGATCAATGGCTATCATGAATAAATTCGTATTCTGAATCCACTGTTTAAAAGACACATGCCAGTATAATGCAAATTCTTGGCACACTGTTGACATTCACCACTTGGAGACTGAACAAGCAAAGAAATTAAATCAGCCTTCACCCTCGGACACGTTAGTCAGAAGTGAAAGTTCATGCTGTAAGATGCCAAATACCTTCCCTGTTAATAAACTCAGGACATGAGTATCAGTGCTATAAATATACACCTTTCATGACAAGTAAATGTATTTCTTCCTAACTTGGAAAAACAGCCTACAAGATTACAGTGACAGCTTGGTCTCCATGTCCATTCAACCTTTGGATTCTCTGAAGAAAACAGAGCAAGTAGAACATCGACTGCTATTAACTGTGATCACTGGGGGTTTTGATTCTTTCTTTTCCCAAGGAGAACAGAAAAGACCAAGCAATAAAGTCAAATAGGCAGCAATAGTGCACTAGTTTTATGTGCATTTAAACTAGTTTGATTTCTGATTCAACACCTATAGATGACAAGCTCTGTATTCCATTACAAACCCTCAATCATCTAAATGCCCACATCCAAAAAGATACTCTCGCACATAATCAGGAAACATAAAAACCGAGCCTAACAGGTCTAGTGGTGGAAAGAAACAAATGGATATTTATTAGAAAGTAAGAAGGCTTCAAGAACCCTCTTTAAAAGTGGGATCTATCAGCTAGACATTAATCCACCTGTGCACAGACAGATGAGGAAGTTATATACAAACCACACCTCTTGCTCCCTTGGCTAATCATGGCATATAAGGTTGCTGCAGTCAGCCTCTGACCTCACCAAAGAGTAAACACACTGGCAGGAGAAGAAAAAAAAAAAAAGCACATGGGTTGAGAATTTTCTCTGGGACTCCTACCTTGACCTCTGTAGCTGCAGAGACAGTGACTATCATGTTCCGCTTCAGGAGTAAGAGTTAAAAGTAGAATGATTAAATTGAGGCATCCTCTAGGCTTCAGGAGAAAATGAAGAATTTCTTTCTTGGCTCAGAGTTAGAGCTTAGGACAGTAAGAGTCAAGTTCCTGACTTCTTTCAGAACTTTCCATGAAAAACTGCTGAGTAAGGAGCTAAGCATGTGAGAGTTTAGTCCTGAGGTTGTTTCAAAACATTTCACTGTGTTGGTCTGAAATACCTTGAAACTGCATAGTGAAAACATGCATTCCTCAGCCAGTATGAAGTAAAAAATAAATGTCAAGCCTGCCAATGTCAACACTGTAAGTTTTTCCCATGCTACTAGTTTGTAATCACAATGAAATTCATACAAAGGTAACAATCTCACTAAAACATTTAAACCCATACCTTGTGGTCTAATGGTCTGAGTTATTACCACTGGCATCCTAATCTGGGTAGTCTGGCAAGCAGGGTTTCGTTTCACAGTTTGAGCAGATGTTGACTGGATAATCTGCTATTATTAAAAAAAAGTATACTTATATTATACTCTTTATACACAAACACACACAACGTAAATATACTAACACCTGTAATTACTAATATAAGCATGTGGATCTCTAAAAGCACAACCAGCTAGTGACAAAAGTCATATTCATGTAATGTATGTGGTTGTGTGTGTGTGTATATACCTATTTTGCCGTTATGCTTTAAAAAAAATCAAATAATATTCGACACAAATGTCATGTCACAACTTTCATCAAAAATATATTTCAAAGTAGTAAGGTAAATATTCAAGTTTAGAGTTTTGTCTTCAGAAATTTTGCTAGGAAGAAAAGCATTTTTGTAGAAGAAAATGCTGCAATAATTTTAGTGGTATCCACCTACAACCATGAGGCCTTTCACTGTATATCTACGCTTTTTAAAGAAAATATATACTAAAAATCAATTCTAAAATATTATGGGTTCCAAAGTCAGATATACACAAAAAAGAAAACAATGTTTTGTGGTGATCATATACTATTTATCTTTTAAATGTTAATTGGATATTCTCAAGGTTTCACTTACTACTAAGCCAAGTTCGGAAGACCTTACCCAAAACTGAAACTGGGTTAGAAACTTAGAATTTGACCCATAAACAAATCAAATCAAAAAGAAAAAACCTGCAAGGATCATGTCTAAACAACAGCAAAATGTATGTTCATGAGATCAGGGACAAGGCAGGCACAGATGTAATGAACAGAAGATTCAAAAAGACATGTGGATGCTGTAGAGCTGGAAAAAAAAATCCATAAATAAACTTTGAAAACAAAACACGGGCAAATAGCTGCAAGTAAGATTACAACCACAACTCAGGCACGACAACTTCAGAAGTCATGCGCTCCTCACAGTCACAACTACGTCACTCCCATTGCATAATGTGTCTGCTGTTTCTGAATTACACGTCTCAGTCTCACACCCACAGGATGCAGTATTCCCTCCTAGAAGGCAAAACGCCATGCTACACACCGCTACATGAAGCGAACGGGAACCACTGCACCTTTATTCAGCACCAGTCAGCATTATTCTTACAAAGTGTATCTAAAACCATATTATTTAGCTGAACAATGAATGGCGAAATCTCTGACTTCAAAGTATGCTATGAAGAAAAGGAAAGGAGAAACAGTATTTTCAAATGAGACGTAAAAGTAGAGAATGAAGAGGCTACGGAACAAATAGGAAATTGTTCCATCAGCAGGAACCAGGGCTCCCAAATCGGAAGGGAGAGAGTTGAAAACTACAAACAAGAAAAGAGTAATGAGGGAACAAGACCTGTAACGTAGTCTGGAGAAAAAACAAATAGGGCCATTTTGAAGATTCGAAATTGCATTCTGTACATCCTAAAATATTAAAAGTTGAAAAGTCATAATAAACCTGTGGATGTAAAAGTGTTAACAATAGCTACCTTGCAGAAAGACAAAAGGGAAAAAAAGATTAAGGATTCAGCTTCAACTATGGACACTGAAGGAAAATTTCTACTAAGCACAGAAATGGAGCAAATGGATGTAAATTTATTTGGTCAAGACAGGCAGTGAGTAAATAGTGACACTCAGAGGGGAAAGAACAAAGTAGCTGCCATGCTTAAAAACAGGAGAGAAAAGAAGTGATAAGTGAAAATGAGGGAAAAAGTTGAATTTGACTGCATTTTGATGCACAGGAAACATGTACAAGTGTATTTTAATCAGTAAAGAGACAGAATAGCCCACAGAAAAAAAAGACTACATTGGTATGAAAAAGAAGAAGAATGTTGCCACTTTTACAATAATTTATTGGATGAGTTTTCAGCGAATAGTGAAGAAAAGCAGCCATACCTTAACTGGCCAGAAGCCAGGCCAAAAAGATGTGTGTGACCTGTGGGTAGAATTACTATCTGGTATTACAGTAATCGTCTGCGATTAGATTTTTTTTCTCTGTGAAGCAAGCAACTTCTACAGTTCAGAATCAAGTTCTGTTTCACCTGATTAATATTTTCATGTGAATGCCCTAAAAAATGAGCCACTAACACCATTAAAGATAGGACAGTATTTAACCATTTAAGACGACATGAATAATGGCAATGTTTTCTTTACTACCAAATACATTCAAAAAATGTCCTTTAACAAGTAATGTACTAGGACTTCAACGTATGTAAAAGTGCTGAAAGTGTAGAAAATGATTGAGAAATAAACTTTTCCAAGATGCACAGATCAAAATCATCATCTTAAATTCCATACAGAAACCCATCAGCAACAAGCACATACGCTCTAAAAGGAACAACTGCACCTGAACTCAAAGCAACATTTTACACTAACTTAAATTCCAGTTTCTTTAGTTTTAAGATTGCAACACAGATGTAATCTTCACATCTGGAAGTGATTAAGGAATGAACATTAGCAATTTGTTTCTGAAACAGAATGTGTAACCTTCTTTGCAGGCAAACAGGGGACATAGTAAAAACTCATGAATCAGAGGTAATTGACCCTGTGTTAAAATTTATAAACAATCTAAACCACCCTTCATCAATTAAAATAATTCAAACTGTTCTAATCCTCTTGCCTATTTTCCTAACAGCATAAACATTACTATTATGTCCTTAACTTGGTCTGAAAAGTGTAGACAATGAACAAGGTACTAGCAAGCTAGTCTGGGAGATGACTAACTTAACCGAATTATTTCATATTTCTCACAGCCTAAAAATACACACAATGAGTGTAACCCATATAATGTTATCTATTCATATGCTGAATCCCAAATGATCAGTTCGTAAGCACCAATTTACTAACCCAGACTGATATAGAAGATACAGAAGTGGTTGTTTTAGTATACCGAGGTTTTCAGAGACATTACTTCAGCCTTCAGAAAAGGGGAGATCTTATTGCTGTCTGCAGCCACCTAATGGGAAGATGTAGAGAAGATAGAGCCAGACTCTCTCAGAGGTGCAGAGCAGAAGGATGTGACACAATGGGCACAAGTTGGAATATGGGAAATTTCAATTTAATATAAGGAAAAAAAAAATTTACCATGAGGGTGGGCAAGCACTGGAACACGTTGCCCAGAAAGGCTGTGTAATCTCATCTTGAAGATACTCAAAACATGACTGGTCAAGGCCCCGGGCAACATCCTAACCTGTAAGCAGGAGGTTGGACTAGACACCTCCAGAAGTCCTTTCCAACCACTACATCCATAACCATATCATCAATGATCTTATAAAAGTGCTGAGTCAGAAAAGGTAACAAGACGGAATATAAGTGTCTTCAAAGCTTACAGAAACCGTTCATCATTCCATCTCCACTAAAAAGAAGGGAAGCCATCTTCATTATTTCCACCCCCAAAGACAGCAAGCACAACAGCAGAACAATAACAACAAAGGCACAGAAACCAGAAAAGATTTAACATGATTTAGCCATTGTCTGGATTTGATAATGAGTTTGGAAAATAGCAAAATTACCAAACAAAATTATGATCCAGACAGTGCCAAGAAAGCAAGTACAATATACCAGCTTATTCCTCTTCAATCTATCAGTCAAAAGTTGAAGAATCATCTCCTAGGCTGCTGCGCTTTGGAGCTCTTCAAGAAACACACTGAAGCAGGAAAGTCATGGCATTGCTTCTCCGAGTGCAATATGTGAAAAGTTACCTAAATTTTTTTCTATAAAATAACATTTTTCTGCAAAATAAGAAGCACAGTTCTCACAATATAAAGTATTCTCCCTCTTCTTTTTATTTCATCTTCCCAATTCTCCTCTTAACCGTCATCTTTCCACTCCACTAGTCACGCTCACTTTGATTCACCATTTGTCTGCTCCTCCAGATAAGTTCCTTCTCTCACTTCCCGAATGCTTCAGATCACTACTCTGTCCATTTCTAAAGTTCACTTTATTTTCACATCTGTAAAAAGGGATGTTTATACAAAGGTGCTTCCACAAAACAAGCAGACATACGAAGATGAAAAAAAGGATATTTAACAGTCATACTACTGATAACCAGCATAACGAAGTGGTGACAGCTGAAATACTCATTTTTCTTAAGGCCCTTCTTCAAAAAGCTTAGATTCAATAACTATATGAGAATAAAGCAATAGTGCTCTCTGGTCCTAACCTCAAGCCAAAAGGTGATGATCATACCATGATAGGTGTGAATCTTCTACCGTAGATGTTATTGCAGGACAAAGAACAGATTACAGATGTGAACAGACCAATAATTAACAACACAAATGACTAACAAATACAGACTGAGAAAGAATTCAGCCAAAGCACATAAAAGGTATACAAGTAGAAAGACTGATAACTTCCGTTCGCTTTCTCTTACCTAAACAGGAGATACTAAACAAAAATACCTACAAACCATTGAAAAGAAAAGTCCTTTAGGACAATTAGATTAGAACTCACTGGTGAAGTTTTTGAGGACGAAGATTTTGCGAGTCTCAACAATCTAGATGCTCCTTTACCGGTGCAGATGTATGGGGTCCCTTACTTAACAAGGGCTGCAAAATCAGCCTGACTCAATTTACATAAATCACACTTTGCAACAAAAGCATCTGATCCAAAAGCTTAAGCATATCAAACACAGCAATAAAAACAAAAGCATAGGAAAGAGACACTTCTGCAAAGAATGGAAAATAAAAATAAAATTTGGAAAATATAGCCTTTACCAAGCATTTTTTCTCTCAATTAAGTTTAAAAAAGTATTGTGGAAGGAAGAAACAAGCCACTTGTAAATGTACAAAATTCAGAATGGCTATGGTCTGATATGACATTTATCTTCACTCATGAGTAAACACTTGCTAACTCACTTGTGGCTATGCCACTTGTGATTTATCAGTCTACTCACTCCTGAAGATAAATGTCATATCAAACCTCAGCTATCATGTAATCTGGCAGCATTAAGTCACAATGTTCATGCTTCTATGGGCCTAGAATTCATATTTACCATTGTTTACCATGCTGTAATAGTACCAGTTGCAATTTTTCAACTGTGCCTCAAAATTTGCATAAGCAATTATTTTCCTTCCAAATGAAAAAGGACTTTTTTAAAACTCAGCATGTAATTTTTAATGTTAATATGACAACAATATTGTTCCATTGAGTATATGTTTTCAAAGAAGCAATGAAGAAAAATAAAACCAAAAGCCACTGGATCACTTGTCCCACCTGCTCCCCAGTTTATTATACAATTCCTCCTACAGTATTTCACCTGGTCTAATTTTGAATGTTTTCAATGACGGCTTTTTCAACACTGCCTTTCAAGGCTGATCTACCATCTAATAATCTGTCTTACTGTAGTGATATTTTGCCTTATATCCTGCTTAAATCCCACTTTGCTTAATTATATCCTGTTATTCATATTTATACTATCTTAGACTGCTCTAAATAATTCATCGATATACTTTGATTCTTAAGCCCTTAAAATATTTGTTAATGTTTTTTATGCTCCCCTTTAGTAGGTGTTTGATCCAAGTTACATGTGTTTAATTCTCTTAAGCTTTTCTTTTAGTCTGTCTGTCTTTCTTTTAGTCTGTCTTTGCTTTCAAGTCTGTCCTTTAACTGCCATCTTTTGTTACTGGTTTCCAAACAGCATTCATTGCCAATATCCTCCTTTTACTAAGGTGCAGCCCACAAAATTCTGAAAATGAAGTCCATGATAACAACTCAGAAAACTACTAGGCTGTATTTCAAATAGGCATACAATTTGTGAAGTATAGGCTTTGTTCCTGTTAATGGATCCCAGAAGTCTACTGCTCAAGTGCCATCTCTATTTAAATTTTATTGTACACCAAATTCCAAGTCAGCAACTAGATCTTTATTAGTTCACTGACAGAAACTACTCCTTTTACCCAAATCGCCATCTTTTACTCTTCCATTTCTAAGCTGCCTTCCACACAGGACAAAAAAAATTATTTCCTGTGAGTCACTAAAATGTGTACAAATTGCAATCATTCAACAACAGAAAACTGATGCCAGAAAAAGCTTCAGTAGAGAATTAAAAAGCAAAGCAGAAGATCCCCATATAACATAATGCTTATTCTGTTGTATCTTGTTTCCAAATTCCATTACTCTATCTCACCTTTTGGGAGCCTCCAACCACTATGACAGTCCCTGGACAAGTGTTAGTAAATGTTTTAGCAAATACTATTCTAATGTTACTTAGAAGATGGCGAAATCTCCCCTCTGGACATTGTGCACAATTTACTGCAGCAACAACGGTCCAGATGTATTTCTATACATCTTTCCTAATCCTAGACCTGCACAAATCTTTATATTGCTTTGTATATAATCAGATTTGTTTTAATTAAGATGGATCACTTTGAATTTCTTACTGTTTCTTTATCATTTAAATTTAATAATTGGCTTCAACCTCCAGGAGTACTTTCTCTTTATGACACAGTGTCAACACAATATATAAAGTGCTAATCGATCTCCATTACTTATCAATCTACTTACAACTTCAACACATTTAATAAAGAACGTCTCTCTTATTCACAGAAATTTTATCTGCTGTAACACCCAGAACAAGACAAGTAATGTCTGCATATATAAGGCTATATAGAGCTCCTGCCCCCTAAGAATGACAATTTAGACAAACTTTGAAAATTGCACTTAGAACAATTAAAAAAATTGATTGCTGGCTTATCCCATTAGTGTCTCATCAATAAAATATTAGCTTAAGATTATTCCCCTTTTCCCTAGCTAGAAACAGTTACCAGTACTAACAGTACTATCTAGCTCTTTAGACCATAGCTTTTTCATAGTTTTGGAACATGATTCCAATACTTTACAAAACAGATAAATAAAATAGTCTCCTCTTTCATCTCCACTAACACTATATATTTTAATGCTGAAGTCTCCTTTGCGCAATCTACATTGCATGCTGAATAGCGTACACAGAATTCCCTTGTTGCAAGATACCTCAATATAACTGGAAGAAGTATCACCACATCTGATGCCTTTGTAAAACAGAAAAGTCAAAAGAAAGGAACAGCTAACAGATTCTCCACATTTTAAAAGAAACTAGACTACTGCAAACTGGCTGGTATCTATATTCCAAAACAGGCTTGCCCTTCTGCAGCTGGACAGTTTGCAAAGCCAGCTGGAACTCTCTCCAGTGAGCTTCAGGCTTGGAAAATCTGGAGCTCAGCCAGCTTCCTCCATCAGTGCTGGCCACCCTTCGGCAAGCCAGCTGTAATCTTCCTCTTCCGGACAAGTCCCAGGCAAGATGGCCAACAGCTCTTTGCTGAGCTCTTATTTCGGGGAGCACTAAAAAGTGTGAAGAGTGCGATCACTGTCACACAAAAAAGTCAATACTTACGAACAATTACTAGTGTGATATGGAGATGCTGCTGGGTTGTCTGCTTGGCCCCTGAGTTGATGGTTGTTGTGGTATGTAAGATTTTTTAATGCAGTATCTCTTACTGTCTGATGCTGCTTTTGTCTGTATAGAACTAATTTGAGGGCCATTAAGAAGTGCTTGGTTAATGTAATGTTTGGTTCTATTAACTAATTACTGATAAATTGAAAGCAAATACAGAACGCCAGTTTTGCAATGAAACCAATAAATTATAATTTTTAATGTATTCACTTCTCCCCAAGTATTTTCTAGAAAAGGAAAAGTATTAAGCATAGTTTTGCTCTGCGCAGTTTGCTACCTTTTGAAAATGTAGCAGTCATTTCATATACCCAGTAAGATGAAAATTCAGTCCTAGACCTACGACCTCCTTACAGACAGAAAAACAAATTCTTTTGCCCATCAGATCAATCTCCACAATATATGACTTCAGCAGTTTTCAGCTCCCTCATATTGTGTAGGTATGTTGAATAAGATGACAGAGGAACTCTTCACATTGTTAGCCTCTACTCAGGTTAACATTACAATTGCTTGCTTTGAGTATGCATTGACATGTGACAGAGAGACACAGGTGGTGTCTCTCCCATAAATTTGGCTTTATCCCATTCAGAAAATATTCCACACGAACTATAATCATACGAGTAAGAATTCCTGTGGACTTGCTGACACATTTTTGTTCTACATCAGTGTTTCTCAAAAGGTAGGGTGCAATCTGCCTAGTCGGCACAGGAGTATTTAAAATGGGTTGCAAAACACTGGAAAAAGCCATGTTACCTGGCAGAAGGTTAGTCCTAAGATTATGGCATGAGATAAGGCTAGACTCACTGGCCATGAACGTTTATACTTGTAAGGTACCTGTCAGCTGCTGTCAGAAATTTGCCCTCCCCAGGACAGGAAGTAATTTTTACATCTACTGCCTGTAATTATAACCAGTTCCTGCTCCCCTACCTTGAAGAACCAAAGCTACTGTCAATTCAGTCTTACGAAACATGGACAAATCAAAAAGAAGTCACAAAAAGTCTTGAGGAACACTTTTCTAATTAATACAACAGTCCAGAAGGGGTGGGGAAAACCTATCTTAGAAAAAGAAATACAAGTGGCTGAACAGAAAGCAGCTGAGTTAAGGAGCAAAATATCCAAATGTCTTGTGTGTATTACAACAGCCAGAGTCAGAAGTCTTAGCATCTAAGATGTTCTTACACATTAAAACTATGCTCACTAAAAGATGGCAAAATTATATTAATTTCATTTTAAAGTTAGTAATTTAACTGCTAGAAAGTATTTGTAAGGTTCAAAAGACACGGCTCAGATGGTTCAGACATTTTCAGACTGTGCACTGCTACCTTTAAATTAAAGCAAAAGAAATATTCTCTCTCCACATACCTTACAAATTATTTATATCCTTTATAGAGTCTATAAATGCAAGGATAGATCACTGTAAGGTTTTACATTATTGTATGTGCATTTCTGAATCTTGATAATATAAATTTTTACCAACTTGATACACCTTATGGAACATGAAAATTTGATTTTGAAACCTAAGTCAAGTACTTCACTCATACATACACAGAAACCACAGACAAAAACTCTTACACCTTTGACTGAAGGATGATAATGCCTGTATAAATTCAAGGCCTTGGCAAAATCCTAAACATATTTTAATTAAAACTGTAAACACACATGCAAGATCCTATATAACAGCGGGATAAATTCACCACACTCTCAGTGAGTAACTGTCTGTATAGTTGCCCTATTGATAGTGCCTTTGAAATTAATGAGTCTAAGCACATAATACTCCAATATGCACAACGATATATTTCAGTAAATAATAAAATATGGCACTACTTCTAAACAAAACATGCTGGTACAGTACAGCTAGTCTTCTACAAGATTTTATAACTATGTGTAGAAGAGTTTAAAATGAGATAGAGTTAATTTTAATGCAGACTAATCTAAGCAAAGCAGCATACCTAATGACATACTAAAAATTATACTCTTTCCTTTAAGTCTTGAAAAGCTTTCTGTTCTACATTTGTAATTAACTCAAATTCCACTGTGCTCATATAACAATCACTCTATTCCAGACAAAAAGGCCAAGAGCGTTACTTTCTTAAATTTAAGGTATGTTAATAATGTTATCTAAACTAATGGTTGAACATACATGTGAACGGCCATAAAATGAGGTATTATTATATATCACAGAATATGATACAAACAAACAAAAAAGTATTTTCCCAAACAAGCTGCAATAAAGATAACATTGAAAACTGCTATTCAGTTTGTTAAGAAATTCTCTTTTATACTACAGTACCTACCAGTTGAGAACTCTGATTTGACTGTACCACCTTAACCTGAGGAGGCTGCACTGTATTTGATACAGAGACTGTGCAAATGTTGTTTGGTTGCCTTATTCCTATTGCCTGCGTTGTGACAACAGAGGAAATGCTTCCAGAGGCAGACTGAGGTATAACTTGTGATAGCTTGGTTTGTTGAAGTGACTGCTGAGACGGCTGTCCTTGCAAAACTGAATGTTGACTATTCAGTAAAGATTGTCTCAGTGCAGGTAGACTTTTCTAAAAACAGAAGAAAGTTTATGAAATATCAAATTTAGCAGGTTGACAAAAAATATTTTGAAATTTGCTGTAAACATAATTAACAGAATCCAGCTTTCTTCCCAATTTTACTTTCTGCCTATTCATCAATAATAAGTAAGACTGAACATATTTTGTAACAGGGAAAGTTGAGTTTACATTTTTAATAAGCTTTCAATTTGGATTTAGCAACCCTGTAGATTTTGATGTGCCCTAATTCCACCGTTAGCAGTAAAATATAACACTCCCCTCCTGAAGACTATCTAGAACTTGTAAGCTTAGGTCTTTGGAAGGGCAAAAAATGGAAATAGAAAAGGCAGAACCGTAGGAACAACTCTATTCCCATTGCATGCTGGAAGAAGTAAGCTGCACCAATTTACTTCTCCTGACATGCCTCCAGTACCTAGAACAAGATGATTTAACTGTTGATGCCCTACAGCAATAGCTGTTTACTGTATTATTACTGATCTAATGTATTCTGACTGGATTAGAAAAGTGTACTATTGTATGCTTCATGTTCAGACCAGTTCAACCAAAAAATACAGTTCTAAAAGGCTATAGTGTACCTTCACGAACAAACTTTTTACTTTTTAAGTGGTAGTAGTGTTCTTTTGAAGTGCTCCCCCCAGGCAGCTATAGAATGCAACAGTGTTTAGCCCAAGCTACAGTTCTTTCTAAACTCCTAATATTTATTTAAAAACTTCATGCCTGTTGCCAAGAAAGGACTTCAAAGAAAGGAAACAAGTTAAAACTTATCATGATGCTAGAAGTGACTGCAGTAAAGAGCAGAAAAAGGCACAAACAAGGGTTAATGATAATTTGAAAAAAACAGAAGCAGAGGGAGAGAGTTCTGAAAAGTTGAAGAGAGAGAGGAAAGAGAGGAAATTTGCACTAAACTGAAGTTTTGGACTAGAAGAAAAATGCATTTAAAATTATAGTTGTGGTTTTGTTGGGGCATAATTAAACACGCTTTGTATGTTTGTATACAATCTTGCATATGGAAGCTATTGTAGCTAATGTACAAGAACCAATTAAAAGTTAAATTTGCCCCCATGTATACTAACTTAGGACCCAACAATAAATCCATTTGGTATCACATTAGAACTTCTATTATAGATTAGTTCCAGATTACAAGTAGGATCAGCTAATCAATTATTTCAACAGCATTACCCAGATTTAGTTTTTCATAATCACCGTTACACATGCATTGAAAGTTATCAATGACTCAAATGTAGATTACAAAAACAATATGGAAAAAGCTTATTAAATTACTTTAAGCATTCTATGGAAATAACTTGTGACTCTTCCAAATGCGAATGCTCTACTTCTTCACAAAAAATTACCTACTACCACGGGAAAGTATATGCACTATAACAGTAAAGGATCACTACAGAATAGACAACGGATGATTTCCAAACTATGGAGTAACTGCTTTTTTTATATAAATATAATTACTACAATGTTCTAGATCAGGGCTACTCAAGCAGTAAACTCCAGATCAGCTCTGGACAACAAATAAATTTTTCTTAAACCTAAACCAAGGCCCCAAACACATGAGGTCTCCCTCCTGTAGGAAAACCCTATTTCCTACCATTCTCTCAACCTGTCAGGGAGCAGTCAGCTGCAGCACATAGCCACAGCTCCCAACCACGAAAGCAGTAAGCAGCACCAGCCTGGCCTGACAGAGATGGAGCCTGCACATGACTTCCAGCCAAGAAGATCGCCGCACAAATTGGCAGCGCGAAGTAAAAATTGAGTAGTCCTGCTCTAGACAGGCGAAGCCAATTCCATTTAAAAAGTATATTTTAAAACTTAATATATTGACATTTGCATCGAAATAAATTTATCTAAACAATATTCCATTACCTTAAGGAAAGGTACAAGATATGGCTGAGGAGATGATTTGAGTTCCGATTGAAGGCGGCCTGTAAATTCTTCTGGATCGATCTTTGCATCCTTCAGGGGGAAGAAAAAAAGCATCAACAACTCAGTTCAGTTGTTTGGTTGTTTTTTTTTTTCCAGATAATCTCTCTCTCTCTCTAGCTAAATAGGCTACCATATCAAAAAGAACTTTCAAAGCTGAAGTCCCTCAACTCCTCTGTATCTATAAAATCCTTCTGTCAAGAGCTAGTTTATATACGTAACATGCCACTCAGTATTCTGAGAGTTCCCCTGCGGATACACAACTTAAGACACAACGAGATCCAACACACACTCAAGTCTTTTTTGGGATTCCATTCTCTTGCTAACATTTACATAGTGATTTCTTTTTAAAAATATTAATAAAAAAATAGGTTATTGAAGTAACCTTCCAAACTATTATGAAATTTGTCACCTCTTGTAATAAGAAAATATCTTTACTTAATTCCAAAACCAATTTTGAAGGTTCAATTTAACTTAGAATATGTGTATGCGTGTATGTAAAACTATATATGTAAAGCATATGCATATATAAAAAGTATACATATAAGTATATATACAAATTTTTTACCTATATAAATGTATATGTATGCATATATATGTATATATTCACAAAACATACACTTACAAATATATATGAAATATGTGAAATATATATTCAGTAGTTTATTTAGTAGTTAATACAGGAGAACTCTATAACCCAGGGGTATTTCATAACACTTCTAAAGTATCATTAGTTACAATCTCAGGTTGTAATAAAAACATTCATTAGCTTTCCTTGACTGATACAGAACAAGAAGAAAAACAAACAAACCAAAACAACCTTCAATAAATATATTTATTATATATGTGCCTCATTACTTTGTTTAAAATATTATAAGTAGTTACCTTTACTTAGTTAATCTTTCTTAGTTTTCAAAAGTTAAAACGAGTTTTTACTGGAACCACTGAATATTATTGTTGAATGGCTCATACTTGAAAAAAGTCTTAGGCTTGTCTAAAATACACAGGTTTCTCTGTCAATGACTTCAAAGACATATATATCAACTACTTTTAAATCCAAGTTCTTCATAAACTATATTTAATTTCTTTTAAGAAGCTTGACCATTTGTCCAGCTCCACAGTAACGTCTGTCTGCAATGCATTTATACAATTCACTGAAACGTCTGTTGCACTGGAGACTACAGCAAATCAGACTTCTTCCGGGCCCAAGGACTCTGTCTAGCTGAAACACAACTTTGCCTCTTGAAATCCGCTTGCAGTTAAGCTCCATGAAGGGGCATCTGTCTGCAGAACTGCTTGGACTCAGCAGCTTAGCAAAATACTTTTCCTTCAATCCTAGAAACTCTAAACCATGTTGTGGAGGCATATATCTGTATTCATTCTGTGGTTAAAACATTCAAGAGCTTCTTACTGTTTTAGAAAAGACCATGGTTTGGAGGAAAAGAAACTTAATGAGTAGTCAAGGAAAAATCCTGTATTTCACTCTATTTTTCTAAATAAATTACCAAAATACTATCCATCAAAACAAGAGTGTTTTTGACGAATGCATATTAAATACTTTGTTGCGTTTCCCCTTTCAGAAACGAAGAGAAAGCCTACCTTTAACAGATTTTTGAAGATATGTAACGTACAGAATATTTGTATTTTGATGCACCCCAAATCCTTTCACTTTCATTACAGGAAAAAAAAAAAGTTAAGATCAAAGCAATAGTTTTCAGCATATGTAAATAACAAATTTAATAGATAACTGTAAAAATGAAAGATAACTAAATATTTACCAACAAATCCTGAACCAGAGCTTTCACATTACGGGACGTTTCTGGAGATGGTGAATTGTGAGAAGCAAGTTTTATAAGGGTAGCTAAAAAGTTTTTGCATTTTTTCACATTCTCTTGCATTTCCTGCAAAAGCCAAAGAAAAATATCAGATCCATGCTGTTTTCCAATCAGGATCAATGCATGCTCTGATCACTATAAATAGGGAAAATGATGAAATTGTTCTAATTCAGACAGGACATATTTGAAATACATCTGCAGCTATTTTACTATTGCTGCAAGTTACCTGACATTTTCTTCACTTCTTTATGTAACTGAACATCATACCTCACGAATACTAACAACAACAACAAAAAAAAATCAATGAAAGAAATATATTTAATACTTTACAGTCTGTTTTGATAAAAATAACCTTAAATATAAGAAATAACACAACAATTTGTTGGAGATGCATTCTCCTTTGAGATGCCCAATACACAATGTACAATGTTCCCCAAGCTACCTTAATTTGTTAAATTATTGATTCAGTATCTTTTTGTACAAAGCAGCTACCGCAGTAAAGTCAAATCAGAAATAGTCTTCAAACATCATCACATCAATCTTTTCTTCATCAGTAGGAAAACAGATGCTTTAATTTTTTCAAGACATTATTTTTATATGGTGTAGTTACTCCGAGAAACAGAAATGTTACACTTCAGTGTAACCACAGTTTTGAGGCCCGGGAACATGATAATAATGAAGTCCATAGACTGAAGGCATGATTGTTCTGTCTACAGAAACAGAATAGTTCTTTCATTACTGACACATACATGGGAAGATGGGGAAAGCTGACCACAAGTGTTCTTCCTCTCTCTCAGAATTTGATTCCCATTTAGTTGAAATGAGGGGAAGGATTTCTTGTTTGCAAAGTATTTGTTCCATCACAGGAAGTGTGCTTGCATGAAGAAAAAGTTCTTTCTGCTTCTGAATAGACCTTAGAAGTTCATAAAGTACTAAGAAAACCAAGTATCTAGTATTTTAAAACTCACCTGTGATACAACTGTAGTTCCAGGTACAGGAGAGCTTGGTATGACCTGGGGCTGTGCTGGTACTTGTGCTGTTGTATGAGGTGGAAGTGGCAGCCGAGGCTGACCCTGGTTTTGTGCTGAAGCTTGAGTTTGTCCACCAGTAATTACTGCAGGTTGTTGAGAAGCTGATGTTCCAGTTGCTACTGTTGTCTTGAATAAATTTTGAGCACTTGTTGTAGCTACTGATACCTATCAATATTTTATATTGAAAAAAACAGGTAATTATCTTCTTTTAATTCTTTTACTCAACCATAAAGTTCTTGAAAGCCTGACAAGAAAAACTTGTTTCTTTTCAAATACACCCTTACTGACAAAATAAAACCATTGACTTTACTTACTTATTATAACCCTAATTTTGTCACCCTTTACTGAACAGTGAAAGTCCTCATTTAAAGTTCTTTTTATTACAAAAATAAATGTATCGCTAAAAAATGAGTGCTATTATCCAGCCCTTCAAGATCACCACGATGATGTGACTTCTGTAACTCAACTTTCTGTAAATTTGGCCCTTAATATAAACAAGTCAATTCCCAATGATCTGTGATCATATCATCAGGTTTAAAATCATCTATACCACAGTTACAGTGACAGCTCAGATACAGATGACACAAATGCACTAACACAGCTTCCCAACCTAATTTGAACCCAGCGGCAGCATATACGCTTTTGCACCAGTGCAAAGCCCTAGCAAACACAACTGTCCTGGACCTAGCTGGGCCACACACAAAGACCGCGCAACCCACTCCTCAACCTTAGAAGGCTGGAAAGCTTATCAGAAGGCTGCACAGAGCACCACGTACACACCTACCCACCAGCCAGTTCAGCTCTCATACTTTATCTGACCTAATATGCCACCCTTCCAAGGGCCAAAAAGTCTCAGACAGACACAGCAAACGGGACTGCAGAAGCTAGAGAGCTCAGCCAGGCAGCATAACACGCTGAGCAGAAGCTACCAGGGCCTCCCAATCCAGTTTGACTGCAGAGCTTTGCTCTGTTGTGGGCACAGATGCAGAACAAGCTGACCCAGGCACCTGCACTGCGATGCCACAGGTGATGCCGTGGATCCTGCGGCACTGGTGACCACACAGCAGACACCACAGCTCTTGACAGGGGACAAACGTAGTGCAGCGTGTCCGCCACTGACACGGTATTTATGAGTCCAGCTGATTTAAGTTTTTTCTTTAAAAAAAAAGCTTAAAACTCAATCTATACTACCCCCAAATTTTTTATCATCTAGGAAACAGCAGAAAATAAGATCTAGGCTATCACTCAGCACCTGCATAACACAGTCTGACTACACACTCATTATTAATTTCTGGGATTATGTTTGTGATAAAAGCAAACGTATGAACATTAAAATTCACTTTCAAAAAAACATGTAATTACAAACATCCTTTTCTTCACCCATCTTATACTTTTTATATTCTTACTACTTACTGTGGTATGTGAAAGAATAGAGCCTCCTGGCAGAGTCGCAGCAGACGTAGCACTGACAGGTGTAGCAGTTGACTGAACAACTTTGGCCTGCACTGGAAGTCCGAGGCGGACAGTAGATGTGGCTACAGAAGTTGGTTGCTAATAAAGCAAAAATAAGCATTTTTTTTTCCTCCTTAGTAACTTGATCTCCAAGACTTTTTAATAATAGTGATTACATGAATAATGATTATTAACGTTGGAAAAAAAACCAGTAATATGTTCTTAAATATATATTCACAAATAATGCAAAAATGAGCTTTCTTATGTTCAACGATATGTTTGTAATATTTCTCCTAAAAGCTATTTCTCATACAGATATGTGGAAAAGATTAGAAAAAATAGGATGTGACCCGCAAAAGATTGATGTTACATTGATGTATTAGTTCAGCTGTAATATTTACATGTCAGTATTCATCAATACTTGTGTTTATAACTGCCAGTAACAGATATTGGTCATTTTGGTATTTACTGGCCTTTTCTAGTGCTTTTTCTTGAAGAAAATAAATATGGAGAGAAAATTCAGAGAACAGAAAAATATTCTCAAAGTAATTTCAGATTAAATTATACAGAAACTAGCTTCCACAGAAATGAAGTCTAAGCATTTTGAGAATCTTTGTCATAGAACGCACACTCCGTAACCAGACAGCAACTGGCATATTAAGTGCAGACAAAGGAAAATGACTGGCTTACAGCCTTTCACTCAGTAGCATACTCTACAACTCAGTAAGTTGCCTCATGCAGCAAACCTATTAATTGTTTTTTGTAATTTACTTCAATTGATGGAGAGAGATTGAAATCTCTTACCATCATATAAAAGGACAAGATTTAGGAATAAAAAAATGTCTCTAGGAAAGTTGTTATTTAATTCTACAGGAATGTAAATACCATTATGGAAGAAATAGATCACACAATATAGCAATTATGACAACAAGAGAACCACTCGTTATTAGAAATGGAGGCCCCACTGGTCTCTTATAACTTGCATTTATTAAGAGTTGCATTCAAACACACACTTAGAAAAGACAAATTTTCTAAGTGGCTGGAGTAATAAATCATGGACAATATTGTTTCTCAGAAGATAAAACTGATTTTCCTGGATTTACATTTTAAGTTATATGTCTTATAATTAATATTTTTATAAAGAACAGTTTATTTTAGATTCTTACATTGCCTATTAAACCTACATAAAATACTTCTTCAAAGAACATCCAGTATACTTAAGAGATCTCCAAAAGGAACAGAGGCCCAGGCAGGCATTCAAAGCCCCAAGCATTCCTTACCAATCAGTCCAGCAACATCATCTACTGGATATCAATCTTCTGTACTTGGGGAAAAAAAAGGGAAGGAAGAAAAAAAAAATCTACCTGACATCTGAACAAAACCTTTTTTTTTGTTTGGATAGCTTTCAAGATTTTTAAAATCTCGACTAGGGATGTCTTCCATACTGAGACAGCCTAGAGGCAATAAACAGCATAATCATGAATAGGTAGAATTGTCTAGTTTTTTGGAAGAAGGATCATATAAGCTTCTTCTGTTTTTAAATACCATACCTCTCTTCTTCATTGTAAAGAAGATCACTTGCTTCGATTTCCTTAAAATACTGGTTGAATGAAACTATGTTTACCTGATGAATGTTTGCATTTAAAAACATAAATACTGTGTATCTTGTTCATTTGCTTATAATCAGTGTTTCCAACCTAAAAATACAACATGCCTGTGTTACCTGCCCCCTTCTTGTCAGTAAGTGCTTCCAGAGGTGAGGATTTACAAAGCGAGTGGATAACCAGGCAAACTTCTGGCAGCTACTCAGTTCCAAGAAAGGTCTGCAGCCAGAAATCTGCCAATACATAGCTCAAACTGCTAGGTAAAGAATTTTTCTCAGCTAATAAATGCCCACGACTCATCACAGGAACGTACTTGAAAACAAAACTGCATATAATTAAAATATAAAATTTCAGTATCATAACAGCATATTATCCAACTAAGTATGCAATGCATTCCACACATAGCATTCTACCGTGCCAGACCACAGGACCAAACTATGCAACATGAAGGCTAAATTCACCCACAGTTTTAAAAATCAATAGTTACAGAAGTCTTGGATACAAAATGGCAGTAAAATCTATTAATGTGTTGGGTATGAACAAAAAGCCTTACTACTAAAGAACGGCAAACAAAGTAACGCAACAGGTTACTAACATCGTTCCAAAACTCACAAATGTTAAAAAGTAAAATATGAAATGACTGGAGGAGAAACATAACAAGGAACTGGCCTAGAGAAATGCTTAAGTATCATGGAAATGATCTTCAAATGACAGCTACAAGTTGCCAGAAGACACTATAAGGACTCTCAACCCAAATACTTCAAGAAGAACTGGTAAAAACTATTTAGAAACAAATAGCTGTGTTTTCTATGAAAGGAAAGCTGTAAACAGATCTCATAAGAAATCCAGCAAAAAGAAAACAAAAATGATCAACATTATATAAAAACATCATAACCCGATGTGTCAAGCTCCTACTGGAACAATCTAAGAGAACTTATGATGTTCTTTAAAGAAAATCTGCTAAGGTTTGGTCTATGATGCTATTAAATTCCAAAATTACCAAGAGAAACTTAGAAAGGAATACATTTTCAAATGCAACTGTATTATTTTTGATTAGACATATGTGCTGGTTTTGGCTGGCATCGAGTTAATTTCCTTCACAGTAGCTGGTATGGGGCTATGCTTTGGATTTGTGCTGAAACCAGTGTTGATAACACAGGGATGTTTTCGTTACTGCTGAGCAGTGCTTACACACAGTGCTTTCTGCTCCTCACCCCACCCCACCAGCGAGGAGGCTGGGGGTGCACAAGAAGCTGGGAGGGGACACAGCCGGGACAGCTGACCCCAACTGACCAAAGGGATATTCCATACCATATGACATCATGCTCAGCATATAAAGCTGGGGAAAAAAGGAGGAAGGGGAGGGACATTCAGAGTGATGGTGTTTGTGTTCCCAAGTAACCGTTAGGCGTGATGGAGCCCTGCTTTCCTGGAGATGGCTGAACACCTGCCTGCCGATGGGAAGGAGTGAATGAATTCCTTGTGTGGCTTTTGCTTTACCTATTAAACTGCCTTTATCTCAACCCACGAGTTTTCTCACTTTTCCGATTCTCTCCCCCATCCCACACAGAGGTTAGAAATTGTAAGTGGAGCACAGCACAGTGCTACTGTGGCAATAATGATTTCAAAACGGATCTGGCTCACACCTGGCCAGCTTGGAGGGGGGATGTCCCAAGGTTCATTACACCTGCACATGTCATGCAGATAATGCAAGTGACTCCAGTTTCAGGGTGCAATAAGTCACTTGCACAAAGGCAGTCAGTCCACATTATAATTGTTCACGGAAGAAGTCAGTGTGGAATTACTCTGTGTCCTGTTAATCTACTCCCTAAATAACTGCATCTTAACTTTCCTATGTAGACCTTCTCCCCCGAGCTCTGGACACATGAATAGACAGGCAAAGCTCAAGGCGTAAACAGGAGTGAATCGCATTGTACCTGCTGTGCACAAACAAGTTGCCTCCATATTCGAAAGAATATAAAAGGCTGCATTTGAAAAAACAGGCCACTTGAATATGGAGAAAATATGCCAAAATATCAAGGGATTATTTGCCACTGCCAAGGCAGTACTACACCAATTTTAGGGATTGCATTGTGTATTCACAGCTCTGTAAAATCAAGACAACTTAAACTGCCACAAGTTAGTACATTGATGTATGTAAATCCTTGGAAACAGGTTTGTGGTATACTTGTATTTTGTACTATAGTACCACCTACTGATGAACACTCAGGGTACCAGCAACGCAGTCTCTGTGCTACAAAGTAAGAGAGCTTACTTTTGATAAGCATGTTGCATATATCATTTCATAATCAGTCCTGTCAATAAACTTGGCCACTATCAATCACAAAAGGAAGAAAGAAAATATGCCAATAGCATTTGAACAAACGTTAACACAAAAGCAGGGGCAAGTTTATCATGATACACATCGTGGCACCTCTTTCTGTGTCTTCCAACACATGGCTTCGCTAGGTACTATGCAAAACTCAATTTTAGCAGAATATGACCTTTAAGTTTAGATTTAAATTTGCAAAATCTGAAATAAAACTCAATTTTATTTCTAATCATTAATCCAGAAGACTTCTTACAAACAAACTAGGCCATGCTAAGATGCCCTGATGCCTCAAACAATAAAAGACAGTGTTCAAAAAAGAGAAAACTAAGGTGGGATTGCAGACACTGGCAGAAGCATAGGCTAAAGGTCAAATCTGGTATCTCATTTTAGAGTAACTAACGAATCTATACAACCTACTATTAAGGTATCATAACACTCCCCACTGCCAAACTCTGTTTTCCGATACTTAAAATTCTGTCAGATTTCTGAAGAGTTCATGAGGAAACTTCATATGCTTATTGACTGCCTCTCAATTCTTTGGTTATGGTTCATCTGCAACATGCAACTTAAAGGTCAGTTGCAGAGCAATTTGTATTCAGGGATTTGATTTTTTCACTCTGGTAAAGATATAGCCAAATTGAGTCAAAGTACTAACCCTTCAAAAAATTGATGTTTGCACACAATTGCAGAAAATGACTGGAGGCAGAATCTCTAACAAGTCAGCCAACAGAGGCAGAACTTTCATTGCCACCACAGTTCTGGGACACCACAGCATCGCTGCAGTCAAGCATGAGAACCCAAAGCAGGGAGATGCTGCTGTGTTCCTCATATCCGTGACGTCCCTTTTGGGTTCACAGAACAACAGGGGAGGAAGACACAGGACTGGGAGCAATTAGACAAGACAGGAAGAGGAGCTTGGGGCCACCAAACAAAACCTTCAGAAACCAGGGGTTCTAAGTCCAAAACCCCTACCTCTGAAGTCTCAGCATCTTGTTGGTGTAAGCAAATACCTATATAATCCACTATCAGAGTACTTCCTCATTCTCTGGTGAAGTGGCTGGTCCATCTATAATTCACCCAAAGAATCTGGTGGATAAAAAGCAGCTGAATTTTGGCCCTACAATTAGACTCTACCCCTGCCTCAATTGCTGAGTGCTTGTGCTGCATGCAAATATAGATAATTTATTGTAATCAAGACTTTTACACCATATATTTATGAGTGGACAACTTGAAATGTGGGGTTTGTGACCAGGAGTGGTCACGGCTGCAACTGAAGACAATAAAGTCAAACTGAACACAAAAAATTAACCAGTATTTTTTAATTTAATATTTAAAATAGAGACAATTAGGCTCCGTTTTCTACTTATAAAAAGAGGCTAATAATCCCCTTAATGCATTGTTGAGAAAGTTGTTATAGGGATAAGCTTCACAAAAAAACCTGCTTGGTTATTAATTCCCACTTCAGAGGGGGGCTTAGATAATATGCAGCAGCCTGAAGCAACCCACTAAACAGTGGAGAAAAAAATTATTACATAATTCTTCATTAATTAAGACTGTCCAGCCTACACACTGTAGAAATTAAAAATAACAGTAGTATGTAGTCACACAGCATAATGCATATGCACATGGGAGCCACTATTAGCAGGAACCTTCTTTATAGAATTTCCTGATCTTTGCATGTTTAATTTTACAGAAATTTTTTATTAATTTTCTAAGAAGTTTTCAAGTTAATGCTATGAAACTGTAAACAGTAGAATTTGTAAGTAGTAAGAACTTACTATCTGCTTATACAGAAAAGATTCACTCACCATGAAGGAAAGGAAGGAAAATGGTTTTGTGGTTAAAGCATAGCCGAGACCACACATTTTTTACTTTCTCCGGCCCTTCAACCCACCTGCCCTGCTAACACAAATGTCTTCTCCAGAATATTGCACAAGAAGCCCCAAAACTGTCTATACAAAAGAATTAGTACAGAATCGCTTATTTGATAACAGTGCTAATGCACCTCAGGCAACAACAAAGATTTATCAATTTGCTTAAAATTTCTGCAAAAAGCAAAATAAGCATTTGTCAGAAAAGCAGAAAGGGTGTGGAAAAACAGTAAAAAAAAAGAAAAAAAAAAAAGAGCTCAATAAACAAGAAAAAAATTACCAAAACTCAAAAGATGACGTAAAAATACAAACAGTGCTGAAAACACAGGCATAGCATATTATCAGAACTATCTCAGATTTGAAAGGCTCCACTTTAGCAAGAACAGCTTGTGAAACGTCAGCCAAGCTTAGAACCGCTCTTAACATCACAGGTGATGGCAAAGACTAAGCTGCTGTTGTCTGCATCAAACATATTTCATAGCAAAAATATAGCCACTTCCAGAGCAGCTGATTCAGCACTATTCACAATTTCAAAATACTTTTTTTTTTTCATTTTAAAAAAGGATGGTAAAATGAAACTTAATAGAAAGTGAATGTCAAAATACAGAAAACAAATCCGTAAAGTTTATATCATGAACTTGAAATTCTGAAGAGTAGAAGTTAGAAAAACGCCTAAAGCAAGAAAAAAACAAAGCTAGAAAAGAATTGTAATTTTCTTAAAAACACATCCACATACATTGATTGGACTACTTATGCAATGAAAAGAAAACTCAAGTGATTGGTAACCATATTGGTAGCAGAAGAATTGTTAAGTAGCCCACTTATGTGCCTAAATATTTGGACTAAACCATCAAACTTTACACCTAACTTTACACTACCTTTTCCGATCGCTAAAAATATTCAAAGCAACTTAATATTGGAAAACACATTTTGAATCAAACTTGAAACAAAAACATTAGTAAACTCTAAGACCAAATCCATTTTCAGCAGCAGTCTCATGAAAATTCCAATATATACTATTTCACCTGATTTGTAAGTTCCGATAACAGATACTCTGTAATAAAATATTATGGGCCAGGCTAACATTGGTCTTTCCTGTATGATACTCACTTTACACTCCTAGTGTACAGCAGCACTTGAATTTTGTAACATAAAAAAATTTTAATTAAAAATAACTTAAATAAGTAACTTATTTTTTGCTTTTTGGTTATGAATGTAAACCCAACTGGGTATTAAGATACTGAAACCAGCAAACAAAATCTGCATCAAAAGCATGAAAAGCCATAAACTGTACAAATGAAAAATGCAGATAAACAAAAGAAACTCACCAAAGAAAAACTAGATGGCAGCACCTACCTATTTTTCATAAATTCACAAGTATAAGCTTCAAAACAAGATATGGAGGCAAAAATTGAATATAATCTAAATAATCAGTTTAAAAAGACTTCTGAATTCACTTATTAACTCTGAAGAATACAGTAACGCAAGCAAACCCACGCTTATTTGACCTGCTTGTAATACAAGAATCCAGAACAAAATTTTTCTAAGATCAACCGAAGTTCCATCAAATTATAGCTTGTTTCCTAAAAATCCTATACCTTAACTAAGTTCCTATAGCAGATAAAATTTTGGCAACATTAATCACTTTTTAATATTCAGCTAAAATTAATCTCAATCAAAAACTAAAAGGAAACTAAAACCAGGAAGAAAGAAAATTGTTCAATGAAAATTATGTACAGTTAGCTCAATTCAACGTTTGCTTTAAACATCCAAATCTTTTGTATTTCATTAAATATGTTTTTTCAAACAAGCATGTTATCACTGAAAATGTATTCAGAGTACAACAATTGCACTTCTTAATGCATCAAAAGATTATTAAAATCTTCCATAAGACTGAGTACTTCCACGCAAAACATAGGATACCAATTTTAAAAAGTCAAGCCTCTGGTAGCTGCACCAAGAAGATGAATTTATACTCACAATCTGAGAAATGTTTTGGTTTTATATACCTGAATAATTTGCAATATTTTTTCCCTAAAAAACCTGTAGTTAGCTGTAGTTAATATTCCCCCATTACAGTCCTCTACAATCTTATAATTGGACCTAAACTAAAACTATTTTATGGTACAACTGTACCTATCCATGCTTTTCTTGAATATGTTACTTACAGAAACCAGAAAGACTTTAAATGCAAAAGATCATTAAAATATCAAGTACATCTTCCTATTACAGGTACTTCTCTCAATTATTGCTTTCTCTGTACTATTCTATTACTTTCATATTCTGATTCTTCTGACTGAATCCATTTCACTACTACTGACTCTGTGCTTCAGACGCTGTACATCCTTTTGGGACACATTCCCATGCTCCAGAGTCTTTGAGCTTGGCACTAAACTGATCAGAATTGAGACCCTTCCTACAAGGTACTTGCTCATCCTGATTAGCCAGTTTTCCAGAATTCCACTAGGAATTGAAAACAAGCAGATTTTATTCATATTTTACACAGCAGCAATTGAGAGGAGCATAAGTAAATGTTTAATCAAAGATTATCCCACCTAAGAGTCGAGAAAAGAACCCAAGTCTTCCTTTCACAATGAATTTGCCTATCTTCTTCCAAGAAACTAACACAAAATTGTCCCCAAAGCTGTACTACATTTGCTTACATCCTCTACTCCTAAAAGCTGCAAAAAATGAGACAAAGGTATTACAAATAATAGAAGTCAAACAATAACTTCAATAGCAAAGCCAAGCACTCAAAATGTAAGAAACATCAGATTTGTTTGCTTTGCAACATCAATTGTCTGCCTTGATTGCCTAGCTGAAGCTTTTATCTTTGTGTATTTATCATGCAAAGACTGTAATACACTGCACATGTACAGAAGAGATTAATGTAGGATGAACGGCAAGTTATGTATCTTAACCTTTCTGAACTTTTGTGTTTGGCACTGCAAGCAAAATTTTTTTTTTTTTTAACTTGGAAGGGAAGAGGAATGGCTGTATCAGTTCCCTACAAAGGTAAATACTACTCCATACAGATATTTGACTTCTGAACCTTCAGCAAAGCAACATGTAAGGATAAAGCCACTGTCTTCAAGGAAAGCATTATCTTAAGCCCATATACTAAAACCTATGGGAAAACCGACTACGCTTTCTCTATTTCAGCAACTTCCATTGTTCCCAAAGAAAAGTGGCTCCTTCCTCACACACTGTCCTGGATCTAAGCCCATCTACTGAAGTTAGAGGAATTTTCATGGGAAACCTGATTCGTTTTCCTCCCAAATAACTGGGAGAAGATGTATCAGATGATGGCCCTGGGATATGGGAAGAAAATCTTGTTATACTACCGGGCTGCAGAAGCAGTTTAGAATCTGGACAGCTCTGTATGTATCGATCAAGTCAATCTCATTTAAGAACATCTAAAACATTTCCTTATTTTCCCCTCCTCCTTTTCTGAGAGTGAACGAGAAATTACTTAGTTGTCGAGGGGAGAAATTCAAAGAGCTTTCAAATTTAGATGAACACTTTAGTTATTTTTCAGATGATCTTTCTTGTAATTTTTAAAAAGGTAATTCATAATTCATTTTATATTCTCCAGTTATCACTCTCAACACTTCTTAATGAGTTGTCAAAAGTAACTGCCAGCTTTTGCGTTATCTTTGGCATGTTATTTAATAACCTCTGTTTTACACCTAAGTGCATAGCTCATAACACACTTTCTTAACACAATAATTATTTAAAGTGTATATTATACAAATTAACTATAACACTGAAAACAACCACTTAGCTGAGTAACTTGTGACCACAACACTGGCTAAAAATTAGGACAATCTGAAGAAAAGCAACCATAATACCTACGAACCGTGAAAGCTATGGCTTTTCTGAGGCAGATCATACGTTCTTTGTAGTAGGATACTATTTCCTAGAATGCTTATGGTAGACTGCAAATTTCCACCTGCATAGACTTTCTACATAGGTAAAAGTAGAGTAAAACACAAACTCAGTGACTGAAGTACATCACTAAATTCTACATATTTAAAGCACCTTGCATTTTCATCCAAATAAAGTGATCTTAAAATAATTCAATAAAAACGTAATAGTAAATTTAATGAGTTCTGCACAGTAAAATAACAATCATTCCACTAACATGTTGGAGAGATAGGTATTTGATGTTCTAGAGGTTAAAACCGCATAGCCTGCAATGTTCATCAATCTTGCAAAATATTTCACAGGACTCAAGCAATTAATGTTTATATTCTGTCTGTCTTGAGCTAATGGCACACGCAATTTTTCTGTGTTTCAGTCACAGTGGAGACTAGGACTCTTGAATATTATACTTTATAGACATAAAAATATAAGACATTATTTTCCATACATTTTAAATTTCTATCGAAAAATTTAATTGACAGAATTTAGCTTTTTGACACATCAGAATTCAGTTCTGAAAGAAAAAAGTTTAACTATAAACTCACTGAAAACATTTTTTGTCAGTAAACACAACTTCCTGTATTTTAGAACTTGATCCTTTTTCTTGATTAACCATAATGACTACTCAAACAAATAACTGACACTTCTAAAACCTTAGCATAATATTTGTCATTGGACATTTCCCCCAGAAAACCAACGAATAGTCTCTGGTTATAAACCATCCACGTAATGAAATAGAAATCTAGTGTCTAGTGCTGGTATGATAAACCTTTAGGATTTAAACCTTTATAATTTGGTTTTAAAAGGCTGTCAACCATCATTTTTAAAGAACACTCTAAGGTTCATATATAAAACATAAGCACTGTAAAAATGAAAGAAGAGTCTGCAGACCACATGCAGAGTCATGTAAGTGCAATGTACATTTCCCAAGGACAATATTAATTATTTCTTATCCTTGTTAATTACAACAAATAAAGAAACGATGCAGTACAGTTTGGGCAGCTACCACAAAGATCTGTCAAAGGAGATGAATCCTGACAAGCTACAATACCGTGATTCTAATCCCGCCACACTAAAATAATCAAACTTTTGCATCCTGCAAGACATTTATCACTCATAAGGCCTTGCTGATTTCCTCTATTCTCAACCAGCTTATTAGCACTAACAAGTGTAAAGGAATATCTATGATGCAGTGGAGTATTTATCTAGGCAGCACTCTGCACAAAAACAATTACATCTTTCTAATACCTGAACTCCTTCAGATTTTAGGTATCTCTACAAACACATGAACATGCAGTATCCTCACAGGTTTATTTTTATATAAACCCAGCAAGTCAGATTATACTCCTTCTGCAACTTTAACTGCTTCTTATAACTAGAACAGCTGCCTGAGGCCAACATGATCAACTCCCAACATTTGCTGTGCACACATCCTAAGGTTGACTTTGGGATCCAAACTCTAGTCTTCTAATAAAGACTGAACACACACAGCCAAGCAGTCGGTCTACATTGTTGTATGCTTCCTAAGATTCTATGTACAATAAAGGTGTATTCCTCAAATATTTTCAAACTACAGACAATTTGTTAATATTTAATTTGCTATTAATATTTCCACACTAAATTTTAATTCTGTGTGCTGGTCACAGCAGTTAAAGTTACATGAAAACTAACAGCATGAAACAGAAACAGCTAAAACAAACCCATTCTAACAGACTGAGATCATATTCTTGGTACAGTCCCACTCCACAATTTCTGTTTTGCATTTATGCTATGCACTTGTCTCAGGATCCATTGCTAGAATGTGTGCTGTACAGTCCCTTGTAGTCACTACTAAAGAACTAATTGTACTTATTTACAAAGAAAGCCCCAAACAACCAAAGACAGAGGTACAAACTGAAAAGAAGAACTTGTCTGGATTTTTGTTGTCGTCAAACTAGTCAAAAAATCTCGAAATTAACACAGGTTTATCTGTGTTTATTTTTCCTGAAATACATTTATCTTTGAAGGCTTCTACAAGTCGTCTTATCCTTCCAGATATCACAAATTTAAACATTAAACAGCTGCCTTTTCTGCAAAGAGTTCTTTTACAAATTCCATCCAATACTGCACTTATCTCTCTTCTGAGAGCATGACGTTCTTCAAGTGTTTCCAGGCTTTTATTTATGTCTTTCCTGAGATACATTCCATTGAGCTACTATCTTCCTAGTGACACTCATTTCTAAAACTTACATTCTAGTTGGCTACTCTGTGTTTTAGATTGCCTCATGTTAGTAATTGATTTTCAAGTCTCCCATTTTATTCCAGCTTCCTTCTCTTCTGAAAAGTTTATCGTTTACAGTTTTGAATTAAACTTAATAATCTTTTAGACTATAAATATGGTGTAATGCACAAAGCATATAATGGGACAGTAATCAAATGTTAAACATAGGGAAATACATGTTTAAGTTATTTCAAGCAACCTATACAACAATCAATTAAAAAATTATAAAGACAGCCCCTTCACCTCTTTCCACTCAGAATTATTTTTCACTTCTGCAAACAAAGACCTTAGGCAAAATTACTTTAAACTCTGCCTGTTATTATTATTATGGCACAGCTGCCCTGTATTAACATCCAAAGCTGTTTGCCTCTACATTTTAGTAAGATAGTTCAGCTCTAGCCCCAAATGGCCCGAAGCTAAACAGCCTCTCTACAAAATTTTAAACCAATGTAGCCTACCAAGTAATTTAAAAAACAATACACCTTCGCCCTTGAAAATAAATCCCTTCTGAGTTGAAATAAACACACTCCACTGAAGAGTTTGGGGTAGGAAAGCACACTATCCTGTCAATCCATATAAAAAAGGAAATGTAGTCATAACACAGACAAAACTTTAAGCATAGACAGATCACACCCTGAGATAAATCAAAGGAATCAAACCTTCCTTTTGAATAAAATATATTAGAAAAGCTAACTATTGCAAATCCTTGTATTGAATGTGCTTGGCTTTTTCTTTTCTCATTTCTAGTGAAATCTAGCTATCCTGTGCATCCATTCATTCAGCATGCTGGGATACCACAATGCTTCTGATCCAGAGGAACAAGGGGCGCTTACTGAACCAGTGGTATAGAGTCCAAACTAAGCTCTGGTTAAGACTGAGCCTTCTAGCCTGCAATGATCTCACAGTCTGATCAAGGTCTTGAGGGACTCTATAAAGTAGATTTTTTCTGAAATACAAAAAAAATGCCTAGGCCTCAGAAAATCAACTGCATTTGAATAAGTATTTCCTGTTTTCACAACAAAAAAGGGGAGGAAAGCACATTTGCAAAAACATACGAGCTAATAATGTGTAAGACAGAGGAAAACATAATGCACAAAAGTAAAGTGAAATCAAGCCAGACACACCTGAGTTGTTGATAGGCGAAAAACAGGGCCAGTTGTGGGCACTGAAAGTCTAGGTGAAATGCTGGTAGGACCTTGTCCCTGCGTTTGTACTTGAGCCTGCATTTGAGCCTGTGCTAGAGCCTGCTGAGGCACCATTACAAGCTGTCCAGCGTCTGTGCGCACCAAGACCATACCTAATGAGAACAAAGTAACAGTAACTATGGAATAAAGAATAATATAAAGAATAATATATAAAGAACTATCTAACTACAGAATACAGAATAAAATTAATGTATAGCACTGTACATTTTTCTTTATACTGTATCTTCTTTTTTTATTCTGGTGTTAACATGAGATTTTATTTCGAAGATGAAAAGGAGCCCCTACTAGCAGACAAAAACTAATACCCAATTCAGTTTGGAATTCAAGTAACTGCAGTTTATGGATAACAGTGATGAAAAAAATGGTCACTTGAGTGTATAGGCGTACAGCAACTTTCAGCAGTGTAGCCAGAGTCAGCAGAATAAGATTAGAAAGAAATATTCATTAAAAGTAAACTATAACAACAATCTAGTAACTGAGAACAGAATTCGGTATGAACGTACCAGGGACAATGACACGAGAGCTTTACTAGAACAACAGCTTTAGGCGATGTGTACATGCAAACATTAGGCCAGACACATTTCTGAGTACACAGTATTTGAGATTTAGGTAATTGTTAAGCATTAACACATGGATTTATTTGGCACCAACCACCACCATTTTGGGAGGCACTACCTGTGGTTTAGACATCAAGAAAAAATATCATCATGTCCAGAGAACCAACACAACTACTCCTCAGCACAAAATGACACAAGTGCAGATATTTTAGGAAAACACCAAAGGAATTGTTTTCAAATTAACAGCGTACTTAGCGAGTGTTTTCTAAGACTTTCTGGAAGTAAATGATAATACTTTCAGATTATTTTCTAGTAACACATTTCACAAATAGAGGCCTTCTAAACAACACAGCCAGTGGCATCAAGTTTTGCCCTAAGCATAACTGGCCTAAATTTTCCACAATCAGCAGGATAGAAAAGGGGAGACAACAGTTAAGTTGGTCCCTGGGTCATCTGGAGCTTCACATTTGATCACTGCAAAGCATGTGATGTGCTTCCTCTAGTTCTCGCAGAAGTAAGAAGCAGTCAGATTATTTTACAGGAATTTTCAAGTTAGTTCCAGAATACATTTTAATAATTTAACCTCGATAGGATACAACATAGGATACAATGGGTCTATAAACAGAAAAACATCTTGCTTATAACTACTGGAGAACCAAAAAATAAGGATCTAGGAAGTCAATTTTTATTCTGTTCGTAAAGTCAGTAGACGTCATTTCTGCAACTTACCTCTATATGCAAATTGCTTCATATATATTAACTTTTCAAGGGAAAATAAAGAAGGTAAAAACTTACATCCACTTCTAATTATTAGCCTCCCAGGAAAAAACCCATCTCAGTAAATGGACACGGTTTGCAACATATCATGAGGATAAAGAAATTCGAACAATATTCTATCAAACAAGCAATAAATTTCAAAAAGTACCTTATACCAAGAAAGTCTTTCTTTCAGTGTCTGACATAGAAATACAAATCCCAATCTTGGGATGAATACGTGAGTGAACTGCAGCACCAATAAAAGCCCTCACTCACGTAGTCTTAGGTGCTCCCAGCCAACCGTCACTGCTAAAAGCACAAAGAGAAGGCAAATTTCTGCCACTACAAACTAAAGACTTGTGGAAATCAAGCTTCAAGGTAAAAGGCATAGCGAGCTACAGCAAGGACCACATCTAAAAGACATGATCCTAACTCTCTTTCCAAGCCCAGAGAGTAATTTTTAAAAGAAGAGTTGGAGAAAAAGCAAAACAAAACAAAAAAAAAACATAAAAATTCTTTAAAAAGATAGCATTTTAGGTTCACTAGCCGTTCAAGCACCAAACCTCAGGGTTTATATTTGCAGAAAATTCTGTAAGCATATGATGTATTTGATATATGCCTTTCCTAAACCATCTGGACACACAAAAATAAGTACATTGCCAACTAGCCAAACAGGTATCACTTCTCTGATTGTGTTGTGAACCTTATATAAAAATCCTCATAGGATAATGCCTACCATGCATTAAAAAATACACGCTCTATTTGCATTACACTGATTCATAGGTGTTTTGTTAATTTATCTTCCAATTTTCTAAAACTCATTCTGAATTAAAAAAAGTTGAATGGAATGGACAAATGCCACACAGTTTCAATAAAAGTTACAGACATAATTACACTATAGATGCATAAATGTTCACGTATTAATGTTATGTTTTACTTCAGTTCGAAGCACTTTAAATTTTTTACTGAACAATATGTACAAATTAGAATCTGGTTAAATTATGAGATTAATTTTTCCTTACCATCAGCCACGTAAAGATGAAATACGCAACTTACAAGTATTATATGCTAAAATAACCTATTCTTAAAAACTGATTCTAAATTTCTGCTTTAGACAGACGTTTACAATATGGAGTTTCAAAATTAATTATAAATGATCCAGTAATTTAAAGAGTAAAAACTCAAAAATAACATTGTATTTTCTAAATACCTTCATCTTAGAACATATTATCCTCATGCTTATGCAAATTTAATGGATTTCAAACTATCTTGTAATAAAGTAAACCTGTAACTTTCCACAGTATTATTTCCGTAACATTTTCTAAACCTTGGACCAGATTGCTTTTAAGGGCTCTGTTTTCCTCTTCTGTTTGAAAATTAAGCAGCAGAACAAAGTATTGATACAACAAACTTCAGAAACTGTATGCAAAGTTATAATACACGTTATCATGTGTGTATATTAGTTATCAAACAGATTAACAACAGGAAATCAAAGGCTAAAGGCACTAATACCGTCTGAATAGCAGCCTCTTATCTGTTTTAAGTTAGTTAGGTCTTCATGAAACCACTGAGCTTTATCTGGTTGGAGCATTAGAATTTGGAGCAGGAGTTTCATAAACTATGGCCAAAGACACAACTACCAAAAGTCCACTTAAAAGCAAGCTTCTACACCATCACATTTTTGCTCCGCTTAGCTAATAAATATCAAATATTTTAAGAAACGTGGTGGAAGAAGTAAGTTATTTCAGACTACATCAATAGCTCCACATATTACCACGCTATTGATATTAACAGCAAAAAAATAAGAAATTAGTTCAAATGTTAAATCATCTCGTAAATCAAGAAGGCACAAAGTTACCAACTTTTCGCAACATGAAAACTAAGTAGGGGACCACAGAACCCTTCAAAATTTCAGCTGAAACAATATACAGTTAGAGTAGGAATTACGAGGATGAAGGGATGCTGTTTTGGTTAGTTAGCCACCTTGCTGAACTTACATTTTTAGCAATGAAAGTCAAGAAACTAAAAGGAGAACATACAGGATGCAACGGTTACTTCAGTTAGAAATAAAATCCACTGCCCAGATGCAGCGCAGAATGACACCGTCACACTCGTGGAAATGAAACATTTAAGATTAAATTACACAAATTAGCCTGTATCTTGCCACCTGATTCATGGCAGAAGACACTCTTTGAAGAAGGAAAACTTTTCAAGACTACCAAGAATAAAGCAGAAAATAGAGCCCTTCAAAACATACATAAAACTATCCTAACAGCCCAGCTTTTTATCTCGTGCACAACTGCTCACTACACCATTACAAAATAACTCACCGTGACTGCCGCTCTCCTCCTAAGACAAAACAACTCATCAACCAACAGTCATAATTACTTTGCATTAGCAACCGCCCGTCCCGTACCAATTACATCCTCATTAACGGCAGGTCTTTGTCAGACGTCGCCCTCAGACAGGTGACTCTTCTTTTGTTTCCAGCACGTCGAGCAGCGGCAAGACGACAACTTCGGAAAACAAAACTCAGCCAAGAAAAAAGCGTTAGCAAGAGCGGCGAGCCCGCGACTGCTGCGTTTCCACTTACCAGGCGGGATAGTGAAGCCGGGGGGCAGCTGGATGGTGGTCTGCTGAGGCGGCCTCACGATCAGCTGGGGGGCCACGATCCTGGGGGCAGCGCCCAGCGCCGGCCTGGGCGAGAGGGCCTGGGGGGCCGCGGGGGCGACGGGCAGCGCAGCTCCCGCCTTGGCGACGCCCGCGGCGCTGACCGCCGGCTTGGGCGCGGCGCCGGGGGCCGCGGCAGCCGGCGGGGCGCAGTTGGCGACCGAGCCCTGTCCCGGCGGGGCGGCCGCGCCGGCAGCGGCGGGCGCGGGGCTGGCGGAGTTACTGAGTGCGTTTACTGCGGGGAGCGGGCCGTGCGCGGGCTTGGTCTGTGCTGTGGCGGCGTCGGCTCTGCCGTGGCTGCTGACTGGTGGGACTGCCGCCGGCCGGCCCCCGGCGCCCTCCCCGTTGGGCGCCGCCTCGCCGGGGAGCGGCGCGGTCGCGGCGGCGGCGGCGCCCTCCGCCGCTCCCGCCGGCCCGCCGCCCCCCGCCGGGGTCCCGCTCCCCCCCGCGGCGGCCGCGGCCTCGGCGCGCTGCGGCGGCGCGCTGTCGGCGGCGGGCGGGCTGCCGCCGGGGCTGGGGCTCCCCGCGTCCCGGGCAGCGGCGCCGGCAACCACATGGTTGTTGACAGGCTGGGCAGGGGCGCCGGCGGGCGGGGGGGCGGCGGGCTCCGGCGGGGCAGGGGCGGCGGGCGCGCCGGGGCTGCTGCCGCCGCTGCTGAGGAGAGCCGCTCCATGTGATTGCTGCACACTACTACTGTTTACACTCGCTCCCCTCCCTGCCGCCGCCGCTGCCGCCGCCGCCGCCGCTGCCGCCGCCGGGGGGGACGGGGACGGGAGCGGCCCCTGGGCAGGAGCTCGGCTCTCCGCGGCTCCGGGGCACCCCGCCGGCTCCTCTGCCCCGGGAGCGGGAAGAGGCGCGGGATGCCCTTGCTGCTGCCGGACGGGGCTGCTGCCCCCCGCTAGGCTCCCCTGGTGCTGCTGCTGCGGCTGCTGCTGCTGGCACGGGGCGGAGGTCCTGGGCTGGGGCGCCTCGGCGGAGCCCCGGCCCCCGGCCAGCTGCGATTCCAAGGAGCCCACCAGGTCGCTGACCGCCTTCTCGTCCACCTCCTCGGAGAAGAGCAGCATCTCTTCCAGGGGGTCCGAGGCGCCGGCCGCCATCTTGCGCTGAGCTGGGAGCCGGCCGCGCAGCGCGCAGGCGCGCCGGCCTCTGCCGCGCGCGAGGCATTCTGGGAGGGGCCGGCTTCCTCCTCCCCCGCCGCGGGGGCGGGGGCAGCGGCAGAGCGCGCTGCCGGCGGGTGTCGCGGCGTCCTGGCTGGCCGCGGGGCTGCGCCCGTCTCCTCCGCGGCCCGGTGAGCTCCGCAGCGCTCCCGCGGACTCTGGCCGGCAGAGGTCCGGGAGTGGCCCGGCAGCCTGACCGGTCTGGGCGAGGGACGGCTACGTGAGGGAGAGGGCCGGGGGCGTTAGGAAGAGGGCGGTAGGCTGCTCCCCGGGAAGCCGAGGGGCGACGGTGTGTCCAGGCAGGCGCCTTAGCGATGCGGGGGGGCGTAAGAGCCTGCCGTTAATTGTGTCTGTAGGGACTGCTGGCAGGGAGGTTTGAGGCACGGAGAAGGCCTGCGGCCCTGGTACAGAGGGCTGCGAGCTTGCACGTTGGGAATTGAGGAGTCACGCAACCATGTTATCCTTTGGTGGCGAAGTTGCTGTAATTGTGCTCTTCGCCTTCACTTCGAACCCTGTGAGGATGGTTGCAGCCAGTGCAACTTTCTCCACGCTTGGGGAGAACTGAAAGCACGCGTGCAGTCGGCTGTAGTGGCTCATCCGCCTTGCACACCAGTTCCTTCAAAGGAGGGAACTTCAAGTGCTGTTGAAGCTGTGCGAAATCCTAAGATGCATGCAGAGCACCTGCACTCACATTTGCACTCCTGTGGCTGCTTTAGAGTTTTAGACATCTATGTCTAAAGTTACTGCTTTACCTAGACAAGAATAGTTGCAGCAATACGATTTCCTAATGTGGACACTGCTAACAGGAGACTTGTAAATCAAAAATAAGATTCTTAGCATCATCACAGCAGCTGCGCTGGCATACTGTATTCCCTCAGCATCCCCACAGGAAATTTGAGGTAGTTTGTTTTGTTACTAACACTTTTGCCATTGCCCTCCTGTACACCCTTTTCCCATCAATGCTTGCCTCATGCATTCAGAAATACCATTTAAGAGAAAGAGGGTGGTTCTAACCCGTCATTTCTTTGACTAATGACAGGGCAGTTTCTTTGATGGGACCTTCAAAACAAATAATTTTTCCCGTGAATAACCATCGCCCACAGTTTATTGCATCTGTTCTTGCACGCAAGTGATAACCACCGTGGATTTGTGAAGCTGCCAGCAGAAAGCAGCTTGGATTCCACCATCTGTCTCTGCTGGCCTGCAATAGCATGGATGTCTGCAAACTTGGATGTATTTGAGCTGCTGCTCTGTGGCCTGAAATGGTGACTCATTCTTCATTTTGTGATTTTCAGGATTTTCCACAAAACTGAAAAAGGTGCGTCAGTGAATAACCCACCTTCAATTGCACAATGCACTGATGGAAACGAGTGAAGGGCTCACAGTGCACACAACTCTTCTCCATTCCCAGACTCAATCTGTTAAGTCATACATTGTATGACTTGCTTGAGTCACAAGACTAAACTGCTAATAACTGGTTTCTTACCATCTGTTTCCTCTCAATGTAGGTTACATTTTTATTCAGGGTAGTTTTTCCTGATTGTTTATACCTTTAGGAGCAGATTTATGATGAATCAAAATAAACCACTTTTAAAATGCATTAAAAATAGGTTGCACCAGTTTAATTAGGATAAGTTTAAATGTCTCTTGAAATTAAACCAGTGCATATTTCTTAAATAAAGTGGCCAGTAAAAGTACTGAAGGACCAGAGGCGTGGTCAGGATGTGTAAACGGGAGGCTCTGCAGTAAGTGAATGTGAAAGCACGGTAGTGCTTATGAAAAACAGTATTAAGTGTACGCAGGAGATCTATACATCAAAAATTTGCTTAGCAAATGAGTATTGCTTTTATGGAATGCTACAGCTGAATTAAATTTGGACTTTTAACAAATGTTTCTACCTTTAAGTTTAATTACAGCACGGTAGACTATTACTCAATTTGCTATTGCACAAAAATAAAGAATATTCATTTGGGTTGGAAAAATGTCAGAATCTATCCAATATTACTTCATTAAGAGTCCCACATTTTATTCATTTTACTAGAGAAGATGCTATGCTGCCTTCACTTATTTGCCCTGATCCTGGACTTCATTTGCATACCACTATCTCCACAGTTTTTGTAAGAGAATAGAAAGTTAACATATGATTCTGCAACTACTCCTGACTATGCAAAAAGTTTTAGTATACATTTTTCTAACGCTACAGCATTCAACTGGGTGTCTCCATAAAAGCCACCCGGGATGAAAAATTCATTGCTTTGTAACTTCAGAAGATAAAAAGTGATCTTCCCACCGGAAGGAGAAAATGGCAAGTCATGATTTATAAGACAGGTTTTAAAACTTAAAAAATTACCTACTTTTAATTACAGTTTTAAAGTACATTTGTGGGTGGGTAATCTGTAAAACTTGAATTCATATTTCTTCCCACTCACCTCTTCTTAATTGAGCTATTTTATATGTATAAACACACAGAATAAGGAAGTATAATAGAATATTTTATTTAATAAAACATGATGTATACTGATTCACATTGGACTCGTTTCAAGTCAAGAAGTGATGATGTACATAATAATGTATATAAACTTGTTGATGAAACTGGCTTTGGGCTTGCGCTTTTACGTAGGGAATGAGACTTCTAGTAACGTACAGAATCTCTTGTTAATTATTGTATTAATTCTGTTATTATAAAAATCTTTTTGAAATATGTACATGCTTTTCATCACAGAAAACATATTTCTGAACATATTTGTTGCTCTTTCATTTTTAGGAGTTAAATATGTATAGAATAAAAAAATCAGAGAGACCACTGTGATCATCTCATCTGATCTCTTAAAATACTATCTTTCTTGAATTATTTTTTGTTTGAAATAGAGAATGTCTATTAGGAAAGTTAACTTCCAACCGTGGTTTTAAAATTACCTGTGAAAGAAAATCCACCACAAAACTTGTTAAGGTGCTGTTCAGTTATCAACACTGTTAAACCCTGTGCCCTGTTTCCAGCCTAAATTTTTCATTAGTAACTCACTACATAATAGAAGTACCACTGCCACGTTAAGCTGCAGGGAGTAATAACAGTTCACATAGCCAAGTATCTTTTTGTCATCTAAAAAAGTGAAAGCACTTAGAAAGGAGCACTATTTTTCTAGTATGACATGGGTTTCTTTCAAATACACACTTTCAGTGCATTCAAATATACAATTTAACTACCGTAAATTTAAAATTAACATTAGAATGGTACCTACCAGGTTTAGATAAGATTTTGAGATAACTTCTTAAATGAATTTACAGAAATTTTTACATATATAATTGAAATTCACTTTACGCTATAAAAATATTCTTTCAACTGCTGATTTTAAGGATGAATTAGAAGTGATAAATTCCACGAATTGGAGAGCACAAAGATGGCTAGAGTAACCAACAGCTGTTCTAGAAATATGTCTAAATTTAGTTTCATGTATTTCAGTTGCAATGGAATTTCTTTTTTATATGTAGCTTATAGAAATTTAGGAGCTTTTGTTTTGAAGTTAATTGTAATTGTAAATATTTGTCTGTGCTCACCTAGACAGGACTTGATGGAGAGGCTTCGGAAAATCTGACATCAAGAAGATTCCAATTTAACCCTTAAAAAGTTTTTCAAGGGGATACTTTTCTATTCTCAGCTTTTTTTTTCTTTTCTTTTATTCATTCTGGCCAACTTCTCTCTTTCAGAAACTTAAAAGTAAACTCCGACAGTTTTCCACTTGAATTCTCTCCTGAAATGCTCATCTACTGTGTCCCAAGCTCAAAGAAACGTCCATTTCTATTTCCTGTTGCACCACACAACCTTGGAACCCTAAATCTATAAATGGGAGTCTTCAACTATAGTTTTGAGAGAGGCAGATGAGGGAGAACTTAGTAGGATGTTGGCCAGAAGCAAAGTCACATGGCTTTTTGGGGCAGGTGGTTGTATTTCCAGGTATTCCTCTTCCCCTTCCCTGTGCTCTTATGTCAGTATCGCAGGCCTCCCTGATACACCCTTTCTTCCTTCCCCTCTCTCTTCATCAGCCAGGGTCCCGATCTTCCCTGCAATCTCCACCAAAGCTTTTTTCCCTCTTCCAAGCCCCATCCATATCTGAAGCTGATGCACCTCCTTCTGTAGGGAGGCAGGAGCAGGAAAACCATGTAATACAGACTGCAGCTGATCTTCTAGATTGTTACTAGGCTCTCCACCCCCTCCAACAGATGTTATTTTGCCCTGGTTGAGAAGCAGCCACAGACCAACCTCTAGCAGTCAGGAAGACTCTCTCTCTCCTTCCTTGTAACAGAACATAGGTATCTTTTGTTATTTTTAACAGTAGCTTTACTTTGAGCTGAGTTACCAGTGCTGATTTTCAACAGTGGTCTCCCATGGACTTGATATGGCCATGAATATCCAGTCATTAACTGCAGAACTTTGTTCCAAAATCTTTCAACTAGTCCAGGACATGCTAGAAGCACATCACAGTAAAGCTCCCTGAGCACTCGAGTCCTCCATGACTTTACAGTCAGTTAAACTTGGGCACGAAGTTTCCAGAACTCTAGTAGGGCTCCTATTTAGAAACATGCAGGCCCTTCCAGAAAAATCTGGCTTGCTATTGTGTTTCAAAGCCCTATTCTGAACAAAATACTTGCTGAATCTTTGCAACATATTAGTGTCCAATTGCTGCAACAAAAGCTTTAAAGTACCCTTTCCAGAAGTTAGTTTTTGTTGCATGTAATTTTCTAGGCTGCAAATATAAAAAGGGGGGCCTGAGGCAGCACCATGTTTTAACAGGCAAAGCCTCCAACAGGAAGCCTCATTTGTTATTTTTACTTAATGTGTACAAATCAAGTGCAATCTCAAAATCTTTTTTTGTGTGTGTGTTCACTTGTACTAGAAGGGTACTTTTTCAGGATTAATTCCACACTTTAGTCAAGATTTCATCAACAGTTGCATTGCTTAGTGTTGCTTGGCAAGATCCGACTATCTCAACACTCTACCAACCGAGTAAAACGGAATCCCCGTTGAAATACAAACTAAACAGTTACCATCATCTAAACTTTTGCAGCTCTCCGCATGACTGGATTCGAAATTGCTTATTAAGGATCACAAGAATTTAGCATTCAATAATAGGTGGCTTGGGCCTCTCTCAAAAAACCCGAAAACCCCAAATCACCAAACCTGCTTTCACATTCCCCGGTGTTCACAGGCTACGGCCGGGATGGGGTTTCCAAGCCGCGAGCGCAAACTCCCGGCGCGCTGGGCGGGAGCCCGGGGAGGGGGAGCCCGGGGAGGGGGAGCCCGGGGAGGGGGAGCCCGGGGAGGGGGAGCCCGGGGAGGGGGAGCCCGGGGAGGGGGAGCCCGGGGAGGGGGAGCCCGGGGAGGGGGAGCCGGAGGCCCCGCACAGCCCCGACCCAGCACCGCTCCCGCACACCACCCCTAGGCCAGGCAGGGAAAGCGCAACGAGGCTCAGCCGAGCCCAATCCGTCGTGCGAACCGCACCGCTGCCGGGGAAGCTCCGCGCCACACGCGAGGGCTGCAGGGCTCAGGGCTTTAAGGCCGCTAAATTAAATCCCCGGACGGCCCAAATGGCCGCCCCCTCCCCTCAGCGGCCCCCGCCCCCAGCCGCCAGTTCTCGCGAGATCACCTCCACTCCCGGCATCCATTTCGCGGCTGGAGCGAGGGGGGGCGGCTCTGAGGGAAGATGAAGGCGGCGGCCATGTTGGGAGCTTCAGGGTGCTTTTAGTGCGGGGTGTGCTGAGGGAGTCTGCGCAGGGAGAGCCGTCGCTGGGGGATCGGCGGAAGGTCGGGCTCGAAGCGGGAGGAGTAGAGCGCCTACTACGACTCTGGGCCGGGCTTGTTTAGTTGCTTGCGCCCGGCTTCAGGAGTGCTCGGCAGGGGAGGAGGGGGGGGTGTCCCTGACCGAGGAGCCAGCACCATGAGCGGGGGGACGCCCTACATCGGGAGCAAGATCAGCCTTATCTCCAAGGCCGAGATCCGCTATGAAGGGATCTTGTACACCATCGACACCGAAAACTCCACTGTGGCGCTGGCGAAGGGTAAGGACTTGGCGGAGTAGAGGACTGGGCCCTGGCGGCCCAGCAACGCCTCGGGGAGGGAGCAGGACCGCGGTGCGTGCGGCGGCGTAGGGACCGTTGGGGGCCCGACGGGGATCGAGCAAGAACCTGAAACCGCGGCAGAGTCGTCTGTGGCGTTGTGGCGATGAGGAGGCCCGGGGTGCGAGGGGGAGGCCTACAGTCTACGAGGGCCCAGCAGCAGCTGCGAGGGGGCTTGGCGGAGCTTTGGTAAGAGCCCGCATAGTTTCGGCCGGAGGCGCATCTTCCCGCCATCCTCCCCGACGGAGCGTCTGCGGCGGGGCTGTGGCGACCCGGGACGCTTCACGGCGGAGATGGAAGTGAGGAAGGGGTTGGGAGAGCGGCGGCTCGACAGCGCTGCGGAGGCCCCTGCTCCCGCCGCGCGGGCTGTTCCCCCGGCTTCGGGGAGGGGTGTGGAAAGCTCGGAGCGGCCGCGGAGGGACCGTCGCGAAAAGGAGCTAGGAACGTTACCTAGTTAGGGGCTGCTCAAAGGAGTCCTGAATAGAGTAAAAGTATGAAGCCCTTAGCGGTGGAAGTAGTTCAGAGTTAGTGCGTTAAAGGGAGTAGGAGGGGGAGGCTGGAAAGAGGATTTCTTTGCATCTTAAGAATTCCAGACCTACAGGGTACAGGGCCGCGTACGACTGAACTCTTCAGCGTCTTGGGGTAGGAGACAACTCGGGTCTAAAGGGGATCCTGTGGATGCTAGGTTATCAACAAAGAAGGCTGATCGTGAGCTCTTCATTTCGGAGGTAGCTGTATGGCACTGTATAAATCGAAATTGGGTACAGCCACTGGCGTGAGAATGTATTGGCCAGAGAATATATATGTGTGTGTATGTATAAGAAAGTTAGGAAGATATGTTTACTGAGAAGAGAGTCAGAGACTGGGGAATAAAAAAGAGGATCTTTGAAACTGGGCATCTGAAGGACTTCACGGTTTCTTGCGCATGATAATGCACTCTCAACACAAGTATATTAGCCATGGCAGTGAATGTGTAATATTCAGGTAAAACATTAAGTCAGGATTTTTAATAACTTCTTTATAATAGATTCTGCAAAACTCAATGGTATTTTACTTTACACTTCTTGACTCTGTAAAGTCTTGGCAAGTAATCTAAATGCATATATAAAAGCAAAGAGTTTATCCAGCCATTAGGTAAGGGCAAAAATTGCTCCTTGTGTAAATGAAATATTTGGGACTGAGAGTATTCCAAATTTCAGTTCCTGTTTGATATGATTGTCATTATGCTAGAATGCTAAGCCTATCTGTTACGTTTTGCATGGTTGGTGTGTATAATAGTTGGTCTGTGGAGTTGATATCATCTAGCAGTTTGTTTGCTTTCATCTCACATTGGCCTTTGTGGTAATTCTTGTTTGTATGCCTTGTCACTTAAAGGCCCTCTTCTTTCCCCGCTCCCCCCCCCCCCTCCCCCCGGACAATTATTATTTAAGAAATAGATTGCTTTGTTTTGTAAATTCTTATATATATGCTTTGAAACACCTTATAGTAGGTTTGGTCCCAGGTTTGCATAGTTCATTTGTGGGGTCTTTAGCTTTCATGATGTGATTTTTACTTATTTCTAAAGTTGCCTTTAGGTTAAATTACCTTGCTGGAATTGCTTTATCTGTTTAAAAAGGACAGGTAGTATTTGTTTATATGAGAAAAAGATGAGCACTGTGATTAAAAATAAATGTTTAGAAATTCCAGTTGCATGCTGTGATTGTTAAGGTGTGTACAAAAGCACTTGCAAGAATCTCATCCTTGAGGAGCTTGTGATAGTCTTGCCCTAAGTTAGACAGATTCAGTGCTGACCAAGGTGATTTTGCATGACTTCTTAAGAGTGGTTAAGTCATGTTATGGCATATCTGCCAAAGTGTATGTATTTTAGATAAATCAAACTATAATTTCAAATCTAATCTACTCTCTTCCCATAGCTCTCATCAGAAATGTAAATTAAACCATTAAATTTGCTTTAATAAAACTTGGCTGAGTTAGCTGAAGAATGTGTGTTTTGTAATATAGTGTCATGATTCAGAAGAGAATAAACCAGTATTTCTAGGCCACCTGGAACCAAAAATCTTGAGATTAATGTGGAATCTGATAACAACTGTATTAGACTGTAAAACAATTCACTGTGCTCATGAACAACGTGTTCAACTCTAGAGTATTCAAGTTGCTGAATAAATGAAGGCTTAGGTCGTGTGCATGTGGTATGATAGCATATATATAAGGTGACAAGTGTAGTTAATTATGGCCAGGTCTATATGTGAAAGAAGCAGGTCTTCCTTCTGAACTGTCTGTAGCTGTAAATATGTTGATCGGATAATAGTTAACTCTTCTTCCTGTGGTGAGTCCAGAAGTCAAACCAGAACTGTTTACTATGGATCTTTACCACAAACGTCAAATTTTCTGCCAGAAAGAGACAAAAAAAGCCCCAAAAGATGACTCGATGCTTTCAGTTGCTTTGATATGTAGCTGGCTTCATATGACCATTACCTAGGTTGAGTGCAGGGCAGCTTATCATTATTGATTTCCTAACTGAAATCACTGAAATTGTTTGTGACATAAAGTGCAAAAATAGAGGTAGAATCTATTCTTGAATAAGATTTGCCTAACAGTAGGACTTCTTTGGGCTAAACTGAAGTCTGAGATGAATCTCATGAAGTTATACATGTGGAATGCCTTCATTTCTCTTAAATCTTCTGAGGTTTTAGACAGAAATAACATCTTTGGGTTGCTACCAGGGTACTGATTGTAGTCTTCAGTTACTGAGGGGCAATCTCCTATAGTTCTCTAATGAGCATTTTATTTACAAAGCTGTGATCCTTTCACTAGCGGAAGTTGTGGCCTCTGTCAGGAGTTAGAGGAAGATAGTAACTGTTTAAATATTGAGCATAACATTTTTATCCTAAGCTGGAGTCTGATAAGGGAAAGCGATGCATCCTTTCACAAAGTGTTGAAGTGTATTATTATTTAAGTAACAGGGAAAACTCCCATTTATATCAGATTCCAAATATTAAGCAAACTATACAAGTATTTGAGGGTTTTATATATTATTGGTGCATATGTTTTCTTTGGATTGCCAGCTTTTCAGAGCTAGCGTTTGGAACCAAAAACCAACCACTCTTATTCTCAAATTTGAAGTTAATTTAACTTGGAATGTCCTTCTAGTTCATACTTCTCATTCATACTTAATTTTTTTAAACATCATTAAGTCCAACCAATTTAAGAATAGAGTGTTTGCAAGCCACAATTAGGAGTAAAATTTTCTTGCTGTAAAGTGATTGCTGCCCTACCTGGGGCAGTTATAGAATAATCATGATGGATTGTGCTTGATGTTGCAGCATTAAAAACTAGATGTGATCTTTCATGGTAGTAATACATAATGTCTTTCTATTTCAAGGCACTGATTTAGAGAGATAGATTTTTAATGTAGGTAAGCTATGTAAGAACAACCATATTGGGTCAGAAAAGGCTTTGTTCCCTGCCAACAGTAGGGAATCTTTAGGCATGTGAGTATAAGAAACAGAAAATTATATACTGTGTCTCTGATATATGTGTCTCTCTCTGCATCAGTTTTCACTTATCAGCTGTTGGACCATGGAGAGTTGCATTTGGAACCATTATAATTAATAGATATTAATAGCTTTCAGTACTTTAAGAAGTAGTTAAAGTTCTGGCATTTCTGGCATTTTCAACCATCTGTGATAGTGTTTTCCATAGTCCAATGACACATGAAAGAGTCCTTTTCTTTTAGACTTCTACACAATATTAATCAGAAATGTAGACAGAAGAAAGTTAAATTCTGGTGAAGACTTGAGCATTTCTTATAGTTCAGGGGTGGGGGCAGGAAAGGGAAGGGTTAATTTTTTATCAAGTTTTCATGAAGTTATTTTTTAGTCAGTTAAGTGACATGCTCCTCCATGTCTTGAGGTTTAGGGCATGTGTGCCAAACCAACCCTGTGCATAGTGTGTCAGCAGAAATATTCCTCTTGTCAAAGCCCACTTCTGGCTACTTCCCTCGTATCTATCTCCTTGTTAATTCACCACCCCTACAAGTAAGGGAATGCAGACTGAATTAATTGTTCTGAAGGTATGAGCTCGCCACAAGCTGGCTCCTTGACATTAATACTTTTCCCGTAATGTGGTGTGCAGGCATATAAGCATGTTTACAGGGAAAGGGTTGTGATGTTTTGAAGAGAGATGGCAGTTGAAATCACTTGTTCTGGTAGTGGTGGTCTCATTTTAGTCGTCGTGCTTCTCATGGGTGCCTTAAGAGTGGGGAAAGACTGTTTTTTGTGTATGTATGCTATATATGAAGTAGGGCTGGTAAGATTGTGTCAGTGCTGTGAACAGAGACTGAACTACGTATTTGCAATAATTCACATTATATGGGAACAGAGTCCTCTTTTGCTAGTAGAATATATAGCTTGGCTTCGGATTAACACAGTATTCTTCTTAATCTAAACCTTAATCAACAGGTAATAATTTCTGTTAACTGATAGGGAAAGTTGCAGTCTTTTCCTTGGATGCTATAGTAGTTTAATATAGTAATATACATTAAAATGTAGTACAGTAGTAACATTGAAGTCAGTCAAAATCTGTACAAAAATTTGCTTGCAGCACTTTAATATGAAATTGGTGGAACTACTTGGGCATAAAGTCACATACATGAATCCTGTTAGGTTCAACAGCGTTAGTTTCTTTCTGCCTAGCTACTTAATCGTGTGTATTTACGTTGACAAAAAATAAGTTTGCTTTTAACATGTGATGGTTGCCTTTTTGTTTGCAAGTCCCTAAGCCAGTTTAGCTCACTTAAAAAACCCAAAAAACTTAAATTGACATGGTAAGATGAAATGGATTTACCATAGTCCTGGTAAGTGTTACAAGATTACATTATCTTTCACGTGCTTATTTTCATTTCCTCTCACTCTTCAGTATTTTGCTATATATGAACCAGTGCACCTTGTTCTGGAGGAAGGATGTAGTCTGAGGAAATACCCAAGAGACAGAGCTGGATAGAGCTCTAAGACTGCTGCTGCTCCAATACCTTGTGTTTTTGATACTCTGGCAACTTAGTATTTCTGATTATGCAAAACTATGGTAAAAGCTGTTTCTTTCAAAAATGATTATTCTTTTACTTTAATGAACTCAGATTATGTTAAATCCTAATCCAAGCTAGGAAAGAAGAAACTGTAAAGATGGCTATCCCTTTGCAAAATATTAAAAGTAACATTTTATTCATGTTATGCTACTATCTGAAGGACTTAGTTGAGATAGACTCTGCAAAAACATTGAGTAGCCCTTATCCTAAACTGCTTTCTTAGATCACCGCACATGCAGTTCTGGTTCCTTGCTTTAGAAGGACATAGAGTTGGGGATGGTTATTTTTGTTGCTTTGGGGTGAGAGGGGAACATTGAACCCCATATTAGAGGAGTTTGCTTACCCCTCTCCAGCAGAGCTAATCTTCATTGGACGAAATTGTCTTTATATTTTGCAGAAAGTTGCACTAAAACCAGTTTGGTTGGGGCAGGGGAGAGGTAGAGAAAAAAACCCAAACTCGTGGCAGCTCTTGATGTGTTTTATTGGAAAACCATTGACGACCTTATCAGCGTCTTGATCTAGTTGCATAGACAGCTGAATCTCTTAAAAGATTAAATCTAATTTTTGGTATTGAAAATACTTCCTTTTGATGTTTTCATAATTTTATGATAGGGAGAAAGACACATTCTTTTTGACATACAGTAAAATCCCTTTACTGCTTTTAAGGTGTCATTAGATGAAAGTTAGGTTGTTCACTTTTTTTTTATTTGGAATACTTATCCGTGCAGCGTAGCTCTGTCTTAAGAGAAGTACTTTCAAAGCAGATTTCTTCCATAGTTCATCAGATTTTTATTTCTATGTAAAGGTGAGATGTGATCCTCTAATTTACTACCCTTTTTTAAGGTGTTGCTACTGCTTAGTTCCTTCACTTTAGCTAGAAAGTGAAATACTTCAGTAACTTACTGATCACTCTGGCCATTTTTGTGCACCTTTGTAGACAAAATGGCTACTAGAGCAACCATTTCAGTGTGGGATAGATACAAAATCAGCTTTGGTTTTACTTATCAAAACAGTGGGTCAAGTGATGAAATGAAATGCCAAGTTAATTTATTACTTAACTAATAAATAGAGTATAGGATGGCTAGAAAGTGAAGGTGGATCATCGGTCAAGACAGTGAAATAGAAAAGCCTGATGAATAAAAAGCAACAGAATGAACTACAGTAATGCACATGACCAATTGATAATGTTGTTAAGCTATTGTGTATTATTTTGAGTTCATTTCTGCAAATTCTTCAGCTTCAGATATCTTTTTCTGTAGAGGGAGAAGACAGATTTATCTTATAACAAAGATTTAAATTCACTTAACAGTATATGCCTTTTTACAGCGCTTATATTTTATAGTACCATTCAGAGCAGATTTTCAGATGCACAGAAATAGAAAAGTTGATTAAATTCAGCTCAGTAGATTATATAAGTATGAACAACTTAATGTAACCACTTAATGTTATTTTTCATTGTAGTGTGGAGTTGATCTCTCTCTACCCCTGAATTATGCTTCTCAAAAAGATTTGTAATATTTAACTGATAAGCTCTGTTTATGCAGTACTAGAAGAAGCAACAGTGATGGAAGATGGTTGGTGCAGCCTGAGAAATGACTCAGTATCACTTTATACAGCTCTACAGGAAACTCTGCTTTTCTTGACTAATGGTTTTATGGCTGCAAATAAGTGCCTAATGATGTCTCCAAATTGTTGATGCATCTGAAAATGGAGGGCAAACTAATTCTGGTAAATTAAAGCAAAATACGGATGTTTTCTCAGCATAACCTGTAGTACCTTACAAAGCAAAAAAAAAGCTCTTAAAAGGCTAGAGCAAAGACAGTTGTAAGGGATTGTTAAAGCTGCTGCAAGTTGATGTTCAGTAGAATGTGATTGTAATGATTTTTTTTTCCTTCTCTGGTTTCAACTTATTGTTTAGTTTTTGCTTGCAAAACTCGCTCTTGGAGACATATCCAGATTTTTTGTTTGTTTGTTTCACTTTATATTCACATAGAGTTGGCAGTCTTAACATGAGGAACAGTCTTTGAGAGGGTAATGAAAGTAAAGTGAGGCTATTCATATACAGTGGTAGTGATTATATGTACTGCAGAGGGAAAAGCATTATAAGCTTCATCACTATGCAATCTGAAAACTGTTGGAATTCAGCTAAGTACATACAAATAAATTTAATGTCTTGGTATATTGCACGCTATGCAGGCCTTCTTAGGAAGATAGTTATGCCCCAGTGAGTTTACTTAATTTGACAGAGATCATACGAATCTTACACCAGCAACAAAAATGCATTTTGCCTAGTGAAAATTGTATATACGTACCACAGAATTCATAATTTTTATTTAAAACTTGATTCAGACCTTGAATCTATTGAGAAATACTTTGCTTTCGGTAATTTTTAATATTCTAGTTTTTAGTAGTATTAACATTTTTTTTTTTCCTGATTTGTAAGTGCAGAATAAGAAGTATGTAAACTCCTGTAGTCCTTGATTCTGGACTGGCTTACCAGCCTTTTTTGGTGTTCCTGTTACTATAATGTCCAGAAAGTGTTAACTTAGCTAAGAACTGCTTTGCTGCTTCCCCTTATCCTCACACTCATGTGAGTGATAGCATAAGTGATGTCTCAGTGAGGAATACAAGAGGTGTCTTTCTGTTTGATTTTTAACTGAAATTTGTAAGATCAAATTACTTGTTTATGTCTGAGCAGTTGATAATGGCAAAGAATATGTTGCCTATTTAATAAGATTTTTTTCTCAACAAAAATTTATTCTTTTTATTTAAAGTTGTTGGTCTCTGCAGTATGTTTGAAACCTTTTTGTTGAACGTGGGATGTTTTTATTTTTTTCTCCCTTCCCAATTTTGCAGTTCGCTCCTTTGGTACAGAAGATAGACCAACTGATAGACCTATACCACCTCGTGATGAAGTCTTTGAGTATATTATATTCCGTGGCAGTGACATTAAAGACCTAACTGTCTGTGAGCCACCAAAGCCTCAGTGTTCTTTGCCACAGGACCCTGCTATTGTTCAGGTAAGTCAAAACGTATTTTTAGATGTTTGTTGCTGAAGATATAACCTGGTAGCTTTAAGGGGTCTCTAGCTGAGTGTTTAAAAATAAAAATGTTTGTTGCTGTAGAGTTCACAACCCAATGTAAAGAACTCTGGAAAGATTTTCCTCTTTTGAATCATGTCTTTAACTGTGAAAATCAAGGTTGAAATCTAACTCTAGCACAATGCGCTGGATACCAAAGCTGCCAGTTTTTCAAAAACAACTAATGACTTTTGGTAGACCTTGATGCCTTTTTTGAAAGGTACTTGGCTTAGGAGGACATGTATGCAAGGCTTCTTGGAAAGATCGGACTTGGTATAAGTCAAATGGAGTAGATGCTGAAACCTCTCCAAATCATTAGTGATTTTTGTCTGTTTGTTTTGTTTTCTTTGGATTTTAATGTTCAACCTTTTTGCTGACTATGACTTTAAAAGTGTTTTATCTAGCTATGTATTTTTAAAAAGGCTTCATACTAAAAGGCAGTTATTTGAAGAGGGAGTACTTGGTTGCTGAAGGGAAAGCAACTTACAACTTGAAGCCTTCAGGGTTAATTAATCTGTTATTTCGTAGTAAACGGACTGACAGAGATAGTTATTTTTGATCTCTGAAATTTGTTGGCTTGCTGATTGTGTTTGTGGGGTGTCTTGAAATCAACCCTGAGAGCAAGATGGAAGTTCTTTGTTCAAATGGAACTTGATAATTCCATGTTAGTATTTACGTTTCTAATGTTTAACTATTCCGTAATATAAAATTCTTGATACTTCCTGACAAAGTACCCTTGCAATCCTCTAAGGTCTGTTGCTAAATTTGGTGCAACTCCTTCTGTCAGTGGTGGTTGAGAGCTGTGAAATCGCCTTAGTGCTAACTCCAATAATAGTAATAACCCCACCCTCCTGCAGTATGTTTGGGTCTTTGATTGTTCATGTGGGTTTTGAAACTTCAGGGAAAAAGATACGACATTTTCCAAGTTTGCCAACAAAAGCTTATACACGTGTTTGACAAAAGAGTCCAGTATCTGAGGCTCTAGGGAAAAGGTTGCAAAATTTTATGGTACTGTTTTTACAAGTTTGTGATATTGGAAGGGTAAAAGTGCTTTCTAAACTGTGTACGTACTTGTGAAAATATTTTCTGCTGTTGCCTGTTTTGAGTTTTCATGCAGAGTAATGTGTGTAATTCATTATTTTTGTGCTGTCTTTGCTTCTGTGTTAAAGCGGTTAAATTCTTGATGTTAAAAGAAGCAACTTTATGAATGTTAAGGTCTTGTATATGTATTAGTCACAATGGTGGTGGTAGGGCAAATTTAACAAATAGTTGTATAGTTTCTGCATTTCTTGCCTTGCAGAACTATTTCCTACTTTCTGTGTAAACAATTTTTGAATTTCTGCAAGTGTGTTTTGTCTCTAGTCTTCACTAGGATCTTCGACTACATCTTCATTCCAGTCTGTGGGGTCCTATGGTCCTTTTGGCAGAATGCCTGCATACAGTCAGTTTAGTCCAAGCCCGCTGGTGGGGCAGCAGTTCGGCGCTGTTGGAGTTGGTATGTTCATTTTTATTATTTGGTGTTTTCCTATAAGTGAAGTTGCACGTATGTGCGTAGACAGTAATCAGTGCTTTAAATCCATCAATGTCTTACCCTAAGGGCAGATCCAAAGTCTTCAATCTGTATCAGTCCCACAGTTTAGCTCAGAAGTAGTGAGTTTTTCATAGTCTTTGCAGCTCAAATCAAAGCAATTATGATTGAGAACTAAACACCCTATCTCAGAAGGACAAGTGGGGAAAGGTTCCTGTACTCATTAATTCCTTCTTTTTCATATGTATTCATTACATTCATCATGTATTCATTATATTTCGCAAGTGTAGAGGCAGCTCCTCCACAAAAGCCCCCATAGCTGTACTGTGGACATCTGGTATCCCAAGTTGACCAGGTGCTGTGTGCCTTAACGAAGGGTTTGGATTATTCAGCAATCCGTGTGCCAGCGCAGTCCTCCAGCTATTCATGAGATGTTAGCTTGGCATGAAGTGCATGCTTAAAGTATTTGTGAGCTGCGTGGGTTAGTTGCCTTTATACTGCCGATGCTTTCTGAGACTCACCAGCCAACTTTCATTCCTCCCTTACAGTTTTTTATTTCCCCTTTTAGTTTTTCACATAGGAACTTACATTCTTGTAACTGTTACAGCGACAGTGTTACTCCTGGTACTGAAAGTGTTAGCCATGTGAAAGGAAGGCTGTAGAATTGGCCGTAATTTGATATCAGTTAATAAGATGTTTAAAAGATGTTAAGTGGAAATACATACCAATAACATTTGTTTATTACTCTGTAAGATGCTGTCGTGACTATGCTATGTTAATACTTGTGAAACTAAAGTTAGCAGTGGTCTTTTTTTTTTTTTCCCCCTAGATAAAAAGCTTAAGATATTACAGTCTTACCAACTTACTACAAACATATACATTACATTAAACTTAAAGTGTATGGGAAGGGCAGACTTATGTGTATTCTAGAATAACTGCCTAATATGGCTTCACTAATCATTTAGTGTTAATTTAAATAAAATACAGCAAAAAGTCTAAACCAGGTTTTGACTATATTATTTCTTTCAAAGCAGGAGGTTCTTTAACATCTTTTGGAACAGACTCTTCAGCCAGTGCTAGCATGTCCCAAAGCACTGCAGTTGGTTCTGCATTTACAACAGATGCAAGATCACTAAAAACACAGATGTCTCAAGGTAAATCTTTTTGAATAACTCTTTGATCTTTTTTGACCAATCGTGCCCCTGTGATTTAGGTGGTTGCCAGAAATGCTAACCAAACAGCTGAATTCTGTCATGAAGACCCGTGGTGTTAAAACCAGAAAGCACTGAGAGGCTTTGTACTTGCTCTTTAAGTGTGTTTTCCTAATTCTTGGCGTGCTTCATAGTAACTGTTAGCAACGCATTTGTTGTTATCCTTAAAGCATCTATATTGAGGAGTAGGACTTATTTCAGTTGAATAATGTTAGCAAATAGGTGCATGTGGAAATTCAGTATCTAGTTTTATTGATAGCCTGACAAAACTCAAGGTACTTCATGCTGATTGAATTGTGAAGTCCTTCAGCCTACAATTTTTAAATCTTTATTCCTAACATGTTGGGGGTTTTTTTGTTAATGGATGTTTACATAAATAATATTGACAGCAGACCTGATTGCCTGTAGAGCTGGTGACATGACAGTTAAGTCAGCTTAATAGTACTAGAAACTATATGGGTGGTTTGTGTAATATTGGAAAAAGAAAGTAGAGGCAAAAAGGAAATTCTTGATGCTTTTTTTGCAAAGAAAAAAGAAACTAAATGTTGAGCACCTTCACCCTCACTTTTCATGCAAATGTCTTAAGATTGCTCCTCAAAATCCAAAAGACGTTATTTCCTGCCCTTCCACTCTTCATTGGTGAGAGTAAAAGTGTGTGCTAAGATATATTCCTAATGCTACTTTAAAGTTTATGCAGTTGTGTTAAAAGGCAAAACACTTTACTTACAGCAAACCAGTTTTTTCCTAAATTCTAGTTGAGATTTGTATACCAGTTAGGACTGTTTTCTAGGATTAGTTGCGTGGATTACCAAAAATGGGTTCTACTTTGGCGCATTAATTGAAGGGGAGGAAAAAAGTATGCTAAGCATTTACTGTTTCTCTGTTGAAAGAGTAGCTTGGTTTTCTGTAGGTGAAATTAAAACCTGTATGATTCTTGGATTTAATGGATGACTTATGCTGCAGATGAACATACATTCTGCCATAAATTTCCTGTGGGGCACCAGCAAGTTTTTTCTGTGTGTGTTTGCTTTTAAAAGTATTTGTCGTCTTTGTAGATTGTAAGTGTGGTGTCGTTGGTTTTCGGGGGGGGTTGTGTTGGTTTGATCCCCCCCCCTTTTGTTTAGCTTTTTTTATGGGGTACGACGTTACTCTCTTCTCTTACTTGCTGGGACTTGAGTCTTATTCTAATTTCGTAGTAGATTTACCTATATGGTGTCATAAACTTGTCTGGCTGGATCAAATGTCTCCATTCTAAACATGCTTCTGGCTCCAGTCACTCATGCTGCAAAGTGAAATGTATGAACAGCACTTTGTGGGGAAGCTTCCATAGCTCCTTCATCTGCGTTATGCCTGGCACTAGCCATCACTGTTCATTTATTTTGTGGTCATCATACAACAGAATGCACTAGATAAAATGAAATTTCAGTATCATAACTGTATCTCTGTGTTTGGGAGCAGTCGCTTTCCACTTGGCTTTTCAGGGAAGCAGAAAGAGTATTTTTACTCCAGTCAATCAAAAAATTTCATTCCACAGCTAAATGCAAATCTTGGATGGGTTGGTAGGGATTAATTGTCCTACCCATTTTTTTCTTTTAGACTGGGGGAAGGGGAATTGCTAAATATCCTTCATTCTGGATTAGTGGATCTGAGGGTGCAGAAATATTTATTTCTTCTTTGGACACAGCTGTCTTGACTGGTAAGGCAGATAAACCTGTCAGTCTAGATTGGTTGAGACCAGTAACTCAAATCTGTAGATGAGAAATAACTCTTTGGGTTTTGGTTTTCTTTTGTCTTTTTCCCAGGTCGTTCAAGCCCTCAGATAGATCACTTGAGAAGGAGCCCCACCATGGAACAAGCAGTACAAACAGCTTCAGCCCACTTGCCTACTCCAGCACCAGTTGGGAGGAGGAGTCCTATACCAGCCAGACCTTTGGTGTCTGCTAGCCAAAAATCGTTAGAGAATCAAGAGCACAGACGAGGTAGCTTTGGATAATTTTCATATGGCTTATTTTCTTCCATACACATACGAAGTGCTCTTTTTAAGGATAACGTGTAGGAATCTTCTTGCTGTCCATTACTGGTAGACTGGCCAGCAGCGACCTGGATTATATATATTTATTTTTAAAGTCAAGCATATATTCTAAATTTTTTTTTTCTTTTATGAGTTAAACTTGTGGTTTACTTTTATAGGTTTGGATTTTTTTGAAATCTGAACTATATAACTAGATACAAAAGTATGATCAAAAATACCTAATTGGATAAACAAATCATTTTTTTATTTCCAACTTTAGCTGAAGCACACAAGGTTTCAAGATCAGAAAATGAACTCAGAAATGAAAACAAACGACAAATTGGTAAATCTTGTTTTGAGAAATAGCTATCATTGTTTTCAGACTTCATTAAGTTTTTTAAAAGTCTGCTAAAATACAGCGTTGTGTATAGTTTGCGAAGTGCTAGGACTTCGTTTCTAACGTCCAGAAATCTCACAGTTCAGATTACGGTAATAAAGAATTTATGTATTTAGAATGCTTTCACATAATTGTTTCTAGTGCATAACACTATCTTTGCATTGGGTCAGAATAATACAAGCACAGAAAGTCAATATGAAAGAGAAAAATCTCTTCTGGTTGCTCTATATTAAGCAATTTGAATAAAAATGCAAAACCAAGCAGTATTCATGGATTTATAAACGCAGTAGCATGAAATAAAACCTGTCACCTTTCTATGAAAATACTTGACTGCAAAGCCACTAACATTTTAACTCGTCTTCCGAAAGCTTTTAATGACTTCTAGAAAGTCTTTTAGTACCCAAGTTTAGTACTATTATGCTTTCTGTGTCACTGCCGTAATTATTGTAAGTGAATTTACAAATTACAAGCTGCTCCAACAGGACTTTTAACAACAGAAGTGCAGGAAGAGGATGCATGAAGTCCCAACCTGTTACCCCAGGAATTAAAAAAAAAAAAAAAAAAAAAAAAAAAAAACAAAAAAAACCAAAAAACCCCACCCAAAAAACCAAGAACCCCCATCACCCTCAAAGAAAATCCACAAAACAAAAGCAAACAGAATTTCGCTCTTTTCAGTTCCAGGTGGACCTTCAGCACGGAGAGGCCGTGGAGGTCACAGAGGGGGCCGAGGAAGATTTGGTATTAGGAGGGATGGTCCAATGAAGTTTGAAAAGGATTTTGACTTTGAAAGTGCAAATGCACAATTCAACAAGGAGGAAATTGATAGAGAATTTCATAATAAACTTAAACTAAAAGGTAAACCAATTTTTGCTTTAGATTTGAGCATGGAAAAACTGTGTCTTGCTGTTTTAATCCTACCTTGGAGAACAACTTTTAAAAGGCATATCTTACTAAGTCCTGTTTGCAGTCATTAAAAAAAAAAAATTAAAAAAAATCAATGAACAAGTAAACTGGGATCAATTTTAATTAAATACTTGGGTCAATACTTGATTTTTGAAGGAATTTTAACTAGCAGATATCACACATCATGTTCTAACAAGTCTGTGGTTAAAAATGCAGATTACTTGAGCAGAAGTCCCAAAGTGTAAGTTTACTTTTGAGTTCTGGAAAAGATGCAATAAAAGAACCCATATTTTATGTTTTCAATTATTAATAGACCAAAAGCAATCACAAAAACATGAGTTTGGGAGCAGAACTTTGCTGGAGGATGCACAAGAGTTTCAATTTAAGAAAGTTTCTAGCATTTCTTTGCTTTTACCCTTTTCCAGAGAAACACAGGAGTAGTTCGAATCCATACTGCCAGCACTTTTGTTTTGTTTTCTAGCAGGCTTCTGTTTTAATTACCTCATTTGCTTGTGACCAGCCACCTGTTCGTTACTATTTTTGGACAAAATTGTTATAGGTTAAAACAGGGAGTTCCCTTTTTCAGTAAATGATTGGCTAAAAGCTGGTAAACAAAAGGTAGGAATAAATGGTCAGTTTTCAGTGTAGAGAAAAACCACAAGTTGAGGGCCATAGGATTTGCTCTCTGGTGCTTGCCTTTTTTTCTGGATCATTTTTAAATGAGTTGACAGTTTGCTGTTGGTACTAATTTTTTCAGAATAATGAAGAGGAAAGGGAAAGCTAACCATAAAGAGCTACAGAAATATTTTATGAAACAGAGTGGTAATCTGTGTGTGTGTGTTTGGGAAAGGTTGAGCTGGTTATCTGAAGCTTACGCACAGCATCATGAGATTTAAGCTGTAAGCATTTAAGAATGAGACTTTAAGATCGTAATAGCTAGTTCTGTTGAACCATCAGCTTCTTTTTCAGTACCAGTCAAAACAGTAAGTTGAACTTCAGGCATTATTAGGAAAGAAATATATCATAAAGTCAGTTCATGGCATAATATCTTGAATGCTGGCCCTGTGTCTCTGAGGAGGTAACAGCAAAGCCAAAAGACAAAGGAGAAGGGCAACAGGGATGAGCAAAAACATGGGATGGCTTTTATGAAGAATGACTAAGTGAGGCTTTTAAGTCTGGAAAGGAGGTAGCTAGGAGGTTAGAAAATAGATGGCTGTCGAATCCATTCTACCACAAGTTTTTTTGTTAATTAAACCCACAGAGAATATAGAGGATACCAAACCTCCAGACAGCAGCAAAACATCCTGATTTATGTGTCAAATTATTTGACTTCCACATTAATTTTGTATTTTTGAGTATTCAGTATAGTTTGTGTCTGTCTGGGAATAAGTTAACAGTGCTGTTTTGTTTAGTATGATGATTTGGAATGCTTCTATTTACTTTTATTTTCTAGAAGATAAACTTGAGAAACCAGAGAAGCCTGTAAATGGAGAAGACAAAGGTGACTCAGGTGTTGATACCCAAAATAGCGAAGGGAATGCGGATGAGGAAGATCCACTTGGACCCAACTGCTACTATGACAAAACCAAATCCTTCTTTGATAACATCTCCTGTGATGACAATAGGTATGGCCTGCAAAGGGAAGTTTGTTAGTCTACTTAATGCATGTTTATGTCAAAAGGTAGTGTCAGCACTACTCGTTACAATCAACTCTGAATCGAAAGTGAGTAAAGCTTATTTCCACATGCAGTGGGTAAAAATAAAACAGGAATATGAAGCACAAAATTTCTTTGGGCAAGTGCAATACATTAATAGGAAGTCATTTTTAAATGTTGTTTTAGAACCATGCTTCTAGAACTTAGTGTACATACTCTAGAAGAAGTGGGGTTTTTGTTTTGTTAGGTACTAAGTTACCACCTTAGTTAAATCAATTATGATTTTGCTTTGGTAATGGTTTCTAAGTAGATTACATAACTGTTTTGGCCAGTAGTGTATTGGAATGGGAAGATAGCATTTCAGGAAAATTAAAGCTTATCTTTTGCTGTTGCCCTTTTATTAGACAAGATGATGGGGATTGCTGACCTATTTTGAATTACGGGGGGGCAATTGTTTTGTTGTACAGACAACTAGATGAAAGAACTTAACATGTGTAACTGCAAGCTCTTACTTTCTGTTTCTTGTTTTAAATTGCAGACAGCTTTTATTTATTTATTTATTTAATTATATGATGCTGTGTGCAGAGGACACAAACTGTGTCCTTCTATATGGGAAACTCTTAGAGCATTATTAATAATGTAATTAATTAACATATCCCTTTTCATTGAGTTAAATGTATTGTGACAGACACGTAGATTCTTGCAGAAGGGATAATGTGGAGATTTACAGTGTGATTAATGTATCATTTTTCATTCATGGACTTTCTGGTGATTCTAACTAAGCCAGGCAGTCTTCCTTCTGAAGTGTTTTAAAACAATCCTTGTTCCTTTTGTGTGGCAGAGAACGGCGACCCACCTGGGCTGAGGAAAGAAGATTAAATGCCGAGACCTTCGGAATACCACTGCGTCCCAATCGCGGCCGCGGAGGGTACAGAGGCAGAGGGGGGATTGGCTTCCGAGGTGGAAGAGGACGAGGAGGTGGAAGAGGTGGCTTCACTGCCCCCCGAGGATTTCGTGGTGGATTCAGAGGAGGTCGTGGAGGCAGGGAGTTCGCTGACTTTGAATATAGGGTAAAATATATTTAATCTTACTATGACCTGATCAACTGTTCTTGGAAACTAGTGTAAAAAAACTCCTGCTTTTAGGTTTGATGTTGAACTAGAATTTCTTGAATAGTATTTTCAGGTACTCTGAGCTACTTAATTGAAAGTCCATTAATGCTGAAATTTTAGTTGCATAGCATCAGTTTACTAACAACAGCAACCAAAACTAAAAGCTACCTTTCTTCACATGCCCTAAATATTTGTTCTGTAGCTGGAATTGGGGGGAGGGGGGAAGACGGGAGGAAAAAAGAAGGAAAAGTTCTGCAGATTTAATACAAGTGTTAGAAATGTGAATTGCAAGCATTTTTCTAAGCAATATTGTAAAATGTGAAGATTGAGAGGGAGTAATTTAACTTGCTTCTAGTGTGCAACAAACTTTTTTGAATTCTTTGTGAAGGAGTTGGCACAAAGCCTATGGACTTCTAAGATCCTACGTAACCCCTGAAATAGAGAATTGAAGTTACTGAAGCATAGCGATGACCTTTTGCAAAAAGGAAGATAAAAAAATATTTGAGTTCTGTAAGGTCCTGTTACACTTTTAAAATATAACTTTACATAATTACATCCAATAACTGTTGGGAAAGCTAAGGCAGGATTGACGTTTTTCAGGCAGTCACTCAGTAAAGTGAAACTGTGGGAGATAGGGCATAAAAGCTTCAAAAGAAGAGATCCCTGTCCATCCCGAAGAGAAAGTGTTTTTAAAAGATTAAAATAAGTACTACTACTTTAATTTTAGTTAAATATGAAGCTTCAAGTTCCTTTAAGCATTATGCACAAGCTACCATTAAGTCTGCTGTCTGAAGTAACCTGATGCACAAATGTGCTTTCATAATCATGTAAGCATACAAATAGTAATTTGTTCTGCAAGAGCTATGATGGCTAAAAAGCAGGATCTTCCTTTACAGAATAGTTATGCAATTTGTTGCTTTTGCAACACTATTAAGACATCCATTTCTCTGTTTCCTGTTGAAGATCTTTTAACTCTTCTTCCTACCAGCCATTCAGAGGAAGGACAAAGTTAGCTCTCCTAACTAGTAAGGTGATGTATTCTGTGCTAGTGTATCTTAGGTGCACTTCTTTTTTCTGGGAAACAGTGTAAATTCTCCTCTTTATGAAAGCTCATTGATCGTACAGATTATGTAAATCAGCAGAGCTCAGTTGCTTGTAAAACCAAAATCTTTTAGTAATTCCAGTGCAAGCCAGTTTTCTTGGCATTAAGCGTGTATATTCAACTCAAACATCAGCTTGTTAAGGAACAGAAATAACACTGGCATACTGTTCAGAATCAGTAACAAATACAATTAACCAGGTTGGTGCAAGTAAATGTAGGCTTTTACAATTTTCACTGGGACAGAAGAACTTTTTCCGGTAGTTTACTGCATGAGCATTTGGAATTTTGCAACACAAAATCTTCGGAGATTTAAATATTTTTAATTAAAAAAAAAAAAGGGGGGGAGGCAGAGCCTTTTTTCATCACAGAAGATTTCTGACTGTCCCTCAGTTATTCCTTCATTAGTTTGCAACAATTGGTCCTGTGATCTAAAGAAATTTTTGGTAGCTAAGCATGAACTGAAATGAGGGGTTGAAGATCAAAGATCTGAATTTCTGAATGGAAGAATTTCAGAGCCTTCCAGATAAGCAGGAGGTGGTGTGAAGAACGAGGGTTTGTGCCTGACATCGAGTCAAAGCGCGTGGCAGACTGAGGGTGTTTTGACCTGATGCTAACCTGATCACCCAGGGAGGTCTCCTTTGTGATTGCAGAAGGTGGGAAGTAGCCATCACAGTGCATCTTCTCCCAGTGCTGCTGCCCAGAGTAATTTGTGATTTTTTTGGTTTGCAAAATTAATTTTAACATTCTACTGTTGTTCCCTCTAGAAAGACAACAAAGTTGCTGCATAGTCCACAAGAAAGCTGAAACCGGGTGAACGTCTAGATCTTCTTGATCCAGAGAATTAGTTTCAATCTCTGCAAAGAATGAAGTTAATTTGCTGTATACTTGTCACCAGCACTGGGATTTAACTATTTAATTTCAAAGGGGTGTAATGCAGTTACTTTTGAAAAATGGCCATCTTTGAAAACAGTGAGCATTAAATATATTTGAGACAGAAGGATAAGTAATTTCTTATGTATAGTTAATTATAAAGCAGTACTTCGATGGAGTTTAAGTATTTTTTCATCACTGAAAGGATTTTTCTTATTACTAAACTGTATTTGATAATTGCTTCAAGTTGTAAGGACAATTGTATGCAGAAGGCCGTCGATACTGTGAGTGTTCTGATCCACTGAAGGTTGTTTTTTGGAAATCCTGTAATATCCCTTTTGAGATAGTTGTACTTTTATCAACTAGGGTGCTGGACAGTAGAAAACTTGCTTTGTCAGTCAAATATGTACACACAGTAAATACTGTTTCTTAGGCAAAGGAAACTTTTTATATAGTTGTAAAATTCCATTATATCCCATTGCCAAAGAAACATTACAAACTTTGTATAGCTGTATAAAAAGCAACTAATTTTTTAACAAATAAACATTTTTAAGTCAGCAAACATACTGTGTTATTGCAAAAATTGATATGCTGAAGAACACTGAATTAGTTGGGTTTTTTTCTTTAGCAGCTTTTCAGGCTTAAATGTTTGATTTTATATTTGGACTATAATGAAGATTTGAAAATGTTCTTCCATTACATGAAACTGGATACATTCTTCACTTCTCTTGCAAGAATTTGATTTTGTAGTTTCTGGCATATCACAGGATTTGACCAAATTAAGGAGATATTTTCAAATAAGGAGAAAAGAAATTTTCATATGTCAAAATTTGCAATTAATTTTACTTAGTGATAAGTATTAACTTTTTTTAATAACGGACCAGGCACATGAGTTAGTGATTCTCCTGGAATGCCTGGGACAAAAGGATGTCTCCATTTGTCAATTCTTGAAATGTTAACTTTGTTGTAATACCTGTAGGCATAAGCAATTTAAAGAATTCTTAGTGTTTGAAGTTGTTTGCATTTTGATAGACCATAGCTTGGAGACATTGAGACCGTGAAGTCACAAATGACGTGGTATGGACTCTTTGCCAATTCTGAATGACTAGTTACAACTTTTTGATATGCTGAAATAGAAACCTGGTCATTTGTGTCTATATGTATATGAAGGCCACAGGAATAAAGGGATCCAAAGATTAAAACATTTTGATCTAATTTGCTGATTTTTTTTTTTTTTTTTACTTTATCTTCAAAATGTTCAGTGGTGATAAAGATGTGGAAAACTGCACTGTTGGAAAATTGGAATATTTAAAAGTGGTTGATAGAATCTTAATTTTATAACTTTTGTATAGCACTACAAGGAAGTATTTTGTAATTGGTTTCCTTATTAAGGTCAAGTATTTGGCAACCGTAGAAGTTAGATAATATTGTTTAGTAACGTTTTTTGCATGTTAACAACAATGCCTTTTGGGATCCACAAATCATGACTCTGAACAACTGTTGAGGTTTTTGAGCGCGGAGGCGAGTGCTGTGCTGCTGCAGTAACAGACGTGTCCTGTGTCAGCTGTCCCGGGCTTATTTAAACGCGATGAACTGTAAATACCGGCGATCCCTGCTGTGAGGGCGTGAACGGCAGCCTTTCCCCCCGGAGGTGGGCGGGGGGCTCGGAGCCCGGGGAGCCGCGGCGTGGCAGACCTTGGTGTACCCCGCTCCACGGAGGCGAGGGTTTCTCTTTTTTTTATTTTAAACCAGAATAAACTGTTCAATAAAGTCGGTCTTCCGGGGGTTATTTCTCGTGACTCACGGCACCGTCCGGCGGGAGGGCTGCTGCTCTGCCGGCTTCCCGGCCCCTTCCCCGGGGTCGGTGGGCGGAGGCGGGGGAGGCTCCGTTCCCGGGGTGGCCGCGGTGGGGCGGGGCAGGCCTCTCTCGGCCAGCGGGGGCGTTGCCGAGGCCCACGGCGGCCGTCCACGGGGGGCGAGGCGTGCGCGAGCGGCCCTGGGAGCCAATCGCAGCCTGCGGAGGGCGGGGCCGCCGCTTCCCGTCAGCCCTTGCGCGGGGCGGTGGCGGCGGCATGTCGGTGGCGTTCGTGCCGGAGCGGCTGCGCGGGAAGGCGGAGGTGAACCAGGAGACGCTGCAGCGGGTGAGCGCGGGCTCACGGGAGGGGCGGCGGTGGCGGGGCCCGGGCCCGGGCCCTCCCGGCTCGGCTGAGGTAGAGCCGGCCCTGCCCGGCGCGGCCGCGGCCTCGGCGGGGGCGGTAGCGGCTGGCGGCGGGCGTGAGGCGGGCGGTGACGGCGCGCTCCTGTGCCCTAGTTGCTGGAGGAGAACGACCAGCTGATCCGGTGCATCGTGGAGTACCAGAGCAAGGGCCGGGCCACCGACTGCGTGCAGTAAGTGAGCCCCGCGGGCGCGGTGCGGGGCGCGCCCGGCAGCGACGGGCAGGCAGGCTCTGACCCCTGCCTGGCCTCTCGCTGCCGCCTCCGGGGCAACCCGGAAGCCCGAGGGCTCCGGAGTCCCCAGATTCCTAATGAGGGTGAAACGCGGCTCCTGCTCGCCAGAGTTTTCCTGCCGTTCAGAAAATGCGGTTGTACTTCCCAAAAGTTATTTTCACAGATCTATAAAGCAAAAATGCCACTGTATAGAATAAATCTGATGCCTGCTCCTTCTTGTCAAGGTTTTGTTCTGTGTTAATATGAAAACCAGCTCTGTTGGGCAGGCTTTTCTCCCCTCCCCCCCCCCGCCCCGTGTGTGTAAAACAGAGCGGTATTTACAGAAGGGTGAGGGTAGTCAGCTTGTGGTCTGCAGCAGTTCAGCTCTTAAACTGGCAAGGACCTGAATGACAGACGAGCTGACAGCGGTTGCCGAGCCTGGGCGTGTGCTGGCTGTACATTCAGACCAGCCCAACAGTGGAGCTTTGTCACCTCCTGCCCCGGAGCTGCTCTCTTGCAGTTTTGCACCTTTTCAGTATTTGTCATACAAAGCGCACGTTGACTGTCGAAGCTGGTTAGTAGCACGTACTTGGTTACAGTGCAGTCCAGTGCAGTATCCTGGGCTTTAGAACAAGAGGAGGATAAGGGGGTGTTTGCCTGATGAAATATTACTATATTTTCACAGTTTGCTATTTCTTTCCCTAACAGCAAATATTGATCAGATGATTACAAAAGCGACTATTAAAGTGTGGGTAGTTTGCTAGAAAAGAACGCATTTCCCAGATACTATGTTTCTTCCTCTCACAGGTACCAGCATATCCTGCATAGAAACCTCATTTATTTAGCTACAATTGCCGATGCGACGCCACCCAGCACACAGAAGACTCTAGACTGACTGTGCATACCTGGACACGAGCAGTGATGCTTTAAGAATCTGTAGAAATACTTAGTTTAGAGTCCCACTTTGAGAGCCTGAGAAGGTGTGGTCTTGAAAGGCAGGTAAAAAGTCATCCATACTTCTACGTTAAAAACGAGAATGTAGTTTTTGATGTAATATTAGGCTAGCTTTTCCCCCATTATTGTAAGCAGAACTTACGGGTGATAATTATCACACTCCCTTTTTCCCTCTGAAAAACTCCGTGTAGCGTGCTTCTGAAAATAGCCTGGTTGTCAGGACAGCGCTACCAGAGATGCCTTTGGAGAACTCTTGCAGTCTCATTGGAACAGAGACTGTTTGATGACTGAGGTTGTACAGTAATGGGGCAAGCATTTAGGTAGGTAACTTCTCTCTACCTCCAGCATGACACAGTCAGTCATATGCTGCCATATATATAAGCAGTAGACTCTTTTGTATCTTGTATCGTAGGAATTGTGCTTAATAAACTAAAGATGTTCTTTGTAAATTATAGTATGTTCCGGATTAATGTAACAAAGGAGCAGCTCAGTGATTTAGCGACATAGGAATGTTAACTTTTCTAGGAAAGATGGGACTGTTGCATAACTTAGAGCAATTAAGTGCAAGGGAAAAATCGAGCCTTTATTTTGGTGAGAGAAGGCTGTGTGTTTGCCCTAGTTGTGTCAAGGCTTTTCCTTTTTGCTCCAGATGCTCTGTACTGCAGACTCTGTAAACAAGTAAAGTCTTGCATAATCAAAATGGATTCCTATGCTTCCTGGGTATTTGTCAGCATTTATGGTATACTCTTATCCAGAAAGAGCACAGCTTACTTGCGCACCTCGGATAGCGCACTTCAGTGGCATGATTAACATGAGCTAAACTAATAGCCTTGATAATAGTTCTGGTGGGGGCGGGGGAAGGGGGGCAGGTTTTGCTCACTACCATGAAGATTATTTACTCTGTGATTGCTAAAAATTCAAGTAACTTGGTTTTGGCAACGTTCATCTGCACTACTGGTTCAAAGACACTGCTAAGGCCTTTCCTGTATCATGTTCTTCAGTGCAATCTACTTGAAAAAGTAGCCTTAAAGATGCTTCAGGTTGTACAGTGCGTAAAGTTCATTTTTATATGATGAGTCAGTAAGTAGGCAGTTGACAATTTTCAAACTGATAAATAATCCCATGTTAATGAAATAAGATCTTTGTTTACAAACCAAAGTTACAGTTTAAGGTGCTGCTCATTTTCAGCAAGGTGCATATTTTAAACAGGTATGACCTATTAAATGTATATCTTTAATAAAGCAAATAGTTTACTTTTACAGAAGCTTTAAAATACAAAATGTACAGTTCCAGTTCAGAAGCATTAGCTATTCACAAGAAGCACTGCAATAAGGGTAAGTTAACTAAGCACCAAACCCTTGCACTTGGCAGTGTAAGTGAAGTTTAATGGCAAGACTCATTTGCCAAGTGCAACAATTCTTAAAATCACCAGTGTTCAGAACAATCGGAAGCAAAGGACAGAGTAGCACCTACGTGGTCAAAATGCAGACAAACGTTCTTTGTTTTCGCAATTCACTTATGTAGGTCCAGAAACTTGCCAGCATTTGTAATTACGAATAAACTGCAAAAACTATAGCAATAATTTTGGCACTTGTTAGAAAAAGTTCAAAATCAATGTTTTCGTTACCTTCCATTTTGGTCTTAGTACGAATAACCAGTAAGTACAACCAAATTTGGGATTTAATATTAGATCTAAATGACGAGATTTAGGAAACTCAAAACCATTCATCAAGTTAAATAACCACTAACATTTTCAGCAGAGGTTTTCAAAATTATAGTAGTACAGACCATTAACAATTTACAGACAGAAGCCACACTGATTGTGCAAAGCACATTACTGTAAAAAGTCTTATGTACAGCAAACAAATCTTTGTAAACATGGTAAGTATGAAGTCTCAGAAAACATGGTGACAATATCATAAATACAGGCAACATTGGCATCCTCAAACAGCACAAAAGGTAACAATCTGGGCCTGCAAATATAGCCCATCACCATACAAACAAAAAAGGTGGATGGGTTTTAAATACCCAAATGTTTATTAGTTTTAGTGTTGTGTATACTTTTTATTTATATATATATATAATGTATTTATTTTTTGGTATCTTTAGATATAGATGTACTTAGCTTGTAAAAACAAAAACAACAAATGTGCTTTATCTTCATTGAAAAATTATGTAGTTAGAACTAATAACCCATTTTACTAGTAGTTAACATATTAGAATGATATGACTTAAGAAAAATACAAAAATAAGATTAATACTGTCAAAACTCTTATACCAGAAAATATTGTGGTTTTTAGACTCTTTCAAAGATGAAATATGAAAATTTAAATAAGCTCTAACTATATAAAGAATCTTCTGTAATCTCAATTATTATACAGTGGGATTAGCTATACATATATTTACCATTGTTCTTCAATTTTTAAGCACCAGTCACTCTCCCGGATCCACTTTGGTTGGAAGATTATTCCTAATTCCACAGGTTCACTTAATGGCACATATTGACTGCAAATAATTACTTTATCCTTTTAAAAAAAATAATGTTCTTTTAACTAACTGCTACCCCACATTTCAGTTTAGTATCTTCTGAGCCAGCTCACAATTTTTAATCAACTGTAGCATCTGAAATAAGACTTTAAATATATGCAAGTAGTCTTTTAGGCTATACTTTCACACACTTAAGGAGCACTGTGTGGATAATGCCTTTGGCCAAATGGTGTAAGAAATGGTGTATTTATTTGAAAACCAGTGTCATATTATCCACACAGATGCCATCTACTTTAAGCAGCTCAGATAACATTTGTGACACAAGATTGAGCAGTTCTGCCGATCGTTACTTAGAGTAAGGAAACTACCACAAAACTCAATTTCACAACTGTTTCTGCAACAGTTTCACAATGAACTCACTTGTGTGCAGGTGAAAAGCTGCTGTTGCACTTCATTTAAAAAAAGCTGCCCACAGGCCATTTATGGAGAATACAAAGGCTTTACAGCTTGTCCATTATAAATTTAAACACAGTGTTGAGCAAAGTGACCACTATATATTTGCTTCAACATACTCAATGTAATTTCAGTAAGATGTTTAACTATAAATCTATATGAAAAATAGCTATAAAAGACAGTGTTTCTTGTATGGTAGTCCTTCAGCAGTTCTTTTAAAAAAAAGGTTTTGAAAGTAAAGACAATATACACATTTTTAAAAGCGTTTCTACATCACAGTTTTGGGCTGTTTCATGTACATCAAACAAACATATTGGCCATATTTGCTCAGCACTGTAAATCAGAATTCAAGAGTTTGTATATCTCACCCAAACCCCCTCAATTCCATATTTAATGAGATAAACAGGATATAGCCAATACACAATTGTGAAACAAAGTATATGCAATTTATGTTTGGCCCTGTGCTGCATTTTCCAATATGAAAAGCCATTAGTACTGATGCAGGTAAGATGGTCTGCGTTCGTGCTTTACTGGAAAAGATTTAAAGCCCTTATTCATCTGTTTGTGCTGGGAAGCCTGTTGTTGCGATTGCTGCTGCTGCGCATAGGCAAAGTTAGAGGAAATTCCTGCTGCTGGGGCACAGTCGTTGGCTGCTGCCCACATGGGCGACTGGAGGATCTGCATCGTGTCGCTCCACTGGCTGACAGGGCTGCTCATAGGATACAAAGATGTACTCTGACTGGGTAGCGTGTTCGTGACAGAGGACGTATGCTGCCAGGGTGCCTTTGGAGGCCAGGTTTTGGTTTTATTATCCTGAGAAAACATAATTAGTTGGGTTTGGGTTTTTTGTTTTGTTTAATACCAAAACACTTATTTTTTGAGACAATACTTAACACGTCACCTTATCCCCTCCGTAAGACATTTTCAGAAGATTAATTTATGTTCGAAAGCATATATATAGCACTCTCAATTCTTAAAATATCTGCCTTTTGAAAAACCTTTTTATTTACTTCAGCACATTTGCTTGACACCACTCTTTCTGCTGCAAGGGAAGTAGCCCCACTCTTTCTGCTGCAAGGGAAAAGATCAGCAATTTCCAATTTTAATATTTAAACTTGGTAACTGATAAAAGCGTCTAGTACTACTTGAGTGCAAGTGGTTTGGGTTTTAGCTGAGGTAAGCAATCTGGAGATAGAGATGCTATTCTAGTTGTTTTCCTAGTGTAAACCACTCCAACATGCAAACAGGAAAAATGACTCGGCAAAGCCATTTTCAGCTTACCTGATTACGGTCATCTGCTGCAGAAAGAAGAGGGGGTGATGGCAGCGTACTAGGTTCCTGTTCGCCACTGCTGTGTTTTCTGCAAAAAAAAAAAAAAAAAAAAAAGAAAAAAGTGACATTTACTTTTTTTTTTTACAGTGAGTCACCCACATTAATCCGCCACTGGCATACACCATTCTGTAGTTTCAGTCTGTCACACTTGACAGTCTAGAATGTGTACTGACGTTTCATCTTGTTTCATGTATTTTTGCTCAGTACAGGTAAAAGAAGCAATGCGGAAAGAAATTCATTACTGAATACTGCCAGAGGCTTGACAGTGCAGTATTTCTTCGAGCTACAGCTTCAGCAACATGCACATTTTTGTAGAGGTGAAAGGAAGATGGGCTAGTCTTTTGCCCACTTTGAAGAAATCTGCCAGAATTGCCTTTTTTCTTCTGTTACCTGCTCTCATTTGTGGGTGTTTTTTTTTTTTTTAAGTGTCTTTTCTGAAATAACTTTACAGACAAGACAAAAGAAACAGTTCAACAAGTGAAACATCTGCTGAAGCACAGTGACTTTACTGAGGAAAAATGTTATACCTTTAGTTTAAATTTGTGCCCTAATGTCTAATAGAATGTCCTTGACCACATGTCCATTCTGGAAGGTTTTTCTTGTTCGGGGTTTTTTTGGGTAGGGTGAAGTGGGTGAGTTTAGATTAAAGCAGAATCTTTTATCCTTTCATCCTTCGTTTAGAAAAAAAAAAGTCGCCAATCATCAGGCCTCCAATAGGTAAGCAGTCAGCGTTAGAATGCTCAATGCTTTTGCCTTCTCTTACTGTATAGTTTTAGCTATGGTATTTTGTCAGGCCCTCGCTTGTAGGATGTTTTTCTTCCTAAAAATAACATAAGACAGTAGTACTGTTACTTCAGCTTAAGTTTTTATTTAATGAAGCACACTCTTTGGAAACTTCCTTCTGCTCTTCAGAGCACTACGTAAGCACATTTTGCTCCATGAATTGCTCCATGATCAATCTATAGATATCTGGTGGCTTGACAGATTAATTCACCCATTATATGCTCATTGTGTTTTCCTTCCCTGCTTCTTTTTTTAAAATCACAAATAATTACTGCTTTTTCTGTGACTGCTTATTAGATAACTCTCTTCTATTAATTTCCATTTAACATTTATTGAAGCCCAATTCCTGTCCCCTCTATATAAAGTCTTGGTAGGTGTAAAGATTCAGAAAACAGCGCCTCTTTTGGTCAATTCCTTTCAACCTTTTTGCCTTAGTCTCATTATTTTCAACTCCAGGATACTTCCTTCTGGCAATGCATATAAAAACAGCTATCCAGGTATAATCTGCAGGAAACTGGCAGTACATGCACTGACTTTTTCCTGTCACCAAAAAGCAGACACACAATCGTCTATCTAAATGTACTGACTCTGAATTATTCTGTGATCTAAACAGAAATAGAATATCTGGTCACAGAACTAGCTTATTTTATTTTTAGAAAAGGTTTTGAAAAATAGTTTGAGAGAATGATCCCAGATTGGAATTGGGTTGGTATTCATGCTTCATCTTGTGCCTTATATTATTAACTACCCTCTACGATGGAATCATTGAGGTGCCAAAGATACCCAGCTTCCAGCCCTTTAGAAAAGCAGAAAGCAATTGTTGTAATTCATACTATTACTTTTAAGTGGATTGTTCATAGTTGAAAATCCTGGCTTAGTTTTTATGTTACTAAGCTTATATTTATGAATGCAATTAAGCCTCCTCTTCATATTGTCAGAAATAAAGGACTAAATAGGCATGTATATATGACTACTAAAACAGCGGTGGTAGGCAAGGTGAGACAAAAGTCTACACAACGTTATCAGTGGTATTTCTTGAGTGCCACAAAGTTGCGGTAGAAGCCAGGAAATGGGAACTTGCTGGCATCAAAATGTACAAAGTTAGGGGCACCACAAAGCTGCGGTAAAGTACACGGTGTAAAAAACCAATTCAGAGATCATCTCTCACGCCTCAGCAGGTTAGAAAGAAGTGGCATCCAAAGTAGATTATCTTGGAAGAGGGGAAGTGTCAGATCTTTTGTAGACATACTGAATTTCAGCTAACAACTGGCTATTTGCACAGATGCTAGTTTGTATGAAGAGACAGCTACTAATATAACTCCATTTGGGAATCCCTAGCATTAAAGTCAGATACACTGTACAGTGATCCATATCATCAGTGCAGGACGCAAACTGACATTTGTATAACTTTGTCTAATTAGCAGGAATTTCCTTTGTGTGGCTACTCAAATGAAGTTATCAAAAAAAGAAGAATCTGATGTATTTCTGTTCATTTTGCTCACCTTCTCTGCTTTACAGCAGCAACCAGGTCTGGCCCTGAGAACATGGAGAACAAACTGTCTCCGTTAGCTGAGGAGGTCTCGTCACTTGAGCTGGCAGAGTCTCCTTGAGTACCAGACCAGCTATTTGTCACATCACTGTAAGACAAAAAGTTGTATTAGTCCTTGTATTTATAGTGCCTGGTCCAGACTGTATGCCCTAGTTATGCTGAATCTTTGTCACAGGTGATACCTCAGAGCACAAAGAAATTTCAATACTTTGTCAAATGTACCAGTAATACAATTACTTTCACTTATTTACTTCTGAGAGATCAACATCAACTGCTTTATCTGTTACAGTCACTTTAAACAAGTGATGCTTGGTTTTGGAATCCCTAAGCACTTGACTTTTTCATTGCAAAACTGAGCTAGAACACATCCTTGTCCTACTGGTTTTAAGCTAGCTTGAGAGTCACAGCTATTACGTTACGGACAAATGGACAGAGGATCTTGAAACACTTCTGTTGTAATAAATAGTTATGATGTGGAAGAGATTAAGAAATACTAACATACTTGCTGTAAGGTATCTATCTGCCTTACAGTAACAAGATTAAGTGGCTAAAATCTGAATTCAGTCAGGCATTGCAACTTTGATAGCATCACTTTTCATCAAAACTGGGTCTCAAAGGTTTTCAAAATAGTGAAAGAAAACTGTTCTGAATTTATCCGTGCGATAAATTCCATATTTCCTCTGTTCGAGTCAAAGTCGGTATACATTCCACTCTAAAGAAGGCATCAAACAAATGTCAGTGCTTCAGTATCAGCAAAGCAGGAAGGGCTCAGATTTCTCACTCTTGACATAATGAAGTGCAGCTTTCACAGATGCAGCAGCAATTGGAAAAAACACCCAGTATTTCCACCTTCTGCCAAGTCTGAGTGTAAAATAGACTCATATACAATAAAAATATGTAGCCTGTCCAATCTCTTACCCTTCTGTGAAATACTCGGGAAAGGGCCAGGTTTTATGAGGATCATCAGGAAGAGGCCAGTTGCTACGTGTGTTACTTGGACGACGGACATGCTGCGCTTGCCTTTTTTGTTGCATAGCCTGGTTGACCCCAGCAACATAGCGGGCAAATTCTGGATCCGAGCCAACTGAATAAAAGAAACCAAGAAGTCAGTTGCTGACATTCAGCTGTTTCTACTGCAATTATCCCCCTCATTCAATCCTTTAGGCTTGACCATATCCCACAACAAAAAATAATTCCCTCATTGATAATAAATGCCAGACAACAGTTGATACCTTTTCATGGAGCAGTGAAGAACACTGAATGGGAAATGTTTTAAAAGAGTAGATACGCCACCATCCATACACAGTGGGTAGTAACTCTCACATGGAAGTACACCTGCCCCTTGCATTCCCTCAGGGAAATAGTATTTGTCACTATGACCTTGTCTATACACTGAAAGGTCCAAAATCCCATCAGCAGACACTGACGGAATTAAAGCCTGTACATTTATCCAAGCTCAGAGAAAAAGAACATACCAATTATTATATTTGATTCCAGATTGCAGAATTATTTCCAGCAATGTTGCGATCCTGCTTACTTCAAGAAATCAGAATCTCAGATTGATCATATTAGAACATAGAGCCCAGAAATTCCTACTTCCTACAAAGACTAGACAACAATTTCAAAAACATGCTGATCCTGACCTGCAAAATATTTCAGAGTAGGATTGATATTTACAGAAAAAAGCAGTAATTCTCAAAAATAAAAATTCTTCCATTCTTAAAGTGCTTTATGTGTCCCAAGCATCTGATAAGTGATCCGGTAAGTGATAAGCATGATTTTGAGCAGACGCAGCAAAAGCCTTAATCCAAAAGTGGTTTAAATGCTCAATTGATCAGAGCAAATAATTCATGTATTAAAAAGAATGCTGTTATGAGTCAGTGTAATTGAGTTTCCACAGCTTCTGGGTTTTTTTTCCTTTTTTTTCTTTTCTGAGGGAAAACTTTGCAATCTGACTGGATTCATGGAAAATGTCTAGACTACATCCATAGTAATTGCAGCAGGAAGTAGAGAGCTGCTGGCTTGCTGGTCTCAGTTTTAAATTAAGAGGGAAGACTGAAGAACATCCAACAAGCATGCACAGCTCAGAAAGCAGAAATCAGTCTTTCATGTGATCGCTTCCCTACATTCAATTCAGCGTTTAGAAGAAAAGTTTCCTCGTTTTCATTTGGCACATTCAGAAAAGAGCTCCACAATGTTTTGTTGGATGCAAATTAAAACAACAATGAAGAAAATACCTTTTGTTTCTATACATTCTTTATCATATAAGCAAGGGACAGAGCTATCTGACAGCTGTACGGAAACAAAATATTCCCACTAATACGTGTTCTCTTTGAGAAATATCTTTATGTCAATTTAAAATGAGGCTGGAAGCTAGACAGATCCTCAGATCTAAGGACAGATTCTAGATAGATTCTGAAGGGCATCCAGGTTTTTTTCCTGTGGATAGCATTAAGTGTTAAGTTACTGTTATATTCAAAATAACAACTTGTGTTGATTTTTACCTCAATGAAAACATATCAGGTAAACAGCTTTTTATCAAATATGTTTTTTACTTTATTCTTTCACATCTGTGAAAATAATTCAAAAGATCTGGAGGTATCAACACTCCTACTAGTCCTTACTACAACATTCCTTCATCAAGTTCTTACAGATGATGAAAGTACTGCAAAATACATTTTTGGTAGCTAGTTAAGCCTTTGACATGAAAAGCCATCAATTTTATAAATTCTTAATTAGCAGATTTGCATCTGAAAAGAGACATCATTTTCAGGTTCTAAAAATATTTATCAAAAAAGTAATGTCATTTGTTTCAAATGACAAACATACAAAGTCCTAAGAAAGTCTGGAAATGAAAACGTGGTTCGTGTTTTAAAGCTTTCCGTACTACACTAACTGGAGCTTAAATTGAAAATTCCTACATCACAGCTCAACCTGCCAAGTTATATGAAGAAAAGTTATCTTCCCAATGGAAAAATCTATTTGATTGGAAGTTTTGTTTGGTTTTGGTTTTTTTAAACCCCAGGTCTGTGGAAAATACTGTTTACTTATCACTTCAGCTGTAGAAACATGTATCTTAATCCATAGAGCACCATTTATCAACTTGAATAAGTCACCTTTTCAGAGTATTGCTTTCAAAGTCCTTGATAGTCGTCATATCAAATGGAACAAAACAAGTAGATTTACATAGATCAAAAGGAAAATACTACAGAAATATAATTGATTCAAAATGCTAAAAATGCCAGTCCTTTGTATACATGCATTTTTTTCCTTACACGTACATGTATTTGGTACTTGGTGAAAATCATTTTATCCTTAAGTATATACCATAAGTATGTTTAAATAAGACTATGCTAATTCAGACTTACCATTGTTAAGAAGCTTTTCATAACATATGAACTCCACTAATTTATCAACTAAGTTGACAAAATAACTGTCAAAATTATGAGTCAAATGAGCTGGTTTCTGAGATGCCTACACAGTCCTAACACACACACACATGCAAATGAGCGCAGGAAACAGATTCATGGTTTGATAAAAGGTTTTCCTGTTAGTTCTAGTGCTGCCTCCCTCCAGGCAGTTTTCATAAATGCATACTACAAAGTTTCTGTAGCTATTTTCCAGGCCAACAGAAATTATATTTACGAGATAATAGATTTGTAAGTTGTTCTTAGTACTACTATCAGAAGAATTCATTAATCTCCTCTTAGACTCTACAGTCAATGTCATAGTCTTTAGCTATTTGCTTATGGCTAAAAAATTCTATCTCACTTCATCTTTGACAATAATCCCTCTACATTTACAATTTATTGGTGGTTCAAACATCTGACAAACCACATGGCGGTTGCTCTTTAGTCTCTAATCCTTCAGCATCCAAGCTTTTCACTGCAGTAACAGCTGTAGAACAGGAACCAGTATGACTCCCATGGAATTGCACAGCAATGGAGGGCAAATGCAGGGATACGGGAAAGATGCAATATGGCTGTATCTTCAGACTGCAAGACTGGTCAAGAGCAGGAAGGATCATTTTGGGGAGAGGTAAAATACATAAGTTCAGGAGCTAACAATGGTTGTAAACAATTTTACAAATTAACAATATGAGGAACATCATCTGTAAGTATCTGTTTCAGTACTTTGATGTGGTCCGTATAGGAAACTACTATGAAACAAGGAATTTGTTCACATTCTTATTAATGAAAGTTGCTTGTACTTTAGTTCACCTCCTGTTAAAAAAGAAAAGAGGCATACATATAAATACCTGCTTGCCTTTGTAAGCACCCTAGCATCTGGTGGATAGCTCTAGGAAATGACAGTTATTGCTAGCAATATTTAACAGTATTCTTTGTAAAAGGACCCTTATAAAAAACATAATAAAGGAAAAGACACGCACCTGCAGGGTCAAAAGGCAGGATTTCTCCCAACATCCCGAACACTCCATCAGTTTGGTCACGATTTGGCCATGTGTTGTTTCTAGGTCCTTGTGGTTTCTGTCCTAACATCTCTGACATCATATTGTCCATATAGCTGCTCACAAGACCCAAGCTGTACAAATCAGAGCTTAAATCTGAAAAACCAGGATTGTTCCACTGGTTTATATGAGACAATCCAGCTCCAACAGCTTGGGCTGGCTGCTGTGAAGAATTAGTCAGCCATTTGGCAGGTACACGTTGCTGTGGTCCAATAGGTTGAAGCAAGTGTTGGTAATACTGCATTTGCTGCTGCTGCTGCTTTTGTGACTGTTGTTGCTGTGACAAGCCTTGCTGAGAAGGATGCAGTGGTGTGTGAGAGACAGATTGCGGTTGCTGTTGTACTGTTCCCGATTTTTGCTCTGTTGCTGTAGAGGATGCAACAGAGTTCCTTCTTTTCACCATTGGAGACGTCTGCTGGGATTTGCCCATGTTAAAACCAGACAAGAAATCTATAACATCCTGCATTTCTTGGTCAGTTGGTAAATTCATACCTTTGTCATCCTTGCCGTCATCCAGTTTGAAGAAGTTGTCCCGTCTTTCAACTAGAAACCCATTCACTAGCTGATTATTTGTGCTCTGTATTGACTGCAGTGGATCTGCGGTCCTAGGAAAATTACCAATGTTCAAAATGCTTTGTAACCGTGCATCTATGTTAGTGGGCATTTTAGCTTTCTCCTCTGAGTTGGAACTTATGAAGACATTTTTGGAAGGTGTATTGGGGATTGAATAACTTCCAGTATTACTTGTACTGGTGCAGGAAGTTTTTTTTGTAAACCGTGAAGTCAGTTTCGAGAACGTCTTTTGTAGACCACCTGAAGATTTGCTTCCATTTCCAGATGGCATGTCAACTTGATTCCCAAAGTCCGAGATTTCACGCTGTAACTGGATCTGAATACAAGGCAAAGCTTGCTCCCTGCATCAACAAAAATACGTATATCAAACCACCTAATACATAACTGAGTTTGTACTTTGGAGGAAAACACGTATTTGGGTAATAGCTAGTGGAAGAAACAAAACCAAAGATTGCCAAGTTCATCAGCTACTTCTTATGGTAACAACACACATTATTACTAGTATTTGCAATAGCGTTAACTACTTTCCATTCCTTAAGAAATTTTAATTGTACTTCAAGACCTAAATGGAGACTAATTTAATATAAATCAAGTATTTTTGTAAGAGAGGAACAAATACTTTTGTAGACTTGGATAAGCTGCTCATTGGTTTTTAAAAAGACTGCTGTATCTCTGTATGTACCCACAAGGTCCCTATGTAGATTACCAATTTCTTGCTCTCAGTTTGACCCCTTCTGATGAACTATCGAATTCCTCAGTACAGACCTTTCAACAATGATGGCTTTGTTTAAACTAGGAAAGTAGTGCATGAGGCTCAAGAGGAGATGTACCTTCCTTCCTTCCACCTGTGTATGTCAAACACAGCAGTATAGAGCACATCTACTAGTCCCAAAGTCTTCTCTGGATCCAGACTCCTCTGTAGCAAAGACATTGTTGCTGGATCTTCTTTCAGACACCTGTAATCATTAAGTTTAACTTAAAAATCAAAATTTTTATTTTTTACATTAAACCATTTTACCATACTAGTAGATAATAAAAGGCCAATTGATGCACTACTTCTGCTCCTACAGAGGTGCAACTAATAAAGACAGCATAACGTATGAATGCCTGAGGGTTCCTAAAGACTACAGCTGCAGCCCCAGTTTCTTTCTACTGTTGAATATACAACTAATCTAACTGTAAAATTAGGATTTATATAATTTATTTAAAATCATGATTAACGATTAGCTCTTTAGCTGAGCAGGCATAATTCAGGCACAGAGGTAAGAAATAACAAATACAGGAAGCCCATTTCTGGAAAATGGCAAGAGCACTCAACAAACCTGACACAAAACACTAGTGCATGGGTGCACTCTGGAATCCAACGCTAAGAACACCCAGCCTGACAGACTCCACGTGGAAAATGATTCAGCATATCCAACAGTCTGGGGAAGATTTTACTGAGCTGTGAAGATGCAGGATTAGTGAATTTTCCTCGTTAATGGCACAGAATTAGGACTGAATTTGAGGTGAAATCAGAATAACTTAAATCTAAATATTAGGACGTTTGTCCAGTACTTAATGAGCCCCTCCAGCAGCAGCGAGTAAAGAGGCACTCTCACTGTGTGTCAGCAGGCGGAGCTCTTCCAGAGCGCACAAAGCCTGGCTCAAAGCACTCTGCATTATTTTAGTTCTTTCATAATAGAGCAATTTACATAAAGAGAACAGAGAAGTGCCAGTTTATACTCTATAGGGGAATTAAGGATGCATTTGGGTAAACAGACTATCAGTTGACTCGTACTTCTGGACATACCATTGGTACCACCAGTAACAGGCTATCTCACTAAGGATTCAGATGAATGAACTGTGTTGTACTGGAAAATTCATATTGAGTACTCAGAAGTAAGAGAGAAAGGAAATGTTCTAATTCCAAATCATTGTTTCAAAAGGGAAGAAATCCTCACCTAAACTGCAGATTAATCCTACCATTCTTTCCTAGGCAGTCAACTAAACTGGTAGGAATAGTGTGTCTCAGACCACAGAGTTCTGCAGTTCATGACAGCGCTTGAAGAACAGCTCAGTGAAGAAAGAGCCAAAGCTCTCAAATTAATCTCATCTAATTCCTGGCCTTCCTGAGATAACAGCTATGAGGACCTGCCGGGGAGGAACATAACAGGAATACTATTGGTTTGGGGTTTTTTCAAACCTTCTCTTTCATCATCAAGCTTTTACTTTTTCTTTAAAAGTATGTTTTAGTGCCCCAGCACTGCCTCTCTTCTATTGCCTCCAACAGAGGCAGCACTAGTACAAAGACAGTAAAGTACAACTGTCAGTCTGTCAGGAATGGCGGTATTCAAACAGTTCCAGATAAAGGAACTTAAGGAAGATGTACCATAATTGTGCGTATTCTCTCTTCCATTTGTACTGTAATATTTTTCCCTATATATTTCAGTCACAGCTATTAGTATAATCTGCAATACAGTATTTTTATTTACCAAGTTGATGGAACTTGCACCACAATTCTGGATCCTTCTAAACTTATCTGAGGAGCATAGGCTTCTTTATTTTCAATCTGTGCTGTGTCCACAACCACCTAGCAAATAAAATGAAAATAAAAGGGATTTTAAGAATTCATTCTAGTTATTTTATCACCCCTGCAGTTAAGGTGCAAGAGTCTCACCTCCCTGCCACGCTACAGGTGCAAAAAATAACCAGATAAAAACAAATCAACTCACAAAATCATTGTAAGTTGATTTCTATTTTAATATCTAAAAAAGAGAAGGAATATAAAATTATTAGTTTGATGCGGTAACCTATATTTCAAGGACTTAATTCTTCTTGATTACATACTGTAGTGATGCATCACTACGTAGTTACCAACTGCTTTACCTAACAGCTGGTAGTTATCAATGGCTTCGTATAACAGCCCTTGCATTTGAGAGGTTTGGCGCTATTGCTATTTTAATAGCTCCCAAATACCTATTTATCAAAATATTTTAAATAATTTAACTGCAATGCATGGCATGATATAGATAAGTAGTATTTAGTCTGAAACTTTTCACATAGCTCACAATTCTTAACACCCCCACCCCACCCCCCCTTTTAAGGTTACAAAATCCCACACCAACATTTCTCTGTTCTACCTAACGGAACTATTATTAATTCCCTATTATATAAAGAGAAGAAAAGTGACTGTTCAATTTGTTGAATTCTGAGCCTTCTGTAAGACATCATAAAGATATATGGAAGATGAAAGTCTTGAAAATTAACCTTCTGTCATGAACCTTTCTTTTTATGGAATTGAGAAGGAATGGATTCACTTCAGCTTCATTTAAACTTTAATACCAGTGATAGTACGTTCCATATTTGGTTCATGCTTTCTGTTGTTGTCCAGTCTGCATGGGTTGGCCTTTTTGATCATTTCCATAATTTCCTATTTTGGTCATGCTGAACCAGCAGCTTTTTGGCAGCAGTCAGCAGTTCTTACTTCAGTGACTAGCAGATTAGCTGTACCATTTATCCCTGGAATGGCAAAAGTCCTCCGGTATAAATAAGCCTCGAGGGATATTACTGGCTTTTTTGCAATCATCCTACAGTGGTTCTACTTCTAACTGGTTGTCTACTACTGGTTACAAAGAAATGTGAAATACGAATAATGCTGAGAGTCTCTTCTCTCTCTTGCTTTAACAAAACGATCCAATGACACTTGAACACAATTATTTCCCACCTTTTAGATATTTTAGCATAAGGCCTAAGTTTTCCTCCAGTTGACTGGAGGCATTTGCCCGAGTTTATTCAAACCTGTAAAACATGTCTAAGCACAGTGACAAAACACCATGCTGTTACCCACTCATGAAAATACCTCGTATTTAATAACAGGGCAACTCCATTACTTTTTTCCTTGTATTTGTGCCATTTTAATTGTATGTAATTTGGTAATCTGCAATTCAGCTATATTGCAATTATAATTGGGTTAAGGAGAGATGAACTTAGGAGTGATTTTTTCTTAACTCCCAAGAAAAATACTGTCAAGCATCTCACACCTGTAAGTCAGAATTAAAATTCTGATTTGTGCAGACCTACATCAGCTTCTGGTAGTGGTGCATGGTAGTGCCCATGGTCTGGGCTTTGTTAGGGGTGTTCTGGTGTCCCGTCCCCCATTCCCCCCCCATCTTCCTTTTTTCCCCTTAAAAAAAGTTCTACATTTCTCAACATTTGGTCAGAGTTACGACATCTGGGATCTAAACATTACTAGGAGATTTAGTGCTTCTGCAAATGCATGTTGTTTTTTGCTACAGAAAGATCTACTAGCACAAAAAAGGATGGCTAGAGACCCAGTTAAACCTTCTCTCTATGACCTTGCATGAGGCCAATTCAAAGTTTTATTTCCACTCATCCTCTGAATTCAACTATTTTAATACACGTTTCTTTTATTCAAACATGGAGATTTCTTCAGCTGACCCAAATCTGAAAATACAATTCTTAATATATATGCTAAAGTAAAAACTGAAAAACTGCATTTTAAAAAATGATTTCTTATGTTAAAAAACTGAAGCCTAAAATAACCAAGCAAATTAAGTTACATCTCATTGTCCTTTCCACTCTTAATGAGTTTCTTCTTAAAAGGCAGATGGCAAGATAGGCTAAAGATAGTGAGACTGTCAAGTAATGTTCTTTTTTAAATTTGGCATTTAAATGATAGATTTCCACACAATTCTGAACTAATGCAGACAGCTTAGTTTCTAAAAGCAGTAAACTAAAGACTACGTAATATTGTCCCATGATTCATTTAGCTTAGTTCAACACAAAATAAACTTAAAATAAACACATTCTCCCGTCCCGCCTGGTGGGTGCTTAGAGGATAGCTTCCTGTGCATCAGACATCTATTGTTCTTGTTTTACAGGTGTTTCCTCTCTCATCTCCACCCAAAGAATGCTTTAAAGAAGCAAATTACAATTTCTCATCATTGCATGAGGCTACATACAAGCGTAATTGAATCTTGTAAAAAAATTATGGCACATAGTTTATAAAGAAAAACCTCAATCCTCACACCCTTCCAAATTGTAACAAATCAAAGTGAGAATGAACGAAGGAGAGAAGGCTCGCAAGCATTTTGTCATTTGTATAGCTCATTACTGTGTCTTTGAAGATAGAAGCCTGCTACTTTCAGAACCTGAGGTTCATGCAAAAAATCTTTGGAGACATTCATGATTCAACACAAGTAATATTCCTTGTATCAGTACTGTCATTTGGGAGAATGTATAAGTAAGTTTTATGCTGACAAGTCTCCAAATGTTATGATAAACCTGAAGAATATCAGCACTCTAATTACCAGCAGGTCTAACTAGTTATGTCTAGACTGGGGGACACCAGGAGATTTCCAGACTCCTGAGTCCAAATGTGCCTTGGGCCACTCCCCAAATCTCAGCAGGGCGGGACTTGGGTGTGCCCAACCCTGAAACCCCCTGGAAAGGAAATGGTGGGAGGTGCAGCATCCTCCAAGGCATCCTCATCTAGACACTCAGGAGCCACGAACTCCTGAGTTATGGCACACTCCCCGTAGAGGTGCTGAGAAACAGTTTCCTTCTTGGCTTCACTTCCCGTACCTTGCTGCTGACTCCCAGCATCCTACCACGAACTATGGCAGGTGAAGACACAATCCCACTTAACCATATCCTTTTTTCTAGTTCTGCTTATATTTATTAATATTTAATACATATTTTCCTTGAAAACAGCTAAGTAGAAATTTGATCAATCCTACTATTCCACAGTTGCTTTCTCTCCCTGTAAAGATACCACCTTCTTATGCCTCCCTCTAAAACTTCCTTATACAAAGTGGTTAATGCACTACCATCTCCTATCCTTAAATCCTTGCATCACAGTGAAGTAAGGATCGATAGCAGGTGCACTGCTGTTATGACATTGATGGTCTGTCCCTTTGATTTTAGGCCTTCTTTACATGAAAAGTCAGTTGAATTCCAGTATGGTTTGAACCTACTCCTCTAACAGATATTTAATATTAAGGGAATATCTAATATCTGATATCTAGTATCAAAGGAATGCTAAAGTAGAAGTATCTGACAAATTTATAATTTATCATTCACCGTTATTGAGAACCTATTAATGGTACCAAAAACCATGGTTTAATGAACTAGGACAGAAGGTCAAAGTCACTTAATCAGCTGTGCAATTTGTTTGAAAAAGTGGTATTTGCAAAGTATGTAGCAATATGGATCCTTTCATCAGAAATTACAATAGTTACAAAGTCCTGATGGCCTGCCATCACCTTGAACAAAGAATCAATATATGAATCAACAAGAAGCATTTAGCTCATTGTAGGTTAAAGACAGTTCAAAGAATACTTGACAGAAACTATCATAGGCTACGGTGTACCTTTATGCTTGCACTTCTTTCCTACCCTATTGTATTCTTGCCCCCATTTTATTTGTCCAAATTAAAATTCACAGTAGTCAAAAAATCCTATGCGTCATGAATGAACACTTTATTAAATGAAGAGATTGCAGTAATTAGTTATGGGAGGACAAATGCATTTTCTTATCAGAGTATGTTCCAAGCATCTATTTTTAGCAACTGTTTAGATACTGTAAAATCCATGGGGTTTGTTTCTAAAGAACACATATGTCCACAGCAAGATATTTAATTGCTCCGTCCTCTGTTGGAGACGTCAGGTAGCGTTACTTGGTGCAGAGGACTTCCTGGTTTATGTTGGGCAGGAAACCCAGCTTCCATTCAAAGCAGAGAGGAAATGAAGAAATGGCAGTTTTTAAAGCTAATCTGGGGGGGGGGAAGGGGTGTTTCTTTTTAACATGGTCATCTATAGATTTGAAAATCTTTCTATTTCACTATGAATTAGAAGTTTCATTTCTTGTGTGCTCTCTAATAACGGAGACTACGAAGTAACACAGTACATTCTCCTGTTTCTATCAACTACAGATACCATTCTACAAGGATACATTTTGCTATTAAATCAAGTTAGCTGCAGCGTTAAAAATGGAGAAACACAAAGTAAGACACTGGAAATTAATTTCCAAACTCATTAAAGTATCTAGTTTCTCTTCAGGATGTTTAAGTAGCCCTTTTTTTGCTAAGCCTATTCATAGTCACTTACCAGTCCAGCTTGGCCAAATAACAATTGTACAGCGGTTTTGCAGGCTCCTCGCCAAGTGGAAGGGCAAACCTGATTTAGTACTTCAGTAACAGGAGAGTCATCCCGTGGTGTAAGTCCATTATGGCATCCAGCTTCCTTAATCAACTGCAGCATTGTGTGCTGAAAAAAATAACAAAAACTTTGTCATACGAAACACGTGATTCAGAAATGTTAACACCAATGCTTCCAATATGTATTTATCATTGTTCTACATGTTTTTCAAACAACTATGATGTCTGTTACCTCTGAACAGTCTTGTATAACTAGAAGAGCTCAACTGCAGAACAGAAATATGGAAGACCGTCTCTGCTATTTGGAACACAACATTCCTCCAAAATCATAAACAGTATTTTTGCTTATATTCTTGCAAAATGGTTTGATCATAACTACAAAAAGCACTGCAAAGACAACAGAAAAGCAGCCGTTTGAGCTATGGATTGTTTCAACTCTTTCAGGAGCAAGGGAACGGGCTTATCTAAAAAAAAGTGAAAATGCTGATTAAAATTGTCCAAATTACTTCTGAATGGACATCTTTTCCATTCCTTTATACTGAAAATACAACTAGCTTCTCCACAATTTTAGATTATTTTTAAAAATTTGATTAAAGTTTGTAACAAGACATTAAAAGGAGCTTTGTTACAAAATATTTTTTCAAGTACCTCCCTTAGCACTAGGCTGGGCCAGACTTACTTTGGCACCTAAGAAGATAAAAGCGCTCAAGTGCATCACGTGGTTGGGGCATCTGTAAGGGCTCACTTTCCTCTGCACTTCTTAAGACCTAACCCACCTATTTTCAAAAAGTTCATAGAAGCTTCATTACCTCCTAGACTTCTATGCTTCTCTCAGGTTGGACTGAATTTGCCCAGGTGGTTAAAACGTTATCAGAAGCAGGCACGGACCTACAATGTTATCAACATCTTGTTTCCACAGGAAGTCAGGCTAAAAATACGCAGTTTTAAATACAAGTTTGGCACTGAACTTCTACTGCAGTTGTTCTCTGAATTTTAAGGAGTTCTACTCTTTTTTTCTCTCCCCCCTCCCCCCTTCGCTTCTGTGATTAGATTCAGGGTTATTACCGTTTTCAGCTTCAGGTTTTCTGCTGCAGACTCATTAAAGGATATTCCTTTCAGAAAATGCGATCCTATCTGAACAGGTACAGTGGGCAATTCACACTGAATTGGCTGAGGTGGAGTCTGTCTCCTTCCTGTTTGCTGGGCTTCAGCTTCACTGCAACAGCCCTTAAATATAAAAGAACAGATCAATTAGAAGAAATAAAGACATTAGAAAATCCTAGTATGAGTCCAATTTTTTTTTTTTTAAATAGTTATTTTCAAGGTGCGGAGGGATGAAGGAGAGAGCAGGTTTAGCAGATCCTACCTGAAGACTTGCTTCAATAGCTTTTGGGTTCAAGTGGAAGCCGGCCTTCATTGCATATTCACAATGGCCTAAACTCTCCAAAGCCACTTTGTAAGCCTGACAAAAAGTTGAGATAGCACAGGCATATCAGCAAGTAAGCAAGCACGCAGTCCTTGTGCCTGGATACATATATAAGAACTGTTACATGGATTTACCCTACTCAGTTCTACGGCAGACACACGTTCATCATTTAAGATTCCAACACTGTAATTGTCAAATACCTCATGGCTGCCTGTGGTACATTTTTGTGCAGTAATATTCTCCTTCCTTGGCCCACTGACTGTACTACATGCACATGAAAGCAGCAGACTTTAAAAATTCACCTGCAAAGCGCTGTCGATTTTCACGTTTAGCTCTTTGAGCTGATGTTCAGGGATTGCCACACTCTGGGAGCAGAAAAGTTGCTGAACTTCAATTCCTGCCAAACATCCATCACAGCCTCTTTCTCGCAGTCGAGATGTGGCCTGTAATGTAAAATAAAAATCCAGGGTAAAGAGGTTCAACATTAAACCAGGACAAGCTTAATTAAATTTAAAGGAAGAGCAAAAAAAACCCCACAGAGTTTAAAACATTATAAAGGAGACGAGAAGCAGCACCTGGTGGAAAGGATCTGGAGGAGTTTATTTATTATAACTTATTAAACCTCTACTGCTACTTTGAAAGTACAAATATCATGTAATTTGTACAGCATATAGGTGTTGGCTAGCAACTTAATTCAACATTGTTTGCTGTTACTATTTCAGCTCCCTCTCAGGACTAAGGATCCTGTTACACAGGCCACATGATGACTGTTGTTACCAGAGGAGGGACTTACAACTTCAACATAAAGGGTATTACTTGCCACAGAAACCAAAGATACATTTAATCATGTGTACAAACACTCCTGTGTATGTAAGAAGATATATTTTATAAAATTAAGCGTGATTACTGTGGTGCAATTTGAGAAGAGCCACACAAGACTGTAAGATCAACTTAGCACAGCAAGAGAACAGCTTTATGTAATACGATTTTGAAAAATAAGAAATACAAAAAGCCAAATATCTAGTTTTAACTGTAAAATATTACACGACTGAGCAGGGTAAAACAAATAGAAACCTACTCTCAACTGCACTTAAGGCCTCAGATATGGCTTATTTTTCAGTCTAGGAAGGAGTCTTGCTCTAAAGCAGGATGTCCAAATTGGGGATTTTTGGTACTACGGACAGACACATTGCTCGCCTCATTGACACATACAAAATCACTGCATTTTCCAAGTGAAAAAATCTTTAAAAAAGAAAAATAGTTTTGAGCTACTGACAAAGTATGATCTTTAACTTTATTCTGAAACAGCAGTGTATATTCTCCTGCCAAAGAGGCTGATTTTATATGGAAATAATGGATTGCCTTCCACTCCACAAAGTAAAAATGTGGAAATATTTCAGCATTTCAAATCTCCCTTCTATCAAAATGACTTGTATATTGATCTATCTACAATTGTAAGAGAGAGAGCGATTTTATTTATTTACAGAGCACAGATTTTTCTTATGTTATCCTAAAACCCCACACAAATACTTCAGATTAGTTATTTTAGTCAATCATAAAAATTGAGAAGTTTCTTCTATTGTTATTCTGGAACTAGGGAGAATCTGTATTTTTCTCTTCTCCTCTGTATGTTTAATAAAGGATTTGATTAGTGTAATATTTGTACTAAACTCTATTTCAAAACATAAGTTTTATTAACAGGAATAGTTGAAGTGGGCTGTTAAGGAGGTAAAAAAGAAAGTTAAGGTCCCAGATTCTGCAAACCCAAGTTTAATTTTAACCACATTTTAAACGAACTTGATAGCAATTGCAGGGCATTTCTAGAAACTGTAACACAGTTTTAAGGAACTAAGTATATTAAACATAAAATTAACTATTTTTATGCAAAAGGAATAAAGCTATACCAGAATTAGACCTGTTACGATTATCTGTAATACACCTAAAGCACTCCCAAATCCTTATTTTATCCAGTGAAATAAATTTATGCTGCAGTAAAAACTACAAATAATTCCTCTGCATTCATAGTTCTAACAGACACTTGTTTGCTTTCATATATCTTGCAGATGTTAGTTGATAAATGGAAACCGTGACAAGATTTCCAGTCAAAATGATTAACAAGCCTGTGGTGGGCTGCCAAATTAGACTTCAAAAGCACATGCTCCAAGTTACTTTAAGGAAACTATGCACTCAGCGTCTGAATCCATTTTGATCTATCAGTCTGCAGACTTCAATAGTGCAAGGGAAAGCAAAAAAGCTCATAAAACTAACTTTCTTTGTAAAGTACTTTTTTCAGCAGGAAAAGTAAGGATTCCACAGACAGCAAGCGTTTGTGAAAATACAAGTCCAGAGAGTGGTACCTTTCAGTAATACGATTAACATTCCAACAACTGATGGATCAAGCAACATCAAGCTTAACAGCATGAAGACAAAAAAGTGTTAAAAGTTACCGTAAAGATTTTAAGTCTAAAATAGAATCCATGCTCAGAATTTAAGAGAAATAGACATTATCTAAATTATTTTTCATCAAGATTTTGCTCTGTTTTTGCAAAGGCTTGTTGTATGCTTTTTTTTTTAAATTCCCTCTGCCAAACCACATTTGAACATTGTTAATTCATTACTAACAACAAAAAGCTGTTTCCACTGTTTGTGTACTCCTTATATACAATCGTATCAAAGATAACTACACAGGACAAAGATAATATAATCACCATATAGGTAAAACAAGTTTTAGCATCTGAAACTAACTGCACCACGTCCCCCCCTTCAAATGTAGCATGTCTTTAAAATCAGAGATTTAACTTCCTTTATTAGGGCATCCAGCCTGAATCTAGGTTTCACTAAATATAACTGCCATTTCACTAAATATAATGTCACTACAGCAAGACCTCCGTACCTCTGCTGCTCCTCTCCATGATCTTATTGCATCTTCTAGCTCATTTGTGGGGCTTAAATTTGAGGCTCCAGCTCCACTAACGTTCTTTCTCTCCTGAGCTACAGCTTCAGCAAAGCAAGAGTGTGCCACTGGCTGGACCTTCTGCAAAGCTTGTGACAGAAACTGAAAGTGGACCTGCATCACCGTCAAGAAACATCGCCCAAGTACCTGCAGGAGAAGAAACAAACCAGTTTCAAGCAAATAGAAAATTCCATGGAAGTTTCCCTTCTTCCTTTTTGTTCAGTGTTTGGGGTAAGGAACTAAGTTACTCAGATCTTTTTTTATTAAAATAACACTTTAGATCATAAATAACACATGATATTTAACCATTTACTTAAAATAAGGTAAACAGTGAGTGAGCATTGGTTTCTATGAATTAATGGGAGATGAGACTGATCCCACGTCATTTTTACTTCTGCACTCAAGTTATGGTTATTTGAAGAATGAAAAGCTTGTTAAGTTACTTAGCAATATCGAGCACATGAAACAATACAAAAATGGGAGTAGCATATTATCACAAGGACAAAGTCAACAGCAAAACCCACTTGCACAGAAACCTAGCTGAATTTATGCTAAAAAAAAAAAACAAAAAAAATCTGAATAATTTTAAAACATCATAAAAATCAGAAAAGTTTCATCTAGCAGTTTATCTTCCAAGCAGAGCAATAATCAGTAATAAGCATGAAAAACATTTCGCCACATAATACAGTGGCAACACGGTGCCATTTTTAGAATATAACAGTGACTGCAGAGTGCATGCACAAAGTTGCAGTCCTGTCACTTGCATTGTCTGATGGGAACTGCTAACGCTGGCACAAATCTTCTCTTCAGAATATTTCACTGAAATGGGTCATGTAATACTCGCTCGGAAAGCCCGAGGAAAGGCATGGAAGCGAAGGGCTGCCAGTCCCTCCCCGTACTCGCTGGGCTGAGGGCAGCACCAGCATCGTGCCAGGGAAGGGGTGCCCACCTCTGCCAGCCGGAGCTGCGCTCCGCATCCTGGACCTCTGTCCCTGCATGTTTCCATCACCCATTTATCCCCCTCTCTCATAGCAAAGCTAATGAGAATTATGATCGAAGACAGACATATGCCTCAGCCACTACAAGCAAAACAAAACAGGTCACACAAACTGAGTGTTTAGGTGCAGCCATCACATGTGGAAGAACAGACAGGAGTGCAACCATCCAGAAAGACAACCTGGAGAGCAAAGCAGCACAAACAGGAGTGCTCCGTCTGCCTTCAGGGCCACGCTCTCCTACGCAAACGAAAGCTTACTACAAAACATAACTAGAACGCAGCAGAGAAGCAAGTATTTTCCAAATTACTGTAGAAAGTATTTAAAAGCTATTCAAAGTGTTTTGTTTCTTTTACAGAGTTTGTCACACAAAGTGGTTTAAAATGTATATTTGACTTTGATTTATTAAAAAAGACTCAACTTGAATTCCATTTTAGGAATAATTCATAAAATACACGGATAATGTACAAAGCCATCGTGCCTTGGAGCAAATAAATCATCTGGCTTATTTTCAGCTACATTCTTCTGGAATAAAAATATTCAGACACAATGATCTTACTGGCAAGACTCTGTAGTCACACGAACAGTTATATGCATTAGCTATCTACTTCAGAAGAACCAGTGGTGGCAATGCTTTTTTCCATTGCATCCGGACTCCTTTTGACATTCCATTCTGGTTCAATCACTTCCCTCCTTTGTACAAGGCATAAAATTAAACATTTTTGGTACTTTGACTGACCTCTGAAAGTGGAGTTCGCCTTATTAAAAAAGCAGTCAGCAAATGATAAAATGAATGAAACACCAACTTTCCTGGCTACAAGATTAGAAAAATTTATAAGAAAACTGCAGGAAAGGACAACTGGCGGTCTGAATATTTCTGTGCATGAAGAATGCAGTTCTCAGGGGAAGAAGAAACTAGGACTCCTTAGGAATTTCAAGCCGATTAAGTTTCAAAGAATATTTAAGGTACAGAGGTTGAAGTTTCCCCTGCCTGGGAATAATGCACAAAATAAACAAATGATTTAGTTTTTAAGTGGCAGCACACAACATTCCTACTATAATTTACAATGTTAGACAGTAAAGATAAATAGTAACATCTGCTTTACTGAACTTCTATTTTGTTTGAAAAATAATCTATTTCAGTCTTCCTCAGAAATGGTTTTAACTGCTTAAGTAAAATCGAAGTGGTAGAGGATTTCTGCACTGCTAAACACTCACTGCAAATGCCAAACTCACTTTGCTTTAAAGTTCACTTCTTGAGGATTTTTCTTCCAAAGAGCTGCACCTGTCTTAACTGTGGGAAAGAAGTACGACCACCACCAGTTTAACAAATACAGCCAGGGTTGGCCAGCAGTTACCGAAGTGTGTAAAGCAATAAACTAAATCTCTGTTGTGAAATCTGCAGAACAATATTAGCATATGGATGTGGGTTTTTTCACAGTTAGAGACACCACCATCTCTTTTGAGATTATTTTTCCCTGTTTTCCCATGCAGAAGTGTTTGACTCTCCTGCTTTAGACCATAATAAGAACTAACTAAAACCTAGAGACTATGTAGTAATTAAAGATTAATTGGAATCATCCCAGGTGTCAACTAGTAAGTTTTTCTTAGTAGTGGTTGTGTTTTCTTAAACAATTTCTTAGAATCGTTTATATTGCATATACAATGAGGTCTTCAGCTTGCAAGCTTTTTGTCCCAAGAAATACAGCTCTAGCACCTTGACTTCCCTAACCCGTTACCAGGCAGGACAGCTATCTATCTCGGCCGCTGAATAACCTTACCTAAAGGTAACGTCTTCCTGTTTAGGCAGTTGGAAGCAATGCGACTTTTTGGGGAGGTCTCACTTCAGACTTCCTTGACTCTGAAACAGGTGACGAGTTTAATCAAACTGGTTACATACAAACAGGAGCCTCAGGTGGAGACGCAGTGTTAGGTTACTCTGTCCCATATTATCCTCCTAACGGGGGCACACAATCAACTTCGGAATATTTTGCTGGACAAAGTGCACACATAAAATTGCCAGATTTCATTGCTAAACAGTGATGCCATGCAAATTCCCTGGCAAGCAAATCCTATACAACAGATTCTTTAAAACAGAACACAACCACTAATAGAGTTAGCAAATAACCAGCGTCAGTCTTCCAAACTTGATACAAGCACTGACCTGCAGTTCCAAGTACCATTTTATGTAGTGGAATTGCTTTTTTTTTTGGCTATTTCCCTAAACAAACAAAACCCTCAAAAACCCAAAACACCGCAACATGCTTATTCAGTGGTTTCCTACTACCCCCATTTTCCTTAACAGAGTTCTTAATGGCTTTGGTAACGATAAGCCCTGTGCACAACCTGTCCACCCACTGAAGAGACCAGATTAAAATAGCAATATAATGAAGTTAACAATGAGGTATGACTCAAACTGGTGTACCAGGTTATGAGATAACCTCCTTTCCCACGTATTACTGAAAGTGGGCAGAATATTACTCATTTTTACTATGTAGCAATGCCCTGCAGTTCGGAAGAGTGACCTCATGACCAAAACACCTCCAAGGGAAGACACGATCCTGCTCATTGAAAAAGAGTCACCTGCAAGATAAACTAGATTCCAGCAGAAGTTGCACCTTTACATCTACAGTATTAGGAGACACGGGCTACCTGACAGACTCGTTTCTGCTAACAGTCAACCTAAAAGCCCAGTAGTGATAATCTGATATTGACAGCTACTAAAACACTAACTACAATTTAGCAAAAAAGCATTTAAGTGTTAGGCATTTTAAAAATAAAAAGCAGCAATTAAAATGTAATACAAAATATTTCTAAAGACAATGCTAGCAGATCTGAGAGCAGACCATGAGATTATAGACCAAGACAAGAGTACAATGTCATTCCAGCAAGCCATAGCATTTTCTATGGATTTGAAGCAGCTTTTTGCTACTAACAGTTCCTCCACTTTGAAAAGTCTAAAGCCAATCCCTGCAAATCACAGGAAAGATAGTATTTTAAAAAAACATTTAAATTGGGCTTTACAATGTTTGCTAAGAAAAGCCTACATTTCATATTTACTCAGACTTTTTTGTCCCACAAGCTTCTTGTTCAAAAATCTTCAGTTATTTTATGCACATAAAAGCCAAAAATTATCTCCATTTAACACAAAACAGAGCGTCCAAGTAAATATCCTGTGCCCGTTCATGCTTCCCTTTTGTTTAGGAAGGCAACATGTACATCTCTGTCATTACTACCACTTTTAAGACAATACACAAGCTCCGTGTAACTAAAACAAGATTCATTCTTTGTATTTTGCAGTACTGAGGCTGCTGCAAAGCTTCACAAAAGATGAGGAAATACACAAACTTTTTTCCAGTCTTAATTTTTTTTTTTGCCCCACAGGATTTCCTTTAACGCTTTTATTAACAGAAGTACAGTTTTACTGCATTCTTCCAGCTTACGAAACTTTAATAACAGATCTGGAAAACTTAACATAAAACACACTCTTGTTCCCCCTGATTTCCTGTTCCTCACCCATACAGGCACAAAACACCTGAGAATTCAAAGTTTTTTGAAAGGGGAAAAGGAAAGGCAGAAACTAAAAATCAACATTTGCATTTCTGAAATTAAGAAACCTTGGAAAACTCCGTCACCAACACTTTGATCAAGAGAAGTCACCTTCTTACATATCTTAGCAGACAGCTCTGAACTAGCAAGCTCTGTTCTGCTAAAAAAACAATAAATAAATTAAAAACCTCACCCACTGCTGCTACGGTCCAGGTTGCACAACATTTTTAGTCCAATTCCAAGTCAGTGTATGTTTATAGAACTTCATATTTTCTTGACATTGTTTTCCCTGGGGGCTAGAGCCCACTACATTAGATAAAAACGTGCAGCACTTCAGAAAAGCTATAGCTCTCTCCTAAATTTCTAAAGCCAAACCTGCTCTGCTCGTATTTTTCATTCTTCCTCAGAACATACAGCCTTTGTTGTACATTTTCCTTAGCTGGGCTCATGCATAGAAAAAGCCTGATTCTCATGTCCTCATGAATTTGGGGTTCTGTCCTCCCACCCCACCACGAATTACAACTCACCTCCCGCTGCTTCCGTAATACCAGACTCCATCCCTCAAGTAAGAGGCTCTGGGATACCTCTTCATAGAATACTGCTGAGCTGCCACCCAGACATTCGACCATCTATCAATTCTTTCTCAGGCAGAGTTGTAAGTTCTTTCATCATCTACTAGAGAAGCTGCAAAAGCAACTTCAGATATTACTGTATTTCCCCTCTTGTATTTTCCAAGGAAAAAAGTACACTGCCTCTCACACTCTTTTCCCCTCATTTCCCCTGGTCAGTGAACTCTGATGAAGTCAGGCAAGCCCTTTATATTTTTCTGCTTCCATTGTGAGTTTTTTAATCCTGCTGGTAGTTCTATGAAATGTTAACTTTCCTATAGATCAGGGAAAAAAAACACACCACACTTTTTTAAATTAAAATTTCAGCATAAATAGCTCAGTCTTCAAATCACAGAAAAGCAGAGTAGGAGAGGCTCTCAAAAGGTCATCCTACTGTCCTAAGCAAAGAGCAATTTCACCTGGGTCACTTTTGCTAGATGCAGGTTTAACCTGTTCTGTAAGTTCTTCATGACGGAGGCTCCCTACCCTTTGTAGCAATACACGTCAGTGCTTCACTAACATTACAAAGTATTTCCACAACATCTAACAAGAATCTTTCCTTCTGAAATTTAAGTTCATTACTTCTTGCTCCACCTTACACGAACATGAAGAACAGAACACTGCCATGTCTTCTGGCAGCTTCTTACATACCTGAAAAATTCTGATTTTCCTTCTTAGTCTTCTCTTCTGTAGAGTCAGTCTTGTCAATTTGTCCTCTGAAGTCCTATGTCCTGGATGTCTGATTACTCTTGCTACTCTCCTCTGGTGTCTCTCCAGTTGCTCACTATTTCTCTAAGTGCAACAGCGGTGGTGCATGGGTGCACCGTTGTGTTTAAGGCCATAATAACCAAAGTGAAGAGAGTTGAATGCTTATTTCATGGTTCTTGCAGGTTATAGTCATGTTAAATACATGACAACTGCCTCTTTGCACAAGAGCAACAACATTGATTTATTATCTGCAACCGCACAACACTGACTCCTACTCAACATACGACTACCATAAGCCCTAGAACAGTTCTTCAGAACTGCTGCCCAGTGGGCTCCACTTGCAAGGCTGAAAATTTCTATTTAAATATTGTAACATTCAGTTTTCCCCTCTGAATTCCATCCCAACTGGAAAACTCATTTGTTCAATTCAAGATTACTTTTAATTCAGCAGGTCTTCCAGCATACTTGCATCACATACTTTCAAGTCACTGACAAACTTAAATATATTCTCTACACTGACCTCTACCAAGGTCCATTTCGACAGTGAGCAACTGATAACTGCTTCCTGGGCACAGTCATCCAACTTGCCCATATACTTAAGCCATCTAAACCATGCACCCTGGCTGACTTCTAAAACAACCATTGAGTCAGTGTCAAATCCTTAAATTTTGCTGGTTCTTAAGCACAAGCAGAATGCAATGCTTGTCTCATTATGCAAAAGTTCCCATAAATCTTTCATATTGACTTTTTTGAAAGCTTTGTGCAAGATGCACTTTTAATTAAGAAAAGGTATAAGAAAAGTACGATGACAAGTTGTCGATTTCCACAAGATACGCCTAAAAAGAAAACCAAGCAATCCAGCTGTTTTGCCTGCATTCTCTTGACATTTGTTCCTACCATAGAGCTGCCTGGTGAAGACAGCACTGCAGGTGCACATGGAGCTCAGGAACAAGGGTTAAGTCTATACAGGTAAAGCAGGGACCAAAGCAAGTTTCTCTACCTTTGCTTTAAGCTGGCAGGACGTGCAGCCAACTTACGCAAACAATGCTTTGCTTTTGCTCACGAACTCCACTCACTGCTGAAGAAGCACTCTCCCCACACAGTGTGGGACAAGGTATGAAGTAACACCTAGAATTGCTTGACTAGGTTATAAAAGCAGTATACAGACAGTTGCCAACACTTTGCAAGACAGAGTTTCAAAGTCCACAAAAAAACCCTAGAAGACAGGTAGTGCTTCGTATGTTTTTCTTTTTTTAATCAAAAAAAGTCTTTCAGCATAGGTATTATCAAGGTCTTTAATTACATAAACTCACACTGATTTTTAAATTTAAAAAAAAAGATATTTTTTCCTACAGTCTTAGCTAAACATAGTGATGTTATTAGATTGTTTTCAAAAATACCAGTCTACAGAAGACATTTATAACAAATATATAGCCAATCTTACTTCATTCTATACTAAGTATAGAACACTGAAAACTGTCAGTCATATTTCTCACTACAGTTATGTACTACAAATAGTGTTCTACTTAACGACTTCATCCGTAAGCTGTGCAGTTATAGAAAGCAGATAATGCTTGATAAGCAAGTGTGTATAACATTCATCCCTACAAAGTTACCTGAAATCTAAATAAAAAATAAGAGAACTCAAAAATAAGTTTTCCACTCAGGATGGAATTCTGTAGGAATAACTTTGCAAATACTCCTGTAAAGAAATATGTCAAAACACAAGGAACTACTTAAACCACCAGGGATTTGTATGTGATTATCACTTAACTATGCCCATTACATAATTAAGACATTTACTACAGGAGAAATACCCAGAAATACCCAGCCAGGCACGATGAGAGTTGGGGATCCTCTTTTAACTTCAAAACCTCTGAATTCTGACTGTTGGGCACTTGCTGCCAGCATATGGAAATTATAGAAAAGTCATGACAAATTTTTACAGCACAAATCTCTCTAACATGTATTTTCTTTTTAAGCACAACAACCCAAAAAGACAAAAATGTATTGAAGAGTGATAAAACATTATTTTACACAAATTTCGATCATTAGTAAACTAATACGCAGTTTTACACAAACACTGATGACAATACGCCGCTCACAAGTGTTCAGGTTTCCCCTCAGAATGGATAATACTAAGCAAAGTATAGGTTAATTTAGAATATGATGGCTTAATATCGTTAGAAATATTAGCTAACATAAAACAGAAAATTGTTTAAAACTTTTATTGAGTCGGTTTGGAGGGGCAGGGTGTTGGGGTTTTTTTTTGTTTGCATTATTATTTTTAAACTAAGCATGGTTTCCCCAAAGAAGAAAGAGGTTGTTGGATTGCTGGTTATAAGTTTAAATCATATAGAAGATTACCCATTTAGAATTATATAGGTAGTACAATTTAATTATAACTCATCTTTCTTATTTCATGAAATCTTTAAATAGAGTCAGACATACCTAATAAATACCTAATTCAACATAGTTGGAAGTCAGGCACTGCAAATGACTTAACACTTTCAGGAAGAAAACATAACAAACGAAGAGTTTCTCTTTTTACCAGCATTGCCCACAAATACAAAGCAAGGCAGAGTGAACTTTTGGTGTAGAAGGGATTTTGAAGAGAAGTCCAATTAGGAAGGAATGATACAAATTCACATGCAAAACAGTATCCCCCAAGGTAACTTACCTCAATGTCTTGTAGGCTGAACTCTTTTTGATCTTTAAAGTTTGCAGCTCCTGCACTCAGTTCCATCAGCATTTTTGCTATTTCTGGTTTTATTGCTGCTGTGAGTCGACTCGCTGCTTCCATGACATGTTCCTGCACGTCTTTCAGTTGCATAGCTGCCTTAGAATAGTGCGAGTTCCTAAATACACTGCTGAAAAGGTCTGTAAGGAAAGTGCTCGTACGGCAAAACACGTTGAGTGCATCCAGGTATTTGGAGATTCCCTGCTGGATGTCTGCGATCGGAGTAGTGTGGGACACAGGGTGGTTGCAGCTGCCCGCAGCAGCTGAGGAGACCAAAGGGGATGCTGGGGTTGTAGATGCCAGCGGTGCGCTCAGGGTCCTGCCTAGCTCAGGCATTTGATACTGCTGGTGTTGCTGCACTTTTTGCTTGGACCCGCCAAGCAAAAAGCGCCGCTTATAGTCCATTTTGCTTTCTTGTGCACTACAGCAATACATAAGTGAGTGCTTGTCCAAAGATTTCTTGAATTAACAATCACTTGTCAAATTCCTTCCTCAAATATATAGTTATGTACAGTAACAGTGGAGGACTGTGTACATAGGTTTCACAAAAGGCATTTCAAAAAGGCAAGCGTCTGTATAATCTGTATCAGCAGTGAGAAAGGCAGCAGATTTGCTGACTTCGTATGTTCAGTGTTCAGTGCAGCCCTGCTGCAGTTATAAACTGTACTCAAAAAGCAAGCCGAAGTATCTTAATAATGTTATGTCTCCTGCTTGGTATTCCACTCTGCACACAGAAGAGCAATGCTGGAGCAGAGAAGTTATCACCTATGATTTCTTTGTGAGCATATTATTGTCACTTGCTGTTAAGTCTACAAAAGTTACTTTTGTCAATGCAAATAACAGTGTTAGAAGCAATACCTTAACACAATTTTCCCATTAGTAATATCAGGAAAAGTGGAGCAAACCACCGATCAACAGCGATTATAAAAGCAGTGCAGAGGCTCCTTCCTTGAAAAAGCAAATCCTTATGTCAGCAGATCAAGTATCTTCAAATGTCTTGACAGATCCAGTCTGCCAAATTAGTTTACTTGTAGCGTCTCTTCTAGTACTGGAGGGGAAAAAAAAAATGTGGACTCTGTTTACAGAAGACTTTGCAAGTATAAGCTATTAAAAATTAGTGTTTATTATTGCAAGCCTTCTTCCCCTTTCCGTGTTTGTTGAGGTAGTTGTTTCCGTTGTAACATTAAGAAGTGGTGCTTCCAGCCTGCATTTGCCCTCAATTGTAGACTCAGAACAAAAATGCACAAATGTATTTGTAAGGCCTCTAGGTCATTTCCTGTGAAGGGAAAAAAAAATGTTTAAAATCTTATGGAACAATGAGAAGGTTTAAGATTTTAACTCCTGCAGTGTCCTGGTATATATCTCTAGGCATATGTTGTGAACAATACGCAAGATCAAAAGGAATGGAGTGTTGCACTGACAGTTTAAAAGGCAGTTACAAGTTGGTGTCATCCTATTACTAAAAACTGCTGAATATTTTCTTATTAATTCTCCCATCCTAGACTGTCAAACTTAAGACTATAGTTAATCCCCGGTGCAACCCTTATACAGTTAATAACAGTGGAAGGCTATTAATGCAGAGCTCGGGGAGTTAATCATCTTTTCTAACCTCATCCTTTTTGAATAATTTAAAAATTAAGTCAATGAAAGCTTTTTTCATGCAGCATAATTTATGGCAGAAATCTGAGACTCCCATTCATTTTAATAATTTACTAAATCAACAGGTACAGGTCCTTAGTTTTTTTCAGTACAACAGCAGACAAATCTGTCTATATCCTAACTGAGATTAGCTGAAAAATACAACATACACATCCCATTTTAAATGATGGACAGCATCTATCATATGCAAGATGTTATATGAGGCAGAATTGCCTAACAGATTGGCCTTAAATAACATTCTCACCAGACACAAAAGTAGGGAGGAAATACAGCTGCTAGTACTGCCCTGCTCCTACTAGCAAACTCTGGTGCAGCTGGAGAGCCAAGAGCACCTTCTTGAAGGCAAACAGAGCCTGAGCCGTGAGAAAGGGTCAGTTTGCAGCAGGAGACGTTCAATGCCAGGCTGGAGGAACTGGAGCTTCTGGAAAAGGGTATGAAGATTTTTAAGCCCTTACCCTTAGCCAAACACAGCCCTTAACTGGACAGGGCTTGGCATCTCATGATCATGTTTACAGATTGGAGTCATATATCCATACAATGGGCACAGTTATCCTAGGAGTTCATTTACATATCTTTACAAATATTTTATATAAATACACACACATATATATTTATACACGCGTGTGTGTGACAAGAGATTTCTAATTTTTTTTTATGCACTATGAATTTATAGCTTGTTAATTAATCCCACCTCAATCAATCATCTTTCCTTCCTCTGTGCCGGAGTCAGAGCTTCATTGACCTAATTACCTCTTATCCCACCAGCTAAGTTAAGGTGGGAAACCCCATACCAGTGTCCTGAACAGGTAACTTTCCTTGCTTTGAGAGAAACGTTTTATTTCTTCAGAATGCAACAGACACTGATTAACAATGTCAGGACATTATCAGAAGGAAAGTATAATGTAGAGAAATACAATTTGTTCAATCAGTTTATCTTGTCCTAGCTATACGTCACGCTTTAGGCCCTCTCTCCTCTCCTACGCATACACATAACTGTCAAATAAGGACATTCTTTTCCTTACTGCAGCAATTGCAACATACAAGGCTAATATCAAACAGTAACTCATAACAGGGTTTTTTCCCTTTTTCTTCTTAAAAGAATAATCCAGATATAACAGGAAGAAGCCCTCTAATTCAACAACAAAATGTTCCTTTAGCTATTATATTTGAGATATGAAACCTGTATTAATATTGTCAAAATGGTTGGGGAATAAAGATTTTATCTTCAGTCAAAATTTCTTATTTCCACCTGTCTGAAGAAACAAGATACCAATTCATTCACATAATGTGTTTTGATACCTATGATACAAAAATCCCACAGATAAAGAAGCGGGCAAGACATAGCAGGACAAAACAACATATAGAGCCTGATAGTCTCACACCCACTAAAACAACAGACACAGAAGTTTTTCAGGAAGTCATTGCTGCAGATGGTTCTGCTTCTGAGATCTAGAGTAAATATTCTTTTGTATTCCCACTTTTTAAAACATGATAAACAGAAAAAACACAGCAGAAATTCCCACATGGACTTCCACATCTCTTATTAAAGTACTCTAAGATGATTACTTTCTTTCTTATCTATTTTATACTTCTCTCAATATTCACATTGAATGTGTCAAAATGCAATAAACCCATTAAAAATGGAATTTTCTAGGAGGTCTTGATACCATATGCATAGCTGAAAGTATTTTTCTTCTTGCTTTACAGGATATGGTGCCTTACAGTGGGAAGCATCATTAAATTTGTTTTCTTGATTGCATATAGATGTAGATGGAACAAGAGTTGGTTAATTTATATGCATTGTATAAGTAAATTGGTGATTATTTTCCCTAAATAAACATGAATTTCACATTGCAGAGGAACTTAAGAAATGATCATGAAACATCTAAATGTTAATTAGTCCCAAAAGTAGAAAAAGCTAAGAAGGGGTTTTCAAGCTATACAGCACTGAATTAGACAATCATATTAGAGATGCACTACAATTTGGTGGTTCTGATTACACACTGAGCCTTTTAGGATCAAACTAACACACTGAACTGATCATTTGAAACAGTCTGATATTTGACCAATACATAGCAGTGCTACATCCTAAAAGAACATAAATGTAATGAATAGAAAAAAATGGTGTTTTCATATTTTCTACAGCTATAAACAAACATGATAAATCATTGCGTTTTACGTCTAGACAATTTCATAGTCAAACCTGCAGGTACTTACTCAGTTCTTCAACTTCAATATTCCCTTGTAATAAAATCAACACAAAAGCTTACAGCGGACAGCTTATATCTTCAGCATCTAAAGAGATACTTATTTCGAGAGAGGAAAGCTACAGTTCTCAACACTTCTCAACACTAGGCATGTGGCTAATGCTACATGTCTTATGTACAACTTTCTACAATGAGATCTCCAACATGCTATGTACAAAATAAACATTCTTCCTTTTGCATCTTTTCCTGAAAAAGTGAAGCAGAGAATGTTCCCACGCTCTTCCCTCCCTTCCCCAGTGCTACAGTTCCCGTGCTCTTGGTGCATGGACTAAAAGTGGGGGCTCCATATTGTAACTATAGGAACTTTATGCCGGGGTTGGGGGGGGAGGGGGGGAAATATCAAAGCATTTCGTTCTAGTGATACAAGAACAGCATGTTATCAGTCCAAAATATAAACCCTAAGCTTGTACTTCACTTTGCAGAAAACAGAAATATTCACAGAAATCAAGTGTAGAAAGTATCAAAAAAGTTAACATGCCACAAATAATTTTATTCCTTCTTTTACGTAATGAAGACCAAAACAGTGTCATTCATATACTATTAAACATTACAAATAGAACTAATATATAGTATAAAAACAAGCTCCACACTGAACACTATCCTGTTGAAAGCTGTAAAATGCTACTGAAAAAGCTCACCACATTGTTTATGTTCTTGCTTTAAGGAGTTAATGCTATAGTTAAGGAACTGCTACTAGTTGGAACTATTTGAACTTCCACTGAGAATCAAGCAGACATCTGCATGAGTTGCTCTAAAAATGGCCACATTTGCATATAGGGGAAACAGAAATTGCATGGAAATGAGTGCATATGCAAATCAAGTTCACTATTCTTTTTTTAAATGCAACATCCAAATTTTTTTGCTTAGAAAATACTCCCAATTTTCTGGGAAGTATCTCCAACTTCACAGATTGCAAGAGACACAAATTAACAGGGAAGACTTTCAGACAAATGGAATTTGGCACCTCCCAGTTTCTGTTTTGGACCAGCAACAAGGGGTCTAATCCCCCATCCATCCCGTTTGCGATTCCCCCGCTAGAAGAGGAGGCAACTTTTTTCCCTGAATCAACACAGGAAATCAAGCAGAGGAAGCAGTGAGTAAAACGTACAAGTCTATCACTAGTTAGTTCAGTTACACAATTACCCATACTGTCAACTTCCTTCCAGCCAACTTCATTTACCATCTACACGAATGCTTTGCAGGCCATACTGGTTAAAAATTTTTTTATCAAAAAAAAAAAAAAAGATTTTTCATGCTTTAAAAAGGGTTCTGATCTCAACTTTAAAAACTGCTTGCAAACGTGTTCTTTATTAATACTGTTGTCCTTTCAGTGACTGTGCAATATGAGTAAGATGATTCAAAATACCTGAGCTAAATTTTTTGAAAGTAACACTTCCAGATATTGTACGTTCGGTTTAATTTCATGAGATACAGATTCCAAATCTCGGGATTAACTTAACATCGCAAGCACCATTCACGTAAAACAATCAAACGTAAAAGCAACTAATTAATGTCGCAAAAAAAGTAACTCCAAAAGAAACGACCCAGAACAGCCAGACTGCTTACTAGGGAAAAGCCTGAACAAACAAAGCCTACTGCAAGGCCAAAAGGTCAGCAAGCTGCTAGAGCCAAGAGTCTCCTGTCGAGAACACACCAATTCCCTCACACATTTAGTTACACAAATCTTGTGCAAATCCAAAACTTACTCCACTATGAAAGGCATCATTCCACCTTCAAGTTCTGCTGTCACTAATGTGTACATCAGATCCATCACCTGGCCACGCCACCCAAAGTCCAAACATGGATACCTTAAAAAAATAAAAACATCCCAAATGGTCTTCTGAATAGCAAACTGGGAGCAGAACGGCAAGGGAAGCCCATATGCTATTTCCTGAAGACCAGCCTTGCACTGTCTCTACCACTAGCTAGCTCAGAACTAAAAAAGTTACCAGCCAAGGCCCAAGCAACATCAATTTGTGTATCGGCACCTCGCAACGCAACTACAAACGTCCTGGCCAAGGAAACCGAGTGGCCTAAAGCAGGGATCCCCGGCTGGGAACGATGTCCGGCTGGAACCCAAAGCCGAGCGTGCAATAAGACAAGCTCTGCTGCTTTGCTCACATTAAGCCCCACACTGGCAAGGGCGAAGGCAAGGAGAAGACGATAGGAAAGACAGAGGAGACAACAGTTGGGATTCTGGAGAAGGCAGGACTGAGAGGCCCAACTACACCAGTAGTCTACACGAAAGCACTGACACAGTACTTAAACAGGAGAAATGGAAAGTTAGTCCCAGATAAGGGCCTTGTAAAGACTGTACCAGTGTGCTCAAGGCACAAATGAACCACACCAGATCTTTATCTAGAGAGAAGTGCCACAGGCTGCGTGCGGTGTAAGAGGTTATTTCTTGCTTCTCCTTTTAGATAGGCTACTAATTGTAGGTATCAATACAAGTGAACTAAGACAGATGGTGGAAACTCTTTCCTCCAAATAAATTTTTCAGGATCCTCGTAAATAATCAGGTTAAGAAAAACAGTCAAGTTGTCCCAACTACTTCTGGAGAGGGATTTTAAGAGAGACATCAGTATCGTATTCTACAGATTTTTAACTGGGAGTTGATTCATTTTACACTATCCCAAACTAAAGATGGATTACATCTACACCTATAGAGTGTGTTTAGCATTTACAAAACATACCAGAAATTCAATATAAAGAGTATTAGAAATATAAAGAATATTAGAATTTCAGTAACAAATGTCATAACCAGAGAAATTAAATTCTGACTTCAACTACATCTCCACCACTCTCAATTAATACACCACATCTATTAATATTAAAATTGCCATAAGAATGATGACTTAATGTAATAACATATTCAATCCATCCATAAAAAGAAGACACATAGAATTAAATGTGGAGGCTTTTAGAATTGTTTTCATTTTTAAACAGTCTTGGACATAAAACTTTTCAGAATAATACAAGAGCTGAAACTATGTTTTGAAAATTAAACTTTTCAGTCAACAAGAACAGCCACCTCCAAGTAATGCTGACTGGCAGAAAATATGCATTAATCTCTGACACCAACTAAGTTATTTTGCACCTGTAATTTCATACCAACACATCATAAATACCTAAAGCATGCAAATGCTTTTATAGGGGTTGACAAGTATCATTATCTTCACTGTCAGGGCAAACGAGGCTTACAGTTTCTCAGGACTCGCTGCACGCAGCCGTCAGGATGCAGGCACATGACAAAAGCCCCAGCAGCCCGCGAGCCCAGCAGGGAGAGGCCACGCGTCGTGGCAGCTCAGCCTGTTGGCAGGCAACACACGTCACCAAATCCCGATTGCTTTTGGTCAGGTGCCCATACTTAGGCTACAAAGCCAGAAAGGAAAACCAACCTCACTTTCTAAGGCTGACAGCCTTTCTAACGGGGTGGGCTGCAGCCACTAGAAGACCTGGGCACCTCCTGCATGGCTTTTTTGGGGTTTTTTTGTCATCCAAGTTGTAAAATCTCCTATTAGAGGAGGAGAGGGGGAAAAAGGGGAAGAGAGACAGAAATAGCCTATTATACCAATATCATTTTAGTTCTTGTTAGCTCATGAATTGCTTATTGGGATTCCTTTTTGGCTGCTTGCCCAGAACAGTTGGAGGAAAAAACCAAACCAAAACAAAAAAGTAGACAAGCCAACCCTTAGTGAACCCGTGAAGGGCCTGTTGGAAACACCCTCCTTCCAGGGTCTCCTCTTCCTCACCAGCTCACCAGACGCTCTGGCCTGCTCTTCTGGCTATTCCAGGGTTGGATCAGTGTCAACAGCCACAGTGTTAAAACCATTTCAGTGTCTTCCCTCCCACCAGTTGGGGACCATAGCTCACAGGACGTACTCCACTGGGACTATGTAGTTAGTGTAGTTTAACATCAACTTGAGCATCCTGTTTAAATGTATACAAATCTAAACAGACCAACTTATTAATACAGAAACTGATCTCATTTACTAGTGAAGCAATTACAAACAAGCACAGAGATTTGTTAAACCTAAGTGGAAGGCTCCAGCAACGTGGTTTTATTAACTCAAAGACCAATTTAACACATTAAATATTTACCTAATATTTATAGACAGTCTCTGAACTAATTTATTATGTCTTTGTCTAGAGCTTTTTTCCTTCAAAATGACTCTCCTTAAAAGAAAGCTACTAACTTATTTGTGCCAATTTGTGTCTTTTGCACTTAGGCCGAAAAATCCTCTAAAGGCACATCTATGCTAGATGCCCTAAATGACAAGCAAATACAAAAATGCCCCCATCCTCTGCCCAAAAAAAACAAATCCCCAAAGACTCTGTCGTGAAAACCACTCAGAAACAGAAAGAACTGGAAAAGGCTGAAGAACACCACATTTTTGGAGCTAGGTAAGGGCCGAGGGTCTTGGCTGCTCAGCACTACACCACCTCGCTTCCAACCCTCCAGAAAAGAATCCATAGCCCTGAACTGTGTAACTACACTCCCTATAAAATACATGGAAGGTAGGTATCTTTGAATCAGATTCAGAGTTGTCAGTATACTGAGCTGGACTGTTCCAGGGCAGAGCCTACAGTGTGTAGGAGGCTTCTTACATTTTGTTTGAAGTAAAACATGTAACACACCAAATAGCACTAACTCAAGTCTCAGCAGTAAGATATGACAGCAAAAGGAAAAGCTGGTGAAAGGAATGTGTTAAACCAGACTTTCTTTCAGACTTGGGTGCCTCCCTGAATGTCAAAAATAGATGCCTGTGTCAGATCAGGATCCCTGTTTCAATCCTCCCTTGGCAATAGGTACTTACGTTATCTATTTTGAAAGCAGGACCAGTTCCCTCTTGAAAGAGAACTGTGGGTCCAGAAGAGAAGGAAAAGAAAATAATGCCCATTCCTTTGATACAGCAGCATATCAAAGCATTTGCACACAGCACGAGAAATTCCCATGCAATGTGACTGTCAGCCAGGAGACTCAAGACTCCATCTCTCATCTCCCAAAAGGGCGCACTTAACGTCAGCCACAAGCACACTCTCTGTTGCTCTCTCAGAGCTGTATAACGCGCTAAGATGAAGAAAAGGCTGATGGGACCACAGCGAGAGCGAGCATGAACAGCACAAACTTTCTGTAGAAAAGGCACAGCTCTGCCTCCCAGAATAGATCGCCTACAGAAGTCTTTGGTTCTGGCCACTACCTGCAGGACTGCTTGGGAAGAGATGCCTGCTCACACCGAAAGCCAGCTGCTTGCAGCCAGCCGTCGGAAAAATACACTTTTCTTCAACATCGAGTGAAGAACTGAAGGCCATGTTTTCAAGGATGGGATAGAGCGCTGACAAATTTTTTATTGCCCCAAACAAATCAAACCTTAAACAAGACTTGGAAAGACAACTGGGAGTAAGAGCCCAAGTCAAATACTACAGCATTTAGGCATGACATACTACATGCACTACTATATATATAGATATACACACACACACAAACACACACACACACAAAGAATGGCATAACTTTGCAGGACTGACAGACTAAAACAAGAGACTAGATTCATTATGGATAAATTTATCAACTCATACATGGGAAAAACAATCCTAGCCTCACATACAAAATGATGGGCTCTGGCCTGATCATTATCACTTAGGAAGATGATTTCGGTGTTACAACTGGCTGTTTTTGTTAAAATGTCAGCCTGATACTGAATGGTAGAGTCGGAAGAGTAAATCTTACTCACAAAGTATCAGCAAACGAATTTGGAAGGGAGCGGCAGCATTGGGAAAGCCAGAAACATAATTATGCCACTGCATAAATCCATGGTTTACCCACGCTTCAAATTTAGCATTCAGTTCAGGTCTCCCTATCGCTCTTTCTTCCAGAGGGCTCATTTGGCTTACTAAATACACTAACCACAGGCTCAGGAAATCCTATACGCAGCAAATCGTTGAAGACAGTTTTAAATGAGTGTAGCCCACAAATTCACCCTGTTCTTGCCTTTCCCTAGGTATCCATTTATAACCTCCATGGGATAAAGAAGGCTGAGTTGGACCGATTTTGAAGTCTGAATCAGCATGGCCACTTTTACCTTCTTATTCACTCCAACTTGGTGATCATCGAAAGCAGTATATCACAATGACATACTGTTTACAACTGCTCTGGAAACAGAAGCATTTCCTCATCAATAAATCAGCTGTTAACTTTTAGACAAGGCCTCCAGCCATTTTGCTGCTCTTGCAAACATAGATACTACATTTCATAAACGTCACAGTACTCACACTTAGTAGCATATACACATTTGAATTTTTTCCACTGAAATAAATACCCCTAAACCAAATTTCTAGACTGTTTTAACTGAGTTTATGATGCTATGCAACTTTAAAAAGAAAACCCAAACTCAGAGTAGCTTCAGTACACATTTTAATTATTTTAGTAGTGTTAGACAGAAGTAACATTTCAAGGCAGTGAAAAATACAGATCATCTACACATTTAAAGCTCTTCTACGAAGAAGGAAGTTTTGAGTACCAGAAACATAAGACAGATTATGTACAGAAAATCCTGTAAAGCCTTTATAAGATTCTTCATCTTTTTTTTTTTTTTTTTTTTTGCCTGTTTGCAGCAAGGATGATGAAAGCTTTCCAAACATTTGGAGTAGCTCAACACCACCAATCTTTCCTTTCCCAAATTACTATCCTTCTTCTGAATTCTCAACACTTGCCACAGAATACATCTACAACATTCTCTTGATACTAGACTACATCAAAAAAGAGAAAGAAAAAGCCCTGCAAATGTGTTTTCCTAGTTGCATTAAATATACCAATCCTAACCCACTCATATAAATGAAGTGGCTACTATTAGCATGTTATTTCCACATGTAAGCTAGTCACTTTTTCATATTTAACATTACCATACTATTTCTTTGTGACCGAAATCAAAACCTAATCCAATATTTACTAATATTTATTCTCTTCAGTACACAGTAGAAGCTTTATCTATCTTAATGTTTGCCTTCTCCCCCAACTCATTCACTGAAAGTCTCCTACCTGAAAAGTATTAAGTATTCGGAAATTATATGAATTTCATTTCCAAAAATAGGAAACAGGAGTACAAATCAGAAAAACTGACATCAGCACATACACTTACTGTCTCATGACAGTTGCAGCCACGAGCTTTTTTTGTTGTCTAGCTAATACAGATTCATGTCTCCGTACCACAACTCCTGCTTTCTGAGAACAGACTTTCCAAACGGTTTATGGGCTTACTGTATTTGAGCAGCAGTAGATTCATCACTGAACAGCTGGAGTTTTGCCCAGGAAAACAAACTATATTCTATGCTGAAGAGAGGGACATGATGATTAGGCCTTTCATATCCCTCTCATGTCGAAAATTATAGAATTATCAGAAAACTGTAATCATGAAAATGTTAAACTAAGGAGAATGTATTTTTACAGCAAATGAACATAATTATGTTTACCATATTTGGGCCCAAAGTTGGCTGGCAATTCAGTCTGTATATAGACAGCAATATCTGATTCACTGTCACAGGATATGAATAAACCAGAGCAACCCAGTGTGAATAACAGTCTCCCTCCTATAACAAAACCAAACATTAGTGTGTACATAATACTCCAAAAGCATCATACAATACTACTGTAAATAGCGATTTCATAAATAGGAGTAGTTGAATAGTTTTAACCTTAATTCTAAAAATCATTCTTGAACTAGATCTTTGTAACAGGAGACTTCTGGAACTGTCAAAATGCTTTAATTCTAACAAATCTATGGTTTCTAATATATTAGATTATGTAGAACTAATTTCTGTAGCTGATGAAGGAACAGTGGTGACAAGTAATTTGAGATCATAAAGTTTAAAAAAGTAGAAACGGTAGCATGCATACTTCATAACCTTTTCTCATTTCTTCTAACCAAAAAAGCTGCTTATGTGTCTTGGGCACAGTGTTCCCCTCCTCATTAAGACCAGAATTTATAAGTCTTAATTAAATATAGATGAGATTTTTAAAATAGCACTAACTCATCCTGCATAGTTGGGGCCAAAACATGATTAGTTATAAGATCAAATGTAGCACCCTTTCAGTTTATAAATCTCTAATACAAAATAAAAGGGAAAAATATAGCCAAATCTTGCCAACTATAACCTTTCCCTCTTCAAGAACACCCAAAGCTTAGCGCTTATCTAGTTGTTCTGCCTGCTTTACACAACAGACAACTAAAAAAATCCTTCCCCGAGTTGCTCAATCTTCTGCAAATGCCATTAACAACTGGTTCAAACACAAGTTAAGCACTAGAGACAAAAGGATTCTCCTCTTGCCCTTCTTCAGCACACCCCTGTGTTCCAGAAAGTACCACCCCACCTTCAACACAATGGCAACAGTTTACATCTTTGAGACTCCAGTATCCAGTGCCTTCCATTAGCTGCCTCAGTAATCCTGCTTTCTGTTTCAGTCCACAGAATAATTTGTTGCCTTTTATCCACACAATGTAAATGCCAAAGTAGGCCACGGGTCAACTTAAAATCAAAAAGCTGCAGACTGAAGGCTGAGGAATGCTAGAGCAATCCTAGGTCTTCCCCATCCACTCCTTAGACTGACACAGCTGTAAGAAATTTCTGGTTTTAAAAGCAATTAGTTACTTGGATTTTGCATTTGATATGTCCTTCCTAGGAAGACTAGCTTGATTAAAGTTATTTTCCTTTTATTGAGAAAAGCAAAAGATTTTAATATTTTAACAGACTACTGTTTTCCTGCTTCTTTAAAACAGAGTTAACACTCTCAATAATGAAGAATTGAATTGAATAATGAAGAATTGAATAATGAATAATAATTGAATAATGAAGAATTGAATTGAATATGTATTGAATTTCTTTCAATACATATAAATTCACACCTTTGGAGAATAAATCTCTTTTTTTTAAGGTAGTGTAGATGCTACCAAGGAATATAAATAACTTCACACAACAGCTACTTGCTAACAAACGCATACATGGAATTCTGCTGGCAGGTCTCAGCAGCATGCATAGCTTTTCTAGCTTCCGGCTTTAAGCTGCTACATTAAGTACATGGCATGGAAAGGCATACAGCAGTCAAACTGATGCTCAGACAAATACTGATGTGATTTGACTGATGTAATGTGATTTTTTTCTTTTAAAAAAATGCATGGTTCTCAGGCTAAAAATTATTCCCCAAAAAACTCTCCAAATATTTCCCAATAAAATTATCAATTGTTAAATAATTATCAATCCTAATTTACAACATATAAAGCATAGTCAGACCAGCGTACCACGTCCTGAAAGTAGAAGTACTGATAGTTTTATATAAACAATTAAGCCCTCAATCATGGGCATGATTTGTCACCAGGTTATGTGCCAAAATTTCTGCAAGAAATTTTTTGCCCAGCAGAAGATACAATGGGATATTTATGCTGGTATAATACATCTTGAAAGAGAAACAGATGTAATATTTTAATCCATAAAACAAATTAACATGATGTGATTGATCTATTCAGCAGAAATCAAACATCCATAAGCAAACATGAAGACTTAAGCTTAAGCTTTTATTATGTGTTAGACCTTTCTGAAAACTCACCTGTGTGTTCCCCCCAAAGCACCTAGTACCAACAGTCCAAGATATCACACACATGCATCAGTGGAAGATCCTAACTTCATACCTAATTAAGTACATCCAATAGTATCTCTCTATATTCATTAACAGAGCTGAATTTTGTTCACAAATAAAGACTAGAAAGAAACATTTAAAAGTTTAAGTGGTATCTTCTGATGTGTCAATTATACTTAAGAATTATTATCAACTAGGCTTACATTAAATGACGATTAGGTGATTTAAGCCATGCTGACGCTCCTTCCCAGTAACTTATGTTGACAAAGGGCCTTCTGCTGCAGAAATTGCAACACAGTAAAGCTCTGCCAGCCATAAGACACTGCAGAGATGCCAAATACATTTAAGCAATGTTTCAATACCAGCTGATGCATTTATTACAGATCTGGCCAGACTCCTTTCAAATATATTTCTTAAGTATTAGATTTAGAAAAAGCGACCTTTTCGCCACCAGGACTGTTTGTGCAGAGGGCGTGCTGACAGCCAGGACCACCCCACCGGTACCAGGCACTGCTCATCGCTAATCTGGCATCAGCAAGCCATGGTAAGGAGAAGGCTATAATACACAACACTAAGCACCACGGCGATGCCTGGCAATTTCTACGTTATATATTACTACAACTCCCCCCCCCAGGCACCATTTTTAGCCACTGCTGGATTTCCTCCCTTCTCCCCATCCCCCAACCAGGCTCCAAACCTTGAAGTAACCTTGTTTTGTCCCCCCCCCAGAGACAGTTCCATGCCTGAAACATAACCTCTAATCTTATTTTCTATTTCTAGCATACAATTCACGACCCTTATCCCAATTTTTTAAATTAAATATCCTCCATGTTGCAGACTCTGCTTCCTACAGTCAGGATAGTGCACAGAGTATGTCAGAATTTATAACCGTATGTTTCTTGTTGAGGACAATTTTACATTACTTTTAAGAGCATTAGAAACATACAGTATTTACACAATACAGGTTTAACAGCCTTCTCTGAAAAAGAGGTTTTCAATACTACTGTCAGTACTCCATTGCAATGAAACAGCTTTATTTGTTAGAAGGTTTAGATAAAGACCTTAAAATACAACAGATCTGCATTTCAGGGCAGTTTGCAAAGCAAAGCATTAACTTCCAGCAATTACTGATACTTGGAGAGTATCCGTGAACATTAAGCTGAAGTCTTACAAATTACAGAGTTTTATTACAAAGAAAGTCTTCTCATTTAACACCATCTATTTATGAGAAGGACTTTGCTTAAACTTGTTTGGTTTTTTGCAACAACAAAATATGTCATTTGTTTGCCATCAATTCTGTAACATTTCTTATACAAAACAAATTAAAATAAAAATGGCCTACTGGATCAGATGTCCATCTAGGCCACAATGGCAGTGGTCAAAATTTATACTTTTAATTAATTAGCACTATCCATAACCCTCTTCCATATTTTTATCAGTTATACACAATTTGTGCAGTTGCTAGGGCAAAACGTTCCTCCATGCACAAATTCTCCCACAAAAGCACTTTGATACAGAACAGCTCCCTGAAGAATGAAAAAATATTTTTCTGTCTCCGAAGTGGTGAAAAACAAGAAGTTTCCAGGATGCGTCCCAAGCCTGGAGGTTGCAGTCTGACACAGCCATGCCCTCTCAGAGCTGCAGAGAGTTACAAGTACACGTCTGCATTTTCATGAGCCACATGCTAACACTCTTGTGCCTACCCCAAAATAAGCTACTTCAGTCCCAGAAAACACACCCCCACGGAGCGTGGGGGGAATGTCTGTCACTGTTCAGCTGGCTGTGTGCTTACCCTGCAGAGAGGAACTGATTTGGTCACTGTGCATTAGTGAATACCTTCACTTACACACAGTGAAAGTTAAAAAAAAAAAAGTAAATTCCAATGTACCCACATACCAAAGTATTTATAACGCTTATACCAAGCTAGTAGCTAGCCTTTCAAAACAAGGCCAACTATATTAATATGACTTTCTGTTAATTAATCAGAAAATTAGTCAGCCTAGGATGCTAATAGCAAAGAAATTGCCTGTAGTACATCACAAAATTACTTTCTGAATTATATTTTAGACATAATCAGTTATGGGAAAACTTGACCACACAAGCAAAATTAGGAAAGGAGGAATAATCCTTGAACTAAGACATGGAAGTGTTACGACACGTTTTGTTAAATTTATATATATCTTACCAACACGTTTTACAATAAATACGGGTTTTTTCGCATTGGTCTGCACAGGCAGTTCTAGTAAATACCATTAGTTTGTTCTACTTTCTCTCTCCCACTCCTTCAGCTTCCATCCTATTCTCAGCAGGGCATCGTTTGAATTTATTGATAGTTCCACAGAAATTGAATAGTGCAAACAGGAGGACAGCCTCTAGCAATTAAGAATAAAAGCAGGTAAGTGAACATAACTCAGACTAGCGAAAAACAAGTGTGAGAAGTTTTTAAGGTAGCAGAGCTGGATTTTGAAATGGACTGGAAAACAATAAATATAGAAATTGTGAACCCAAGAGTCATCTCATCAACATACTATCAGATCAATTTATACTATGAAGAAAAAATTACCACAATAACAGGAGCAGTGCAATTAGAAGTAGCCTGACATGAGATTCATTCGTAGGTGGCTACTGGGGGAGTAATAATACTTTCTTTTCTTACTTAAAAAAAACAAGTAAAATTACACTGTCAACATAAATGATAATTGCAAGTCAGGACTGCCTTTCCCTCAGGAAAAAAAAGGATGTTATAAAAACATATTTTGAATGGTAACTTCATTGAGTCTTAAGGGTCAACGTTTGAAAGCTTCTCCACCCCACCCCAAGATGAGGACTAGAAACATTTCAAAAAACCTCACTGAGATTCTCATGTCAATGAATGACAGCCACAAAAATTTATCATAGCACTAGGAAAATATTTGCAAGTATGTTTTCAAAAGGATACTGTTATTCAAATGGAAAAAGAGCATCACACCACCACTGTCCAACAACCCAACGATTTCAAAATATTAAATTCATTAATTATTTTATTATTGCGGTCTCCATAAAATACATAATTAAAGAACTAATACAATATGGCTTGTCGATGTAAATACAATTTTAAAAATGTTTTCCCACAGTCTCTGCTTTTAGTATGAAAGTTGCAGAAGCCATTCTGAAGTCCTTACTGAAGACTATATTAAGGAGGTCTTTACTTTTTCAAAACTGTTTCCACTCCCATCTTTCATAAACTTGTGGAAACACAGTATAGGTGATTTTAGCCATGTAAGAATATTCGTCATTAGTCATAAAGAATGAAAACCAAGTATGTAGCAAAGTAAATCCATACCTGACATAATTTTAAAATCCTTACTTCATTGGGAAAGAGCTCCTGGAGTACAATCACTGCTGCAGGCTGCAGATGCATGATTATTTGTGCCTTAATTTTGGGTAAAGCATGCAATAAACATTCTACTAAGTCAAACCAACCCTTTTAACATACAATAGTTTATATGAAACATTCAAATCACTCAATGAACATCTGAAAAAACATTTACGCTCACTGAAAATGTAGGGATTTTTTTTAAATTTCTGAAAGGAAATCTGAGAAGGATTTCTGAAAAATAATGCCTTCCACTTACAACCCACCAGCATCATCAGGTGGAGTCATCATAGTGCTAACAGCAATACTGTTACTACTGCTGTCAGTACTGGAGCTTAAAGAAATGAACACTAATCATCATAATGGCTGATTAATTGTTTTGTTTGGTATTTAACAATAGAGTTATTAAATTCATTTTTAAAAATTACTTTAACAATTCAACTTTAAAAATTAAGTATATTAACATGATCTACAAGAATATTAACATGATCTAGTAAACATTGTATTTAAGATAAAATTAGTGGCCAAAATAGACAACATGTGCCTTCTGACTCTCTGCTACCTGCCACAAACTTCCACAACACATCTGATTCAGCCCACATGCAGCTTTCCTTCCCAGGACCCCGCAGCCTGCTATGAAACCCACCTTCCCGCAAGAAGCCAGACACTGCTGTAATCAACACCTCTCAAGAACCACAGCCAGGGATCTTCTGTTTGAACACAGATCTCATCTAAAACATTCCCACATATTCACTACTTTCAAGTTCTTCCAACCCCAGTGGAACCGTCACACTGGCTATGGCTCAGCCAGACTGATTTTGGACAAAACTCAATGCTCACTACTACTCCATAATCAATATTATGGAAACAACTCCTTCCACACATGTCTCAGGAGAAGGTAAGCGAAATTATTTCTTAGGCAAAAAGTTCACCTTACATCTGCTTTAAGATCAACAACACAGTAATAGACCCCCACAGAACAATTAACTGTTTGGAAAGAACCCTGCTACTAGACCCTAAGATCTAAGGCTCAAACTTCCACTATAGTTCTTTACTATGTTCTCCATTTAGAGATGATATATCATCTTCCACATTTTTTACCCATTAGGCAAGCTCTGATAAAAACCTGAACTTATGTGTACTCTGCTCCTGAATTACTGATGGCAGCAGAAAGTGCAAATCGCTCCTGCACAATCAAACAAAACAGCTAACACGCTTTTACAGGAAGGATTTCCATCCATTCTTGTTTTCCAAAGCATTATATGGAAAAAAAACTAGAAAACTGTGTTCCTACTGCTACTAATAAGGTAGGTTCCTTCCAAGGTTCTGTAAGGATCTTGCTCTATTTCCAGAGTTATTCTGTTAGGCAGTTACAACTTCTATATTCTGCATAAGCCTACAATATATATCTGTAGAAATCTGTCAGGGAACACTACAATGAATAAACACAGGCATGCTACATTTATTTTTTGCATCTTCTTTTCAAAAAAAACCCTATTATAATATCAAGTCTGTAGTTACCTGCAGTTTTTGAACACTAAAAATATGTCTGTGCCTGTCTTGCTTTCAATTCAACAACATTGGTCCTATTTTCAATTTCTTTTTCCTACCTTTAGATTCACTCCAGCAAGCTTAAAAAACACAGTATTAGAGATCCTTCCTACACACTAAGGTATTTATATAATTGTTTTTATCCACAATACAAAATACATGTTTCCTGCATACACCTAACAATACCTGTTATGTGCATATTACATGATGTATGTTCTCCTTTATTAAGGGATTTGCATTTCAGTGAGTCATTTTCTCAAAATTTCCATTCTAGAAATAAATAATTACCTTCCTTCAAAGTGTCCAGTAACACTATGCAGCTGGAGCAGACCATACCACTTTTTGCATTTATTATTTTATTAGGAACAATGTGTACTACAGTCAGAACTAGGACTAACCACAATCAGAATATTATTTGATACTTTAGGGATTTTTATCCTCAGCTACCGCTCATGTATTGCTGTGCAGCAGGAGAGTTTAAGCAGTGCTTCAGCTGCACGGACACTAACTCTCATACCAAACTGAGTTTAGAACAACAGGAAATCTTTTGCATTTGCAGCACAGCAGATTCCTCTCCCCATCTTTCAGCTAACATTCCAATCCTCACTGTGTAATACATACAAACAGGAGCGTTTTAAATGTGAATTAAGTGTGAAGCAGGGAAAAAAGTAGTAAAAGTAGGAAAAAGAAATAATCACAGGGAGAACAGAAAAGGAGAGTGAGTGGATTCAATAGCATAAGAAAATTAGATGATTGTGGGCTTGGCAGTGAAACTGATGGTTTTCTTTACAATGTATCTATATGATGATATTCAAAATTGAGATTAAACTATATTTTAGGGCTCTCAAATGCTATTAGTAAGGCATTCTGCTGCTTTTTGAGTTGCTGTACGCATATCAGCAAATAATTTTAAACAGTATAGCGACTTATAAAATGGAGTCTTATCTCCTCTTACAGCTAACGCATTATTCTGTGTCTGGAATAGAAAATTCTTCCACAGACTGCTTTTCATATCTTTCAGGTGATTATGCTGGCATTTCTTTGCCTCTGAAATTGAAACACATAGACTCCATTCACGTAGACACTTCTTTGTCCATATTTTGGATAAGAGTGGATTTTTATTGGTCAGAAGTGGTACTTATTCACTACTAATAAAAACAATTTCAATGTTACATTAAGCAATCTATACTAGTAAGTTCCTAGAAGATAACTCCTCAAGAAAAGAGGTCAACGAAAAAAATCTTGTGGCATCTAGGTTTTTACCACACACCAATGCTGTAAAAATCTGAGTATCTTATCCTCATTTGTGTCAGATTTAAGCTTGTTATTCATAAATGAATGGAAAGGTTTTCACCTAATTATTTGTTCATTCTAAAAGATTACATTGAGTAATCTCAATGATTACTCATTGAGTTTATGACTGAGTAGTTGCTTTGCTATGTTTCTTACCGTACTCTTCAATATGAAGGTATTTAACAAGAAACCAAAACCTTTGAGCAGAGAAAAGAAAACAAACAAAAAAAGAAGAAAGCAGAAGGAGAGGCATTCCGGTATAAGTGCAAGTAAACCACAAGTACGTGCCACACAACCTACAGCTTACCACCAGTCCAAGCTGAGGCAATGCCTTCCACGTGAAAGAACATAAGTAGCAGTCTTAGAAAAAAAATAATTTCACCAGTGAAAACAAAAAAGAATTCTTTCCTTCACATCAACTACAAAGCATCGATTTCAAAGTATTACTTCTTAAAATGCTGGTTCTTACCTAAAAGATATAACAGGTCTTATCAGTGCTGGAATGCACAACAGTTCTAAGACAAGGGCATCTTGCATTTGAGGACACATATTGTTATATATAAGTCAACTTGTGAAATGCTTCCCCTCTCAGGATATTCTACAGCTGCAATTACTATTCCTGCTTTTTTCAGAATATATTAAGTGGGTCTTCTGAGATGACCAGGTTTGGACTATTTCAAATGGAGTACTGTCCCTCACAACACCGTCTTTTGGCCAAAATGCTATCTGCCTGTGACAGTGTAAGGTAAGTGAAAGCCAATGACCTATAGGTCTTAAGTCAATGGTGTGATGTAAAAGAAGAAGAAAAAAAACGCCCACAACACAAACCTTTAGAGACAGCTAAATAAGGAATAAGAAGTCAACTAAGTCAACAGTGTTTTGAGGCACAATCAGGTTTTTCGGATGCTACCAAGGACGATAATCAATATTCACACATATCTAGTTGCATAATATTTGCTCCAAGTCTATTGTTCCAAATTACAGCAGTTTAACTTTGCTCACATTAGGATTCATTTCAGAGAAAATATTTAGCATAGACATAGCATGCAAAATGCCCTGCATTCATATTATAATTTATTCCTCAACACACTAAACAACTGGATCAAAATACAGCATACCTTCCTATCTACGCTTTAATTATGAGGACTGTATCACTTACAAAACCTTAAGTTAAAAGGAAAAGGAGCATAATTATGTAGTGTAGAAAATTTCATAAACTATATTTACCCTTGTTTTTCTTGATATATGATTTAATGTGCAGTGAAAAACAACCAACACAACAGAGATGAACAACTCATGCTTCAGAACAGAATATATCCAATAGCGTATGCAAGGAAGACACAATATATTATTTCCCTGAAACCACAAGAATTTTTGAAAAGAAACTGCCTTGTATGTGCTAAAACAATTTCAGAACAAAATACAGATACAACTTTTTACCAGAAAGGCACTGACTGAAATACATAATTTTCATCTGTTTCAGGATGCAACTTAAAATATGACAACATACTATATCAGACAGAGAAAAGCATCCACTGGATGCACTGTGAAGCTGAAGAAGCCCATAAAAACGTGAATGTCTCAGGAAAAAGAACAAACAAACAGCAACTTAATGTCAAGTCAAATTTTATCAGTCCTATTAGCAGTAGTCTTCTCCATCGATCACAATGCACAAAGTTGAGGGCCATGAAGGCCTTTCAAGTGGAACAAACACATAGCAAAAGGTGTTGAAACAGAAGAGAAGGCAGACTCTAGACAGACTTTTTCCATCAATAATCCCCCTAAGTGCAAGGGATGGAGAAGCACACATTACAACACAAAACAATGAATAAGAGGGTAAGGACAAGCAATTCTGAAGAGACCAACAGCAATATGCTAATCTATAGATATTTCCTCAGAAACTGACTTGAGAAGTTTACTTTAAAAACACACTAAATTGTCACAAGAACCCCACATGTCAATGTATTGCACAAGCAACAAACTCTGTGCAGCTGTTTAAGAGCAAATTAAACTTAACATATTGTACATTTAAAGCCAGAGGAGCTATTCAACCATGAACTCTGGTATCTGTAAGCTACAGTAATTCACACACACAATTCAGTCCAACAACGTATCTGATTAAGGCATATCCTTCAGAGAAGCATCCAGAATCAAAGACATCATGAAAGGTTTTGGAGTAGTAACTCTCTGACATCTGACCAGCAACAACTTAAATAGCATTAGAGATTCAGTGATAAAAACACCTCCTGATGCTTGAAAGACAGCATCTATGACTTGAAAGGGACCTCTGCGGCCCTCATGGTCACCATGATATGGGAAGAGAAGGCAGAGCAAGAGAAGAGCTAGAATCTTTTAACACATGTTCAGGGGAAACATAATTAAGAGGCAAACCATGGTCTGTTATTCATTTGTCTGGTTGTATCAGACAATCCTAATCAAACCTCCTAAAACCCAACTGTTCCAGAAACTAAAATGGAAAAAAGGAAAAAAAAATCTTTTCCTGCTGTGTCTTCAAAGGAAGAAAATGCACTTTTCCCAAAAAACATTTCCCTAAATCTTGTATGTCAACTACAGATTTACTCTATCATACCAATCCATCACCACAAAAATGTAACATTCCTATATAAAAACAAAAAATGTATCATTAGTGGTTTTCAACAGATTTCATGTCCAGCAACATCTGCAGAGCAATAGATTTCACTTAACCAGACCAGGATCTTTTCTAACCACAAAACCAAGCAACAGATTAATTTCAAAATAGCACAGGTCAGATGTACCACTCTTCCACACGGATGAAGCAGTAAGTGCACTTGACCAAAGACTGCCAAACTAGACCATATGCTGTCCCATGACCCAAATTACTATTTCAGTTTTAAGACCAAATATTATATGAAACATAAGATTTAAATTAGGGTTGATAGCAAAGGTGTTCTACAGATCCAAGTTAAGAAGAACTTGTGAACAAACCTGTGTTAAATTCATGGCCAAATTTTATATAAAGTTTGCTAATTACCAAAGTTATTTTGTAACAACTTGTCTAAAACTTTATGATACTCACTCCTCTTTGGACCTGAAATGAGGTCAAAGTGCTGAATTCAACATCACAATCTGTTGCCCTGGAAATTGTTGCAATGTTTAGACAAAGAAGTTTATTATGAGATCTAATAGGATTGCTTGAAAGAAAATGTTTTCATTCTTTTCCTGAAAACCACACAAGACAGACAGAAAGACTGGAAGTTCTTTGAGTAAGGACTCTTCCAACATTTTAATACAGAACCAAGCATATTCCCAATAACAGTATATGTGCTCTTTTTTCAGAGTTTTGTTCTAATAATTGGCATTTCCTTCCAGCACCCCTATACAGCTTTCATTCAGCATGGAAGTCTCTTAAGAAAAACAAGCCACAGAATTAAAAGTCCACTTACACTTGCATTAATTTAGGAAATTTAATTTTTAGTTAACCTACCCTGCTCTTCTCTACATAAACTTCAGCAACTTCTCTTCAAAAATAGCTAAAACAGAAGTGCAAGTTATAATACTACCAAAACCTTAACCTTGCTTGTATCATAACTTGTGTATCTACACTGGTAGAAAGACAGTTTATGTGTACTCCGCTATGAGTTAGTAAAGTACGCCCAGTTTGCTCTCTGTAGGTAAAGAATGTACGAGTATCCACTCAAACCTCTGCCTTCCTGACGACAACCTGGCAGGACTTGATGATTTCATTTGCACTACTTAGAACTAAGCTCAGTAAACAAAATTCTGATCACTACCAAATATTACACATTTTTTTCATTCTCTTTTGCTTTTTATTTAATAAATGAGATTTTAGCTTTTCTAAATGATACATGCATATTTAGCAGTAGACCTATTTTTCAGCACCATATTAAAGTTCTTGATTACATCATCTGCTTGTAAATGTTCATCTCATGTAGGAAAAAGGGTATATCTTATTACCTTATTATTTAAATATTTGCAAACTGTGTTGCTCAGCCAAAAAAACACAAATATCTAACTATGTCTTTGGTAAGAGGCTAAATAAAGTTTATTCTGGAGCTATGAAACATGTACTGATGAAGATGGATTCTGTAACAACGTATTTGCATGGTTTTAGTTAACACTATTCTACACCACCTGGCCTGCTTGGACAAAGAATTGCAGACCACTCAACAGCAGGCAATATTGCTATTCTTCCCTCCCACCAAAAAACCTCCTATCCTTAGGATCTTTCCATCTTTTACTAAGCACAGGTGCCTTTAACAAATTATGAAAACCTGCATTCATTTTTACCTTCATTTGACAAACGTGGTTTCTTCTGAGCATTTGGAGATGATGAACTCATTCTACATTGAGGTTACCCTGCAGGATGCATGAAGAAGAACGTATAGATCTGGAAAAATGAAATTTTTAGGTAGCCTCTTTCTCCTTGTATTCTTCCTCCTTCTACATAATACCGTCCGGTGCAAGACTTGCAAATAGCATTCTGAGAAAAATTTTGAAATACTCAACAGAAAGACATTATGTTTCTCAAATCTTTTGGAGTCTGGCATAGAATTACATTTACCCACAGTGATCTTTCCCCTGTGATACTCAGTCTTCTACTCAAGCTGTGAGGATGCAGACACAAGAAAAGTCTTTCAACAAGAAGAGTGTTTCTGTGTCTGTCCTTTCTAGTCACTACAGCTTTCACTGGTTTTCAGCATTTCTGTTATATGCTAGGCCACATAAAAAGAATGTCTCCCTTCTTCAGGATGAAATTGCCAGCTTCAAGTACTTTTAAGGAAGTTTTTAAAATATTACCTTGTACTTAGACTCTTAGGAAGCAACACTTAAAAGATCTCCAGATTTTTCTGGAATGTGAGCTGTAGACATTCAGGTGCTTTATCTTTCTCCAGGGAAGCTCCTGTGCTTGGACTCAAACTCTTCTTCTAAGGCACAATCAGCCAAATTCTGTAATCTGTACAGAAGAGCAGGAAGTTCAACTTTCATAAACAAAAAAAATACTTAGGAACATTGCTCTGAATGGCCTGGTATCAGACAGACCATGTGGACATGCTTCAAAGGATCTAATTTTACCCCAGTAAATCCAGAGGAATTCCCAATACCATCCAGAAACTCACAAACATATCAAGTTATCACAGTGAGGTAATCTACTTGGGAAACTAAAAACAGTCAGTTACTGACAGGATTAAAGATATATTTCATTGCTAGATAACTCTCACATGAATGAATCACACTAGGGATGCCTGTGGAGAAGTAAGTGGAGAAAAGGTCCATCACGGTCCTTTCTTCCTACTCTTCTCCTACCCTCTCCTCTACAACACATTCCATACACTGCTTTAAAGTTCCCAAAATACAGCATGTTAGAATAAAGCATTCAAGAATCAAAGTTAAATATTATTATTTCTATCAAGGGAAACAAACTTTCCCTTAGGTTCAGAAACTGTTTAAGTTGAGAAGTTTTGTTCCGTTCCCACATCGCAGAGTACACTGCACAGAGCCTGTGAGGAATTTTCTGTAATTGGACAGTACCATTTAAATGTCAACTTTGAGTACACAACTAAACAATAATAACAGTATTTCAGCTGTGATTCAACAAGCAGTTGATGTGTTCCCTTATAACTTTCTAATCAACACACATGTAGTGTCAGGAAAGAAAAACAGAGTATCTAAACCTGAGAAGGAATGGCTGACAAGGTGGTGGAGGGATCTTCCTGTTGAAATTTTCCAAATAACCTGTCTTTTGCAATGCTATTGTACAGAAATGCTTACCAGAAAACATTAGCATCTGACAAGTACCCCACTGAAACATGACTAGATAAAATAAAACAAGAAGAGTCATATTAGCCAAAAAACCCTAACCACTTGAAAAAGCAGAAAACTGTTAGAAAAGCAAGAAACAAAAGACCACAAAGAAGGAATACAGCTATGTTGCAAGACAATGGAAGTCTAGCTAGCCTAAAACAGCAAATATGCATCAGTCATTTCAAGGAGAAAATTTTACTAAGAACATAAGCAGGAATTGGTCACAATTTAGGGAGATATTGTAGAGATGTTTCATAAGGAATTATTTTCTCTGATGTGACCTTAACAGTAAAACACATAAGGTAAAAATTTATTTTAAAAAACACGGACAGCTACTTTACAGCAAGAACTTTTTAAAGTTTTTGTTTTGCTTTTTAGCTAATACAGCAAAAATTCTATCTATTAGTGTTACCATGTTTTCCTATAAGGGCTTTCCTTAGAAGGGAGAGTATTTATTTCCTTTGTGAAAATATTTCTTCAAAGCAAAGCCCTAGAATATCCCACTTCAAACTTGAATCGTTTTAATAAAAAGTTGTAATAGGTGCTTGCCCTGATAAGCTGCTGTATGTTATCATTAGACTGAAGCCAATGTACCACTGATGGTATGCAACACCACAGCTGGAAAAATGTCTGACTTGCTGTAAAGGCTCTTGAACATGCCTGAAAGCCTCACAGAGCCTCAGTTACTCCCACCTCAGATACACCCATACTGATCTTCACTCACAGACATCTCAGGATTCCCCCAGCCATACCTGCAGTACTTCGCATTCCCCTTTTCAGCCGTTTTCTTTCATTCTTCAGAGTATAACCAGCATTTCTAGACCCTCTAGAAATATATTTCTCTTGTACTCCAAGGCTGCTCCAACCCCGGTCCCTGGAAGTCAGCTTGCCTCATGCAAAGTTTATGACCTTAATAGAACCACACAGATCAATCCCCCCAGATTTTAAGTAATCAACATGTTAATCTTCATTACAGCAGAGTAAGACAAGATTGGTATTTCAAGACCACAGTTCTCAAAATAATTTGTCTTGTCACATTAGAGCACTTTGAAGTGAAACACACCTCATTAACACCAACATCATCTTTTTGAAAATGTAGTATTTTTTTCTTTTTTTAATACTGTTTTGGCAAAATTCAAGGACTGGAACAAAATGGTTTATTCACAGAACACTGTAAGACTGGGATCATATCAGACCGAATCAGCAATTAACCTGCAAAGCCGTAGTTGTGAAATGAATGCCTCCTACTCCCCCCACACACACACCTTAATAGTTCCTTTGGCGGCAGAAGGCATGAACGTCTAAACCCCTCCTGCCATAAAATTACCTTGAGGTACACAAACAGCAGAAGAGAGGAAACCCATGCAAAGCCAGAGGCACAACAAAACACAACTACTACTAGCTTCTTCTCGGTGAGTTTGGAACCCATCTTTAACAAATTCTACTTAACTTTCAAAATATTTTTTCGTCTTACCAGGCAGAACTTCAGATTTTACAGATACCAAGAAACAGTACCTTCTATGGTTTAGATCTGCGGTCCCCATATAAGCTTCCAGCATTGCTTTCAGCCACAATACATACAAAATCTAAACAGAACCCCAACTACAATATTGCCTGGAGAGCACAAGATTGCCTGCAGCACGTTACTAATAAATTCTTGTTACCCAAAGGCCAATGAAGGTCAAGAAACACTAATCCAGACATATCACCAAGCTCTAGAAGGACCAGTGTGATTATAATGCACATTTTGTCAAACCTAACAGAGCCAGTTGCCCTCTGAGCCAGCCCCAGCACAACATTTTGTGATGAGGTTACCCATGCTGCTGGAAATGTCATCTTTCATGTATGATATAAAACCCCTTCTATAGCTACTAACAATACCCTGGCATTGTTTGCAACATGTAGGGTGTTGCTCTGGCTAACTTCCAATTCCAGTAATAATATTCTAACTACCTACAGTAACCACAAGAAGATATTCTTCATTTTCAGCCCCAAGTGGTTTTGCAGCGCAGTAGCAAGCTCTTAAAGAATTGCCATACTTCACTGCAAGTTCCGCATTTATCTGCCTGCACAGATCAGGCATTTCTCTAAAACTGTAGAAACACCTTGAGATTACTGGGAATAAAGGAGCTCTTTTCATATGGCACAATTAGTCATATCAGCAGTGATAGCTATTTTGAGCAGCACCCATTAATCACTATCATTAGCAGGATTTCTGGTGTACCAGCATTCATTGTACCAAGAACAAGTCTTTTCCTATTACAGTACTACTATATAAACAAAAGCAGCAGCACAATTTCTCTTGATACAATCCTGTTTTGAGTAACAAGAGGCAAGTGGCAACACTTAAAACTACAGTCAATTCAGGGTATAAAGGGAAGCTTACTTATACCTTATAGGACAGCAAAAACACAGTTGTTTTGCTGCAAAGAAAAACTGTCTGTCATTTGTATGCTGGGGAAGAAGAGGTGTTGAAAAATAATAAATAGTGGGAAGAAGCGGGGAAAAGAGCTCTCAGTTGGAGACAGCAGGAAAAAAAAACACAGAAAAATAAGATTCAAGTGGAAAAAGATTCAAGTGATCAAATACAAGTTGGTGCCTAAGAAGTGGAAGAAACCTAGACTTCTCTTTTAAACATTTGTAGCAGATATTTTCAGATTACTTTGTATGAAGGATTATTTACCTGTTACAAAAATATTCCCTGTAACGATTATTTCTAGTTTCCTAACACCCCTGAGTAACTGAATCAGAATGAGAAACACCAAGAGAGGGATTTATGCCTTTCGCTGACCTAGTAAGCAGTACCACAAGATACATGGGAAGCAGTGACTCCATGCTGCTTCCAGCCTGGTTTCTCACACTCCAAAGGTTCCACAAAGCACCAGAAACATGTATGTTGACCTGAAACACACCTTCTTCACAATCATAGATTAAATACTTAGAAAGTCCTTCCTTCTAGGAAGGAAAGTACAGAACAGAAAATAAAGGAAGAAAATAAAACCTTGCCCAAGTCTTGAAAAATAGCAATTCTTTACAGAAGAAGGGTCTAGCTTATCTTCTGTAGAAACGTTGCCTAGTAGAAGACTCCAGCCAAGTGCAAAATCATGTTGATACCCATGATACACAAATAGCACCTGCACACATACTAAGATCGGCCAACACTCCTGATCCCATGAGCTGCGTGCCGAAACCTTCATGTGGCTGGGAGCTACATGACACATACCACATACCTCAGAGAGGTGAGGGAAGGGGAACGTACCGAGGGAGCTTCAGCCACACATCGCCTACGGAAAACAACAACAGTTCCTCAAGAGCATCACTGCCCCTTTACAAGACAGCACTGGGCTGAGAAAACAGAAACATCAAGCAACAATAGCCTTAAAATCCACAGCAACCTTTTCCCCAGCCTCTAGATTTGAGATTATCCAACAGCCACACCAGCGGTTACAAAATGTAGTGCCATTTTGGGAACCAAGTCTCAACCTTTTGCCAGCTGCATGTGCCTCTGGAACCACAGGCTGACTGACTCTGAAAAGCCAAGCAGTTTATTGCAGCTACACACAATTGACGCTACTCTTCGAGACACCCAGACATCTGTTCCTCTATAAAACCAATAGTGACAGTAATAATGGCCGATTTATACCTATAACAAGGTTTATAATCTCACGTAAAACAAACAAACAAGATCTTTCAACTTCTTTCAAATTTCTAAGCCAACATCCACCTAACAAATATACACCCACACCACTTCCTCTCCATTCAAACGATAAAACCCGTCAAGCACGGAAAAGCAAAGGTATATTAGTAAAGTTTTAAGCTACAGCCCAAAATGAGTTATCCTCTTCTGCTTGCAGTTACCATATGCATACAACACACTAAACATAAGGCTAGATAACAACAAACAGCACTTTCAGTTAGCATCAGGTGAAAAATCCGTACAAGCACAGCCCACTGCAGTGGCCGCCAAGACGGAGACACACCTCCCCGCAGGCCTTCGGGCCGGAGGGCGCGAAGAAAACCCACCGCGGGCACCGTGACGAGGTGTGCCTTCGGGAGGCCGACCTTACACCCCCCCCGAGGGGCAGGTCCCACCGGCACCGCCCGGGAGGCCCGCACGGCCAGCGGGGCCGCCTCACCGCCGGGAGCTGGCGGCGCCCGGCCGGGCCAGGGCAGCGCCGCGCCGCCCCGAGGCGAGGCCCCCGCGGCGGGGTCGCGCTGCCGGGCCGGGGCTGGCTGGCGCCCCGGGCGGCCGCGGGTCGCTATTTAGCAGGAAGGTGCGCAGGAATTCCCGCAGGCGCAGTCCCAGCCCCCGCCGCGCTCCCCGGGCTGCCCGCACACGGGTCACGGCGGCGGGAGGGGAGGTGGGCGGCCGCAGCCTCGCCACCGCCCCGGGCTGCGCGCCCGCGCCGTACCGAGGCTGCCCCCGCCGCCACAAGGCCGGCCCGGCCCGGCCCCGCCGAGGGAGCGCGGCGACAACCCCCGGCCGCGCCCCGGGGCACCGCCGCCGCCGCCCTCCCCCCGGCCGGAGCTCCTCGCAGGCGCCGCCGGCGGCTCCTCCCAGCCCCTGCCGGCGCCCCCCGCCGCGGCCCAGGGGGCTCCCCCGAGCGGCCGCAAGGCGCTGGCTGCCCTCCTCCGCGCCCCGTCCCCCTCGGCGCCCGGAGAGGGAGGGAGGAGCGGCGGTAACGCCGTCCATGCCAGCCCGGTGCCTCGAACGCCAGGGCCCCGCCGGCTGGGCTGCGGGGCTGCTGCCGCCCCCCCGGCGCCGGCGGGCAGCGGCCGGGGACAGCCCTCGCCGCGGGGCCGAGAGAAGGCCGGCCGGCGGGAGCAGGGGCTCGGCGGCGGCGCTCACTCACCTGCCCGCGACAGCCCCCGCCGCGCGGCCAGCCCCGCTCTGTGTACTCCGGAAACGGCGGCTCCTCCGCCGGGCGCCGGGGAGGGGCCGGGCGAGGGGGCGGGCGGAGCCGCGAGTGACAGCGGGAAGGGGAAGGCGGGAGAGGGCGGGCGGCCGCCGGCTGAGGGGTGAGGGAAGGGCAGGGGGCGGCGAGGGGAGGAGGAGGAGGAGGGGCGGGCAGCGGCGGCACCGGGGGTCCCCTGGGGCGGGGGTGTCGCCAGGGGCGCGGGGGGTGAGGTAAGGCGGGGAGGGGGCGGCGGGGTTGTCCCAGTGAGGGGGTGACAGGGACCGCCCGGGACGGGCCCCGGCTGCGAGGGGTGCAGGGGAACGAGGGTGAGGCATGGCCGGGCAGAAGAAAAGGGGGAGAAAGGGAATAAATAATCAGTGAATATTTTATACGTGCTTAAAATAATGAGGTTTCTCGTTCTGTTGTTTTGTGTTCAGGTGCAGTGTCCTTCCTCAGCAGAGCAATTCATGATGGAGATCGCTAGCGGCACCTGCAAAGTACTGTATTCCTCTTTCGTTCAAAATCGCTAGCTGGAGAAACTGCTGTTAAATCGATTTATTTGGGAATTAGGTAAAATGCACAAAAATTATCTCAAATTGATTCCTTAGACATAATTGTCATGGTGCTACCAGCTTTAGCGATGTTCAGAAACAGGCCTGGGCTATGATGGCTTTGCTGTGTGAGTTTAAACTGGTTTGTTATTATTTCTCAGGCTTAATGCAGATTTTATACAGAAAAGTTTGCTGTGCAATACGATGTATTTTCAAATCCTATTTCCATAGAAATAGTCTTCTGCTAATCCTGTCTTTCTTATTAGAAAGTGATTATTTTTTATTTCCAAGGCTTATTTAGAATCTTACATTTGAAATGGAACAAGCAGTTAATAATGTACAGAAATGTCTGGTAGAAGTTAGAAAATAAGGTAATGTGTAATAGTAGGAGAGTAGTTAAAAATTGTTGGAATATATGTAAGCAAACATTTTGTTTACAGGGCTAAGTATCTGATCATCTGGCTCCAACTCCCCCCTTCCTCCCCCCCCCAAAAAAAACCCAAACCCACATACTTGGATATGATACTAATAAAGTGAAAATAACAGTAATTTCCAACAGTTTCAGTGCTGCTAATCAGAAAACTCTGTGGGAAGAAGTGAAATTGTCAATTTATTGGACACCTTCTAGCCACAAGCTAGAAACAGTCCTCAAGCAGTGTCTGTGGGGAGCTGCCTAGGAGCAATCTGTGGCTTTGTTTCCTTCTCCGTAACAGATGGTTGCTGGCAGACTGGGTTTCTCATCAGTGCGTTCCCTCCGAACTTTTCTGATTCTTGCACGTCTACTAAGCATGTCTCTTCGTAGTAAATTTAGTCCTTAAATTAAGAGATACCTGGGAAATACTTGGAAAGCATGCAAGGGAACAGAAGGCTGTCATATTGTTGGCTCCTTCAAGAGGCAGGGGTGTCGGAGTATTCTGTGTACTGGAATAGTGCAATAAAGGGCTGGAGAAGATACCTTTTTTCTTTTTTTTTTTTTTTTTTGCTGCTTTTAACTAAATGGTAGATGAAACATTGATTTACATTGATTTTAAAAAGGATAAAAGAGACTGATGGGGTTTCAACAAGTTTTTGATTGGAAGGAAGTATAGGTATGAAGTGGAACAACTGAGTGTAAAGGAAGTCGGAAGGAGCTGAAGAGGAAGGGGAAGAGAAACGAAAATACTGGGATGGATTTTCCTTCCTCCCAGGCCAGATCCTGAGGCTACACCTTAAAAGTAATCCAAAAATCCCCACAAAATACCTCCTGTTTTTTGTTTTTGTGTTGTTTGTTTTTTTTTTCAAGAATGGAGAGAGATTAACACACACAAACACACATGTATTTTTAGGGATACTTATATTTCCTATTCTTGGGAAGCAGGGTGGCCAGTCTAGAGCTTTTTAGCTGCAAGCAGCTCTCCAGGAGCCCCAGTGTTGCTCTTGTGCTGAGGTTGTGTCACCTAGCCAGCGCAGAGCAGTGCCGGGGACTGTTGTAGGAAGAAGCAAACCATCAGGAGTTACTAAGGCAAACATTACCACTCACACTTGAGTCTTGTTGCATGTCCAGTCTAGGCCTGTCCAAAAAGAAATCTAGAATCCCCGGTGAGTTATTGGCATTTCCCACCTCAAACTGTTCTGCTCTCCAGAAACCCTTCTGCTCTCCAAGCCATGTACCTTGCAGTTCTTGGTCATATGAAGAGCGTGATACGGTGCTTACAGGATCACAACAATCTCCTGGTCTGATCAATAGCAAATTACATTGCACTAGCTCATGGCCATCCACCAGAACTTTTTCTAATAGTGCTATATGTTTTACCAACATGCAGTTTTACCAATAGATCCCAAAACTACATAAGCCAAGCATACTGTATTCACAAGCAGAAATTTGTTCTACAGACCTAGTCTTACAGTTTAATACAATGCACAAACATGTTCTTTCACACTATCGGGAGGTGTCCAAATCTGCTCCGTATTTTGTTACGCTAGTGATTTAATTGTCTTCAGTGGATCTGTGCAGAATTTATTGGTTCTGTCAACACTAACAGTGGAGTAACACCCAACAAGCATAACTTTAGAGACGTAACTGTCTCTAAAGATCAGACATTTCATTTGAAATTTATTACAGATGAAGTTTATAGATTAAGAGCATAAAGGCACAGAAGACTAGTAAGAATCCTAGCCTTAAAGCTAACATGTCTTAACCGGATGGTAGGAATTTAAGACAGACTGAGAAATAAATAGGAAGTTCACACTTCTTAATGTGAACAGAGTATGAAAACATTCAATTCAGCAGAAGTGCATAATAACCAATGCAGAATAAAGAGGAAACTTTTAAGGACTAGAAAATATGTAGTGTAGGTATCTATTGTGACATTGTACATTAAAATTATTTTCCTGAATGCTTACAATGCTGTACGTATACTGAATATTCTATTTTTTTATTTTGTGAATTCTAAATATTTTGAAAGATGGTAGTATGATTAACTATTTAGTAAAGTCATATGTAAATCAGCGTAGAATAGATGTGTTCAGTTATATTTATGATTTTCCTATCGACGTTACGTGTATGTGAAAAGTGCTTTCCAAGACCTCCATTGAACAGGAAGGGAAGGAAACCAGTGCACTGTTTAAACAAAAAAATGTAACAATGTTGTTTAGAGAGAGAGGAAACCAGCTTTGAAATGTATTATGAGTGGAACTTGATGTCACGGGCTGTAGGAGGAAGAAATCATTAGCCCGGAAAAAAAGCAGCACTGGCACAATAGCCATGTGCAAATGTTAATAAGGATATGCGTGTCAGCAAGGTGTGGGATAAGATTAGGAGGATGAATATTAGTAATAAAATCCCTCAAGAGTGGGTTGTCTTGTTAAAGGAAAAAGCTAATTTACAAGAGATTCTGTTAATCAGATGGAGACACATTTAGGAAAAGGAAATGTGGGGAAAACCAGGGTGGTTTTGGGAAATAGACTTGATCACTGATGTCCTATTGTGTCAGCAGTGATTTTCCCTTTGTGATTACTAATTACTGTGAATGCTGTAGTGATAGTATGTTGAAGTACAGGAAGAACAGCAGTAGTGTTGCATTAATATTTGGACTGTGTATTTGCAGTTGGAGGGTGAGAAGTAATGAAAATGCAGGTTTAGATCTAGATATGTTATACAGTCTGTACGGTATGTCACAGTCCTCGTGGCTCGTAGCCTAACTTGCTCTTGCTGTCTGAATGTTTGACAATGCAGGCATACACATAGGCAAATAAGACTTCTAAAAATACATTTCACAAATCATCCATTCCAGCTGTCAGGGTGAGAACAGTCCTTTTGTCCTGCAGCCCTGGACAACTAAAATCCTATTTCAGACAAGTGAAACTTAGTTATTTGCTGCCTGACAGGAAAGCTGCTGACCTATGCTTTATACCCCTCAGTACATTGACCGACCATTGTGTCCAACCTAAGGCTTAAAATGAGAATTGGCCTCTTGCCCAGCTTCTTTGTAAACACTACCAAATGGCAAAAGAAATGCATGGTTAGAGTCCCCAGCCTGCTGTTTCGAAAAATTCTTGCCCGTTACCTCCACAGGGCAAGTCCCACTTTGGAAAGAGTGAACACGACTGACTATATATGGCCGCATAAAAATAAAAATAGGGACAATCAGCTTTTCTTGTCAGACAAATCAAAGATCCAGGTCACCTTAAAAAATCCTAGACTGCAAGCCAATGATACTGGCTATAGGGAAAATATATATATAAATCTCTCAATCCTACATGGATCAGTCCAGTTTTGATCTAAGTGAATGGAGGCCATTGACTTCAACTGACGTTGGATGTGTCCCATGACCTTCTAGTTTATATATTTAGACCCCACATACTAATCTTCTCTTCTACAGGTCTGATGTCATCACCATTATTATAAGCAGAACTTGTCACTTGATTGGCAGCAAATAACCTTTCCAAAAAGTAGCCAGCGAGTAAGAATGTTTTGTAAGAGTGACATATGATCATGACTGCCTGCAGTCCATTTTTGTTTACAGGCAGTGGAAGAATTTCGGATATTTTTAAGGTCAGTGTCCCAGTCCAGACATGAAGGAGAAGATGTGTTTGTTTTTAAATTGCTGTTCTGCTTAAAAACTGCCTTCCAGTTGTGCGGAAATAGAGGACTAGACTCTGAAATAAATCCTTTGCCTGTTGCGACCAGCTAGATGGGCACAGGAATGGAGTACTCCCAACTACATGCACAAAATGGTCATTGGCATTTCATATTTTTGCTTCAGGAAGTCAACTACTTAAACATATGTGTAATTTTTTTGAATGTCTGGTGATTCAGATGTCTGGGATCTCATTTTGCTTGTTTTCTTGAAAACTTTCACAAAAAGGAATCAGCTTGCAAAACCACAAAAATGTACTTCTTAGCCAGCTGTGGTAAAAGAGTTTGCATGGCCATCTAAATACTGGAGAAGCTTTTATATTTTAAAAAATTATTCTGATGAGTAGCAAATTATTATGAATTCATTGTTAGTTAGCCATTAGTAGTTGGCTTAGAACTGTTCAAAGTATGCAGCAAATATGGAGGTGCTGAGAGAATATTTGAGACACAAAGAACTGTTGTTGACATGTTATACTAGATCTTAGAAGATTGTTATAAAACAGATACGCTGTAAATGTGTGAATGAGAACTAGACTGATTTTTTTTTAACTTAGGAATGAATATGGCATTTAAGTCTATTCCATTGTAAGGTTGTGACTAAGAGTAAAATGTAATTCTATGTAATTGACCCAACTTATTAATTCTAATATAATAGAGTGTAAACACTATTTAAGAAGTGAAACAAAATTTAGAATTAATTCTAGAACATTTTTACAGGTATAGAAAAATAGTATCGCTTCTACTAGATGTTGGAAATTAGAGGGTACTTGCCAAATTATGTTTTGTTTGTTTGACCTTGTACGACTGATTGCAATAAGGTGTTACATATGTTTCAGATAACAGAATTTGACTTTTTTACTAAGTGTCTTATATTGGATACATAATTCTTATTTCAGTAGTCTGTAGTAAACATGTTACCATATGAATGGTGAATTTTAGATTTTTTATTTTAACTTAAGTTTATATAAATACACACAAATTATATATGTTTATAAATATATAAAAAAAAAATTAAAGTCATCTAGAAAGAAGCCTACGTGGTAGTTTTAAAGAAATTTCATGTGGTAATTCCTGCAACACAGGATTGTTGCAGAAGGACTGAACAGGGGACCGAATGTTACTGCATTGCCTTAGTTTCTGTTAGGGCACTGTAACAAAGGCAACTTAATTTCAACTGCCTTAGTGGTACTGTTATTACCTTTTGCCTATACAGATTATTTTGTATTGTGGAAAACTGCCAAATAAGGCGTAATTTTGTAATGGAGAACATGGAATTATGAAAGTAGGTTGAACAGAAGGATAGCAAAGAAACATGTAAGCCAATATCTCATGGTTGAAACTTTGCTAAATTACTTGATAACATACAGAAAAGTGTAGTAGATAAAGCTGTGATCTGATGCAGGCGTGACACATGAATGAACTAGTCTTTTCTCTACAGTTTCTTCATTAATTACAGAAATACTCAAAGGCCCTGACTCAGATTGGGATTTAAGTAATCCACTTACAGGAAGGCATTTCTCAGGAACAACAAAATATGAGACTGACAAAGCTTCCTTCATAAGTGACTCTTGCTAAACCCCTCAATACAGAGCCTCTTTTGGGTGTCCTATCCAAACCAGTCCAGGTCTCCTGGTGACATCATGAAACGTGAGATGCCTATGAGCTAGTCTTTGGCCACGATGGAGCTTTGGCCACCTGTCTGTCCTATGCTTGAGAAGATATTCAGGATGTTGACAGAGAAAAGTGGGACTTATCTACTAAAACTTGGCAACCCAGTTGCGTCTGCTTTCCAAGGGACCAGTGCAGCTAGCAATGCTTGATTGGCTACATGATTGAGTACAATTTTCCTCTGGCTCCAACAGGAAAGTCAACGTAGCTGACCTCAGTGGCCGGTTTCAGGTTCTTGATTTGTTTAGTCAGCTTCTAGTGCTTTCATACTTCCTCTGTAACTGCAGCCAAGAGTGTATTTGGTTTGCTTGCATTGTGGTCCACTACCTGGGCCTGGTTCTCCTTGATAAATCTGACACGAGGTTTGAGGAGCTCACTCTGCTCAGCACTAAGCTAAAGCCGATGATACAGTGCCCAGTGATTTTTTGTTTGTTTGTTTGCTTTTTAAACTTCCTCAGCCAAAATGGTACACAACTGGCTATGTTATTAGACGCAAATATCCTGCACTGCTGGATACATGCCAAGGATGCAGGAGCAGGTCTCACAGTGTTTACAGTTCACTCTACTGTTGTCTTTTTCACAGCCTAGAAATTCCTCGGTTGGGTATTCATTTGCTTGAAGTTTAAGGGCTACCAGAAGTTATTTCTCTGGCATCCCACAATAATTTTAGATCCTTTCTCCCAAATGCACCAGGGCATCTAAGGCAGATAGATGCCCTTTACGTCTGAGTAGGCTAGTTAAAGGTGCTCTCTGCATCCCCTGTTAATTTCTACATCCTCCTTGTTTCAAGAGGCACATGCAAACCTCTCTACTGTGGTTTGGCTCCATCTGTCATGAATATAAATTGTGTTTAGCTTTGTTGAAATTGATAGTTGTGGTTCCTAGCTCTTTTGCATGACATCTAATCAATTGCAGTATTGTAAAAGGAGGGATAAAAAGCTACCAAGTCTGTATCAGCCTATCAAATCACAGTTCTCGCTGGTGTGAGAGGCAGGAGACAAAACATCAGTCCCACAAGAACTGCACGTATGCAGTATGCAACTCTTGTGTAAGTTGTCGTATCTGTCAGCACGAGGGACCGTGAGAAAACAGCCCTGTGGTAGCAACTGACAACTGAGGTTTGAGGGTAAGACAGATTTTCAGCTTTGTGTGTGCACTGCTAAATAATTCAAAGATACAGGTGTGTTTTTTTTTTTAATTTCACACTGATGAATCAAGATACTATAACCCGAACATATATACTTCAGATCCTTTTAGGCACACATCAAGCCAACAGTTACTAAAAGACGAGGGAATAGTAAAACAATCTGTAGGCCATACAAATTTTATACATCAGTTGTTTTCTCTTGTTGGATTTTGCATATGTTAGTTTTCTTTTGGAATTCCAAGAGTTAGAGTGGGGAAATGATATGATATAGATCTTTCAAAGTTAAGCTTTGATAGTGGTATTGAATGTCAACACACTGTATATACATCTCAAGGATCTTTATAATTCCAAGAGCTGGAAGATGAGAAGGCAGTAAATAACAGAATACAGAGTATACTCTTTTTCCTTTTTAATGGGAGAATATTTCAGACATGGTGATGTAGTTGACAGATGTTCAGTTTAGCATAAAAGAAAAAGGAGAAGAAAAGAGATTGAAATGCATAGTCATATAGGAAGTAAAAAACCTAATTAGTAAAGGAACTAGTTAGTAAGGGAACCTATTGTGAATTTATCACAATAAAGTAGCTTATGCTTAACTTCCTCTAAGTAAGCTAAATACATGCTGCCTCAATATGAAATAAAGGTAATAGAGAATGATAAGCCCATCATTTTTGATATTTCACTAATGCTAGCTGTAATCAGTTTTTATCCAGCTGAAAAGCAACCTTAAAACATGCCAAGAAACGCATATGTACATGCACAGGTACAGACATGTATTTGTCTTATCTTTAATTGTTATCACAGATATTGTGAGAAATAAATGAATTACCTGTTTTTACACAGATTGATGTGATAAAAATACACAGAGTTGGTTTGTCATATTTATCTTTGTTTTTCACCGTACCGAAGGCTACAAATAGAAGAGATGGTAAATAAACTGCAGTAGCATCAGGGCTTAAAAATAGCATTCTGAGTTGGGGACACAGTGCAGATCTAAATATTTTCTCTTCTAGACAACTTTAGAGACAATTCTGTCCTGTCTTAGAGACTGTATCAGATAATAATCATAAAAGTAGTGAAACACTTCTATTATTGTGCTCTTAAATTAAAATGTACAGCATGCACATCTATCCCCCAACCTAATCAATATTGTTTCTAGAGAACAAATAATCTGTAGAGTTGTTGAGGTAACATGATTTGCTATTTCCTGGAATAATTGCCCATGTGAGCTTGACCCCTGTGCCAACTAACAAACTCTTGACTATGTACACCAGGTGACCCCAATGATGGTTTCAGAAAAGTAGGATTTGGGCATTAGACACATTTGTCCCTGATGGGAGTTGTGTTTTTCTCCTCCTGTGAATTAAATAACATACTGACAGTCTTCAGGGTTGCTAATTTTGGCCTTCTGATTGCAAGTTCCATGCAATGTCATGTTTTGCTTCGTCTCACAATTCTAGGAATGGTAGTTTCCTGAGAAAATCAAGCTCATAATACTTTGGGACACTCTCTCTCGTGGTTTTTGTGCATGTAGAATTGGCAAACCAGCACAGTACATAATAAGAATGAGGTTCAATCTGTAGTGGCTTTATACCCTATGTTTTTAAGAGTGTGTAATCATTCTTCTGATAATACATAAACAGAAATCTTTGTAAAGCTCATTTCTCCAGCTGTATAATGGTATACATGTAATTTGGGGATTTCCAGCCATAACTATAGTAGCAGTAACAAAAGATTTTTAAAGCCTGTTAGCTTCAGTCATGTTTTTACTTAATGATTTTAAAAATCATGGTGCTGATCTTGCAATACCGTTTTAAATTCAAGGAGTCTGATAATACACACAAGCAAAAAAATACAGGCAGCTATTTTAAACAGAAGCTGTAGAAAGAACAACATTAACATGTAGACCTTTTTGAAAAGATTCAGTCTACAGAACTGGGATTTTAAAGAGAGATACTGGCAAAAGAATCAGCCTCATCTGATATGCACAGGAAAAAATGTCAACTTGAAGGGTAGACATCTTCTAAAACAAAATCTACGTTACCAGAGAACTTCCTTGAACTGAAACAAGCTGCAAGATGGGCTGATTTCTTAAAATATTAATAGTAAATTTTGATGAGACGTTCTCATTATGCAGTGATAATATATCTTGAGAGATTAAGTTTATAAATGAATATCAAAGGATTGTTTCTGGGTTTTTTTAAGACCCCGGGATTTGTTTGGCATGTAGCTGAACAATCATTTATCTTTGCTGACAGCCTGGTTTACGTTACTAGACTATGTGCTGCTGTACACCAAATGGCATTGTCCAATTGGGTTTTATTTTTAGGCTGCTTTGTAGCAGATGCAGACTGGCACATCACTGCTTACTCCAGTGATGTGTGTTACATTCCCAGCAGGAGCCCCACTGGGAGGGGAGGAAGGAAACTAGTCGCAGAAATGATAGCGGTGCAAAGCACAAGTCTCAAAACTCTGCTTTAATGGGTCAGCTGCCAAGAATTACTACATGTGAATGGTACTTTAAAGCTGTCTTTGCTTCCCATTAGGGACTCGACTTACAATCGAAAAATCATACATAGGGAATTTGCTAGAACTTTGAATTAATATGCACATTACCAAAACAGCGCAAGTTAAAGTCACCTCCTATTTGATACTGCACATTCCTGATCTTCAGACATGTATGCTATTCACTGCAGCAATGATGAACATTTAAAGTCGTAAAGCATATTTTAAAGAATATATTCCGAGAGCTTGGTTCTGCTGCTTTTAAGATGAGCGGCAATCTTTGTGTTAAACTTAATGGGAGTAGATCAGACCCTATGACTGTAAAAAGTGTATTTTTCTAGAAACCAAAGTAACTTAAATGTCTGTATTAAACCATTTCCATTGTGAAAAGTACTTCTAACTTGGAAATACGTAGCATTTTCTCTAAATAGTATGTTTTAAGACCTATCCTCTCTATTGTATAGTATATGTGCAAAATAAGTACAATATGTAATATTTATATAATTATAATTACACATAATTATAATAATTAATATTTAATTACTGCTAATATAATGTATAATAAATATAACAATTACCTGAAAAAGTAACAGTTATGGGAACTGACATAATTCCACTAACATCAGAATGAATTTCCCATTGTTTTCAGTGGAACCATGTTTTACCTAACTGATTGGCTCACCTTATAAAAACAAGAGACAACGATGGCTGGATCACAGACCTGCAAACCAGGCTTGCGCAATGATTTCCTCTGTGAACTTGGCAAGTACTTTTATTGTGAATATAATCAAAAAGTATACATAATTTAACAACTTTGCTATCCTTCTACATGAAAAAAAAATCTGCTTGCTTTCTTTTTAGATGAGTATTTTTCCTGCCGGTTTGTCTTATTAGTGTGACACCACTAATGCAATTACAAAAGAGTAAACTTCCTCTCCATTGCATCATTAGCAGAATTATTAATTGTGCTTCCTGAATTTCTATTCGTTTTCATATTGAAGTCAGCAATAGTAACTTTTAATATTAAATGTGCATGGCTGACAACCTGTAAATAAATAGATCTTTATTGAAATTGTAAACCAAATGTAATATAAAAAGCAGAGAAGGCACTATTGCTGTTCTTCCGGTCAGCTTTCAGAGTAAAAATCTTATTTCAGCTTCTCTGCTTGTAAAGGGAAAGAAACACTGAATTGCAAGAGACTGGGTGAAGTTTATACGTAATGTCTAAAAATACTTCAGAAGGAATTTACCTGTCAGTATTGATTACACAAAAAAAGCAGAAAAATCTTTCTGCATACAGCTGGCTTCCCAGAATACAGGAAAAGAATACGTGTGCTCAGAGCTGCTTTGGTTTAGCCACCAGAACCTGGATGATTGCAGGCCATCATCATGCAGTCCTTCTGATCAAGCAGAAATCTTGGCTGCTTTTGAAAGGGGCAGTCCCGCCATGCCCTCAGCCTCAGACTTCGCTCCTGCTTGCGCTGTACATGCAGTAATGTTCTTGATGCTACGTGCTAAGCCAGATGATGAGGCTTGAATAACAATCTTGTGCTGTGTATTATCTTTTTGCCAGAGGTCTTTTGGAAAAGAGAAAGATTTTTGCAGGGACTCTAAACTGGAGTCCAAGTAAGCAGTCTGATGCTCCATAGTGTCATCTGCAGCTTGAAAACAACTATTGCAGGGGGCCTGATTTTATTGCCATTGAAGTCATTGGCGTCTCAACATTTTCAGTTGTGTTCCTTTATTAATGTTTACAGCACAATTGCCAATTGACCATGAAATTTTAGCCTCAAGTCACACATATCTATCTGAAATGATTTTGTACTATTCAAGGTAGTGTTCTTGACCACAATTAAAAGCTCTGATTTCTGTAGCAGTGGACATTACTGAAAATTCATAGTTCTTTGCTCATTATTCAAAAGGATACCCTTGCTTTCTGTAGTATTTGGTATAAAATAATGGTAAATTATAATTTAATTTCCTGCCTTGTTCAAATCCATTGCATATAGAGGAATTGTACCCAAGATGAATGTATTCCTATGCTACCAAAACAGATTTAAATCTGGTAGCCAGTAATTGTTTCATATAACAAAAAATAGCGGCCTTTGTTAGAACCAAGACATTTTAGAGACACTGTGACTTGGCAGCTTTAGCAAAACAACAGTTAACTGAACAGAAGATTTTCTTCTGTGCTAACAGAAGTGATATAGTGTCACAATTTGTAAATTCAGGAAACATATCCTCTAAAAATAACTCTTAAAACAACTATACACCTCTCTCAAGTGTAGGATTCTGCTGCTGGGTTTGGCTTCTATGATCATATAAACAGTAGTACCTGTGCTCCTCTCAAACAAAATACATAGTTTAACTACACGTGCAGAGACAAGAGACCCAAATGTGACAAAAAGGAAATTGCTCTCAACTTAAGGGTTTGATTAAAGCTTTAGGCACAGAGCTTTTTAAATGACAAATGCTCAATGAAATAATATTATGTCTTTATACTCCAGAGCACTATTAATCTGAGGTTTCAGGACTTTAAGAAATGTTAATTAACTAGTTACCATTCATGTAAAGTGTTAGTATTACAATCATTTTGTGGGCTGATAACTGAAGCATGGAAATATTAAGTTCTTCAGAAAGGATGCGATTGGGGTTTCCTTCCATGTGTATTCCCTATCAGGTATTTACAGAGATATTAACTGCTTATGCAGTAGTGATCTCCATGGATCTTCCATCAAGTTAGCCCAAAAGGAGCAGGAACAATTTTGGGAGAGACTGTGAACAACTTCAGTCGTACCCAAAGCAGGATGTTAATGTAGCCTGAAGCTTTGTGTTGGACACTTGGGAGCCCAAATATGATGGCTAAGAAGCCAGGTAGTGTTCTTAAGGATTTAAAGCAGTTGCATATTCAAGGAAAGAACAGAGACACTGTTGGCTGTTCTGGAGGAAGGTAAAGGTTTGCATCACTTAATTTTTTTTTTCTTTTTAGAAAGTTACCTGCTATAACTTCGGTAAATAATGTGCAAATTAGGAAGCCACTGTTAGGCTTATCGAAATGCATCTCTGCACAGGCTTGCTGAAATCTATTTGTGATTTCAGTATAATTACAGAATATGATCACTGCAGAATATGACTCACAATAGAAATTCTGTGCAGTGTGGGTATAGGAATTGTTCAGCTAATATACATTTAGCCTAATGTCTTGTTTCCAACAGAAGCCATCAGGAGATGATTTGGAGGAAGGTGTAGAAGACCCATAGGTAACGAATAATCTGCTGTACATACTAGATTGCAACCTGATTTAAATCTGTTTTGAATGTTAAAAACCTGAAGCATGGCATTTTCATGTACTTCCCACAATTTTTTACTCAAAGAAATCACTACTTTTAAGTATTATTGGTAACAATTTAACCACTGAATCTCTTTTTGAATCTTGTGAAATGGTTGGTCTCAATGATTTCCCTTAACAATAAGTTTTGTAATATAAGTACATGCTTCTATTATTTTATTATTGTTATTATTGCATTTCACAACAAATTTCCTCTTGTTTTCCTGTTAGAGGACAGCAAGAACTGAAGCTCAAAATCTACCTTTTCTGTAATATTAATATTTTTATGTTTTTTTAATCACAGGCCTTTCAGGCCTGCTTCATTTTAAGCGTAAAAACTACACATCTTTCAGTTTGCCTTTTCCCTGACCCAGGTCATTCTTCTCATCCTGCTTTTAATTTCATCTAGCTCTGCTGTATCCTTTATTGAGATCTTTGCAGCCTGTATCATTACACTTTCTTCAAGATCAAGATATCAGAATCGATTTCTCTAACATTCTCCAACTTATTCATTATCACTTTTCTTATGCATCACAACATTTTGTTTACTTGTTTTGACCACAGCTAAACATGACCTCAGTCTGTTTTCTAAGCTGCTACGTTTTTCTAGTATGCTGTGAATCACATAAATAACTTCTGTTCTTTCCTTCCATAGCACAATACTTATTAAAATTGAGTTTTCCTTGCCATCAGTCTGCCTGTGTGATATTGTCTAATTAGATCTTTTGAAGTTCTTTGCAGTCCTATCTAACCATAGTATAAATAACCTGTCATCTACAGATTTTGCTGCTCCTTTTTCAGATCTTTGCTTTCTTTCCAGATCAGTAATAAATACATTAATTCACAGAGAACTAATATTTTACTTAGAAAAAATTCCTAATATAAAAAGCTCTACTTTTAACAGTTTTTGTGTCTCTGAGAAAGTTAGTGCATTTCCCACCTCTGTTTTAAACTTTATTGCCATTACCCAATTTAGAATGCCAAGTAATTAAAATGTGGTGGCTTAATGCTCATTTATACTCTGGCTCCCTTTTTCATAGCAGAAAAGCTATTTGTAACAATAAGATACTTACAGAAGATATCTCTATTGTGGACCATGCTTCTGACATAATTGGAAATTTTTTCCCACCATAGTACAATTTATGTTCTTAGCATACCTCTGTTATGGGGGTTTTGGCCCACATAATTATTTCTTAAAAGGAAAAAGATGCCTTATTAAAAAAAAAAGTAATTTCAGACTCTTGAAACTTGAGTTTTACATGTATAAAAAAATGAATTTTGTGCTTTGGACAAATCTCTAATATATTAAGGGTGACATCTTTCAAAAATGTTGATTAACAGAACCTCCAGTGAAACTACTGAATTTCCCATTACCTTCAACGGGTAAAGAGATGGACCACCACTGATGGCATTCAAAAGCACTGCCCCTGTGTATAATCATCAAAACAAGTGATGTTCATAATTTTTTTCCAGAACGATTATGTTTGTGTGACATCATTATGAGAAGAGTTAACAACAAGGTAGTAACCATCTTGCAATTCCCTGGGAAGGGCAGGGGGAAGCCCATGGGACCGCATACAGGTACTGAATACTCGGTGCAGCATTGCCATCTGTTGGTAACTGCTTAGCAACGCTGCAGAAGAACTGCTACAAAGCCTTGGACGATGAACTGCCACACTGACTTGCTGGAGGTGATTCCTATTTTCTGCTTCCGAGAGGAAGCCCTGTACTGCTGCATTGCTGGGGAACTGGCTGGACAGGACAGCCTCTGGCTCCCAGCTCTGGCCCAGATTGTTCACACCCTCTTCCACATCTGAAGCTACTACCCAGGGCAAAGTCTGCGAAGACCAGGCAGGTCTGTAGCAGGAATATTTAAGAATCCCCCCCTACCCCTCCAAGGGGGAAAGAGAAGGGAGTGGAATCTGCAGGATTCCTCTGCGTGAGTTTTAAAGCCTGTACAACCTGCAACAGATAAAAAGCATATTCAAAACACAGTTCTACTTTCTAGCCAAGAAGTGATTGCGTATCGGGAATCTAATCAACGGCAATACTTTTTAGTACAAAAGATATGGCGTGCAAGACCTGCAATCAGGAGTGTGGAGTTCCAATTCCAGCAACTCCTTAGGAAACCCTCAGAGAGCCACTCAGAGGTTCACTTTTACAGCACTGCCAAGCTGAGATGCTCTGCAGCAAGTTTCAGAAGTGCCAAGCATCTGTACGGTGGATTCAAGATCTGATACCTTTGCACAAGATCCATCAATATCCACGTTTCCTAAACATGCACATTCCAAAATAGTGAACCAAAAGTCCTTATGACGACTATATGAACCATACAATTACTACAACCAAACAATTACTACATACAGAAATTAATTCCAATAGACAAGCGATAAAACATAGAAAGAATTGGCAGTCGGAGCCTTAAACAAAGTAATCACCACCTGTGATTGATGTCCTGACCATTAAGAAAGACTTTAAAAGTATTCTGAAAAGACAAGCCCAGGAACAAAAATGACAGGGCAGAAAAAACATGGATATAATGGAGACATTGATTTTACAATACACTGACATTTTCCACACACATACTGCCTCATGGCCCAAAGGAAATGGGTAACTGCTGTTCTCTGTTCTGTATAAGACCGGTATTAATTCTTCCCTTGCAAGTTTCCTCCACTGTTGCAGATGCCAGGTACCCTTTTTTCCCCTCAAATTGTTTAACTGATTTACCTAGCAAAGCTAAATTCAGAGCAATTTCTTCCTGTCTATCCTTAGCATCTATCCACAGCTCTCTCTGTGCCAGATCTGAAGAAGAATTTGTATCTGACTATCACAGTCTGAGTAAAAAGATTACCTCTCCTTGCAAGCCATCCCTTTCTTAAAAATTTAGGGCACTTAAATTTATTAGAAATACTTGAAAATGTAGGTATAGATGATCAGCTCAAATATTTCAGGATTAGTACATTGACACAGTCAGTCCTGACCTCAGATTGCTACGTGATTTTTTTCCTGAAGCCTGCTCCAATCTCATAAAAAGTACATTTCTTTGCTGATCTGAGTGAGCCCTGTTCCACCCAATTCACTGTAGTGAGTGTTCATTCGGGTTTCTCCCACTGCTAAAACCAAAAGCTGATGGCTGAAAGCACTCTGCAAATCTGGCTTCTTTTTTGTATTTGACACCTGGGACTGGATTTGAAAGTCTGGTCCCATTTCTTATTATCAGTCCTCAAAAGAATCCTTTCTACTACTTTCTCTGTGGCCACTCAAGTCTTCTGTTTCGTTGGTGTAAAATGAAAGCAGGATTCAAGACTGTAGTTTTGTTTGCTTTCATACAATAAAATAAGTTAGTACAATGGATTTAAATGGAAGTGGAATTATATATGAAAATTTTTTATCATGCCAGAAAATTTCAATTAGGGGAAATTAGCCACTTGGTTCTTTCTGATAAATTAATCATAGAGATTATCTATTAAATGTGCCACTTAACCTTTCTGGCATGAGTGCCTGAGGCAGTAGTATTTAGGCTCTCACATTCATTTGGAAATACTAATTTCTATGCAGCTGTCTTCCAAAATGGAATTTTCACTTGTCTTTTTTATAAGTAGGTCATTGTGCAGCTGTTGTTAATAGAGGCTGGCATTTGTAAAATGGTAAATCCACCATTGTACCCTATCGGTCACAAAATTGATCTCCATCAATTACAAAATATCCTTTACTAAAATGCCTTTTCTCAGCCCCAAAGGGTGTCATCCCTTGCTATGATAGCCTTTGGCCTTTTTGGAATGGGAATGTGCTGCAGCCGGTTATTTTGCAAGAGCTGCAGCACCACTATGCTCACACTATCTGTCTTCCATTAGTTTAAGGTTTTGCCTTGACTCTACATTATCGCTTCCATTACATTAGAGCTGCCTTAAAACTAATCTTGAGGGAAATTGGTATGACAGCTATCAGCTGTCAAAGAAACAGCTGTCTCAACTGCTGAACCTCCCAGGTCCAAATCCTCCTTCTACCCTTTACAATGAAATCAATTGGTCTTTTCAATGTAGACAAGGCCTCACTGTCCCTGTAGTGGTCAGCTGTTGCACAGCTTATGGAGAGACAAGCAACTCCTGGAACAGCTACAAACCTTATCCTGTAGTCTTTAAAGATTAGAATTAGGACCTTGACCTGGATATCTTTCTCATATGTCATAAAATTTGCATAGTCTGCTGCAGGAATAGTTTGAACTCTAGAACTCTCTGAGGTGTGTGTACCCTGTATCCGAAGGAAAGAAGAGAAGCAGTAAGAAAGTGCAGGCACCAAAGGAGGAGGTCTAAGAAAAGAAAATATGAATGGCAGATAATTTATAAACTTTAAGGTTAATGAAATGAGAGAGAACATCTCAAAATCTTAGCATAAAGTGTTACAAAAGAAAGTAAATGGAATTTATGTTATGTGAGGAGCAAGCATATTAGTTATGGGTAACAAAATCAGCATTTTAGAAAGCGGAATTGGTAGCAAGGCAGTGATGTTACAGTCACAGTTTGTCTGTACTGTGAACTAGAATTAATACATTATTGATTACCTTATTGATTACCTGAGCCTATACATTCTTGCACAGATACAATTAAGTATGAGAAGAATGCTTGTAGATTTGGGATGTGAAGCCAACAAAATCCTGATGACTTTGGGTTCAGATCGGATATACTTGAAGATCTTCAAGGCTTAAGATCTGGAGAATTTGGAGACAATTCAAATAGTGCATGGACTATGATAAAAAAAGACAGGGAAGGGGAAACAAAATTGAAGAGAGCTGTGTTGAAACTTGGACTGGGTACAGTTGGGCAGTTATGCTGCATAAGGACGTGGGATTCAAATTTCATATGAAAAGGGAAAGAACAATTACAAGATTCATGATTGCTGCATGATCAGAGCAGTAAGAAGCTACAGAGCTATACTGTGGTTCGGTAGTTTGGAAAGGAAGTGGAAAAGTGAGGTGGCCAGGAAAGAAAACTATAGTAATGAATAAGGATTTAAGAAAGGAATTGTTAAAAGACATTTTAGCAGGTCATGTAACAAGAGGCAGTGAAATCCTGAATGTGAAGAGAGTAATACCTCAGATACCACCCAAGTTTTACAGTGAAAGGCAGGACAGGGGAATTGCCAATTTTGAAATAATAAAAGCATAGAAGTAGAAGCAAAATTGAGACATCATCACCATTTAAGAAAGCAACAGGATAGCTGGGAGGACCTGCAAGAGAAATGAATGTAAATTTGTATACATGGCAGATCTTCGGCTTGAAGCTGATGAGTAGAAAGAGGTGAAGATGCTCTGAGAACAATGACTACTGCTGATAGCAGGAGGGAAACTCAGGAAAAGTGTAGGTAAGGGATCCCTGGATTTGGTAGGGACGTGGTGAGACCACGTTCATGAAATCCCATTTGCCCTGATTTGAGAAAAATCAGCCAGGTGAGTCAGGAGCATTTCATGGCTGACTATCAAATGCTATCAGTAAGGTTAACAGTTTAAAAAGGGTATTTGTTCTCTCCCTATGACTATTAGGAGATACTTATTAAGCCAAAGAACTTTATATCCTGGGTTACAGCGTGACTATGAACAGGAGTCTGGGATTATTGAGAGATTTATCCTAAAGGCCTTGAAAAGGGAGAAAAATGTGTAAAGTTTACATGGCAGCATGCATGATGACCTAAGTGGCCTCTTAAAGACTTACTGGGCACTTGTGTGCTTCTTTGTGGAATCAAGTCCAATTGTTACCTGTTGTTTCATTTTCCTTCCTTACATGAAGGTATGCAGGGAACCACACGCACTGATGGATGCTCAGGTAGATTCAGGCAGCATGAGAGAAGCAGCTTTGCCTTGGAGAAATTGCCCAAACCTATGATTGGCAGGGATGAGCGTGGCCTCCAAAAATGTAAAAAAAAAAAGAAAACGTATCAAGGGATTGAAGATTTATTCTGCTGAAGAAAAAGGCTTTGGCCTTTTAAACAGTTATTTTAAGTCTGAAAAAGGAAACCTTAGAAACAAGCAAGTGTGAGCTAAGGAAGGACCTTTTTTAGACAGTCTATTATCGCTATACTAGAGGTACACGTTTGCTAATATAACTAAGGATCAAGTAAGAATGTTTTCTAGTTTGCAGCAAGGAGAAGATGCTGATTCTGCTGCTTAAGAGTTGGGCTGTGATTTTAGTGATCTGCATCAAGTTCATGCTCTGTCACTCTGATTTAGGCCCATATCCGTAAAGGGGCTCAGGTGATTAAAATATGACTTCACTGGGATTTATTCACTTAAGGCGCAGAGTGCGGTCTCTGGAATTTGACATACTCCTTCACATGCCCGTGTTTAAACAACATTCTGCTTTATGCCCAGAACAGCCTTTTTTTACCCTGAAGAGCAGCGCAGCTGCTTGCCTGCCTGCCCTGGCCTGCCTTCAGAGCCAGCGTGCCACCGCCCGAGAGCCGAGAGCGGGCCCGGCGGCGCGGGCGTCCGGCCACCGCAGCTCAGGCGTGTAAGCTCCTTATGCAATGGCCGGGGGGAAGCCAAGGTTTTCAGAGCGCGCACCAGAGCGGCCAACATGTCGTGCAGGGGCCATCTGACGTAGCGGGTAGATGATGCGAAAAGGGTGCCAGATGTCTAGCGCGGGTTTCGGGGTGGCGCTGATGCCAGGCTGGGGTTCAGAGCCCCATCCCTGAGGCCTGGTGCTGGGATCACAGAGCGAGCTGTGCTTCCCTCACCAGCTGCCCCAGCCCTTCGTCCCCCTCAGCTGGGCTGCGCCACGCAGGACCGGGCCGTGGGGCCGACCCACGATAAAAATAACCCCGAGAACAAACATTATTTTTAACCTGGCCAACTCCCTATGCACCTACACGAGCAGCGGCCCTGACACAACTGCGGCGGCTGCCCGCGGACGGGCGGACAAGCAGGACGGCGGGCGAGGCAGAGGCCGCCGAACCGCTGCGCCAGCTCCCGCCTGTCCCCTGCCCTGTGCCGGGGAAACCGCTCTTCCCTCAACACGGGATTTACAACCGGGGTGCGCTGCACAGCCCCGAGGGCCGGCGACCCCTCCGCGGGGGCCGCTCTCGTTGCCCGCCCCGTGCGACGCCCAGCTGTTGCGAAGGCTGCGGACCTCAGGGCGGGCGGGCGGTCCCGGCCGCCACCGCTTCCCCCTCGCAGGCACCCGCAGGCGGGCTAAGCGCTCGTCCCTCCCTGCTCCCACCGCAGTGAGAGAATCCCAGCGACCGGCGGGGCGGCCCGCAAAGGGGAGGGGGGGCGGGGCCGGCAGTAGGAGGCCGCGTCGCCGCTATAAGAGCGGAGGCGGCAGCGGCGGTAGGTCCGCTCGCCGTGCTCGCGTCTGTGCGGTAGCTGTGTCCGCCTTAGCCCTCCCTGGCCGCTAACATGGCGCTCTCCGGCGACCCTCATTTCAAGAAGCTGGTGGAGTGGCACAAGGCGAACTCCTCCAAGCTCGTCCTGCGGCAGCTGTTCGAGGCCGACAAGGATCGCTTCCAGAAGTTCAGGTGAGGCTGGGCAGCCCCCGCCCGCCCTCCCCCGCGGCTGAGCGGGGCGGCAGCCGCCCCTGCTCTCCCCGGCGACCGCCGCGGCCCGCCGGGCCCTCAGGCTGCCGGCACGCCGGGCACTTCCGCGTGCGGGGCCTGAGGCTGTGTGGGGCTGGCTCCCTCCCTCCCTCCCTCAGGTGGGCGCTGCCGGAGAGCCGTTTTCCGCGGGGGCCGGCAGAGCCCCGCGTCGCCCCGCTCCGCTCCCTCCTGCCCCTGCGGCTCCCGGAAGGGAGCGGGGCCCGGCGGGGGGGACGCACCGCGCACACACGCGGCTGCTCGGCTCGCTGCCGCTCCCGCCGGCGTGCGGGGGGAGGCCGGGGGAGGGCGGCTGCCGCTGGCTGAAGCCGCGTTGGCCGGCCGGAGGCCGATGGCGGGCCGGGCACATGCGCCCGGGGCCTGCAGCGCCCTGCCGGCGGCGCGGCGTGGGCAGCCGGGCGGGCGGGAGCCCCGCCGCGCCGCGGGGGGCAGGTGCCGGGCGGGGGGGGCGCTCCTCGGCAGCCCCCGAGGAGGGCGGCCGTGCGTGCTTGTCCTTGACTCATCCTTGCAGCAGGGTACGTGCCGGGAAGCACAGCGCCGGGCTGCGGCTCGCGCAGCGGCATTGTGGGTCCTTCATTTCTCAGCCTCTCGCACCCGTGTGCTTAGTCACGATAAGCTCCGTGATAAGATCACGAGGAGCCATCCGTCCCTGTGCCCCTACCTGTCAGAAGTAGGGCGGTGCCTACCCCTGCCCTGAGATGGGGAAGGGGGGATGTTTAGCAGGTTTAGTCCTCCCTTGCCTCATGCTATCCATGTTACAGAAAATGCATTGCAACATATTTTTGCTAGAGGAAGAAGTGAGAAGTGGAAGCAGTATGATAACGTTCAGTGGTTTCATCCTGTAAAGTGGGACTAATGTTTTCTCTACCCTGGAGGCTGCTGAGAAGTCGTGTGTGGTTACATCGTTGGACTATACCAGCAATCTGAAAAGTCTAGTACTATGTAGATGCATCCCTGACTTGAGTTTTAAAGTGAGCCTGGGTAGTACAGATATAGTGAGCTTCTGTTCTTGAGTGTTGAGATAAGGCTTGTTGCATGTATCAAGCTTTTCATTAGCATCCTAGGTAAAGTAACTTTTCTTTCCTTTTGAGCTCACTAGATACTTCTTAAATTGTAATTAAACGTTGCATATGAAGTCCTACGTACCAGTATATGAGAGTTAAAATGCCATTTGCATTGATAGAAAAGGTATGCTAAATTTTTGGAGTATTGACTTCATCTGGCTCTTCTAACAGGACTTTTTATACTGGTAAAGAACTTTATTAATATTATCTTACACAAATCTACTAGCTCTTCTCTAATAGAGCTAGTTCTGGTTGCAAATTTTCCTTATCTCCAGTATGTCCCAAGAGACTGAATTTGGTAACATCCTTGGAACAAAGGAAAGCTGAAGCAAACTAGCTAGATAAATGAAAAGGTGTAATCAAGAGGTTTCTTATAAGGTTCCTTCCTGAATAGCTTAAGCAAGTACTCTTACTGGGGATAGCACTGCATCTTAATCTCATTGGCTGTCACTTTAATATTATCCAAGCTACTTTAACCATAAAATATACTCTCCTAATCTCAAATAGTCTGTATTTAATTGCTCTTGTGAATGTGTAATATACTTAGACTTTTTTTGAGTGTTACACTGTCAAGGAGTGTCAAGGAGTTAACCAAGAAGAAGATATTTGACAACTGTTGTTTCAGGCACACATACTCATCTCTAACATGTTTTCTCCATGCTGAAAGTAGTCAGTGTGTCTCCTAGAATGTGTTTATCAGATTTTTTATGAAACATTCTTTACCAAGTTTATTTGTTTCAAATAGCTGCCCAACTTAATGTCCTTTTGTGCTGCCCATAAGGATAGGAAATATTTCAAGTGTTTGAAGTTTACTTAATCTATCTTAATCCTTTCTTTTCATGATTTCGGTCTCATTTCTTGATAAACCAACACATTCTAGACTACCAGGAGAACTTTCTCATAGCAAAATACAATTGCAGAAGTGACATTCTGGGTTAGTTTGACAGATCTGCTTGTATACTTCTTGCTGATTGCCACTTTATGAGCCAGATCAGCAGGATGATGGTAGTTAACCTCTGTTGAAAGCCTAAGCAGTCTGGAGGTTTGGCCACAAGGTCCCCTCTGTAGTTTGCACCCCTCTCCTCATGTGAAATTAATCTTTAGGAATACATTTCAGTTAGTTCTGCTAGGTATTATCATAAAATCATTGATTATCTCCCTTCCTTTAGAAGGAAAAGAGAAACTTACACCCATGTAAAAATGCTTCCTGATACAAGTTCTGGAGAAATTTCAGACTGGTATGAATAATTTTTTATCTGAATATTTTATCTCTGAGCACAAGTATCTATTTAATGTTGTTATAAGAACCTTACACTCACTGATTTGTCCTACAGCATATAGATAGAAGATCCTTTCTTCCTTTTGTCCTTTTTTCTTCCTCAGAATTTGTATATCTTGTTTTCCTGATTGGGAGTGTAGTCAAACCTGTAGGGTACACCTTGGGTTTTCTTTGCCACCCAAATGTAAGGTCTGGTACGAACAGTGGGTCTTAACAACATGGGTTGTTCACTAGAAGAACTCTACGAATTTTGAAGGAGTTGGAATTGATATGATCTAGCCATCATAAAACTCAGCAGATAATAGATACCTGGATGCTGATTAAGGTACTCTTAATGCAAATAGCTAGTGCAAGATATAAAGCACTAGTATTTTACTCCTGCTAGATGGCTTGTCCATTATGAAGGATGAGAAAGAGCCTCCATCTAAATGGAAAACATGCTACCAGGGAATCCATGTGTAATAATACATTTAGAGGTTGCATACAGCTTCTTTAGTTTGTGTTTAGGTGGGAGATAAAATTGTTCTGAGATGCTGCAGGTGACCTTCTGATTAAGGGCTGCATCACTTAAATGTGGATGTGGCTTACGTGACAAGGCTGTTGCTCCACCTGGGCAGTGCTACCATTAGCTGCTGCATTGCAGAATGGGTAGTGTAGCAGAATGTAACTGAGCTGCAGGGTTTTGGGCTTATGTTTAAATAAAGGGTGAATCTCTTGATGTAAGGGTTTAAGATCAGATTACATTGCATGCTGTGTGATTCACCTTGTGTGTGGGAAGTTAGATCTGGTAGCCATTCCTTGCTTTTTTGCATGAAATGTCTTGGGATGCCATCTTTCTGCAGTTCCTTCAATGAGTAGTGATTTGAATACAGCCAGAATTTCATGGGATACTTTGTCTTCTAGGTCTAGTGAGACTGATTTTTATTCATCTAAGTAAAATAACAATGAATTGTATAAGTAAGGCATATGTCAGGTAAACATAAAGAAAAGATTGTAAGGATTTCATGTTCATGGAGTAGAACACTGGGAAAGACTATCTTTCTATATTAAACCATAGATGAGGATTTTAAGAGTTGTTCTTCTCTAAACCGAAGAAGTATAATAGCCTTGCTGTATCATTAGTAAAATGTGTTCAAATCTGAGACCTGTCTGTAAATAAATTGCATCAAATCTCAAATGGAAAGACTTGCAGGATTTGTTCTTATTTTTCTTCTGTACTGTATCAATAAATAGCAAATTTGACAGGTGAGAGGTCACAGTCCTTCCCTTAGCTAGCCATATTCCAGGTGTCCTTGGGCTGGATGGTCAGGGTTTCAGGGTTACTGTTTGCAGCCCACTGAAGAGAAGGATGATTAACAGTATTGATTAACTGCATATTTCTGTGTTCAAGTATTGGGAAAGAAAAAGCAGGGGAGATAATGAACAACGTGGAAACGTTGAGAATTAGATGCATGCAACTTCCTGTGGCGTGTGCATGTGGAGCAAAAGTGAGAGTAAGATATAAAAGGCCTTCTGTGCTTTTATAGAAGGCCTACTGAATTACTTGCAGAACTTCGACTCTTCAGTTTAGAGTAAATGTGTATATTTGGCTGTAAATTAGTGCAAAGAAGAAATGGGTAGAAAACTGTGCTGTAAAGGACTAGAGGGACTGTAGAACTTCTCACATAGATACAAGGCTAATAAATACAAACGGGTTCACTTGATTTCTGTTGGACTACTATTTCTGTATTTCATCTCGGGTGTAAACCTAAAAGTGCTTGTATTTTGAAGTGTTAGGCTATAGCTTTCAGATGAGCATTAGTTAAATAATTTGGAGACTTCCACTGAGTCAGTGAGCTCAATGAGACTACATCAGGCACAAATGGGGTTTAATTTTGCATAGTAGTTGACGGAATGTTTCTGTACATGGAGTTGTATAGATTTTTAAATCAGGTTTATGCAAGTCTCCATATAAAAGAATGACTATATTTGTTGAAAGGACCTGTAGGAAGACAGTTTAATTTTTTAGCAGCGAAAGAATGTGGTAAGCTTTTTGCCTATGATACATTAGGAAAAAGCTAATTATTGCTAGAGAATGCTAGTGGCTCAATGAAAACAGAATGTAATTGTCCAACTGTGCATTAAATATACTTCATCGTATTTGGACTTTCACAGGCAGAAAGTGGACACTATAATTTAGCTTGTTGAAAACCATGGGCTTTGATTAAAACAACACACTAGTAAGTCATTTTATGAAACTTGTGGGGCAAATCGATCCCTCAGGTCATCTTTACTAACTTAGTATAATTGGGATTCCAATTATTTTGTAATCTGTAGAGTAGTTATCATTGTCTTGCTTAAAACAGTCACTCTTCAGGAATGTGCAATTAAACAACCTGTTTGTTTTGACAGCTTGACTCTGAATACTGATCATGGGGACATCTTACTGGATTATTCGAAGAACCTTGTTACAGAAGAAGTGATGAAAATGCTGATGGAACTGGTAACTCTTTAAAATGTTGAATTAATAAACCAAATTTTTTTAAAAAACTTAACTCTTACCTGCAACTGATTATTCTAGCATCGCTTATATAAATTTAGCTCTGAATTTGAGAGACCATCAAAGTTAAAAGGCATCTGTTTACAGATCTTTGTGCTGTTCAAAGTCTTGTATTGTCCTTTAGGCCCAAAGTACAAGGCCATTTTTCAATGTGCAGATCTGTTTCTTGTGCTCACTGAAAAGATTTTTGTCTGTGTAACAGACCAGCTGGCATATGGCACTGTTACTGAGTCTGCAGTAAAATTAAGAGAGATTCATATAAAGTTGTAAGAGAAGATGATGTCTTCTATACCTGCAATTGAAACAATACTTCATATGTCATGCAGTCTTAGTTTTGAGATTCATTTGCAGTTGGGTGTATTTTAAGAATGAAGTTTGTGTCATTAACTAAAATTTAGCATGGTGTCCCTATTTACAACCCTTCCTTAACTATTGGTTCAGCCAAAGGCTTAGATCAGATAGGACACAGATTTTTAAAAAGGGAAGAACTAGCAAAAATAGGTATAGCAAAATTACTTTTGCTACTCTTCAGTTTAAAAAAAAAAAAAAATTCTGATCTGGTACAAAGAATCATTAATGAATCCTGTAGCAGTATGACAAGATAAAATTGAGTAATTAAGATGGATTCATTGCATCTTGGTCATTCAGCACATGTTACTCTGTAACCTCTTAAGGAAATAAACAGCCTGCATAAAAATACTTGCTTTAAAATTGGAGAATCAATTTTTAAGCTAGAATCTAGTCGGTCTGTTAATCTAATATCATAATTTTTGTTTCACTGTCTTACGTGGTAAACTTACGTGGTAAATGTTCACACTCTTCAATGTAGCTGGACCTTTGTAGTGCATGTTAACTTCCTACTATTTTTAAGAGGAATCTATTTTTACATTTCTCAGGCAAAGTCAAGGGGTGTGGAAAGTGCCAGAGAGCGCATGTTCAGTGGAGAGAAGATCAACTTCACCGAGGTAAGGCTATTTCTGTCCGTGGTTCTTTCCTCTCAGTTGTGCCTATATATTATGAATGTTCATGCATCTGTGTAAGAGAAGTTTTGAAAAAACTTGCTCTAATTGCTACTCTGAAATGCTGAGTGGTTGTAGTGTTTGCTGCACTACTTACATAAGAAATTTTTACGGCTCTGACAAAAAGACAGAATAAAATGTGTGTGAATAAAGCTATTCAGTCCTCCCTTCAACACACATCTTAATTTTTTTGGAGATTTTGGTGGTATATTTTTTCTTGTCTTCTCTTCCCTCTTTTGTAGAGAGGAAGATGAGTTAGATCTTGCAAAGGGCATGGAGCAGAGTATTGCATTCCAGGTATCCCTTACATGCATTTGCCTAATGTCACTGTTGATAAAGCTTAGTAAACTGCCTACAAAGTTTTAGTGAGGATTGTGTAAGACTTTCTGCTTTGGACTGTTGATGCTACTTATTTTTGGGTACATTTAACAGTAGAGACTATAAGCAAACTTGGGAAATTAGCCATCTATTTCAGTAAGAGGATGAGTATCTTCCTCTTTCTGTAGATCTGAAGGTTGTAATTATGGCTAAATCTTCACTAAAACATACAGAAAACCAACTGTACCTTTTTTCTGAAATTAAAAATAGGATGAAAACTGGAAACTCAACAGTACAGTGTGATTATTATTAGTCTGCCTCAAATATTTAAGGCTATTTAGTATGTTTGAGGTAAATTCACAGAAATCAGTATTTCCTTTGACTTGGTTATTGACTGATTTAGCTGTTGCACAAGGTGTTTGCTTAAAATAACTCAGCAGTTGGACATTGTATTGTTTGTGAATGCTACATGTTTGTAAAAGTGCACAGACAGAAACAGGTAAAGCTTCACTGGAGAAATGGTTCCTCTTCCTTCTGTATTAATGCCTTCAATTCACAGATGTAATTCTAGCTAGTAAAAAAAGGAAGCAGGAAAAGAGGGTGATAAGTCTTAAATCTACCTGGAGGATTGTTTTCTCAGATATTGCCTCTCACTAGCCTCATGTAACAAATTATTACAGGGTTAGCCCATCTCTGACCATATATTATGGAGTTACTCTTCATTGCCTACATGAGAGCAAATGTAGCAGCTGAAGTCTTCTCAGAAGGATGCAATTTTCACAGAAAGTACTTAAACACAATCTTAAACTGTGATGTGTTTGGCTTCTGCTGCTAGCTCCCTATTTTGCTACTGTCTTGATAGAGCAACTTTATGTAGCAATTACCTGCATGATGAGTCTAGAAACATCTTTTTCATATCAGGCTGTTTCTCATTTACAGTCAGAAGTTGACTTGGAATTAGATTTGGTTTAATTTTTTTCTGTTTGCATAGAATATCAAATCAAGTTGGTTTGGCTCTGGAATATGAGCATGTGGACAATGTGAAATTGTCCTGAGACCTTAAAAACAGGATGCTGTCAAACAGCATGACTGAATAAACCTACAGCAATAAGACAGAAAAAAGCTGCCTAATGGCAAGAACTGACTTGTCCACTACTCTTGTTCTGATGTAGAACATTTTTTAGCTATTTGTCTTAAGTATTTAGGACTTGACTGTATTTGGTGCTGCAGGCATTGGCTGCATCGTGTGTGCTTATGTGGAAATGCTTTATAGTGCACCCAAGCATGTCATCGCCAGGTGTTTGTCCCAGATGAGTTAAAAAGTGCAGCTTGATATGGCACAAAGACAGTGCATTACAAGGTAATTTATATCTGACCAGTCATTATGGGGACAGTCTTCATCGCCCACCGGATATTTAGAAAATACTTCCGTGTAAGAGTAGACATCAGGTCAAATATGACTGCTTCTCTTGATCAAGACACAGCTTCCTTCCAGCCTGATAGTAAGCGGTATTTACCAAATAATACCATTCCATGGCTGAGTGTTGCAAAAAAAATGTCTCTGTTCACCCCAAATTTAAGTGGGTACACAATGATAATTAGCAACTGAAAGAGCTTTTTTGTATTCCAAGTCAGTAACCACAAACTCAATGATTTTTTTGAATTAGCATTTGGTATTTAAATCATAACTTGGCAATTCATATTGTCTGTGTTGTCTTTGTCTCACAATGCCTCTCACTGTAGTGAGGAACAATGAGGTGGAGCAGACTAATTTTTTAATTTGTTCATTAGTATTGACTAACTCCTTCATTCTAGATTAAAGCTGTTAAGCTCTTGAACAGGCGAATCACAGGCCAGGTTTCAATGATTTGACTTGTGTATAACTGTGGAGAATTAATATATGGTGCATACTAACAAATTTTTTTTTTCTCATAACACAACTACCACTTACATATCTGGTGTGCAAGTATTCAGGGAACATTTAATTGTGGGCAGTGGATAGAATAATGTAGCTATTGCATTCCTTTTTTGTCAAATGTTTAAATACATATTTGTCTCTTCCTATATGAAATGGATTACTCAGGATAATTGAGAAAATGCCAGAGAAAATAACTTTGGCTGCTTGTTGTTATAATTGATTTTCACTATCGTCATTAATAGAACACAACTTCATCCTTGTATACCTGAAGCATGCCAAAATAATTAAGATCACTGAGTGCTGAATATTGCTGAATTCTGAACCTCAATCATTAAATGCTTTTCAAGGGATTTTGAGCTTTCTTTTCAAAGTAAACAAATAAGCTATTTGTTTACTTTGTATATTACATGCTTTTGTAAGCCCTCTGCACTGATTTGGTGAAGTGAGAGGATGATTTAGATAGCTGGTGATGTGTGTGTGTATATACACATACACACACAAACTACTGCTCTACTAATTCCAGTTAATCTAAAGGATTTTTAAGTCTTAAAGATTGTACTACCTTCTGGATGAGGCACCCGAGGCCCCTGGGTATAATTTGGAAATAGCTTCATCAATTTTTTCCCTTCTCATTTCAGAACCGAGCTGTGCTTCATATTGCTCTGAGAAATCGTTCCAATGTGCCAATACTTGTAGACGGGAAGGATGTTGTTCCAGAAGTAAACAAAGTGTTGGACAAAATGAAACACTTCTGCCAGGTATAAAGTACCACCGTAGCTTATTTTTCATATATTTGTTCTATACCCAGCCATGTTCTTAATGTGAAGCATTGATTGTAGGCTGGTTCACATGAATTATTGTGCTTTTGTTCGAGGTTTATAATAGTTCTGGCTCAAGCATGGAATTGGAGCTGGTTTTAGTATGATTCACTTCTCCCTCTCTGTTCCCAGTTGGATTTTTCTTTAATGGGCTCTCTAGATCTTGCTCTTTTAGCAGTAATCTTGCATTTACTTCAGAATTCTTGTAAATCATTAAGGTACCATTCAAATATTGCCTTATTTCGTCTTGCTAATGTTTCAACTACTTTTCTCTATCAAGTAGAAACTGCTTAAAATTTCGGTAACATCAGAAGAGAGGTAGAAGCTCCCAGCTTACTTGCAATTTGATTATGCTCCACTTAAATAGTTTCTTAAAGATCTTTTAAGGTTTTTAGGTCAAATTCCTTTATGATTCTATTCTGCTTGCAGCTTTAGCAGCATGAAAGTTTTTTGTTCCCTAGTTAAATACAGGAGTTAACAATTATCGTCAAATATCATTAATTGTTCTTTGATTCTGTACATCTTTAAAATGCAGGCGTCTGTCAGATCAGTGGAGGAAATGCTCTGAAGAACTTCACAGAGCACTCTAACAAAGTCAAATTTATGTGTGATAAAACTAATCAGTAAAAGCTCACCGAATACTTTTAGTGCATTTTAAACATGCCTGTGAAGAGCTGGACCTGCTTGGTTGCTATTGTGAGTCTTATCCAGGTGGTAGTGGCCAGTATCACTGCCAACTCATTCTTGTTAACCTATACAAAATGAGCCTGGATTATGTCCAGTTCCTAATGGATAAATACCAAAACCACAATAACTGACACTAATTGGTCTGAATTTGTTAGTTTCTTCAGGTAATGTAAGAATTGAATGGCCACAGAAATTCAATGGTCTGTTTTCCACTGTAGAGTTTTTAGCTGATTAAGATTTTGGTAGTGCAAAACAAGAGTTTTCACTGGTGCCACCCTCTTTATTGCTAGGTGGTTTCAATCATCAGAGCCTGTGAATACCACTTTCCATGCAGATGTATCTTCTCTGCAAAATAAAAATCATGTTAAGCAGTTCCTTTGGAAAGATTAACGAAGATGCTTGTTTTGGTCGACTCACTTAGGCAGATGGGACTTTAAAACATCATCTACAGGTTACAGGAATGGTGTATACTAAAAATGGGTTTTCCGTTCAGAAAAACAAAAAGCTTTGAGTTAAACATCTGTAGGGAAGGAGAGCAACTATCAGCATAACCAGGTGATTTGTTGTAGAAAAATTGCTTTAGAATTGGGGAGTGTACATAGAAGTGTGCATAATACTAGAAAGATTCCTTTTGTGATTGGAACAAATTTAATGCATAGGTGGTACATTATGGACAAAATTCAATGCAGTGTTTTGATATTACTTCATGATTGTAATTTTGTTTGTCAGAACTCTCAGTAACTGTTAAAACAGCAAGAATAGAGCGTAAACCTGTACTATGTGCTGTTAAGGTGAAGCTCAGAAATAAATCTTAATGCGAAACATACATGCAATAGAAAAGCTTTTTGAATGTTTGGTTTGCCAATAAATCTCTATTTCCATGGCTTTATTCGTATTTTAATGTCTTCCAGTTTAGTTAGCGAAGTTGCTTCTAATTAAAGACACCTAAAGAACTCCTTCAGGTTCAAATAATTGTCACAAGTAGTTTAATGCCCAAGATTTTTTCATTTGTAGCTTGATTTCTCTTGTCTTTGCCAACACTCTGTTGTAAATGCTATAGCAGTCCACACAAAAGGAGAGTTTGATCTTGCAGTGTGTTTTTAAATATGTGCATTAGACTTCTAACACTTAAAGAAGTGTCATCTTAATCATAACCAAATATCTAGCGAAGAAGGTAGCTTTGAGTGTAGGCTTTAAAGTCTAGAAGCTTGAAAGTTGTCTTCGGAGACTTTCTACAACAATGCCTGAAAACACAGCCTATTTCCAGCGTTAGAATCACTAACTTCAGTGTAAGTATAAAATAGTCATTGCAGTATCTTTTTTTTTTTTGCCACAGAGAGTCCGTAGTGGTGAATGGAAAGGCTACACTGGAAAGGCAATCACTGATGTGGTCAATATTGGGATTGGTGGCTCTGACTTGGTAAGCTCCTGACTTCTATACATCTTCCACATCTTTTTGTGTGTGTACATGCTCGCAATGAAGATAAAATCTAATTGTTGGTTCTATCCAGGGCCCTCTGATGGTAACTGAAGCCCTGAAACCATATTCCAAGGGAGGCCCTCGTGTTTGGTTTGTATCCAACATTGATGGTACTCATATAGCCAAAACCCTGGCTGAGCTTAAACCAGACACTACGCTCTTCATCATTGCATCAAAGGTATGTCTAATACAAGCACTGGGGTATGACTTTCTCTAACTGTAAAGGATTCAGTCAGAATAGAGATCTGTCCACAGGAAGATCTAGATCAGGGACTTCTAGTGTGGATTATTTCTAAACAGGCCTGTTGTGATTCATCCTAAACTTGCAGTACAAACTTGTGTTGCTACTGAAATACTTAGGGATCCAGAAGTCAAGTGATGAAAATGGCTTAACCTAAACAAGTAAGACACATGAGCAGTTTCATATTTTCTAGGGTATATTTCTCAGTCAACACAAGTTTAAGCTTTATTCACAAAATTTAATTTCACTGTACTTCTCTGTGGGTGAAATGTAGGATCCTATGTAGTTATTTCTTTGAAATTCAAGATCTTGTTTCATTCCTTACTCTTATTTAAGGTTACTTTTGGTCCTTTATCTTAAGTAGAGTGTTACTTGTTAACAGTGTTCAGTTTCTTGCATTAATGAGTTGCATGTAGTTTGGGAATCTTCCCTCTGTTTTAGGGTAGTAACAAAATATCTTCACCTAAATAACTTAAATGCTGTGTTCCTTGAGCACTATAAATACAAAGCTTCTTTACTTACAAAGAGGTAAAGATAGTCTACTGGTAGCTTATAAGATGACACTTATTTCTGAATACAGACTTAATAGCTGCCTTTTAAGTCTTGCCTTGCTAATAACTTATTCTGTGAACATAATTGCTAGCTGCCATCTTCCTTTGAGGAATGCTTCTGTCTTAGCAGAGGAAACTGATGGAGACAGACTTCATAGTTATGTAACTGGGGTCGCCTTCATCTGTAAACCACAGTAGAACCTTTTTGCTGTTGAAGACAGAATCTGCAACAAACGAACATGTGTGTAATGCTGGCCATGCTCTATGGCGGTGCTCATTATCTTATCTTGGCAATACCGCAGCCGAGCAACAACTTGTGGAGTAATAAGGAAACTTCACAAAGTAATACTAATGGTCACTTTGAATAATTGAGTTCAAGGATCACGGTTCAAAGGCTTAGAAGACTGCCAAATTGCAAGAGTAACACTTCAGTTTCTGTTTGCCAGACTGTAGTTAGATAATTGGATATATTTGGAAGAGGATGAATGGCATTTTTTTGTTTTCCGTAACAGGCTTGTATTTCATAATGAAATATTTCTGGAGATGGATGAGAGTAGGTTGAATCTAGTGTTCATCCTTAAAGCTAAATTTTGATGGTTGAGTAAATCAGAATGGTTGTAGATATTTGCAAAACTGCATGACTGAACTTCTGTGCACACTTCATGAAGCAGGAAAATTTTTCCCTCTAATCAGCAAAACAAAATTATGGCAAGAGTCTTAGCAGAAATGAGTGTTCCTACATGAAAAAGTAGGAATTGAAGAACAAGAGGACAATCCAGCTAGGTTATCCTGTTTTGATGCTCAATTAGTTCCTTTTTAGTTGAATGGTGAAACTTCATATTTAGTGAAAGACTAAAGTAGAAAATTTTAGTCTCAAGGTTTGGGGGAGGGAAGGTAGGAAATGGGGAATAAATATTCCGGTTCCAGATATATGCTAGTTTAAAACTAGATAGGTAAATCTAGAAACACTAATCTTTACTGGATTGATAAGCTTGCTTTTTTGCTGAAATCTGGCATCAGCTGTCTATTACGAACATCTAGAGTCACTCTCCTCTGATTATCTGGAACATACGATGTTTTAGCAGCCTGAACTTGTTTCAATTTTAAGTACAGTGTTTTACATACTTCCTTGTTTTATGATGTGCAGACTTTCACCACCCAAGAAACTATCACCAATGCAGAAACGGCTAAAGAGTGGTTCTTACATGCTGCTAATGATGTAAGTCTAATATGTTTAGGTTATGTAACAGAATGCAATAGCTTTTTGTTGTGCAGTTTCTCCCTGGTCATTCTGTATGCTTTAGAGCAGAGCCAATAGCTGCCCAAACCTAAGCTGTATAGCTCAGCAAATGCTGTACATGTAACATTTCAGTGCTTCATGATTAGCGACAGGCTATTACGTCCGATCAAAGTTATAAACCCACTAGTTTTTCATTATAAATGATTGTCATGCATTGTTCCCCCAAACCCTGCCTGTTAAGTAATAGAGTATAGCATTTACCTTAGAGCTGGCTAATAATTTGGTGCAACGACTGACATGGAAATCCAAGAATATGGTGTTTATGTGGCATTACCTTCCACTTCTTGGCAAATATTTAAAAAACAGAAATGAAGCTATGGTTGGAGTGATATACTGACATTTCTATGGCAGCTGGTTGTGCTATGAATAGAAACCTTGTATTTGGCTCATTCTCTCCTATTCCTAACCTTTAAAAGAAAAAAGCAGATACTGCCTGCTCAGGTTAAGATGGTCTTTAACCTGTTCCAGTCAGTGTAGCTGCACTTAGTTTGAAAGCTGGGCTTTGAAATTCCTCATTACGCTACTGTTGCAGACAACTCATCTTTGTTCACCAGAACACTTACTGAAAGACCAAAGTCTAAATCGGGAGCTTGAGATTTATCAGTAATTCCAGTTGTCTTGATCTTTTGACCCTAGCCAAGAGTAATGCATGTACAACAAATTCCATCTGCTCCAAAGTGGTGTTAGTGATGTTCCAAACTGATAACATACTTCTAAGGAAATAGTGTGCTGCTTTAAGTAGAGACTGCTTCCAGAGGGCTTCATGAGAATATTATCAGAATATTATCTTCAGACAGGCATGCTGCCAAATCCCACATTGAATCTGAATAAGATTTCAAGTTGATAACACAAAAATAACTGATGATAGTCAACAATATTTTTTTAAGTGTAAATGGTACCAGATCAGCTTTTTGACCAGAAATCCAAATAATTAGCATGCTAGATCTAACAATCTGTTTATTTTTATTAAGCCTTCAGCTGTGGCCAAGCATTTTGTTGCCTTGTCTACCAATGGTGTAAGTATAACAAATCTATTTTTTTTTCCTATACACCTTTAAGATAGGCTTCCTTACTGGATTTTAAAACTAGGCCATCTTTTAAGACACCTTCTTAAAGTGTGTCTTATATACCAATAGTTAGCCTTCGTCTTGAAAGGAAGCATATTTTTTCTACGGAAAATAACTGCAACACTTCCAGAGTAATGAACTGTAGCAAGATTGGTCCTTCATTATAGATACGTGCTTTTTCTGCTAGAGCCTTAAATCTGAAATCAAGATACTTGAAATGCCTGTCCTGTCACTAATGAGTGTTACCTGTAACTACTTAGCTGTGTATGAATGCAGTTATGTGAATAAATGCTACTCTCCTAGACTCCTCAGGTAAGTGCTGAAGTGATGCAGGTAGTTTGTGTGAATAATCTGTAGTGTATGATGAGCGTAACATGACCCTGATGTGGTGTTTCATGCAAAAGTATGAAGTAGAAAGACCAATAGCAATTAGAAAAAGACTGCCGTAATTGAGAGGCTGTCAGGTACGGCGGTGTGAAGTTCCTTTCTTCCATTCTGGTTCTGTTAAATGTAAACTGAATGACAGTCCAACTCTTAACTATATTGCCACTTTGATCAGAAAATGAGTGTATGTCATTGATTTTATTTGAGCCTACTGAATAGTGATAGTGATCTCTGGAAATGAAGCTATACTTTTTTTTTCTGATGGATGCTATGTATTTTTAAAATAGAGGATGTAATTGGCGAATTGTGTATTTAATAGGTATCCAACTTGTGTTTTTTATTTGCTAGACATAAAGCTTTTTAAGAATGTTGGTTTTACTTATGGTGTTCTTACATGCTTTTTTTGTTCTAGCCTAAAGTTAAAGACTTTGGAATTGACCCAGAAAATATGTTTGAGTTTTGGGATGTAAGTAAATGTCTAATGTTGTGTGGTAGATGTTAACTGTTAGAATAATCTAGCTTGCTTCATAAAATGTTAACTAGATATCAGGAAACTGCCAAAACCCCTAAATTATAGTAGTTACATTTTCTGTACTGAAACACCTGAAAACTCATAACTAAAGGCAAATTGAGAACATGTCAGGCAAGCAAAACAGTCTTGTCTCTTGGCCATTCCATTAAAATCCTGCAGTCAAAGATCTGAAGAGGAGCCTTCTATATTCTTAGCTGTCTAATCAGCTGTTGGGTAACAGGAGATACAAGTCTTAGCTTATTCCTCTGTGTAAGTAGTTATTATAAGCTGTGACATTTGACTGTTGGGGTCTACTGTATGTAATCTAGTCCTGTAAAGGTCAAATATCAGAAATGGGAGCCTAATTTGATATTTTATAGCAGATGCATATTTTAAGTATTCCGCCCTTAGTCTTGGCCCTTATACTTAATCAGAAACAGGTTGGTTTATATGCCTGACATTGTGCCTGACAAACTAGATAATTTCTAAACAGCAGCTTTATTATCTAGAGCATTACCTTTCCCTGGATAGTGTCATAATCTTGCTGAAGCAGGCTTTACCTATAGAGGAGTGATTAGGAAAGCTGCAAATTTAGTGTTTGGAAGTGAACTGGAATCATCAAGGGATCTGCTTCAACAGATGTTATATAGATTGGACAAGTGGGATAACTTCAAAGTCTCAAAAAAATGCATACTTGAGGATTCATTAGGGGGCTACTGTAAGGTGCAGGTTCCCTTGATCATGCCATATAATGTGTAGTGAATTATCACCAGAAAGAATATTGATTTTGCTGAAAATAGTCTAAACACATGCTGCTATTTCCTAATAGTTTGAATAAGTTTGAATTTATAAAAGTCTTGCACATCTCCTGTCTAAACCAATCTCTTGTTTTCAGTGGGTTGGTGGCCGCTATTCTCTGTGGTCTGCCATTGGTCTCTCCATTGCCCTGCATATTGGTAGGTATTCCTGTGATGTAACAATGCCAAGAATTAATCTGTTTGCTTTAGGAATATAACTACAGAATGCATTAATGATAGTGGATTGTGGATCAGATTTGGGGCAAGTATTATTTTACCCAACTACTTTGAGTGGTTGGATGTTTGTGCTAAAAACCAATTTGTAATACAATGGAAATGTTGAGATTTTAGTACTGTAAATGCAGTTTTGGAAATTACCCATACATAGGTACAAATAGTCAAATTACATCTCTTTAAGTCACTTGCATAGCCAAAAGTGCCTGGTTTATGTAAAGCCATGTCAGTGTTGAAATAGACCTTGCAACTGACATTCCTAAACTATTTAAGAGTAGGATATTTAGTTTCTGTGAGTACATGCACACTAAACATTAAAATCTTACCTTCCAGTTGTGTGTATGAACTCTGTTTAGTATTGTTAACTGTTTCCTTCTCCCATTACTTCCTTTTGTCCCCAGTACTTGTTCCTTTGGCTATACGGCCTGATGATACAGGAATGCTGCTTCGGTCTGCAGTTGATTATGGAGCAAACATAGACCCTCTAAATTGATCCCCATCTACTTGTTTTATTGTTACGGGATAGCATTGTCGTTTCTGATGCAGATCTCAAATGCAGCTGAAGAGTACATAGTGAATGTCAAAGAGCTCTAAGAACTGCTGTTTCTTGGTGAGCAGGCTGTTCAACAGCCTTGCATTTGTATCCTCATCACTTCTTTCAGATATTTAAAGACTGAAACCATAATGTCATTTATTTTTCTAAATAAAAGCTGGAATTCCCTTAGATGGAGGTTGGAAGAAAAACATTGGTTTTGGTGTTTTTGGAATTATATGAATAGGAGGTTTCATGTGTAGAAAAACCTATGTGATCAGCAGAATAAACTTCAGTCAGGCACTTATTGTTTTGTCTGCAATTAACTGTTCATCTCTGCTGTCAGACAGATTTGGTGCAGACTGCTGACATGTCAGTCTGTCTGCACTTCTTGCTCTTATGGCCTTCATCTCCCAAAGCTGGCTTCTGACTACAGGTAGAGCTGCTGCTTTGAATGCCAAATGCTTCACCACCATCTCCTTTTTTTCCATATAAGAATCAAGATTCCTGGCTTTGCAGGAAAGGATGATATTAGTTAAACTACTCATTATTGAAAATGAATGGTGATTTAAATACCCTAATTATAGAGCAAAGAAAAATCAGGTGAATTGTTAGGAGAACAGGGAAGTGGGGGGAACCTTTCTCTTTGAGAAGACGTTATTACAGTTGTTTCTCCTCAGACCAACACAGAAATCCCTGCCTTGCTCTGTTTTTTGGGGATGTCTCTCCCACTGTGACCAAGTGACTAAGTGTTCAAACTTGCTGAAAACTATGTAGCCTTTAATACAGAGCCTGGTTCTAATGCCTCTGTTTTCCTTCCAGTTGCTCATTCTGCCTGAATGGGGATTTTAGGCAAAGGTTTTTGAAGTGTGTTTCATGAAGTTGGACTTGCTCTGAAGTCCAGGCTTTAATCATAACTAAATTTATCTGGCTTATGGGATGCAAATTTCAGGAGAAGTCAAAGTGCAACTTTAAACTCAATTAGTAGTTGGGAACCTTGCTGCATACAAGGAATTTCAGTAGTTTTACGATTGTCTCTACAAGAAAAATCAAGTTTGAGTTATAATAGTAAATACAAACTGACCTTTTCCCTTGTTAGGTTTTGACAACTTTGAGAGCCTGCTTGCAGGAGCCCACTGGATGGTGAGTGTGGGATGCCTGTTTCAGATTTGCTCCTCTTAACAGAGTTATTAGTAAGATAACTGAACGCAGGTTGGTTTCCCAAGTTCAGCTCCCCATGTCCTCTCAGTGCTTCTAAAATAACTGCTTGGGAAGCTCTCCCTGGATCAAAACAACAATAAAAACAATTTAAGAGCTGGGAGAGGTGATGATTGCTTTATGAAAAGTGTAATTCTTTTCCTTTGTGTCACATAGGATAATCACTTCCACACTGCCCCACTGGAGAAGAACATGCCTGTTCTGTTGGCCATGCTGGGGGTCTGGTATATAAACTGCTATGGGTGTGAAACGCATGCCCTTCTGCCCTATGACCAATACATGCACCGCTTTGCTGCCTACTTCCAGCAGGTAAGGCTCAGGCAGAGTAAAGGTTTCAAGAGGCAAATATGTAGATATGCTTCTGTCCTGGTTCTCGAACCTGAATGCATGTTTCTAGGTTAAAATTGCAATCACTTAAATTCATGTAATCAAGGGCCTAAAAAGACTGGTGCCAAGATTGATAATCAGCTTATTTGCTCAGTTAATTTAGAGATTTTTTTCCTCAGACCTCCATTATCTTGGTGTCCATAATTAAGCAGCTATCTCCCTTATACTTATGAAATTTCCATAAATGAGCAGCACTCATTACAGTTGAAGTATGTGTGGAAACTTGTACTGATACTGTGTGGTTCTGCAAGAAAGGTGATACTGCCCTTGCCTTCTTCTAGGGTGATATGGAATCTAATGGCAAATACATCACCAAGAAAGGCTCTCGTGTGGACTACAGTACTGGCCCTATTGTGTGGGGAGAGCCTGGCACCAACGGGCAGCATGCTTTTTACCAGCTCATTCATCAGGGTAAATTGAAACTATTTAATACCTTGTTTTGGAATTAAATTCTGAATGGCTACAAAGCTGGAAGAGTCTGCGGAATTGACATGGGTTTAGAAGTTGGGCTCTTATCTAACCTAGCATCACATTGCTATGGTGCTCTTAATTAGTGGCTTTAGAAGGCTACAAGATGCAGGTTTTAACCCTACAATAAGGAGTGTCAACTAAAGCTGAAACTACTGAGCCGTATTGTCACTTCCCACTGTTGTTAATTGAAAAAAAAAGAAAGCTTTTTAAAAAAGCTTTTTAAAGTGGCCGACTTCCAGTAACTCTGAAAATGGGGTGAGAATTGAAGATTTTTCTAAGACTTTCCTGTTGCAGGGTTATTAACATGGCTTTTCGTACAGGAACTCGCATGATTCCCTGTGACTTTCTGATCCCAGTCCAGACCCAGCATCCAGTCAGAAATGGCTTGCATCACAAGGTAATAAGTTCTTTGTCAGGACACCCATATTTTCTTGTGGCTGAAGGCATTAAAGCTTATTCAGTATTGCAGTGTGCATGATTTCTAAATGCCCCTTTGAAACTATACACATAGGCTCTGTGAACATTCACAATAGGTTTGAAAACATCTAAATTATTATTACATATGTAATATATGTAATACAGTGATATTTTTGTTCTTGAAGAAATTTCAGCCACAGTTTGAGGCAGATGAATGGTGTGGCCTGTTGGCCTACTGAGGCTGGAAAGAGTTAAGCAATTAAGTATTTGGAGAGAAAATTCCTTGTAGGAATTGTAAAGTGTAATTCTTGCAGAGTAGGAAGAAGCAAATTCTCAGAGCTGATGAAAACTTCCTTAGAGATGCGGTTGCAAGTCTTAAACTCTAGGACAAAACTTAGCAAGTATACTAGGATGGCTAAGGTGATAGCCTTCTACACACAGACATTTTTTAACCAGTCCAATTTTTTTAGTTTAATGTATCATCCAACTAAGGATTTTCAGTGAACCGTGTCTAACAATTTTCTTAAGTTCCATAGGTGGAAACATGTCCAGGTCTACTACTTACTGCATACTTCAGAAAAATCATGTTTTCTCACTAAATTTCAATCTTGTCATGATTTCAGATTACAAGTGCTATTTGAATTGTGCAATAGTAATGTTTTGTCAAGTAACACCAAGTACAGGTGAAAGTTTTAGAAGATGGCTTTGCAAAAGAGGGGGAGAAAAGGTTTCATTCGACTGTAGATATAGTAAGAGTTATCTTCAGTGTAACAGGTAGGACCGTTACATGAATTTGCAAGCTAACATTAGGCAGGGAATAGGAAACTAAAAACTTCTACTGTATCGGTAGGGATTGATATATGGTATGCTGTGAGAATTTTCCTTCATATAGAGTAAGTACATCTTTGTTGGTTTGCACCTGGCTTTCCATGTATATGGTGTAGCATAGGATAAAAGTATAGACTATACTGGGTGAAAGGGGTGTGTGAAATCCCGGCTCCTTTGTTCTCCCTGGGAGGCTTGCTGTCGATTTCAGCAGGGGCAGGATTGTGCAAAACAATTCTCGTTGTCTTTGGATACATGCACTATTAAAATAGTAATCAAGTCTCCTGGCACTCTGAAGTAAAAAGCAATAGTGGGCATTATACAGTTTAAAACTACTGCACATTTTACTGTCATAGTGTTAAAAACAAGAGTTGTAACTCTTGGTCTAGATTCAAGCACTAGGTATCACTATTCCAGCTAAGGAAACAGTAGCTTGAGTTGATGTTTTTATTTCTACCTGCTAGATCCTTTTGGCCAACTTCCTTGCTCAAACTGAGGCTTTGATGAAAGGAAAGACTGCTGATGAAGCTCGTAAGGAACTTCAAGCAGCAGGACTGAGTGGAGATGCTCTGGAGAAGCTTCTTCCCCATAAGGTAACCAGGCGTTGGCACTTGACAGCTTTTCTCTCGTTAGGTACTGTGGTGGTGAGGGCTTTGTGTTGGTCTGCTTGGAGTTTGCTAATGGGGCAGTGCCCTCCGGTGGCTGTCAAGTGCTACTGTCTTGACAGCATGAAGGTTCTACCTTGTCAGGTCTAGTGGAGCAGTCTGTGAATGGCACTCCTGCTAAAGCATGCTGATCTGGAAGCCTTTCGAGGCATTTCAGAAAAGGTGAGCTATCTCATCACTGCCCTTGGGATATTGACTTGTATTTTTCTTCTTCCTGTAGCTCATAGTAGCCAGTAATGGTGCTTGGAGATAAAGTTTTGCCATGGTGTTTGTAATAAAACATGAAAATAATACAATTTTATGGTTGAAGTTGTTAGCCTTTAAAGCTTTCAGGATTTTGTATTTGCTGCTAATACAAATAATCCAATGTGGGCTATAAGGAAAATATAAACTGCCGGTTTCTGGTGTGAGTTTTACAGCATAGTAGATAACAATGTAACTCTTGTTTTGAAAGGTCTTTGAGGGAAATCGACCAACCAATTCCATCATGTTTACAAAACTCAACCCATTCACTCTGGGAGCCATCATTGGTAAGGAAATAGATCTCTCATCTGTGAATGCTTGTTATGACTTTCTGATAACGTTTATTGATAAATTTTTTTTCTGCTTATAGCCATGTATGAGCACAAGATATTTGTTCAAGGAATTGTCTGGGATATTAACAGTTATGACCAGTGGGGGTAAGTCTGTTTTGATCTGTTTCTTGTATACTTATTGACCGAGGTATTCCTTAATCTGTTCTGACTTAGAGAAAAGACAATGAAAAAATAAGTGTTATACTTAAAGCAAATGATTATAGGATAGTTTTAAATGAAAACATTTTCTGAGGATAAGTCACCATGTGTACTTGTTGAGCCATCCATAGTGACTTTGTAGATACAACTTCAGCTAAGGACGTTTGTTTAGTTTGATTTTAAAAAAATACTATGAATGCAGAAAAGAGGCAGAAATAATGAGTAAAATAGTCAAGCAGGCTGAACACAGGCTCTGAGAATTAGAAAGGGAAAACAATTTCCCTTCCAGAAGGAAGAAGAATTATTTTACCTCTAGAAACATTTAGTAGGCAGTTTGAATGGCATCTGTTAAGCAAAAGACTGACCACCTCTTAATTTTCCCATATTGGAGATACAAGAACATTCTTGGCAGATGTCTTCATGTATAGGAGCCCTAGGTCTAATGCAGGCTGCGCCTGTGATCAAGGTTCATGGTAGAGCTCCATGTGGAGAACAGCAGCTTCACAAGCAGTTTGTCACTTTGTCACTTTTAAAAATGGAAGACTTATTAAAAGAATCTGATTAGCTTCTGATTCTGTAGTTATATTAACTGTACAACATACTGTATGAAGACATGCAGGAGAAAGAGGGATTGGGAAATGAATAAGATTTTTCAGTTGAAACCTGCCGATGCTGTGAGGGGTTATTTGGAAGAGAAAGTTTGCTCTACAGGCCTAGAATAGCAGTTCACACTGAGCTCTCTTCTTAAAGGCTGAAGGATAGGTCTTTCTTTGTATATATTTTCTTAGAACTATGCTACCGCAGCAAGTTCTTTAACTAAAATATCATAGTAGAAACTGAAAATGGAAGACTGTCTAATAAAAGCTGATATCTGCTATAAACTCTGAAATCAGGAGTGGGGTAGGAGTAAGTACAGCTTTTACTGCCACACATCAAAATCTACAATGGTATCCAAAACTAACTATGGAATGTGGGGATGCTGTAGAACCAGCCTAGATTCTTGCAGCTGTTGGAATATCCTAGACTCTTACCCTGTCTGTGGCTGTAACTCCTGGATAATCGCATGCTGTAGTGTTGGGGAAGGCTTCCGGGCCTGCAGCTTGGCTGTTGTTTATTGTCTTGGTGCTACAAATCAGTGTTCCGAGTGATGTCATGTTCAACAGTGAACAGTAGCAAGCTGAATGCATTCTGCATTGGGGCAGGCTGCATAACACAAATGAGTACTGAAGGGGAAAAGACTCTAACTTTTAAAACAAAACTTTCTCTTTTTAGACATCCTGTAATTTGAGAGCTGTCTGTTCAGCTAAGCAGCTGTAAGAATTCCAGTTGTTCATTAATGGCACTGAGTTGAATAATAACTTCGTCAGTAATTTGTGAAGGCAAAAACATTCATCATGTTGTTCACTGTCAAGTTACTTTTTACTGGCACCTATTTTTAACATCAATGGCTTATAGTAAATACTGTAAGCTGTTAGCACTAATGTTTTTCTTCTTTCTTCTCCTGCTTTTATAAATGCAGAGTTGAGCTTGGAAAACAACTTGCCAAGAAAATTGAGCCTGAACTGGAGTCAGATGCTCCAGTGACATCTCATGATAGCTCAACAAACGGGCTCATCAATTTCATCAAAAAACACAGAGCCTGAAATGAAGGATTTGGAGGACATCGACAATCTAACCACCGAATACCCAAATCTGTTGTAGTTGTGCTTTCTTAGCCACTTCTAACAAAAATAGCACTTTACAGATGTAGCTTCTTCACTTGTTGCGGTTAATCTTGTGTCAAGTGTTAAAAATGAAAACTAGTTTTGTGAAACCCAGAGATTGTATAGTTGCTTTCTATTTTTGTGGCTGTTAATCTGTAAAGTGCAGCTGGTATGTTCCTCAGTTCTTATCCCTCAACTTCCTTAAAGATGATCACGTACTGATATTAGAAAATAAAAGGTATGATGGATGAGTAAAACTTCTTCACTCTGTATGTTTAAAGTGCAGACCTAGTAACGTTTGCCTCACTGACTGTGTAAGGTCCTCTGAAGCCAAGTAAATGAACTCTGTCTTTTTGGACTGGCTCTGCTGTAACCTGGAATCTAGAATGTGTTCAAAGAATCAAATCTACAGCTGTAGATTGTTCATATTGCATGATTTGATGCATTTGAGCAAGATACAGAATTTTTTTTTTCAATGCTACTGTGAAAAGGAAAGTTTACTAATGTTTGGTAAAAGATCTCTGGATTTCTCCATAAGCTATGGAAGCCCTATGTGGACAGCTATCCAAAAATGAAGAAAGCTCCTGGAGTAACAGTGATATCTTAATTTTCCAAACAGTTTTCAAGAATTTGTGAAGCATAAGCTTGGGATTATTTGCAGAAGAAATGTATTTTTGGTATCCTCCAGAGGCAGTTTCTCTCACTCTTCTTAAATCAGCATCACTGTTCCAACAAAAAAAAAAAATAGAGAACAACTTAACTATTTGTAAACAAGTTGCTTATATCCTCTTTTATTCTCTACCACTGTTAACCCCTCTCTGCTAGCAGACTGGCATGCTGTGGCTTTTGTTCTGTAACACCTTTAATAAAGGTAAGACACAAGTATTGAAAGGAAAAGTAAGATGTTGACTGTGGTTCTCATACCCCAAACTCTTCATGCCAGATGCTACTGTGGCTTCAAAATCTGAGCTTGTAACTCTTGATGCACGTTTGCTGCAGAGATTCATTGGCAGCATCTCACTGCTGTGGCGCACTAACAGCTCCGTAGTGCTTGACAACCTGGCTGCATGGATTTGAGTTGTTTAAACTCAGGCTAAGTATTGTTTAGATGCTTTGCTTTTGATCAGCTTTATAAAGCAATTTCTCCACATAAAACATGGTCACAAAAAGAACCCACTAGAGGGAGGCCTCATATTTCCATATGAGGTTTTAAACCTTTCATCCAGCTGTGTAAAAGTACATGCTAAAGCACAACTTCATCCTCCTTCTATAGAGGTAGGTGTGACGTGAGGTCGTCTTGTGTAGATACCTATCATGACTTGAATGGTAAAGCCCCTTGTTCTGTCTCATGCCATTGTTTCACCTTTTGTCTGTTCCTCTCTTGCAAATTAGACCCCAGCAACTTTTCTTGGAGAAGAAAAGAAGCAATATGTATTCTCTAACTCTGGTTATTCTCCAACCTTGGTATTGTTTCCAAAACCTTTTTTTCCTTGCAGAGACCTTGTAACACACCTGATTATAACACATCAGCTTTTTTTGCTACCACCCTTTAATTCAAACCAAAGCAGGGCAGCAACACAGAAAAATCAAGACGCTGTTTCTGTGTAATGAAACAATACCTCTGCAGTGGGGTTTTTAGACTCAGTCCTCAAGGCTTTAAAAAAACCTGATTTTGGAAGCATTTTGCCATTTCCCAGGGTAGAACAGCAACAGGCTGTGGATGGCCGTTTGCTCTCTAGGATACCAATGAGTCTGGGTGTCTAATTTTCAGAAACACACCTACGGAAGAGGCTGCTGTCCCCTACGGAGAGTTGATGTTAATTACGCTGCACGCGCCGGGCGCCCGCCGGCACGCGGCCGCGCTGCCCGACCCGCGCCGCCTTCGCACCGAGCACCTTCGGCCGCGCGCGACGCCGCCGCTGCTGGGCCGCGCGCGCGGGGCGGGCACCGAGCGGGGTGAGGGCAGCGGCGCCTGCGGGCGGGGCGCCCCCTGGCGGCGCGAGTGTGCGGGGCCCTTCCCCCCCCGGCCCTTCCCCCCGTACCCGCGCGAGGGCTCCTGTCAGGTAACGGCCCGCTCCCAACGGGCGGGGGCCTCGCCGCGCTGAGGTGCCCTCGGGCTCGGTTTTTACAGGCCCTCCCTCGCTCCAGCGAGTCCTTGCACGGTGAGGGCTCTCAGGACTGCCCCTATGTGCGGACGTTATTTGCTAATTGATGCTGAAATTATCGGGTAAGTGAAGCAGCACTTACCAGCAGCTTGCTGGTTCATCAACCTGGACGTCCAGATTGTTACCTTAGAGTTTACGGGGTGTGAAGATGACTGTTCCCTGGCATAACTGCTCATGGCTGTAGTTAAACACGGGATAAAAATGGTAAAGAAGCTTTAAAAAGAGATTTTTTTTTTCCCCTGCAGCAGTTGGAGGGGGCAAGATCGGAGAGGTCACAAATAACACGCAAGGGAATGGACTGTGGCTACGTTTTGAAGATGAAATGGCATAAACCCCACATATGATTCAGGAATTCACTTTCAGGGATGAGTTGGAGGCTAAGAAAATAATCACATGCCTGCCCAGGTCTCACTCTTCCCCGGCTACGTCCTTACGGCTGTGTTGGAGGTGGCTGGTGACCCGCTAGGTGCTGGGGCTGACCCGGCACTGCTGTTCTTACCTTCAGCCGTGACATACGTTCTGTTGAATAAAAAACACACAAGGTTTTTGACTCAGTTTCTGGTACTTGAGCACCAGCGAATCAGTTTAAATCCTTCTGTATAATATCAAGCCAGCCAATTCATGCAAGAACAAACCTGATTTCTTCCTAAATAGTGCTTTAGTAATGAGAAGGTCCAACCTAGTCAATTCTAATTGGGAAAGTGCAACAGGCTGAGCTCCCTGATGAAACTGTTTTGTCATACTACAAGAGAGAATGAAAGGTAGTAACGTGCCTAAAGTAAGCAGAAACTTGTCAGACCCATGAGCTGGAACAAGATCTCTGATCCTCAGCCCAGTGCATTAGCCACAAGATGTACGTTCCTCTTGAAGGCCCCTGCGGAAATACAGTGTGGGGATACTTCAGTCAGTGTAAGTAGGTAAGTTGATGATATATGTATATAAAATACTATCTTTACACTTGCAATGTTAATTTGACTATATAATCATAACAACTTTTCAAAGTCAAAATTCATCTATGAATATATTTTAAGAGTTCTTGAAAAGGTAATTACTGTATTCAGGGGAAAATTCTAATATTTTTAAAGAAAATTATGTGAAATTTATGTTGTATTCCCACTGGGCATGCACTTAATATAGGCTGCGTGGGTATGAGATTAAAGGAGGAATATTGCATTGCAATTGATCTAAAAAGACCGTCTCTGAGAGCTACAATTGCGGTGAAGATGTCTTCTGGTTCTTTTGTTTAAAGAGAATTTGGCAGGAATAATCAATAAGTGATCCTCTTTGGCCCAATCTGCAGTGATCTGATCTGATCTACTGGGGTTGTTCTGATTTCCAGACACTACAGAGGTCTGCAGACTCAATGATGGTAATGGTTTCAGCTTAGACTGCTTGAAGGAGGATAACATGAGTAAGATTTCCCAAGCCACACCACGAGCTTCAGTTGAACCTGTTGCTGTTCTGAAGGAGCAAAAAGCACTTACAGATCTGCAGCATCAGTGCTGAAGCAGCCGAGCCATGAGTCTGTATAGATCAGTCTAAAAAAGAAGATAATTTTACCTCATTCATTCATTTTCATCTTTACATTCTTCCAGGCAAAGTCGTTATATTTATATTTAGATGTTCTTAAAAATATTCTGCTTTGGCAACTCCTGCTGTTATTTTCTGTTAAAAGGAAAGGGATTTTGGAGAGTTAGGTAGGTAAGTACAGTGTACAATAGAGTAGTGATGTCTAGAACATTAACGTTTTGCATAAATTTGGTTTTTGAAGTTTTAGTAGGGTATTGACAGGGTATTGACCTTGTCAACTCTTATGTAGATAAAAGTGAACTGGCTTGCAGGCTATGTTAATAACAGTATTTTAGGGACTACAGAGTGTGACAAATAGAAAGCAGATTGGCTTCCAGAGTTAAATGTTAAGCAAATTGGATTATTAATGAAAATTCAGCAGAGAAGAGCACACTTTTTAGCTGCTGTCTCAGTCAAACTTGAATGCTAGTAACTTCTTTGAGAGAGGCTTTTCACATTTTTGTTAGTTTTGTGGCGCGTGGGGATTATCAAAATAGATCAGATAAAAAATAATCCCAGAGCTAAGCATTTCCAGAGGGTTGGTAATGTCCAGATGACTTTGTTGTGCCCTCAATTTTTCCTTTCTGTGTTCTTTCTCATTTTGGGTTTTCTGACAGAAGAAAAATAGAAAATTCTGAGGTCCTCATAAAACAAAACAAAACAAAACAACAGTTCCCAAACCTGGTGAATGTATTTGGCATTTCAAAAAGCATACTCTCAAAAGTATTTGTAGTCAGGTTGTCAGAGTCACGGTATTTGGATTTTACTTGATGGTTTCACAAGTAGACAATACATTTCTCAGTATTTCTCTAAACTGTATTTTTTGAGATTTATGTAACGTTTCCTCTAAGGAAATATTTTGTGCCCAGACTTGTGGACCAATGAGTTCCGTGTGGAGAAGACACCCAGTGTGGCTGTCCATTCAGTCCCTGCTGAATGGGGTTGTCCCAGGCTGTGAGAAATGAAGGGAGCTGGAGAATGGATAATCCTTGCAGTGTCTGGAAGCAGGCTGCACGGTGGATTCAGCCGAGGTAAGAGCTAGATGTCAAGAAGCCTGCTAAGAAGTTGGCCTGGGACCATGCATCTGGAGTGCTCTCAAGTATGCGGCAATTCCTAGAAAGGCTGAGCTCTGCCTTTCATCATTAACAACAGCCACAAGGGACAATATCAGGTAGAAAGATCCCTCTCACTTACACAGGCTAAAAGCACAGCATATCGTTTGTTGTTGGATAGATTTTGAGTGCTAGTGAACTGTAAAAAAAAAAAAAATTTAAGTAATAATTCCAATAGTTTTTTGTTGAATATTCCTGTGTGGTTTTGGACTAATTAAAAACACCACTTTTGTCTTTGTAAGTCAGTAAAGTGGGTAACCAATGTCTAAGCAGCTAATGAGTTTGACAAGTTCAAACCTTGAGTATGACACTTCATAAAGATTTCAATTTACAGTTGGTGTAATTTATTCCTAAATTTTATGCAGAGACTCCTAGATTAACTAAAGTGCTTTGCTGTGCTTTAGGACTGTCTCTCCAGGCTTTTCAAGAAATGAGTTTATAGCCATACCATTTTTCTAACTATACAGACAAATGTCTGTGCAGTTTTGCTTTTTTTTGCTCTTGATACATTATGTAATAGGTCTTATTAATGTTTGCTTTATTCTTCTAAATCCATTATAGACATTAACATAGACAACAAAAGGGTTGTTGGCATAGCTTCGTGGCTGGATAGTCTGTGTTCTAGCAGCAGTGTTTCCTGAACCACTTAAGAAAACCAGTATTACAAGAGAGCATCATCTGGAGCTTCACTGAAGTTCTCCATAAATAATTATATCAGTGTTGATCTTCAATAGCCTTTTAACATAAATTACATTATTTTGAGTTGGAGGAGTTATAATGATCTATTGTCTAAGTCATGTTTAATTCTCAGGATTTATACCTGCTATCTGTAATCGTAGTAGATTTTAGGATGACAAAGAACTGAAAAAAGAAAGGGTATGGCGACTTTATCCATTCTAATCTTAGAAGTATGGAGCCTCGTATAAGGACTACTGGCCAAGGTACACGTGTACCAGCTTGGGTCAAATCCTGTTTAGTTATATTTCCACGGGGTTGAGATTTTACTGAGAAGACTTGTCTCACAGTTCATAACTAGGATTTCATGGCCAGTGAAAATGTCTCATTGACTTCAATAGACATTGGTCTGGGCCTTGGATTATTAACTGCAATCACGAAGGGATTCTGGTGACTTGTATTATTTGGCAAATTTCAGCCTGGCTACAGATATACTCCTCCACGGAGTGAGAGTTAAAAACAAGTCTCCGCACTAAGAGGCAGACACACATGCAAGGAACTTACAGTGTAGCCTATAGAGTCTTTCTAACCTGGCTTCATAACTCTTTTCAGAGGTGAGCAGTATTCAACAACAAAACCGACCAATTTTATCTGGAACATGTGTACATTTGGGGCTAAATTAAAGTTATAGGAGAGGAATGATGCTAGCTATTTGATGTGGCAGAAGAGGTCCTAGAGCAATGCTCTTCCTTGCTAAAAGCATTTTGCCATTGAATAAGTCTAAGCTGGAACAAAATTAATATGGTGATGTCCTTAAATCTGATGGTACCTTTAATAAGAAAAAAAAACATATATAGATATATATTTAAAATATATATATGGGGTTTGCATATATAAAAATAGATTAAACTTGTTTTCCTCTTTAAAGCCTCAGAGATCTTCCTCCTGGGAGATACTGAAATTCCCTTCATATTGGGTGGATTTACCGCAAGGAGAACTAGAGGAAACTTAAAAGTGTCCGGTTTTATTTAAAACCTTGGTGGTCTTTAACGGCTGCCCCACAGTTCCAGCCTGGTACAAACTTAAACAGAGCTCTTTGTTGCTCTTGAATGTGACATAATCCTTTCATCTGGCATGCTGAATGAAGTATGCACATGGCTTTTTTGCTACCCCTGCTGGGCTGCCTTGTTACACCTTCAGAGCAAACCACCCCCCAGTAAAAAAGCTTGGACTCTGTCATCCACCCTAATGCCAATAAACAACAGATAACTATGGCATCTTTTGGCTTTAAAATGCTGCCCCTCGTTAAACTTGTGTGTTGAGGAAGGAAACGGCTCCCCACATCATTGTTTCTTGCAGATACAGATACAGAGTACTTTTTTTTTTGTTGTTTGCATGTTTGCTAATTTGAAGCTCTTTGAAGAATCCTACAGGGAGATCAAAGACAAAAGATTAGAACGTTTTTAATAAAGTGAAGAAGGATCAGGTTAGATCAAAGGGACAAGCTGACAGGAAATAAGTAGGTGCCGTTGTTGGCTGACACTTGCATGCTGTAGGGTGATTTCTGTGTTAATGTGAGGTCAGAAGGAGGATTGCTTTACATCTTATTGTCTCCAGACTTTGCTGACTGGGTGTGTCTTTGTACTTTGCTTTAATCTCAAAAATTAAAACCCATAAAGTCACAGTTTGGCTCAGCCACATGATTTTTCTAGTTATTTAGCTTTGATTTTGAAATAAAAATAAAATTTGGAACGCACCAGCAGGGTATGGAGGTAATTCATTGGCCTGCAAGGGGATTCAGCTATAGGAATACTCATTATCAGAGGCACTGGGCCTCAATCACCCCCGGTGTCATTTTGCTGACTTTAAGGGAATTAAAGCTTACCCCACTGTCTTAAGAGGAAATGTATTTTCTTTATATATACTGAAGCCTTGTGTGCTCACAGGTTGTACCACTGTAATTAAACGAGTACAATGAAATTGATATATCCCCTTCAATTTGGATGCAGTTTTGCAGAGCTGCTAATTGGGTAGAATTTATTTCCCTGAGAGATTAGAGTGGCAGCACTAACTGGAATGGGCTCGCTGGCCGCCTTGCGATCTTTGGCCTGTAGGTTGTAGTGGATGCATGGTAGTCTTTGGCATCCTGGCATACATACATCAGAAGTAAGGTGCTTTACAAAATACCTCTTTCTTCTAATAAGAAATCATCCTTCTGTGTGATGTAGCTGGAAGCTAATTTGAGGACAGTCACAGGAAAACAAGCCAATTTATTCACTATATGATAGGTAATTTTGTAGCTGCACAGAGCCTGATCTTCCCGTGTATCTTCACAGATGAAGAAAACAAAAAAATGCTCGAGAGATTTGTGTGATTTTGTCTCCATTAACAGGAAACCTCCTCTGCCTGAAAGGATGATTTCAGGCAAAGGTGCAGGATTGGGCCCGAAGAAACAATACTTGTTTTGTTCCACAAACAAAAGGGCTATTAGCAGCAGCTTTCTGTTCTACACAAGTACACACTTTTTCCTTCAGTACTGGGGGTTTCTGCTGCCCTAATGCAGAGTAGCACTCCAATGGTTAGATATGTTATATGGCATGGTGCAAGCAATAATTGTCTTTTTTATCCAGTCACGTTAAATCAAAATAGCAGATTTTGGTATAGCCTTAACAGAAAGAGCTGTGCTCAGCCCCTTGCTTGTTACTACAATACAGGTAATAATCACACTTCACTGAAATATTTACAGAAATGTATTTTTATTGTATTCTGGGTTAGTCAGTTATGTAAATGAGCAATCACTCTACAAAACGAAAGGAAAGTGTTCAGTAAAATAAAGTTACCTAAACTTCATGTGACAAAGTAAAACAAATGGGAAGAGAAAGTTAGTTTAAATTTAGGAAACTGAGGAAAGTTTATGAGCCTCAACGGAATGTTAGAAACAGCACTGGGTTTGGCTAACATGCACCAGTGGGAAAAAGCATTCCTTTTCACCGCCTGCGCTGTGGCTGAGCAGAGCTGCTCTCTCCTGGTGCACGTGGCTCTAAGCCAAATCTTCACATACGATACTGTTGTTTGCTGCTAGTACACATGCCTTATCTAGGATTCCTGATTAAAAGCCGCAGGGCAGATTGTATGAAGGGCTGCTGTTCTGGATGCAGTCAGGATCGCTTCACGATGCAGTCAGGATTCAGTTTCAGGAGAGGTGACCCTGGGGGTGCAATGCTATGAGGCCAACAGCTGAGAATGGCATATGGAAGAAGACAACCTGGTTTGATTTTCAACATAATCTCATTTTCTGTATTTGGTCATGTTCCATGGAGCCTCGTGGGCTGTCAGTCTGTTACTTTTCATGATCAGTAGGTTCTAATTAAAATTACTTCTAAGTCAGAAATATGCAGCATTCAGATGGAAAAAAGACTGAAGGCTCCTCAAATACTCAAAGTGCTTCTGTGTGGCCATTGTAACAGCACATCTCCTAGAGACATCTGCCTCTGTAACTGCTTAGTCCCTGTTGACTCTCTTGCTAGACTTGGCTTTAGTTGGGAAATAATGCCCTGATATGCTTCTCTAAGCTTTCAGCTTTAGAAATGGCAGGTCATTCTTTTTGAGATTTATCTGTCCAGTTAAAACTCGGGATTTTTGCCTAAATTTTGGACAGTGCATGGAGCTGTTCTTCTGCAATAAAATACAGTTACTGGAGAAAGGCAGATGCTGATTGGAAAAATGAGTAGTGATTGAGTAGCAGAAAAACAGGGATCTTGGGGATCGGATCTTAATAGTGGACAGAAATGTCTAAATCCTGCTGAAGTTGTGAGGGATACTAATGAGTCCAGCTGGACAGAGGTTCCTGATTATAGAAGTGCAGGAAAAAATAGGCCATGTCCAAAATAGGAAAATCTGGAGTTGTAAATTGATTTAGTTAAATTTGTGTAATCTTTTAATATATACAACACCATAAACCTACAGGCATTGCAGGAGTCTGATAGGACTGGAATGTAGCAGAAATTCAAGGTACTCAAAGCAGTCAAACAGTAAGAAAGGAAATGGAAGAAAAAGAGAGTCCTTTAATGGACTTTGCAGAATGAAGATTAACAATTCAGGGAGAGGTGCAAAGAGGGGAATGAGGATGTTGACAAAGTGTTATGGTAACAGAAAATTCAGTGATGAAATGCAGAATTCCCTGAGGGAATCATAAATCAGCTTTAGTCTACAAGGTATGTTGGTTCCTAAATCAGCAGGAGTCTGGTACCTAAATAGCTTTGCAGTCTAGTCCCAGATGCTTTACTTTGGACTTTTCTCTTTAGGTTTCATGTGGTTTTAAATTTAACAGGGCACTCGTTTCCTTTTGAACCAAAGCATGTCAATAGTGTCCTTAATATATTTATAAAATGAAGAGTCTTGAAGGATAGCTTGGGATTTTTCAGAGTTCTGAAATGCTAAGTGTTTTAATATAAAGTCGAGAGTATTAAGAAAAGGTTGAAAAATGACAGGGAGCGTCAAGGTGAGACCAAATAACCTTTGGGAGGTTTGATTTATCCCGTGCTTGCAGCTTTAATGGGTCTTTTTGTGGTTCATTAGATGTGGGGCTGCAGTGGTAGCATACTAAGAACAAATAATTATGATCCAAGCACAGATACAGCAGTTTACTTGCTGGTTAATGCACCAGCAAAGGGCACTGTTAGGTTATCCTGTGTGGATGGAGAGGAGGGGACCGGACCGGGCTGCGGGAGGAGCAGCCTGTGCCCACAAGATGGTAATGCTGGTTGTTAGACCCTGCTCCCGCAGGCCAGGCTCCCTCCGCCTCGCTGGGGCCTTCCCCGCTCCCTTCTGCTGGAAGGAAATTTTGAACGCTAATTAATAAGAAACTTTGGATCTGAGAATCTACAGCGTTTTCAAGGAAAACAGGGCTTAGTAAAGCTTAAGGTTTAACATGTAGCTTGTGGCCATGCACCAAAGCCTTGTATAGATGTGCCTCAACCAGCAGTACATGTCTATAGTGTCTCTATGTAAGTTTTGGGATGACTTCTGAAATTGTTGAGCATTCACTCTACAATAACCACATTCAGCACCTGCTATCTCTAGTTATTTAAAAAATCTTTGTCATAGTAAATTACAATCTTTGGCCCAAATGACATACGGAACTGAAGGAATGACTGGATGATAAAGTGTTGTTATTGGCTTCAATTTGAAGGTGAATTTGTCACCCAAGGTAGTTTGTGGGGAAAAAAGCTGAGAGGCATTTAAAATTAACGAAGTACAGCAAGCTGTATGATGCAGCCTTTGTTTAACAGTGTATCATGATGTCTAGGACTGAAACCGTGTCGGGCTAGAAAGTAACCCAAACTGAAAAGGGAATTTAGGGAAGAAAGAATATGATTACTTGATCTAGAATTTGGAAAGAATGATTTAAGAAAAATTTCATTGAATCTCCTGACTCTAGAAATCAGCTACATTTCTATATCTTTTCAAGAAGATAGAGTTTCCAGAAACAAAATGTTTCATAGCACCAAGATCAAACATTCGGTCTTTCAGGACTCAAAGATTAACTGAGTACCATTACTCCTTCCTGCAAAATCTAGGGGTGCCCACTAGAAAACTCCTGCTCAAATGCAGAGCGATTTCATCCTGCTTTTCATTGGTGAGTCTATGAAACAAGCCAGTATGTAGTAGGATAATAGACACAGAAGGTCAAAACTGTGAAGGTCTCTCCCTGAAGAGGTTGCAACCCCAACTCACATTGGGTTAGAAAGTAAAAATTCTGGAATTGTTTTTACAGAATTTTAAAAAATTCTGAAAAATGTGTTTGGGAATATCAACCTGAAAAAGAATTCTAATTTTGAAGTTGGTATGAATATTTAAAAATGCAAAAAGAAATTAGCTTTCAACTCACAAATACTAAATTTTAATGTTGTATTCTGGGTCATCTAGTCCATATTTTGCTCAGCAGTTCAGGATTTTTCTCTATGGTAATCTGTAGTATTCATTTGAGATGGACAGAGGATGAGAAAGAAGAGACAAGAGCATCTTATTTCCAAACATTGGCAACATTTACTGGGGTAGGGAGGAGGCAACTTCTGCCCCCAACACTGGGAAAGTGTGGATGGGCATGGCAGGCACTGGACAGCCCTGCCTTGCAGTAGGAGCCCTAGTGTTTATTTGAGCTTTGGGAATAGGCAGCGTTGCTTGAGAATGGGGTGCAGCTGTGCCAGGCTCTGTCTGCAGGTGCCATGTGGCCACGGCAGGAGAGGCAGCGGGGAGGCCGTGCTCTTGTATGGCAGCCATGGTGATCGTTCAGCCGTAAAGCACCCAAATAACCTTATGTCATACCAAAATTAATGTTGTAAATCTATAGAGGCTGACTATAGGCTCAATTCCAGGTAATGAGCAAAATTGCAAGCCAGAGGTGGGGCAGACCCACTATGTCAATACATTTCAGGGGGATTGGCTGTATTTAATTTTTTCCCCACAGTTTGAACTCAGTCTGGAGGCATGCTGTGCAATTACTGCTTTCATCATCTTGCCTTTTCTCTCTCAATCAGGTGTTTATCTCCCTTCAAGTGTCAATATAGTTCGAAGTATATTTAAGCTCCAGTATTAACTCTGGACTCAAAACAGTGCAATAATGTCACTGGTATAAATGAAGACTTTACAAAGACAATAGATATTACTGTTTTAATGCTGGCAATGGAGATGACTCATATTCCCTGTTTTGAAGCAGATTTTGTATTTCTACAGAAGCAAACTATTAAATGCATGCAATTTCTATCCCTCCCAATTATATTTCTTGTCAAGCTCTGCTATGTAACTTAATCTAATTTTACTAAGCCTGTCATTGTAGCAAGAACATCAACATTGACACCACTAAAACTTGGTTTTCATGTTCTTGATCCTGCAATCTCACCCATAAAAATGGGATTTTGGGTTGGCATAGAGCCCACTAATTTAAATGCATTTCTTTGTGTGTGTAATGGTTTGATTGGGCAAATCAGTGCTATGCGCAAGGACTGTATTTGCTAGGATTCACTTGGAGTATGAAATATGTCTGTCGGAATCTGTCAGATCTATAACATACCTTGCCTTGCCCACTAGCCAACTGACTGCATTTTGACTCTAAGAAAAATACAGTTCATCTCTCCATGGGAGATCTTTCCCTTAAAAAAACCCAAAAATCAGTTATATACATTTTTTTCCTTATCTATATTTACTTAAGTCTCTTACTAGCAGTATTTGATGTAATTGTCATTTGCTAATTTAAACTGATCTCTAATACCTTATGTTTGTGTGACTAGGAAAAAAAAACAATTCCCTTAGCAAAGCAAGGCATTTTTACACTTCTCCCTCAAAAGTAAAACGTTAACGTTAGGTGAAATGAGGCACGTTGCCTAATATGTTAATTATGGAGACAGATAATCATTAACTTTATTAAAGCTCTTGAGAATGATTCAGGATTATAGAAAACAAATTATTTTTTCTTTTTGGCATATATTTCTGTATTTTAAAAATACATCAGTGCCTTGTGGATGGGATTTGAAAAGTAGATGCAACAGTCTCAATTTTGTAAAGATGTGTACAGCTCTAACAAAATACAGGATTTCACTCTTTAGGATAAGCTTGCTGAAATATTTGAACAGTTTTCTCCAGAAAATTTTAAATAAAACCTTACTATCTTCAATTTGAAAAAAATAGGGAAAAAAAAGGAGTTTTTATAGTTAAAAAAAAAAAGGAACAGTGGGACAATTCTTACCTAATCTATATTTTTAAGACTTTGGATCTATTATCTACTGCTTGTACCAGAAAAGACGAAGAATATTTGAAACACAGTAAAAACCCAAAGTTATAGTGGAGGTATGTGCTCAGGGAGACTAGAAATATTGGAGTAAATAGTGCATATCCTACAAATGAGTAGGGCATTTGTTTTCATTGTACCTGGTATTAGCATTAAATGCATTCGGATCGACAAGACTGCCAGAAACCCCTCTGAGGAGATGCGAGGGGGACAAAGCTGAGCAGCTCTGAATTTGGCCTCTGCCATTTGGGAAACCTTCCCCTCCCTGACCTGTGGCTGGATGTGAAGAACCCAGCAGGGCACGCTGAGGACGTGGCAGTGTCTGTAAGATCCTGCTGACTTGGTGTCATACAGCCGCTGTCCCAGGTTGGCCATGGTCCTATGCAGGATCATTTTCTGTAGGACTCTGAGAATGGAGCAGCGCAAGTTTGGATAAATGTTTGGGGTTTAGCAGGCATTTCTTCAGCACACCCCATTTTTTGGTTTTACTAAGTTTTTTTACTGATCAGAGAGGCTGTCGTCGACAAGGAGCAGGAACTCCAAAACCACCAGCAACCTGTGACAGGTCTCACCTTGAGGAAAGGGAGCAATTCCAAAGGACGGTGTCTTAACTAGTAGTTGCTTACAAGTTCTGCTTTGTTTTTTGAGGGGACAAGAGGGAACTTGTTTACAGCCTAGCTAGAGGCTTAACTTTCTCTTCCTAAAGCTCGTGGAAAACTCACAAATATTCTCAGTTTAGAGCTTTCCCTAGACTTCGCGTTGAAGGAAAGGAAGCAATTTTGGGAAGGCACCAAAGGGTTTTGGGTAACAAAATCAAGCAAGGCAATACAAGCCCAGAAGCTCTCCAGCTTCTGCCAGCACACTGATACTTGTGTCTGCCTTTGCCCACAGCCTGCTATTTCAGAGGAGATCTGATTTTTGCAGAGATAGCTGCTAATATTCTCAGACCTAACAGTATCATATGGAAGATGCTCATACACATTCCTCTAATGTTGTGCCTTCCTCTTCTGCTTTACTTTCAGAATTAAGGCATTTGTGGTGAACACATGGTATTTGGTTTAAGGAGTACTTAGTAAATCACGTGTCAAATCATGCCTTTCAAAGCTGGAAACCCAAAGTTAGACTCCCAAATCCATATTTAGGCTGCTGCTTTTGTTGGCTGGTTTTCAAGAATATGGAGATACCTTTGGCTTCAGTGGTGGCTGCTGAGTGCAAAGCATAAGAAGTCAGGCGTCTCCTTTCAGAAATGTGGGAGCTTGTTTCAGAAAATTTTGGCAGAATGGACATGACAATGATGCTCGTGTATGGACTTAAAACACAACCAAAGTTTTCCTTAAATCAGAATGGGGAAAAAAATAATAAAATTATATGCCAATGTAAGATAGAAAATAACATTCTGAAGTGAAGCCTAAGCTATAGGTTTTGCATAACTGGAATTTGGAGTACATGCTGAAATATAGGAAACCCTGTATTTGTCCACTCAACATGCTTTTCTTCTTACATGGAATTTAGCGGGTTTTCCTGTGTCTGAAGACTGCAGGTGTGATTACCTCTGGTTTCAAAGGGAAAACTTATGCTTCTGGCTGGAGAGTCCTGTATCTTGTTCGTGCATTTTGAAAGGATAAAATAATACTCACCAACATTTACATTTTTTACAAGGAAAGGTATAACTGTCTCAGTGTGTATCGTGGAACAAAGGATTTGTTGCACTTTCCCCCCCCCCCCAATAAGTTGATAGATAAATCACATATTCTCTTGTACTCTGCATTTCCTGTCTTTTTGTAAAACATTGGTTTTATAGGTACATGTAATGTTTGTTTAGCGTGCAGAAGGTAGATGAGAGAGGAGAAAACTGACCACAAGATATTGAATGTTTTAGACAGTTGCTCTGTATAGCTGCGTTCCTATGAAAGATTATCTTGACATGTGCTGGTTTGATTTTAAATAGTAGTAGGTGTTTCTTAAAAGGCAAGGGGCATATGATGTTAAATTGGAACTGGACTAAAGCAAACACAGGCTTTCTCCTTTGACAAGCTTACAGTCTCATTAGGGTAAATTACCCAGTACTGAGCTCCCTGTTTCTATGATTAGATGGTTATTGGGATCCGACCTAATTAGTTTAAAGCTGGCTTGGGTATCTTTATACAACACCGTCGTTATTTCTGTGCTGCTGTGGAGACATAGTCTAAAGTCTTCATTTGAAACCCATTAAAGTCAAAGCAGCTCTTTCTGTTGGTTGAATGAGCTTTGCATCAGGCTGAAAACACATCAGGAGTACAGTACAGAAAACACAGAGAGCCCAGCGACGTGGTCCAGGCCTGGCATGTCTATTGGGATATAGTGCTGTGGGGAGGGTGCCGGGAATGCAGGCTCGGGGTGGCATGGCATGGGGACAGCAGGCTGAGGGGCCAGGCCAGGGAGCTGGTGATAGAGAGCTTGCATATAATGGAAAAGCACAGGGAGGAGAGGGGGAGAAATTAGAGCATCAGAGAGATGAGGGAAGATTTCTGAAGAGTTTTGCCAGTGGTGGGAGAGACTTGGATTTTGTATGGAGGGGGGCAGAAGGGCAGTCTGGCACAGCTGAAGCAGCACCCACTGGAAAAGCGCTCAGCCAGCATTTCTGGGAGAGGGGGGCAAGCAAAGGCAGGGCTGACAGCATGCGATAAACGGCACTACAGAGAAGAGTCAAGGGAGGTAGAAGCTCGGTGGAGGAGTAGACAGCACAACCAATCTGGTGGTAAATACAAAGTCTTCCCTTTCCCAGTGCATGAAATGATTTGCTGCAACCGACACGCTCTTTAAAGAAATCCAACCTGACAGGAGTGGGGGAGCAGCAGGTGAGCCCCAGGGGCTGGAACAGACAGTTGCTCTTCAGACTGGTGGAGACATGAACGTGCTAAGGGGTAATACACTTCCAAAAAAAAATCTGAAAAAGCATAGCAAGCATATTTTAGGGCAGGATGGAATGTTTGCTCAATTAACTAGTCAAAACAGGATTTCTTTGTGTTTTTCACAGCGCTGCAAAGGGAACTCCCTTTATGAGAATCAAATCCTTTGCCTGTATCTTCATTACCCAACATATACCATCTTCAGGAGCTTTACTAGCATTAGCTGATCCCACTCTCTGTTGTGGAGTAAAGGAGATCTATTTTCTCCTGACCTGACTGGATACAGAAACAATAGGGGCAAAATTAGACAGATTGCTCAAAACCTCCGGAGAACTTGCTATCACAGTGAACATCACAATTCTGTTCTGCTCATGTAGGTAGGACCATAAGATTAGAAGGAATCACCTTTTCATCAAGCCTTGCCTGCTGCCACTGTGTCATGGTTATGTCTGGAAAGTCCAGAATGGTCTTCACAACACCCGCTCCACATGCTTCTGCAAACCACAGGTTGCACAACACGCGCTATAACAAACTTAAAATGATTAATCTTATGTAATAAGATCAAAAGCCTCAAACTGCCATGTCCTACTGGAAGAGAGCTGGAGCAAGTAAGAGCTTCATTCTGCTCTTAGATCCTCGCATTAACATGGAACTTGTTAAGTGACATTACCAGATTATCTGGAAAGCAAACTATGCACTACAGTACACAAGAAGACAAAACAATTATTGTCATGTTCCTTAACAATCTGATCTGAATTAAAAGCTTTCCTGATACTGCCTAACCCTGTGCATCAAAGATGTTTAATGCCATAAAGAGCATGAATAGCCTGGCTATACCTAATGTTTGCTAATTCAGGAAAAAGGCATGAATTTTCCCTCTTCCACCACAAGTCCTAAGAAGTCAAGTTATATGTAAAAGGGAGGAATATATACAGTTTCCTAACCTATTTTGGACAACAGGAGTACAGCACAAATATGGTGCAACAAGCACAATCTCCTTAAGATAAAAACAGCACATTCAAATCGGACAAGAACGAACTAAGCAGACCAGCCTCCCTCAGCCTCTCACTTGGTCTCTTTGTATTGGTACTTGACATTGTCTCATAACTCTTTTCTGACTCTTCTCTCTTTTTTTTTATTTCCTTCTTGAATTAAAGGATATCAGAATCCTGGTATTTTTTTCAGGGTTTACACCAACAGAATATGCAGCAGGAATGTATCATCTCTGCTTTTATCCAGTGTTCCCACTTAGCGACCTGGGGATTGGGTAAGTCTTTTTGGCTATAGTGTTTCTTGAGGTGCTAAGGTTTATTCTGGCTTCTCCTGCAGACCACCCCATCATGGGGGGAGTTATGGCCTGCAATTTTCAGGCCAAATGCATAGACTTACATCTGACTATTTGCAGTGCACAAAGCCAGTTTACTAAGCTTTGTCTCAGAGCCCTGCTCTTATTACCATTTACTATTCTCAAACAGATGTGTCATCTGTGGATTTAATATCCAAACAGTTTATATTTTTTTCCAGTTTATAGGTAAAGATACTAAACGGCTCAGTGTTAAGAACCAACCCTGTGCGACGCCATTAAAAATACAGTCGATTAATGATGAGTCTCCATTTACAATTGTATTTGTGGACCCATCAGGGAAGTGGCTAAAAGGACTGAACTCTGCTCGGTGCTTCAATCAGCTGTTTCACTGCTGGTTCCCAAGCACTGGTAATGGACTACTGTGTTCCTCTGGCTCAGGCTGTTTGCAGGGTCCTTAACGGACAGGTAAAGTGTTTTTCCCCACCAAGGTCACTCAGCCTGACTTCTCAGTGTATAATTAGCGCATTGCTGAAGCGCATTCTCAATGCCCAGAGAAGAGCTGTGGACTGACTGGTACCATGTACATCCGCTGAGCATCTTCAACGCACAAGAGACCTCAAGAGAATAAATACTGGTTTCCTCCACAGAGGCCCATGCCACATAATGCAGATCTAAGCTGCGTAACTGAGGGGACTTGTTCTGGACTATTCGCTGTCTCGCTGTAGAGAAGAGCAGCTCTTAGGTCATGTGCGGGGCAAGGCCAGGAAGCCCTAGAGACCCCAGCCTTTAGGGGCCTGTGGTGTGACCAGATTGGGTTACTGCTTTGCTGCCTCTGATAAGCCATTTAATCCCTTTATACCTCATTTTACCCTTGTGTTTCCATATGCAATAGAGCTGAAAGCAGACAGAAAAAAGGATGGGATGATGCAATACTGCTGTATGTTTTAAGAGCTGAAAGTAGACAGAAAAAAGGATGAGATGATGCAATACCGCTGCAATGAGGGCAATATCTAAAAATATTACGTTACCTTCTCTGTTAACCACCTATTGAAGTCTTTACTCTTCAGAACTGAGGTTTTAGCCTCTTTCCTGCTATACCACCATGAACAGGATGCCTAGGAGACAGGAGACTGAGCTAGAGTAGACCCTGAGACTGAAGGCTGACCTGTACAGTTACATACTCATTATAGTCCTCAGATCTGAGGCCTATAACCATTTTTATATATGGTTATATTTTATATGTAGTCCTGCCACATCTCTAAAACAACTTAAGCTACTGCTGACTAGAGCCAAGTCCAGATTGTTATCGATGCTGTGTGAAACTGGGAGGCTGAGTGGTGGCTGCTGACTGACAAAGTGATAGCATTGTTGCTGTAGCAACTACACATTAGTAAAGAAACAAACATTTTTGGTGTCATTTTTGTCTGCAGAAAGCCCAGACAGTACAGTGTAGTTCAATGACTGGCCTGGGATGTGCAGAACACCTTGCTTGTCATGTTTTTTGGTGGTTTCCTTTTCCAACAATGCGGCTTTTGACTTTACATTAATGGAAACATTGGTGCTTTTGCCGACAGCAGGTGAACAAAATGTAGTATGGAGTATGATAGCAAAGACCCTGGAGCAGGCTGGCAGGTAGGTGTTTTCCTTCTCTAGTACAGCAGCAAACAAAAATGTGTGTCTACAGCCAGAATCTGATTTTGCGTGCTTGCAGAGGGCACATAGGGAATGGTGATGGGGCAGCCAGCCTGGAGACACTTTGTGAGTCCCATTTTTTTCCATTTAGTTTAATTCTGTCCTGGTATCCTTAGGACTGTAGCAGCCACAGCTGTTTGACATGTGAGCAATCATAGGCCTTGTTAATGCTGGTGAGAAGGGTAAATGCTTTCTTTCCTAGCAAGCAGAAAAAATAAATGAAAAGCTTTTTCTAGAGTCATAGCAGAAAGCAATAGGAGCTGGAGGCAATGGGATGAACTGAAGTCAAGCTGGGGGGTTGCTGGAGAATTTCTCTGGGAGTGGTGGAAAGCGAACAGGGGTCAGGGACTGCCGAGCTGCAGCTGTGTGGGTGGGTGTGCACAGCAGGAGAAGAGATGGTAGGAGGGAAGGGAAGAGGTTCTGGGCAGAAGCAGAGACATAGGATTTCCTGAGACACAGGCCTGACTAAAAAGATGGACTTGGGATTTGTAAGGTAAGTGGCTTTTGTTGTTACTAGCACCAGATATGTATATGAGAGCAGCAGGGTTTGGGTATATTCCCTTTAAATAAGGACAGCTGCACCAGAAATACCTGATCTCCATTTTCAGCTTCTTACTCTGGAGTGGTGCAGCCTGGTGCTGAGTGGTTAAAGATAGACCAAAACAGATATAGGCAAAATCAGCTTTCGTAGACTGAAATTTCTTCAGGTAACACAGACATTTTAGAAAGTAAAGAATTAAGCATTTGACTTTGGGTTTCGGGTTTGTTTTTTTTTCCTAGAGAAAAAATCCTCTAGAACTGGCAATTATTTTGATTTTCTGATCTCACAGATAAGCATGGTTGGGCCGCCTTCTCTCTACTCCACCTAAACACACCTTGTGCACACAGATATGTAACCTGACTTAGCCTTCATTCATTCAAAAGTGAGAGAAGTTCCCAAAGTCCATTAGCTATAACATGGGAAATATGTAAGCCTTTCTAATACACTTGTTCTTTAATTTATAAAAACACCATTCTAATAATGCTGTCTGAAGACATTAAAAAACCTTATTTATGGTTTTTGTTTTGGCTTCACTTGAGTACTCCAATTTTTAGATAGAATTTCACTAAGGGAAACAGTGGCTTCTAGTTGTGGCCACTTGACGGTTGCTCTGCGTGTTGCCCAAGAAATATTATATTGTTTCTTTGATTTGGTAGAACCGTATGGACCTAACCTGAGTTTGAAGGTTTTTTTACTTGTTTTAATATATTTTAGTTTCTTTCTGGTTCGCATTCCTTCTGATGCTGCCCTGGGTACCTTTACAAACATCTGAACTGTTACTCTGTTTTCAGATACAAAGAACAATAGCATCTGAAGCACAGTGAAAATACCAAATATTGATCTGTCCTTTGAATGCCAGAAAAGCTCAGCAGGAGGTATACAAAATATTTCTGAAAAACGATAGCTTATCACCTGCAGACCTGGAGATTGCTGCCTGTAATTACAAAGACTTGCTGGGGGGCTCCAGTGACCTCCAGCCTTCAGCTATTTGTGTCTCTTCCAAGGCAAAGAGAAAAAAATCTCAATCCTCTCCACAATGTTTGCATTCACCTCATTTCCTGTGTCTTTCACCTAAGTTTACGGAGGTGCACTGAAATACATCAGCCGCAGTGATGCAGCAGCATTGAATTTTCACAGCGGTGGTGGAACCTGATGCATGAGCTGCTTTCAGAGTAAAGATTTGGCTGGCTTGTTTACACTCTTGCAAATACCCATATAACTTAATAAAGTGGGGTGGGTTTTGGAGATGTGACTCTTGCTATATAACGTTATTGGATTCCTGTTTAAAACCAAGCTGCACCTGAATGTTAATTTGCACTGGGCCCTCTGATGTGCTAATTATTTCCCTGTTGAAAACAGGCTTGCATTACCCTGGGGATACCAGAAATGTTAATGCTGCTTTTCCAGTCAAATTTGGTCCCATGGGGACAGTGAGGGTTTCTGTTTGCTCTCCTTGGCTTGTAGGATGGCAGTGGCGATGCACCACTGCGAGGGGCCCTCGCAGCCTTTCAGGCCACCACAGGAAGCTCAGGGAGCTGGAAGAGTCACTGTAATCTCCAGAGTCATCCTCTTTGGAGAAATAGAGACTACTTCTATTTTGGCCTTTGCTTTTTCTTTTAGACAGTTCATGTGTGGTCCCGGCATCCCATTTCCCCAGTTCTTGGGGCTCTGCCCCCAGTGTTTCTCAGAGCGAGAGTGGGTCTGGGCTAATGGTCTCTAATCAGAGAATGAACTGATGTGTTTGAGTGAATGTTGGCTGTCCTAGAAGGTTTTCGGATGAAGAGAAAGCATTTCTTTTTTTCTCCTGGGAAGAGATACGAGGTAGAAGCTTCTAACTTAACAGCTGTAAATTGAAAGTGTGCCTGTCCCTTGTCCCATTCATAAGGAAAGGTGGTGATACTCTTAGTCTTTCTTTTTTCTGGAGAGAGAATGGTGGAAGGCAGTATTTGGGATGGGGTGCGTTCAACTCTCCGCCTAGTAGGGAAGCCTACCTGATGAGCAGAGGGAGAAACAAGAGCTGAGCACAGTTGAACTGGGTTTCCTTACATGCTTGTGAAACTTAAACATACCAGCACAAGAAGGTAGGCTTGAGTGAGCAAAATGGTCAATCTCCGTGAACAGCATAAATCCACAGAAAATTACTTTTTATTTTAAACTTCCAATGTTAAAAATGTTATGTATCAATATATATATTACATAGTAAATCTCTTCCAATCCAGCTGACTTTTTATGCTCTACTGCTAGGTATGCTCCAGCTACTTTCGCATTGAAGGTGATATCTCTGTTCTGTTGCGCTTAATACAGAATTAGGTATCTTGTGGTCCTTTTAAAATGTCATATCTGTTACTATCACAACTCAGGCTTCGTCATGTTGTTCTGGTTGGCTTACTCAGTCCAATTCAATACACTCATTGCTCATACTTGTAGTGTTCTCAGGACTTCACTAACATTTCACTCAAATTGTTAGTCTGAATTAGCCACCTACGTCAAACATGGGGTCATATTCAGCCCTGCTGTGACCCACAAAAAATGAATGGAATACCAAAACTGAGTTTATCCCAGTATGGTCAGAGTCTGCCACTGAGAAAAGTTTTTTTTGGAAAATTGTGGAAAGAGGGTGGTTCAAACAGCTGCTGAAGTGCCTCTGACTTTCCTACTGCAATTTTCTAAACTTAAAATTAAAACCCAAACAAACCAATGCCCAGAGCTTCAAATCTCTCTCTCGTTTTTTTTTAAACACAAAAATTACATATTCCCTTGTGATTACCAACTCGTGAGATAATTTAATTTAACTCTTACTTTTACATTTTTATAACTTGTTTTCCTCTCCTATATAAAAATGACCAGTCCTTGGGTAAATTGCTCTGAGAATTAAAATTTAATTTTTTTCTTCTGTTTTACAATAGAGGGAGCTCTAAAGAAACTTATCTTTCCATAGAAAGAGTAAACAGACTGCATCTTCAAAAGTGCTTGAGAAAGCAGCAACATCAACGTGCATGTCCCTTATGATGGGTATACCCGCGCACATTCGTGTTTCAAAATGAAGTCAGGCCAACCTTGAGTTCTCTACCACAAGCGAGTTTTCAGTGACTGCTGTGTAGAGACAACTCAGTAGCTTTGTCTTGCTTCGAGTCACTCTGGAAAAGTCATTTTACAGTACTTCTCCTCTGAGGATGCCTGGGGGCTCTGCTCCTGCTATTGCTGTACCAGGGAGCTAGGCGGTCTTCATTAAAGGAGATTTACAGCAGAGCATATGTATCGGGATGAGTGTTTTTATATGAGTGAGTGCAACTTTAACGGAAAGGTTAATTCACACTGACCGGTTAGAAATCACTACCACGTGAGGTTGGTAGTGACGAGTGCACTAGTTATAATAAACTGTGGTGACAACAATGCTGAGGTGTTCCTATGTGGAAAAGCAGACCAGCGGGGCATTTACAGTGCTGCTTGGAACGTGGGATCACTACCCCTGTGGCTTTGAATGTTTTATTTAGCCACCCTCTTCCCTGTGTACAAAATGCGTATCAAAGGGCTTTCATACTTTAAAGATAAAAATGTATTAGGAGCCAGGCTGGTACTGAGTGTGTAAGTGCTGTGTGTAGAGATTGGGTCTGGTTTTACCAAAACCATCTGTTGACAATATATACTTAATATCAGGCAGGGACCTATGGATTTTTTTTTAAACTGTATTTGTATATGCAGTACGTGGAAGCACAAGACCAAGTTCTTCCAAAAATCATTTTGATTTACACTTTTGGGAGGAAAAAGCGTAACATTTCTTAAAATAGTTGTTTTACTGTTACAATGTTAATATGCGCTTGGCTGTGATATTAACGCTTTTTCCAATGGGTTTCTTTCCCCAAACACACAGGGAAATGGATTTGAGAAAAATTACATACGCCATCCAGCCTTGCTACAGCATTAACTTTTAGAAGCAGCAGGGTGTTGTGTATGAACTTGGTATATCTTTGTTTTCGTAAGATCATCTTTGCTGTATTCCTTGAACCAAGACTTTTTATTAGCAATCACATATTCATTGTCTTTCAGAGACTGTTGTACTAAAATGAAATGACTCTTTTTCTGAAAAATGAAAAATTAAAAAAACCCTGCTCCTTCCCCAGTTGACAGGTACTCTTTAAAGTATACCATGGTGCAGTGATCTGTACATCCTGCTGACTTGTTCATACTAGAAATCCTTCTCAGGAGTAAAATGGCAAACAAAGACTATACACTAAATTTTGGTTCTTGTAAGTCTTCACCTTTGGGCTAGTGTGATATTTATTTTCTGTTTGTGTTGTTTTGGATTTTTTTTTTTTTTTTTTTTTTAGTCTGCCAGCTCTTGACACAGCAGACATTGATGGTAAATGTTTGTCAGCTGGAAGGTGACCATACATCAACATAAAAAATTTCAGATATGATCACTTTAGCTTTCTATTTTTGGCCTGTACAATTCTGTAACATTTTAAAATATGGTCTGCTTTGTGTATTGAATCATATGATTAAAGAATGCAGCTTCTATACTATGCAACTGAATTTGAGTTCTCTCCCCGCAATGGTGATTGTAGAAGGCTTTTATTGTTCTCTTCAAGTCAGGCTCTATGCAAGCAAAGGTCAGACTGCAGACATAACTGTATTAGCGAAAACCTTGCTAGTAGAGATTGTTTTGCTTGTAAACTGATACAAGGTAGGTTGATTTAAAAACAAACAAACAAACAGTATTTTTTTACTCAGGATAAACTGCACGTATACTTAGACATTTTGTCCATTGTGTCTGTATGTGCAAACTGCAGGAATGGGTCTCGTTTTGGGAAGAGATATTTCATGAGTGCTTGCTTTGAAGTTTCAGGAGTGTGCTGTACTTGCACAGTGGCAGCTCCAGAGCTGTGTTGAACCTGACACCTCACAGGGCGGAGACAGCAGGAAGGCTTTCTCTGTGGTCCTGATCTGGCTAGCTATAATTATACAAGCTTAGTTTGAGAGAAAACTTGTATCACCACTGCTTGAAGTCTGCTGAAATTGTCTTAGCTAATTCGATACATTTTGTCCTTAAAATCTTGGTGGGCTCTTAGTTCACATGCCCAATCAAAAACCCGAAAACTTTTACTGAAAGAGAGGCTGTAGTTCAACAACATAAAACATGCATTGCAAGTGGGGCAATGACTGAGGCCAATGTGAACAATTTGGAATAGAGCAAACCCTGGCCCAGGTAGGCTCATCCAGGCAGGAGGAGGAGGAGACATGAATCTAAGCGGTCAGTTCAGGGGAGAAGGACTGGCACAGCCTCTCGTGCTGATCTCTTGTCTTGCAGGAAAGCTCTAACTGCAAGATGTAGTAATGAGGAATTTAAGGCTCCTGAGTTTATCCTGAGGAAAGGCTTAGCCAGGAGAGGGTTTTGACTGTCAGCTGATAAGCTATTGTGACTGTGACATATGACATCCACTACATATTTTAAATTCACTACTTTATTGTGCTCAGCTGACTTTCAGTTTAATAACACAGAGCTGTTAAGGAGAGAGCAGTGGTACAAAAAAATTTAATGAGAGGATAATTTGAAATAGGTCTACAGATGTCTTTCTGACTATGCAAAACTGATATCTATCCTGGAGCAGTGTACTCTGTATACGGTCATTTGTATCGTTTATAGTAATGATAGTAATAGTTTATTCAGTTCTCATAGCCACAGACCTATCGGCAAGCTTTCAGACAATATTTTTAAAAACACATAATAATAAATCCCAGTGTGCAAGGAATCTCTTCTTTTAACCTTTTAAACTAATTCCTTTTCAAGACCACAACAATACAGAGCTTTGCAGAAATGTCAGGTTTGAACAAAGTCCGCGTTCTTTGAACAAAAAACCTTCTCCAATACTAGAAAACAGGAGTAGGCAGAAATCTCTTCCAAGTAGCGTCCTTCAAATTTCAATTTGCTGCCAAGGACAAATGGAGACACCAGGCCAGTGCTGGTTTGCACCACCAGAGCGTTGCCACCCTCTCCTGCAGCTGTGCTCAGCCAGTGCCTGCCTGGGGGCCATGCTGGAGGAGACGCCTTCCTCTGCCGAGTTAGCTTGACCCCAGAACAAAACCTGGTTTGTTCTCCATGTTGCTTTTCTTCTAGTAGAAGTTGAGAATATGGTTGTGCTTTTTGTAAAAGTCAAACGTGTAACCGCAGACTTTCTCAGATACTGCAATGTATTTGTGGAGCATAGGCCCCTGCAAATAGCTATTATACAGGAGAATACAGTTGAATTTTGCATATGTGAACTAGGGTGTTAGGGTTTTTTTTTAAATCAGGCTGATATCAAGAATATGTCTTTCATATTTAAATATTAATGTTGTCTTTACTTTTTAAATCTGAGTAGCTAATCCTATCTATATTTGCCCACAATACCCATGAATGTCAGTTGGCCTAATTCTTGCTTTCACAACTTTGCCATTAACATGAGCATGTGACTTAAAGCATATGTGGATAAGAATCCTTCAGTGCAATCCCTTCAATGTAATTGATAAACTCACATTCATATTTGTTGTACGAGTCACAACGCTTTCAAAAAATCAGCAAGTAGGTATGCAATACAAATGCAAAAACTACCCTGCTTAATAAATTTTCATACTGAAAGTCTATGTAATACAGAAAAAGACTGTTTGAGAAGCACAGTTGTAGTGATGATGGAGTAGGAGAGAAGGATGAGAGGGCTGTGCAACTATGGGCTTATTCTTCTGCTCTAGGAGGTGGATGTTAGGTGTTGAGTGTGGCAGCAGGGTCTGCAATCTCTTACCCATCCCCCCGCTATGAATCAAGGCCAGCTCTGATATGGGGCAGCTGTGTAACCTTGCATCAGGCTGGTGTGAAAAAAAGCTGTGAGAAGGCTTGTTGGGGCTTTCTCCCTTTGTTTAAGCGTCTCATTTAAGCTCAGTTCCCTGCCTGAGCTACACTGTGCATGTGCCTGTACCTGGCTGTGCCCCTTGCTGACCCTGACCTTGCCTTGCCTTGGCTTCCTGGCTTGACCTTGGACCTGCCTGATCACTGCAAACTTGTCTGGTGAGTGCAGGACTGTGACTGACCCCAGTTAATGCCGCTGGACCTGCTCTGCTTGCTCTGAGACTGTGGGACTGTGTTGCTTGATTGTGAGGTCCCTGCCTGCCTTGCTTTGCCCCTGGCTCCCAGCTCGCCTCCCTGGGCAGAGGTCTTGCTGCTCCCAGGTACCTTCCCTGCTCCCCCCCCCCGCCCCATTGAGAATAAATTGCTATCCTGCTGGTCTGAGTGTCTGTGAGAATGGACAAGTTTGCTTGGGAGGATGGACTTGTGGAAATATATGAAGAGAAATTATTCTGATGGGGTATTAATTCGATCATAAAAAAAAAATTGTACTGATTTGTGTTCATGGGTGGTGCTTTATGTCAAAATGGTAATGTGTATTTTGGTGATGTTAAAAAATAAAAACAAGGTATGTGATGATTACACGATAAATTCTTCAGACAAGAGGCTGGATCTGTTTTATGATCTAAGAGAAGAAGGCTATATCATATATTATCATTTTTGTTGACTTAGTGGCTTGAAAATTCAGAGCTGAAAAAGGACAAATAGGGACTGGTAAATATTTCTACTGCAGGTTTCCTAACTGAGAAATTTTGCCCTCAATAGGTTGCTTTCTACCATGCTTAGAGCACATCATCCTCAGCTGTGCAAGTCAATGAGCTAATGCTGCCTGTGCCCACAGGAGGCCTTAACCAGGTTCATGTGTGCAAAGTATCTGATTTTTAAGAGCATGATAAAATATTAAGATGGTAATGAGAATTTGGTGTAAGTTCAAAAATAATCTGTTAAATCTTGAGGAATAGCATAGTGCTTACTGCCCCCTAAATACAGCTCATGATTTGACAGCAGGTAACTAATTCTTTCATAAGAAGCAATTCTGAAATAAAAGGGTGCTTTGACAGTAAAAAAACTCATGCTTTGGGTCAAAGATCTTCCTCTGACGTGACTCTGGCTTGTTGCTCATGGTAGCTTCTTTGGCGGAGTAGGATAGAGGAAGAAAAAATTCCCCATTGCATGCCAACCTGAAGCCTGGCGGAGCTGCTCCCTGCTCCTTTGTGCAGTGCTGCTTCTCAGGCAGAGCTTTCCACCCTCCTCTTTCTGGAGGGCTGCCTGCTGGTGAGGGTGGTGGTTGAGGACCTGTGTTGCTCTGCTCATCCACAGGGCACGGTGTTTGGGTCAGCATCTGAAGGAGGATGTCTGGACCAAACAGCCAAAGTCCGAGGTGGAGGGTCCCAACCTCATTTATTAGTTGAGCCTTACTTGAAACAAACACTGCTCCTGGTTTGCTTGGCATCATGCCCTCCCGGCTGGCCCAGAGCTGCTGTTGTCCATCTGACCTTCCCTGTTGGAGACCCTTTCTCCAAGGCTGCTTCGGTGCTCTCTGCTGACTGCTCTGCTCTTTCCCTGTCAGCTCTGGGTGTTTGGGTCCGGGGCTAAACTTCTGGAGGACTTTGAGAGCCTCTGAGGTGCTGCTGTGCCACACTCCTGGCTGTGGACATCGGGCCAGCCTGGGTGCTGCCCTTGTCCTGCACCAGGCTGTACCTTGCCCCCTTGTTCTGTGGATGTAAAGCAGCTAGCACGATGGAGACAGTTACAGGACCTAAGGAAATAACTACAGTATGCATAATAATTAATAATAATAGATTCACTGTATTGGAGGCTGCTCTTAATTTTCAGCTTTGACAGGTCATTATTAAAGGACCAGACATGTTTTAGAAAGGGTGAATGTAAACATTACTTCATCTCTTTGCTATGAGTACTTGGTGGAGCTCTGCTTCCCCTTCTTTTTATTTTTTCTTTTTTCTTAAGGAAAGAGGAATGTTTTCTCCTTGTGAATAGGTGTAAAATACTAGCTTGTGCCAAGATGCCTGGTATTTGGCCTCCTCACATGCTTGCAGGACATGGATTGCATGTAAAGCAGGAAAAGTTTAGAGAGTTGGGACAATGGATATTGAGGAGTAATTGAAAGATTAAAAAGAAATCTCAGACATTACAGGGAGACAAAGATTATAATGAAAATAAAGGCAAGGGAAGGTATAAGGGCAAAACTTTGTAGGGCAAGAGAAGCGTTCCTTTTTTTTCCAGGGACAAACACGGCCATGCAGCTTTTCTTTGTTTCTTGGCAAGCACACGCTTTTAGTATCACAGGAGCATAGCAGTGGACTTGTTTGGTAAGAACTTAGGTAAAAAAAAAATCTATAGTGGTACTGTACCCTGACTCTGCCTGTCCTCTTCATCCCTCTCTTCCCCTTGTTTAATTCTCTGCAGGCAGAGTGATGGAGGGAAAAGAGCTAATGGCACCTAAATTGTTTTCATCCCTCTGTATGAATCTCCTTGCTTTAATTATTATTTGAAATCCAGAGAACTGTTTTTTAAATAGCTCAGACTTGAGGCCAGTTTGAAACTTCACATTAAGCAAGCAAACAAAATCTCCTCTGTTTTGTGGCTTAATTCAATAAAGAGATGTTCCAGTTTGCCTGTTGCCCTGTGGTGTACTGCGTTCCTTGATCAGGCTGAGCAGCTACTGCCTGGCAAGTTTTCAAGTTAGCCGGAGCTTGTGCATTACACCCTCCTGGGACAGAAGTGGGAGGCAGGAGTAGGTCAGTGCCCTCGCTGTGGATCAGAGCCGTTCGAGCCTTGTTCTGGAGTAACTTGAATCCACCCCCCTTGATTCGTTTGGTGGAAGGGTGCCTGGTTGCCTAAGGAGTCGGAGGCAATGGGAGCTGATACTAGCCCCACTGGTTCTTCATTTAGGGCAGAAAATGGTGTGGTTTCAATTGCATCATCGCACACAGCCACGTAGGCTAAGGCTGGATGTTTGTCTCTGAAGTAGAACAGCATGATCTGTTCTGTGTTAAATGGCTGTTATGAAGAATGAGAGTAACGTATGGCCCTAACGTGGACTCCTAATGATGCAGAGTGGGGAAGGCCAACTCGGTGGCTTAAAAGTTTTAAAAAATAATCAGAACTTGAAAAATTATTGAAGGTGGGGAATTCATCTATGCACAGATCAAGTACTCTCACTGATGTTAAGGGACCTTTGTCTATCTCTGATGCTACAAATTTACTTTACTTTTTACTTAGCTGACTTACCAATTCCTAAATAGAAAAATATTTTCAGAAATCTTGAATTTCTTAATAGAATTTTCCCCAAAAAATAAGCTTATACATTAGCAAACTTTCCAGGAAAATATATCATCTTCTACTTCAGAAGAATATAACTTTACAAATACTAATTATTGTTCAAAATACCTCAATTTTAAAGGTCTTTTTCTTGTTATTGAACATACTTTTACACCACTTCTTAGTAGTGAAGAATGCATAGTGATATGTCATATCAAATTCTGTCCCAATACAAAAGACTTGACAACTATTTTAAATAAAAATTAGTACGAATGTAAACAAATCAAAATGTCTCCCAAGTATATCTGAACAAGAGTTAATGTTTACATTTTTTTGCGTAGAAATTTTTGAACTCCTAAAACCTCAGGAGTATTTCACAAAATAAAAATATGCCTAACCTCAGTACCTAAAAAAAAAAAAAAAAAAAAAAAAAAAAAAAATTTAAACTACCATAACGTAATACATGTTATGCTGTACCAGTGACACTTTGTGTTACAAGAAAAACCTAATGCAACACTGAAATACCAAATTCTCACCCAGAACTTCCCATTCATAGGAACATTGAAAATATTTTTTTTTGTTTCCTACTGAAAACAATAATCAAGATTTTCTTTAAAAAATAGAAACTCAAATTTTATGTAACTGCATTAATAAGCACAATAAAGACATTTTTAAAAGAAACACCTGCCTTCTAAAAGGCTTAGAGAAGCTCCGGGGAGACCTTATTGCGGCCTTTCAATACTTAAAGGGGGCTTATAAGGAAGATGGGGACAGATTTTTTAGCAGGGCCTGTTGCAACAGGACAAGGGGGAATGCTTTTAAGCTAAAAGAGGGTAGATTCAGACTAGATATAAGGAAGAAATTTTTTATGATGAAGGTGGTGAAACACTGGAACAGGTTGCCCAGAGAGGTGGTAGATGCCCCATCCCTGGAAACATTCAAGGTCAGGTTGGACGGGGCTCTGAGCAACCTGATCTAGTTGAAGATGTCCCTGCTCACTGCAGGGGGGTTGGACTAGATGACCTTTAAAGGTCCTTTCCAACTCAAACCATTCTATGATTCTAAGAATTGTTTTTGGAAACTGGGATGAGTGTTCCAAAAGATCTACAACCCTTATTTTGGATTTATTTTCTTACATGAATATTTGGTTGACTAAGGAATCAACCTTTTGGGATAGAAAATGAGGAGTGGCTGATGTCCAGGTGTCACTGAGATATGTTATTTTTATTTATTTTTTTAAAATAAGCAGTCCCTAATGGGATGCAGACCAGGACACACATTCAAGCTTATGAAGATTTATTAGGTTGCTGCTGTTCCCCGCTCATTTCATTAACCCTGCTGGGCGCCGGCCACATGCTCAAAGTCATGTGAGGCAGGGGCTGAGCCCTTCCTCCCTCTCGGTATTTGGGCAATATTCACCCTGCCCAAGAGCAGGGAGGGGAACGAGGTATCCTCACAAAATGTTTTGCCAAGATGGTTCAGTTCAGAGCAGCTGCATGCAGCCTCGCGTGCACCGACGCACCGCCTTTGCCCTAACTGTCCAGGGAGGCTCCCGAGTACGCCAGCCCACTGAGATTGACATCCGTTGGTGAGAAAGTCCTAGAAATCATTTTTTCAGAGATGAAATGGAAGACTACTTAGAAAAGCCTAGCTTGAGTACGGCGGACTGACACGGCGTCAGGAAGTGGAGGTCATGGCTCGCTGCCTTGATGGAATTCTTTGAAAATATTGCTGCTCAGGAGATATGAGGGACGAGCTATAAAGACGGCACCTAATGCTTGCCAAAGTGGGTCTGAAAATGATGATGTGCTTAATCTGTGTTTCAAGACTCTGACTTTTTAAATGCCTTTTTATAAAGCTGTATGTGCTACTCTGCATTTACAAAGTACAGCCAAAACCAGTGTTGTAAGCATCACTGATGAGGTCTTGTAAAAATGACTTAAATGGTGTGCCATGAGTGAGTTTTGCTGGATTAATAGTGACAAATACTGTCAGGAAATTAGGTCTAATCAACAGAATATGAAGATGCAACAGGACATAATCTTTCGAAAGCTTCACACAGTAGAACTCATTTCTATTCCTTTTCGTATTTGTATCAACAATAAGGAAATTCAGGGACAAGAATGAGAGATTAAAATACTACTTGGCAGAATGGATGGTCCAGATTTATATGTCCGAATAAACAGATCAGCTTCAGGTTCTTTTCTGAAAGACTTGGAGTTGGAGAAACTGTAACCTCTGTAATACCATCCCTTCCTCTCCTGTGGAGTCCTTCAGCAGCTGCTCCATGGGGCTTCACATTCTGTAAATGGAAGGGGGGTCAGATCACAAGGGCAACATCTGTGTGCCAAAACTGACCCTCAGATGTGTATGCTGTCCTTGTTAGAGTCATGCAGACATGAGTAATGTTACCTGGTAGGCTAAGGTGATTCTTTTTCATATCATGTTCCACCATTAATATCACTGAATGCTGAAAGACAGCCCATTGAATCCAGGAGGAGGATGTAGTATCTCTCCTCTTCTTCCCAGAAGACTTATTTCTAATTCCTCGGCTTCATGCATCTAGAGAATCCGGACTGAGTTTCAGTGGCTGGTGCACAGTAGGTCCTTAGTCATTTACAAGGGAAAGAGGAGATGTGACCCTCAGTAGTGATGTGTGCTAATTCTGGCATCTTTGTGAATATGGTATTTACTGTTAAGATTGTGCAGTTTTAGTCAGATGGCAAATCTGGGGAATACCAGCATGTAGAACAACTTGTGGTCATAAGATGTCATTGTGTCTGTGACGGGATGAGGTATGAGAAGCCATCTGAGGGTGTAGGACCTCCAGGGCTCTAGAGGTAGCAATGGGGACTGCTTGGCAGCCAGACTGACCAAAACGTGTGTTTTCTCCAGAGAAAATGTGGAAGATTCTATGCTATGATGATAAGGGGTGGGAGGCGGGGGCGGGGAAGAGTTAAATTAGTAAAACTACCTCATCAGCAGATCTCAGAAGAGAGAAAGAAATGGTGGGGGAAATGAGGACAGGGATCTGTATTTCAGGTTTCCACCTACCACCAGGAACTGAAGGTAGCCTGACACACAGCAGAGCTCTTCATTCAAATGCCTGTTTGAATGCAGGCTCCATGTGAAATATGGAGTAATATCAAAGCTGTGGGGTTGTGTATGGCATTAATTTCAGTTGCTGGCAAGCTGAACGAGGGTGAGGAAATGCGTAGTTCAACCTTTGCATTTAGGAAGTAATATAAAGGCTGTCAAAGCTGAGAGCTGAAACCGTATATAGGAAGCACAAAACTAAGTCTGGACTGACTCCCTATGCTTATACATTCTTTTCAGCATATAATCTGCCAGCTCAATATATACAAACTAGACACATATTTTACAGCTGTGGGTTTGATAAGGTCTAGCACAAGTGTTGAGGTTTTTTTTAGACTTCCATGGCATTACTAAATTTTCCTAAAGAAATCATGCCAGAAACAGGGTTTATGCCATTGCTTTATCACTCCCTGTATAACTTCTGAATTTTGGGCCAACTTCTAACCAAATTTAGTTGTTCTTAAAGTGATGTGAAAATAGTTGGGGAGAAAGTGGAATGGAACTTTGGACTTTTTCTGAAGGAAAAGCTGTATTCATTAGAGAATCCTCCGAGGACTTCAATCTTGAGACATAAAATCTATGAGAAATAATACTTTATTTTGCTGCTCAAAGAACTATTTGTCTTAACATCTTAACAAGATCTTTAAAAAGTTACATTTAAAGAGAATTGTCTCTATAATTTTGAGACTATTAGTCCCTTGTGCTACAAACGTTTATGTGCAAGACTAGTCTTGGCAGATCATTAGGCTCATTAATTTCTTCAAAGTTATTCCCCATTAAGCCTGTGCATAAATACTTGCAATATCAGGCCTTTGCTGAAACTACATAAATGCTGGAAAGAGGTCTTTACTGTGGCTGGAATGAAATGTCTTCAATGATGGTGTATCATGTCCTCCAGGATTTTAAATTTTTTTTTAATGAAAAAGGAAAAATTGTAACGTTCAGCTTGTTCATGATTCAGAGAACTGAGTGAATATCCTTTGTAAGTAGACTTACTGGCCCTCTGTTCCAGCACAGTATAGCTGGGAAAAACAAGCTCTGGATAAAGAAATTTTATTTTATGAATTATGGTGGTAGGAAAATGCCTGCAAAGTGCAATTCTGTTTACATAGTTTAAAAAAAATTGATAAATGTTCTAAGGTTATTTACACAAGGGAACGGGAGCTGAATCAAATGTTTTTTTTTTTAAAAAAAGGCAACACAGTTGCTCTTGATTATTTAAAAAAATATGAAAAAATACCCCACTCTGATGTCAGACTGGCACTGTTTTTTAAGATTTAAAATTAGCATTGAACAGTCTGTTCTGGGAGCCCATGGTTTTAGTACAACATTTTTTTTCCACCGCAGTCAGCGCTGGATTGACTAGCATTGCTCTCCTTGCTTCAAGTACTGTAGCTGTTCAGTCAGGAATGTAAAACTAAAACGAACAACAGCGAGGAGGAATTATTAGGATTGTTTACAAATTTAGATTTGCATGAGGGAGCAGAGATGTTGACAGTTATACTTTAAGAATCAAGCTACCGCAGCTGGATAAACATTTATTGGATATCTCAAGGCCTCTCTCTTTCCCCACCCCCATGGCAGAGAATGAACCAAATACAAGTCCAAGCTAATCTGAAAAATAATAGAACAGCTTTCAACAAAACCTATTTATCTATGAGGTCAAAAAGCCTCAGCCTCGTTACACTCCTAGATAGGCTCTTCTCGACATCGTCATACTATCTAGGCGGCCAGGAGTTGTAGTGTTACAGACCACCCAGAATTATTGCTCCCACAAGGCAATGATAGTGGTGGTATGATTTCACTGCCTACAGACCTGAACTAACCTTTTAATAGCTTGAGTAGCCACGGGAAATGTACTGCATTGTTATGGTTTATGGATCACTTTTCCTGGATGCTTTTTAGTCACCAATAAACCCATGTTGGTTGATTGAAAAAGTAAAGAAAAATTGTAAGAAAAAAAATAAAGAAATAAGTTTGTATCAGCTTGCAGAGCCTAACCAAAGCTAGCTGTGACTAACAAATGGGTTTTATCTTCTTGGGCTTCAGTATGTTTGACACACCAGAATTCTGTCAAACTCCTTACAGAAGTAGAACATCGGATGTTTCTTACGGTAAAAAGATAACAATCTGTCCTCTGGAGTGAAAATGTGAATGCATCCCAAATGCAAAGGACTCTCAGTTTTCTGAATCTGTAGACAAAACTTCTGGGGCCTTTGGGTGCATCAGCAATGTATGTCTGAGTGCAGTCTACAGGAAATAACTGCTTGCGAAAGCTTTACTGACCTTGTGTTGAGAAAAGATTGTAGAAATGACTTCTCGTAAATCCATTCCAATTGCTGAATGATCTTCAAGTTGATGGACAGTCCCATATGTAAGTCTGCTTTAAAAAAAAAAACAAACAAAAAAACCCAAAAAATAACCAAACCCCAAACAACCTTGAGAATGTTTTTGCAGAGGTTGGGTTTCTATTCTTGCTTCCTCTCAAGTCAAAAGAAATTGAGCCATAGGTTTGAATAGGAGAAGATTTGGCTTAAGAAATGAGCAGCTTTCATGGGGAAATGTTTGTACACATGCAGATCTGTTTGTTTAAGTGCTGATTTACATACGGAAGTACCCGATTGCGTAAGGAAGCATATTTTGGGCCCAGCTGTTCATAAATACTGCAAGGTGCATGTAAGTCTCCTTTTCATCATTACTGTTTGAAGTAGTCTGCTATCATCCAACTATAGCTGAAAAGTAACATGATCTCTTTTGTCTTTTTCTTCTTACTCTCCAAGCTCCCCCACTCCCCAAATCCAACAAGATAACTATGAATTATGGAAACTATCATGTTGCTTTCCTGGTAAATCTTTGATATCTACAAATAGCTTGCAGATAAAGTTATCTTTCTTTTTGTTATGGTCGGGCAGACATGAGTAATGTTACCTGGTAGGTTGAGATGAATCTTTTTATATCATGTTCCACTGTGGATAATTAATAGCAAATACTTTAATCAATGTGCTTTCTCGTTTTGTTGGTTGTTGTGTTGGGTTTTTTTTTAGATGTTATGGTTGATGTTTGGGGTTTTTTTCAGTGTATTAGGATGTAGTGACTAATGTCTGTATGTTTGTGGTGGGTTTTGAGTGAGCGTTTTGTTTGTTTCATTGGACACATTTTCAATTCTGAACGCTGAGGTCACATCTAGTACCAAATGGGAATGGTGCCATCATTGTCTTCCCAAGAAGCTCCCAAACTTTTGACTGCAATTCTACTCTTCAAGCTGTAATTTAGCATAAGCACAAATATTAGCAAAAATATCAGATTAAACTGAATTCCTGTTAGGCTCCAGTAGGTCCTCCATGGCCACACCTGGTGTTGTGTTCCCTAGTGTATGAGCACTTGCCTTAAAATCTGCTTTCCAGTGGTTATTAGCTCTGGTGTCTGGAAAAGCACATGTGGAGGAGGAGGTAGGGAGTGCTCTGATGTTTCCCTTCCAGCTCCTTCAAGTGACTTTGATCCCAGGAACTCTCAGAATTCAAAACCCTTCATCACTGTCAGTGGTTATAAAGGTGAATATCAGATATCATACGCTTTTTGGTGTGAACTAACCTCTTGGAGATATAGATAGAGATAAATGTTAGCTGCAGATTGTCAATAATGCTTCTATATGGCTAGAAACAGGTTTCATTTGTATTGGGATACTGTAAACTAAAGCTGTCTTTCCACACTCAGTGTGATCCACTTTGAACGCAGCAGCTCTTCTTGTTTACCATCTTGCTATATATAAACCTTGTCATGGAAACAGAGATGTTTGTGTGATTTGCTTTTTTCACTATATTGTATTAGTCATAGATTTCTTTTTTTTTTTTCTGTTTGTTTTGTAAACCACAGAGAAACGTCCCACTCCTTTTGTTGTTGTTGTTAATTCCATGTGCAGCATGCCAGGAGAATGAGGTGTTGCAGAAACATCTCTTCCCATCTGAGTAGATGCATTTCACAGCCAGAAGAGCATGGGGTGTGGTGTGCCGTTCTCAGCAGCCTGAGTCATGTAGCCCAGGAACAGAACTCCTCTGCTTCACTGATTTGGCAGCATGTGCCCCTAATAATGTCTATAACAATTAGAATAAACTTGTGGTGCTTCTCCAAAGATGGATGGTTTGGGCTGTGATGCACTTCTTGGTCTGATCTTTAGAGAGAACTGTAAAGTCTTCCCCTGTTTCATTTTCTGGATGAAGAGGGTCTTTTGTTGAAGAAAGTCCCACTTACTTGGTCTTATTTGAAAACTGGCCCAAGTGCTTACCTTTGAGAGAGGGCAGTCTGTGATACTATGTCCACAGTGATGTGATCGCCCAGTATCGTACAGAGCATTGTCTCCAGTTTCTTTTTCACCTTCCTCATCTCATCCAAGTTCTGGGTGAAGTGTCCCGCTCTGGTCATCTTGGCACAGCCACTGTCTGGAGACACCTGAAACATCACCTATTTCCTATGAAGTCTTAGACCTAACCTCACCACCCTTCACAATACAGCTGAATCTTCCTGTGCAATTTGGGAATATCCAGTACAGCTAAATGCAGCAAACAGTCTGTGAATTACTCCTCTGTGTGTTGTATTATCTATTTTGATGTATCACTTGGAAAGCCTTAAGAAGTGTGTATGTTTTCCAGCTACCAGTGGTTATTGTTCCGGATGTCTCCAAAGAGAGAGACTGATCTGCTCATTCCCCAAAACACTAAGAAAATGTCACTGTCTGAGGTCTTCTAGTAATTTGAGTGCAGTTCTTGCTTAGAGAGTGCAGTGGTGACATTGCATGTCCTGAGATCTGAAACAAACCCCTTTAAGACCTGTACTAGAAAGACTAATAAAAATACTCTAAGGCATGAGAAGAATAAAATAATTACTGGGATGTTTTTTTCGCCTTTTTGTTTTCTCTGGATCAGCCTAGTTTTTATAACTTTTTTTTTCTCTAATTTTAGAATGGGGCATAACTAGTAGAACAGGCAATCATTCCAAAGGAAATCTCAGATTTGAACTTGCAAAAAGATATTTATCTGTGATCCTGGGAAAGTCTTCGATAAATTCAGTCAATTTTTTGGAAAGATGACTGTATTCTCATTGCACTGATCGAGGAATATATTTCATGTTTTTGAGGACTCTTTAATGCTTTGCTGAAAGCTCTGAGTCTGTTTTTCACTTTGGAGTTACTGAGGTGGATTTTTGTGATTAAAGCCCACAACCGGGAGGACAATCCTGCATTGTGCCCTGAATGTCAGCACAGAAGTATCTGCTTCTTTTCCCCTTGCACATGAGTGTTCCCACCCCTGGAAGAGCAGCTTATTTGTCTCGTGCCTTGAGGTTGTACAAACACAATGTGTTTTAAAGTGGGTTTTGGGTTTGTTGGTGGGTTGGTTTGTTTCTAATGGGGATGATAAAGCCCTTCACTACAATTACCTGCTCCTGCTGTTGGTTTCTCGTTTATCAAAGCAGCCTGTGGCCAGTAGTCTACTCTTACCTTGGAGATGAATCTCATCTCTGAGAGGTCTGAGGTTCTAAGGGGCAGAGTGGGTTTCTCTGTGCAATCATCCCAAATAATGCAACGCCGGACAAGAAACACACTGATGTATGAGCGTAGATGATATTGCAGTATAAACGTGTTGCGTTCTCTTCTTTTTGTGAAGCATCAATATATCCCCGAGGAAGGAAATGTGCTGCACTGCTTCAGGTATTCAAGGATGATAAAGTCCTAACTGTAGGTTCATAGAAGATAAATTGGGCAGTGGATATTGCCTGTCCACGAAACACTTAAATATAGCGAGTGGGCTTTTTTAATGTTCTAGAAGTTAATTTTGATTTAAATGAGATCTTGGACATTAAATTAAACCACTGTGCAACTGTAACTATATGAAGGACTTATTTCTTTACAAGAAAAGAAAAAGATGCATCTAGTCCTGTGAACTATTTTAGCGCTTTTCCTTCTGAAAACCTGGTTTTGCCTTGGAAAAGAGAGCTATTTTTATCTTCAGAAATCTGCTATTTATCTTGTAACTGTAAGAGATGCAACCACTGATCTCAGTTGACTTTAAAGTCAGATGAAAGCGTCCAAATATTTGCAATGAAATGTTCTGCTAGGAAACAGCTTTTAAAAATTCATCTAATGATGGAAAACAATCTGTCTTGCCAAAACCTTCCCTACATGTTTAACAGGATTTTAGTTTTAAAAGTCTATTTCCTACTTAATAGCAGAATAACTGCATTTTGAATGCAAGGTGATTTCATGTTTTGCTATTTGGAAAACTTGTGTTCAAACACTCCTGCAGTAAATGTAACCATTTGTTATGTTTCTCTGTCTGCAAAATGTAATATTATTTCATTACTAATATTTGTATTTTGGTGATTTCAGTGTTTTGGCTCAGTCATATCAATACCTGAGGAAATGGCCATGTAAACGTGAAATTTGCATAAAAGACTTTCAAAGTGTCACCTAGTTTTGATGCAAGATAATAATATAATATTAATAAGTATATTTTAGGAAAATATGCAGGATGTGTATTTACCTTTTTTTAAACACAACATAGGTTTTTTTCATGAATAAAAGTATTAATTGTACTAAACACATGGTGGGTCTGTATTAAGCAGTGTCCCTTGTGCAAGGAATACCCCAATGCACTGATCCAAATGTTACTGCTACTTCATTTCGAGATCCACGGCAAAAGGCTCTTCCTAACCTTAAAACTGAGGTTTTTGCCCCAGTTTTGCTTGTGCATGTGGATTTTATCTAGTGATTCTCCATGTTCAGCAACCCACAAATTTGCTAGTCTCATAAGTATTATAAATATTCTGCTCTGTGCTTTTGTATCCAAGACAATAACTTTTCACACAGGACAATTCAAAGTGATGTGACCACAGGGAGTAAGGAGAGAAGATAAATGCTAAGATTAGAGATTGTCAGACTATTTTCGGCTGAACGAAATGTAATCTAAATGTATCATTTTACAGGAACATCTCTGGGACAAGTCAGATGGGGGAGGAAGCACTGGGAGAAGAAAGATTGCTTGCACTTGGAACATGAGAAAAAAAGTACCCGCTATGTCTGAGACAAAGCAGAGTTTTTCACTCCGGGTCACTGGAGTCTGACAAGATGAGTCTTGAACATGGGGATCCCACATCTACTACATGAAGTCCCCAACATCTACTCTTTTGTGTGTTTTGATGGCCATTCCTGTTTGTTGAGAGGAATTGTGCCAAAATACCTATGCTTAGTAGGACTTCCCGTTCCTTGTGCTGTGTGGCATTGGGGAAAAAGAAAATAGGAGTACAAGATACAGATCTGTATAGTTGCCACAGGAGAGGCTTGTTGTTCTTGATCTGTTCTGGTTAGGATTGAGTCAAACTACTCATTAGATCTGGAGCTGGCTATGTTCTTTGGATGTGATCTCTGTGGGAGTGAACAGTGCTCAGTTGCTCTTTGGGCACTTCTGGTTGGAGTTGTCTTGGTCATCCCTCTCTCTGTATAAGTGCGTTTCTCTCCTGCAAGCCTTGTGTTCCTTCCAGTCTCCACCATTGGAAACATCAAGGAAGAGACTTTATTCTGCTCATTTCCCAAAAATGAGTGAGATTGGTATTACTGAGCAGACTGATTTCCAAAAGAGTGAACCTGAAGCTATGAAAGGGGCAAGAATTAAAACAAGAAAAACAGTAAGGAAAACAGATGTGAAATAACAGCAACGGATTTTGTACTATAGAAAACCTTGTGATTTGTCTCAACTATGCCTTGCAAAACTTTGTCAGCTGCCCTTAATTGAGGTAAAAAGTGGTGTGGGATGATAACAAGAGTCCAATGACTAACTGTAACTAAAAACTGTCCCAGATAAGTGGCTCAGAAGTGCTTGCCCCAGGCACTCTTTTATTATTTGCTTATTTTTTGGTTCACTGAGATGAATGACTTGCAATGCTTTTAAATTGTACCTCCCTTGGAAGTTAGAGTAAATGCACGTTACCCAGCCAGTTCTCAAGTCTTGATAGGGTTTTAAATGGGGCAACATATTTTTTGCTGGTGTTGAAGAGCCAGCTTGCAGGTTATTGTGGTGTCATTTGACTTCAGTGAGGTACTACTCTCGGAATCCTAACATTTAGGAATGGAGCAGCAGGAATATGTTGGTGTCTAAGGCAGCAGTCTTGTGGAAACCCAGATCAAGGCTTTGTCGCGTACAGAAACTTCTTGTGAGTCTCACTTCTAGCATTTGCTGATAGTATTTAACTTTATTGATTTATACCAGAAAACCTTCCTCCTTAGGTATCAGCTGTGTGATTCTCACACATGGTATGTGAGGGTCTTTGCTAATGGGGAAGAAGATCTTGACCTTGGTTAATCTTCACACAAACTTTACTTGCTGAAGTGCAGTCCTTATGTCAACTTGACTGGCTCTCTTCTTTTAACCTCATCATGTTCTTAGGAGGGAAGAAATGTCCAGAGCAAAACATCCTCTCGGTTATCTCACAAGCATTGCTGGGGATACTATCATGGAAAACATAGTCCTTCTGTTTGAATTCTGTTAGGAAAAATCTGTGTTGTAGTTCAATTCATTCAGAAACCATCCTTTAGTTATGTTTACTAAATAGAAGTTCTCTGTTAGACAGAGCTGGATTTATATAAGTACTAAATATTATATGTTTACACATTCACAGTTTTTTTTTTTCCTCCCTCTCCACAGACATCTGTTTCTAAATCTGGTGTCCATCACCACAGAGTCAAAACAGCCTACAGACATCAACAAATTATTTCTTGTGATACCACTGGGAGATAAATACTGCTATTTCAGCTCTGTGGATGGGTTACTGAGGATTAAGCAAATTGCTCAGAGGCAGACAGTGAGAGAAGGCAGGAGCAGAAGTGTTAAGTATTGTCCTTGCACCCGCTTTTCAGGCAGCGCTGCACAAATGAGCTATCCGTTCAGCTGACAGGAACCCACTTTTGTGTATGACACTGTCTCCCTTCAAAACTTTAAACTATGTCAGCAGGCCAGACATCCGTGGTATCCACAAAAAGACTTGGAAACAAATGTCTCTTTGCACTTTGAGCCTTACTCATTTTGGAAATCCCGACTTTGGAAACTTGTTCTGCACAGAATTAGAGAGAGGCTCAAGTTTCAAAATGCGGTTCTCATCTTTTTTTGTCATTTTGTTGACTCTTCGGTTCTGAGGTTTGGTGTCAGCTTATATGTAGCCATAATAAGATTGCAGAGAAGTCTTTTTCAGTATGTGTGGAGGCCTTGGCTAAATGTCCTGCAACATTATGTGAGGCTTTCCCCAAAGAGAAAGAGCTGTTATTGCTCTTCATGTAATACTGAGCTTCAGTCCTAAGAATTGCTATTACTTCGTCTATTTAGTTTCTTTCAGAATATCAATTTTACATGCTTACTTGTACAGCTGCAGTGCTTTTTGGGTTCTGTGTGTAAATATTGTCCATACATTCTCTTTCCCAGTGTAACTATGTGATCATGGTCATAGGCTGTTCGCCTATTCAGCTTCTTATAATGAATGCTAGCGTAATTACAAATGATGCTGTATCTGAGAGAGTTGGTTCTCTGCTGTTGATAGCACTCAGTTACCTGTGTTTTGCTTTGTTTGTGAGAGGTATGTGTTTAATGTTGCCTGGATAAGTCTATAGACACAACAGCTTTATTGCTGCCTGGATTCCAGTAAGTCTTTGTTTTTACACTGGGAAATATAAAGGCTTAGCTTCTTCAAGAAGCTGTTTGTGTAGTTGAAATTAGCGGCTATGCTTCTGCTAAAAAATTATTTACCCACTTTTGCCAAGTGATGCTTTGATGCGTGAACAGGATATCTTTGTGACTTTCCTAGTCTCTTCTCTTTTACAGTCTTTTTTTTTTTTTTAAACTTCATAAAAACATCTGCACTAGTTTCAGTTTCTAGAGCGAGACTTCAGAAGGTCAGGCACGCAGAAACAAATAAAAAACAATGGGAAATTACTGATTGTACCTTTCCATTTTGTCTCCAGGCTTTACCACTCAGTCATGGGGTATTGAGTTATCTTGTGATAGGGCACACCAACCAACTGCACAGTAAACCACGATGTGCACGTACAGTCTGTGCCTGCACCCTTAGAGACAACCAGGTGGGAGACTCTTCTCCAAGATGTAACCAGAGTGTTCTGCTGGATTACCAGAAATGTCCCATTTCCAAAAAATCACAGTAGAGAATATAAGCTTTTACTGTTTTGGCAATATTATCATATTGCTGTCCTACAAGCAAAGCAAGAAAACAGGAAATACATAGTTCAAGTCAGCAAAGGTTTGCATGAGGATAGAGATGCTCTGCTGGATGGAAACCAAGTTCATCATTACTGACCTGGTGAGGCCAGCTGTGGTGCTCACTGGTTACCTACAGGAGAGAAAACATGGAAATATCTGAAGGGAACGACTGGGATTGGGGGAGATCCCTGTAAATGAGCAGATGATGACAATTGTCAGCAAGGAACTTCAGGAAAAGTCAGGTATGCAAGCAGCAGTGGTGCCAGCTGGTCTGGCTGTCAGTATTTGGCACCAGTGTGACATGTTATAAGGAGCGGCTGAGGGAACTGGGACTGTTTAGCCTGGAGAAGAGGAGGCTGAGTGGAGACCTCATCGTGCTCTACAACTTCCTGTAAGGAGGTTGTAGCGAGGTGGGTGTTGGTCTCTTCTCCCAAGTAACAAGCGACAGGACGAGAGGAAATGGCCTCAAGTTGCGCCAAGGGAGGTTTAGATTGGACATGAGGAAAAATTTCTTCACTGAAAGAGTGGTCAGGCCTTGGAACAGGCTGCCCAGGGAAGTGGTTGAGTCACCATCCCTGGAAGTATTTAAAAGACGTGTAGATGAGGCGCTTAGGGACATGGTTTACTAAGCATGGTGGTATTGAGTTGATGGTTGGACTCGATGATCTTAAAGGTCTTTTCCAACCTTAATGATTCTGTGATTCTATGTTACTGCCACAGGCATGGTTAGAGGGCTGAGCTCCTCTAGAGGACTCTCAAATGTGCTAGGAGAGGTGCAAGCAAGCTTCCTTTGCATCAGGTGTCTGTCACAGGTCATCTTGGTCCATCTGTCTTGCAGAAATGTACCTATGGCTAGTGCAAGACATTTGATTTGGCTCAAGTGTGTGTGACAAAGTGGTAACGAACAAAACATCTAGAAAATAAAGTAGGCAGGCACCTGAGCACAAATTCTTGAAGCTCTTAAAACTTTGTCTGGAGTCTAACTTAGCAACTGAAATCTTTTTACATGCAACTGGCTTCTTGAGCATGCAGACCGTATTCTCATGGGTTACATTTTCAAGTATTTATGCTATAGCTATATAGACCTCTATGTATACATTCAAATTCCTTTCCCTCCCTTGTATCATTTCAGATCTTGAGGCTACAGCAAAAACTGAATGTGGAGCGGGGAGTGTTTCTTAGACTTTGTTTATTTATTTATTTATTTACTGCTCCTCATGAGCCCTATGAAGCATTCACAACCATGAAGAAACTTTGTCAATAATTTGGAGGGGGGCCGTGGGAAAACAGGCCTTCTGATCTATTTTAGTCCTCCAAGATGGCAAAAAATACCCTCAAAACTGCAAAAGTAATCTGGAGGTAGGAGGTTTACTATTTTCTCCTTGCATGCCACTGCTGCTGCTCTGGAGACTTTTAAAAGCCCTGAGCAGTATGAAAGGTAGATGTGACATTGTGCAGGGAGTCATGGATGGTAGGCTCTCACAGGCCCACGAAAGTAAACGTTCTGGGGGCAGCTGTTCTGTGTCACTGCTGTCACATTGTTGTTTAACTGGAGGCAGCAGTAATGGGAGGGATATGGTGCTGCACAGAGCTGCTCACTGCTCGTCGTACGGGGAGCTTCACCCTTTTTCGGGGAATAAGGAGAGTTTGACAGATACAAAGGGAATCGTGATCAAAGTATTCATGCATTAATTCAGGACTCTGCTTGTTTCACATTGCTGTAATGTGCTGTGGGACTGTCTTTTAGACGTAACGAGTTATAAATGGTGAACTCCAAGCCTCCTGACTGTCTGCTGTTTCTGAACACCATCGCCTTTTCAACCTCTCTGCTGCTCGGAGGATGAGTGTCAGGCTTTGGTGCTCAGAAATGGTGGTTGTTCTGGTTGCTTATGGCATGATTCAAGGGCTTAAAGTTAAGCTGATACTTCAGGACTCTACCTGATACCCTTTTTCTGGAGAAAGAGGGTTTTGGGGGAAACCCAAAATACTCTGCTGCATCTAGTTCACTGTCCTTGTCTTTCAGCGACATGGTGCCATTTAAGACATCTCTGGTAACAGATTTCTCTGTTTCATGGATATTATACACAAGCAAAGAGCAAGAAAACATACAGGTATTCTTATTAGTAAATTTGGCTGAAGTTTAACAGCTTTTCAAAAGCTTTGAAATGCTTTTCTTCCTTCAGAGCATAAAAATGGGGTTGCTGCTGTGCTACAGTCACGCCAAAGGGCTTTGCTGGCATTACATGTATGAACGAAGATTTGGGATGAATTTTACTCTTTGGGTTAACGTTGCTGTTTCTTATTTTTCAGTACATTGTGTGGATTAAATCATGAAACAGAATAAATAATAGACCATCTGACTCTTTATTACAAGTGAAGAGCAAAGTTGTAGGAACTTTTTTAGGTTTGGCCAAAAGGAACATTTGTCTTTTATGTTCAGCACTAAATGACACTTCAGTGAATCCGTTCATTTTTGCTGGTTTGAGAAACAAGAAACTAAAAAAACCCATCCCAAGCAAGTCAAGTGGCAAAAAATAAGTTGACCATGAATTAAATTCATATTTCCATATCACTAATACAAAGCTGGTTCTTTACATGGTACAGGAGAACTAACCTTCCAAAAGCCATTTTTAAAATGTCTCTCCTATTCAAGGCAGAGCTGGATTGTTCATGGTTATACTTTATTATGTAACCTTATCTAGGAAATTGAGATTTGGGGTTTTCCCACTGAAATAACTGCTCAAAATACATTAGGAAAATGCCACAGTTGCCCTGGGAGAGCACTTGCGAGTCTCCCTGCTAACCAGCTGGAGCGAGAGCACCGGTGCCGGCACTTTCATTTAAACACCATAACATTTAATATTTCTCTGATGTCCTTCTGATCCTTTCTCTTGAGGAACTGAATGAAGTGAAACCATTACTGTAAACACAGAAGACATTCAGTGATGTTCCAATGTGCACATTTTTGGCAGCGGTAAGCTTTCTCTGATAGCTGCCTGGGAATTTACAAATCGGTCACATCTGAATCCATTTTGTGAACCTTATTTGAGTCTGCACCTGCCTCCCAGAGACAGACGGAAAGAGAGAGGCTATAGATATGTTATCCATTTGCTGATGCTTCATTAGAGCTGAAAGGAAACAGCCACATTTTAATGGTCTGATCACAACACCTTGGGTGGCAAAACACCACGTTGCTTGGAAGGAAGCACTCAGTGAGTCAGTTGTACTTTTTGTTGTGTTTTTCCCCCCTGGACTACAGGGATTTTTTTTTCTGAATGAAGCGTAACTTTCTCCAGGTTATTTTTGCCGACAGGAGAGGACAAATACTCAAGTAATGGAGACTGAGTCAGCGAGTGGGAGAAAGATTCCTGGCGCTGCTATATTTATCATGCGCTGGAGCTGATACTGGAGTAAAGAGGGCAGCAGCGAGTCACGATCATGCAGGATCGGACGGGATGAAACTGCGTGTGCAGGTAACACAGCAGAAACCTCTTTGGAAAGACTTGAGTGTTGAATTGTGCTAAAAACACTGCGCCAATGTTCACAAAGCACATGTTTGCTGGTGAAATGTAGGCCCCAGCAACTCTTCCTGCAAAATTATCAAAATGTTTGTCCATAAAACGTGAAGGCTTTTTTGTTACTAGTATTTGGCAGGTTGTCCTGTTAGATTCAGGTATAGGAACTGAATTTAAAGCTTACTAGTGGATTTTCAAAGTGAATTGATTATTATTCCAACTCAGCAGCTCTGGAAATGTACTGAAATTCTTTTAAGAACTACATAGGCTTCTTAGTCGATTCATGGCTTTTTCTATCTGCAGGACAGTTTCATCACTGCAGCACTCCACACTTGCTGTATTATTTGACTGCTACAGGAAGATTGCAGGTTGGTTGTTTTTGATGTTTCTCTATCCCAGGTACAATTTGTTTTATGTGAGCAACCACTTAGTGGTGGAAGCAAATGATCTGTAATGACAAGGAGATTGAAAAGCTCATTTCTTGGTAACAACCTTTGGTCAGCCAGAAAAACAAAACCAGGCTGGCTGAGTCTGGATTTAAATCTTTGGATGCAGATGCTTTTATAGCTCTGCTGGCTTCAGTCAGACCAACCACAGAGATATAAACCTGTGAGGAATCGACAACTCACGTTCTTCTCATTTCCAGAGTTTTGGGAGGGATCTCCTGACCCATTGTGTCCCTATGGACTTTATTAAAAAAATACGTGTACATAGATATTTACATACACGCAAACAGGTACATCTTCTCTAAAACATAAATGCTTTCTCTCTACTTCTTTTTGAAGTCATCCTTTCAAGGCTGGCAGTGACATGAAGGTAGAGCATCTAGTGGTTTTTTACTAATTCTAATATCTGTTTTTTAATACCTGTTTCTAGCCGGAATAGAATATCTTAAAGTCTTTCTGGGCTTTCTCTAAGTCATGAACACTTCCAAATGTAATTCATGATGTAGCCTCAGAGAGGCAAATATTGCTTTACAGATACAGAAGGCATCTGTACACCTGCAAGGCATTTCTTTACTATCAACGAATTAGTTATTTATTTGCAAATAAGCTGTTGGATTTTATCAGCTGTTCTCCCTTTTTTATGGCATGAACATTTTGCTAAAAAAGTTTGAGGCAGCCTAATGGTTTACAACAAGTAATGGTGACACATTGTACAGTGCGATCCATCTTCACAGCAATTTACAACAATACCTTTTGTTCCTTCCCCTGCTCGTTCCTGCTTAAGCCCTGATGAAAGTTGGTTGTTCACATGGCAGCTTTAAAAGCCTCTGGGTTTATCGGTGGAAAAAATGCTTGGAAAGGAGAGATTTAGTACTTAAATTAGTTCTATCAGCACTTTTTTTTTTTTTTTTTTTTGGCTGGAACTTGTTCTCACAGAACTTCAAGCTGGATTATTTGTGTTAAACTTCCTGACTGAATTCCGAACAAGTCATCTTTCCCCACAACGCTGACCTTTAGTACGAGGCCAGAATAATTTTAATTTGTTTCAAGTTTCCCTTATAAGCAAGAGAACAAGAAACCATATCCCTCTAAGACCTGGTTAGCTAGCTGCATGGCAAAATACTTTCGAATTCTAAGGGGAAAAAACCAATAAAGTTGGATATTCCAAAATGACATCCAAACAGCACGCTTCCTGAGCGGGGTTAGCTCTGCCATCTTCCAGGCAACCAGTCTAAAAGCTATGGAAAAATAACGACTTTAAAGAAAGGTATTAAGTAACTAACCTGTTTTTAATCAGGGTTATGCCCTAATGAAGGCATCGCAAGGCATATTCCAGACTCCTGTTGGCTGTTTCTGGCCATGGTGGGGACAGAGATGATGACTTGGGCTGTAGTTTGCTGAATACATCAAGCCACCACCTTGTGCTGGTGCTGCTCCCTGTCTCCTGCTGGCACAAGCATCTGTTCACCTATGCAGTGAACAGGAACCAGGTAATTGATCTGGCTGAACGCAAACCTTTTTCTCTTTCTTTCTTTGCTCATTAGTTTTAACCCAGTTTGGTTCCCTGAGCTGCTCCACTGCACAGCTGCATGACTGCCTGTGCCACCATAGGGGAGGAGGTGGTGTGAACGTACGAGCGAGTGACTTGGAAGGAGCATGCTACACTTTTATTTTATAGCCATGACGAGATATGAGGACAGGCAGTCTTGGTCCTGTGATGGCAAGGAATTGCTGAGAAATGAGAAGGGTTTGACTGTAGCAAATCTTGGTAGTTCCCTGCTAAGAAGAGAAGAAAGCAACATGTTCGGAGAGCCAGAGCTGGGAGGGCCGGCAGTGGAGTGGGCAGCTTGGGTATCCTTAAAAATAAGCAGACCTACTTGCCACTCAGCTTAGCCCAGCAGCGCAGAGGAGAGATGCCACAGATAACAACCACTGGAGAATCCACAATCAGTAGCCATGTCTTTTTTTTCTTTATCGGGGGCATTTCCTGTGTGCACAGTTCATCGGCCGTTTTGTTCTCAGACTTGCTGCTGCCCATAACTGGAAGTGCGCGGTCTTGACTTTTGCAGAGACTTGGCTTTTGTTCCTCGTTGCCGGACACTTAGTCTCAAATACACTTATGGGACTGCAGAGGACAGTCACAGAAGTGGGGAAGTGATTTTTTTCCAGCACTAGGTGGCTGTATGGAGTTCTGCAGCATCCTGTACACAAATATTTAAAAAGTTGGGGAATGGGCCATTCTCAAATGGAAAAGATTTTGCCTTTTCACACCTCTTCTTCAGTATGATTTAAAAAAAAAAAAAAGTTAGAAAAATCAAAGAATAAAGGTGTTTTATTTTTATAAGCTTGTCACTGGCTGCAGACACTTTCATCTCGGTGGAGACCAAGTGGGTATGGAGTCCACCACAGAAGTGACTCTGGTGACTGGACTGTGATTGCTGCAGTTGGCTGGTGTTGCTGCTGCTGCTTTTTGCTTAAAGGCTTGGATTTGAGCATTGAAGGGAGAGTCTATGTGTGCAACATCTGGTCCTGATCTTTCCAAATGCTCATGCTACTTGGAGGCCTCTTGGTGCTCCACATGGGACATGAGGATGGTTAGGCGGAGGGTGTCCACACCAGCAGGGGACACAGGGTGGTTGGTAGGTCCCTGACTTCTGGTGATCCTCAAGTTCCCTGATGGGTGCAGAGCTCCTAAGCTTTGCTGAAGGACTTGCTGATGGACCAAGCTTGGAGAGGATTAAGTTGTTCTAAGACCTCACTGTGCTTCCCCCCAGGCCGAGTGGCTTTGCCAAGGCCAATGAACCGCCTCGGGAGCCATGCTCGGCTGTTGTTTTTTTCATGAAGCGCAGCCCTTAGAAGCAATTTGTCTCCAAATGAAAGAAAGGCAGTTGTTTTCCTTCCCCCTTGCAGTACTGTCTTCTCTCCTTGCTATTCTCTCAGCCATGATCTAGTCTCTGTGCATTTCCCTGCCCAGGACACCCCTCTCGTTAGCAAAGACGATGACCGAGAACTAGGTTTTGGCTTAAAAGGCAGTATAAAATCCTAGTTTAGTGGCTTGTGCAATCCTACATGTATAAAGCCTGATGCAGCGGGGGTTTGGCAATACTCAGTGGTGCCTCTGGTTATTTCTTTGCAGTTAATAGCAGTGAAAGAACCTTTCACAACCAGGATCCTTTCTGTGTTTGAGCTTCACCTTCTGAATATTTTATAGTGATCGGAGCTACTGTAATTTTCCTCTTTTCCAGACCTCTCTGCTGAGCTCTCTCAGCAAGTAGTTCATGCAACTCCACACTGAAAAACATGATGACATGAAACATTTATTTTGCATTCTTGTGACGGCACATCCAGGATGATGATATGTATTTTTATGGAAGAGGAATCCTAGCTGAGGGTTAAAGAACTTGGGGTGCTCAAAGCTGCTGTAAATGCAAAAGGTGAGACATCTAATGAATTAGCAGATCTGCTAAAATGAAAATGTTTATTAAACCATAAAATCTAGGGGCTCAATAATACATTAGGTCTCCGTTGTGCTGGGTACCATATGTGGATAGCAAAAGGTTGCTTTAGGCCCCCAGATGTTTTTTGTAACTCTGCTTAATGATGTCGCTTTGCAGCCTTGTTTCATGCTTGCTTTCTCTGAATGTTCTTGAATGAAGATCCCCAGGACATAAGAGTAATGTGCAGGAGCATTTGTCCCCAAGTTTTTGCACACTTGATCAAATGTGAAAAGGAGACGCTGCAGTGACTCATCTGACCTTGTGGACCCAAGGCTAAGAGTGCCAACAGTGGTCTCCTGCTAAGGTCCCCATCACAAGAATGCAAAGCATTCCACAAGCTTTCATCAACTATTCTAGATAGTGGCCAGCAATTTTCTTGCCAATGTTATCTATAACGGACAGGGAAGGCAAAAGACTAATTGGGTAAATTATTGTGAACTGCTTATGAAATCTCTTTAATTTATACTTAGCAATGTAAACCCACTGCAGGAATGGTATTGCTAAGGATGGCTGTGATAGATTTTTTTTTTTTTCTTTTTTTTTCAGTAAGGACAGCTTTTAGTGCTAGACATAGAAATACTTCCTATAGCAGAACTGCCATTACATTAGGCCAAGAAGATTTTGGCAATACTGAAAGATTTGTTTACTTGTAAACTTGTAGAGTTGCAAGAATATCTTCCTTGTAATTAAAAAATAGCTTTTTGCCCTCAGAAACTTACTGTCCAAATTTAAGATGGGATCGATGGGTACAGGTCATAGCCATAGCGTGTTACCAGCTCTAATTGGCAAAATTCATTTAGATATCACAGCAGATGAGGGTATTAGGGAGGGATTTTAAGGAGGATAATGAGGTAAATAACTTTGCAGCTCCTTCTAAATGCAAATCCTTTATAATCAGGAAGGGCCTTGTAGGAGAAAGCAGGTGAAAACAAGGAGGCAATAGCAGAGGGCATCCTGGTCGCTGATAGTGTGGTCTGAGCTGTACCGCAACTGCCTACAAGTGACTGCAGGGTGATGTGAGCTTCCACACTGGCCAGGAATGTATCAAATGGTACTGACAGCAGGAGGGGAGAGGGGAGAGAACATAAATGCTGGCTTATACAATCCAAGGCACTCATACACATCTAAATTACTGTCTTGGAATACGTTTAATGGCAAAGTAGTTGGGCAAGAGTTTGGGGTTTTGTTTTGGGGGGGAGAGGAGGGGGGAGAGAAGTCAGTTTGTTTCAGTCTTTAATTTTGTATTGAAGGCAAACTTTCTGGTTTGCCCTCTGAAGGCAGCAGCAGAGCACGATGAGTCTCTGGGGGGGCAGCGGTGCTGGCCGGAAGCGGCCTGCCAGGGCTGCTCTGGGATTTGTTTTCTTTTGATTATGGGAAAAATAACCCGAGATATTTCTGTGCATGCGGAGCATTCTTAATGACTGAAAAATCTGTTGTCAAGTAGGGACAAGGGGGAAGTGCCATCTTGAAAGACGACACAAATGTGTTTGGATTAGTCTTAAAAACCCAAACAAACTTATTTTTAGTGACTTCCAGAAGCTTCTACTACTACAAAAAAAATTGAGATAGTTGCACAGCTAAACCTGGACTTGCTGTGGTGGAACTTAGTGGAGTTCACTGCAATTCACAGCAGCAGGCGTGAGAGGAGGGTCTCCTCCACGGCCTCCCAGATAATAATTACTGATCTCCTCCAGGCAAGAAACACGGCAGAGGTGTTGTCAGGCCTCTTGGGGTGACACAATGTGGGGGGTTTGATGAGGCTTTGTGCCAGCCCTCAGCTCCAAACAGCCATTTTGGAAGAGGAGAGGGACTGGTGGTGCTGCTCTTGCCTTTCTAACGCTTGCTTGGTAGCTGGCTCTGCTGTGCGCTCCAGGAGGCACTGGGGAGGACGGAATAAGCTCCTCAGGGATATCTGTTTGAAATAACTTTGATATTTCCACTGAAAAAGGTCCTCTGGTGACATTCCCATGTTCTTCAAAGTCAGTGCACTTGGCACCGTGCAGGAGGCCGAGTGGTGGCCGTCTGCTCCTCAAACCGAGCCACTGGCCAGGTCACCTCTGGCTCGCCCACCTTTTGGACTTCTTTATTTTAGTTCAAAATGCTACAACTTTTTTTCCATCTGAGACCCAAACACGAGAAAACCCAGGAGGGTGCCTCTTGCTCGCAAGCCTGTGCTTTGTTGCGGCAGGCTGCAGGGCGGTATCTAGAAAGAGTCACCCAAAGCAGCACAGGAGTTTGACCCCAATCTTTTGCCACAGCCTGGCCCCAGCCCATGCCCTGCCACAGCTGCAGCGAGCAGAGCTCGTGGGTCCCGCTTCTGCCGCCTCTGCTGCCTGTCCTTGAGCACGTATCTGCAACTCGGACAGGGAGAATTCCCTTGCTGAGTAAACTTCAGCTGGAGAGGGAGTAAGGAGTAACGTGCACTGTGAGATAGTGTGAGGAAATGTGCTTACGGACATGCAAGTGTTACCACCTGCCTCCAAAGAATAATATTGGGATACATTTAAAATACTCTGTAACCCTTTGCCAGTGAATCTCATGTGGCCTGGTTCCTTCTAAAACGGGATCTTTGCACAAAACAGCCCTTCAGCCCATTTACACCTCTACACGTGGATTTACTGTTTTTATATATTGTGTATAGTATAGGCAGTAAGTCCATGTATGTGGGTTTGGGGTTTATTGAGGGGGGAGGTGCTATTAGGACAAACAAAACCTTTGCCACCTTCATGAGCAGATACAAAGGACCACGTGCGGTGACAGTAGCACTGCAGAGCTTTTGGATGAGGCGTCAAGAGACTGCTTGTGCACCACAGCAACAGCTAACAGCTCATTTTGCTGTTCCTTTGCAAACAGGGATGGCATGGTACATACAGTCCTGCTCACCTCTTCACTCCTGTTTCACATGGAAACCTTGCTGAGTCTCTGCAGCATCCTCTCTACAGTGCCACTTTCTTCTGGGCTGCATGGTTAGATACAAGGTGGCAACTGAAGACCAGCTCAAAGGCAACAGCAGTTTTTGGTACCTCCTGCTTTGCACTTCCCGAGCCTGCAAGCAAATTCCCGCTGCAGGAGATCCTTAGACCTGGGGTGCAAATAATAAAGGCATAAAATTTTTGGGAAAGGTGATATGGAAATTACTGACTGCAGTAGGTGCCTAGCTTCATATTATCTTTTGGCTCATCAGCAAAGGAAAAGATTTCAGCTTTGAAGATATTATGATTAATGCAAAAAAAAAAAATCAAGTCAAAGTTAAATTATATCATGAAATCCAGCATGCTTTATCAAAGCATTGTCTGGCCGCTGCCAGAGCCATTGATTTAGCAGATTTGTTGCTGTATGTTGCAAAATAAAATAAGAAATATTTAAATAATACTTTGTTTTGCTTCACCTCCCTTCTTTTTTGATTCAGTTTGGAAGGTGCAACAGCACATTCTTTAAGGACTTCTGCTCTATTTCAGAGGCATTCATGGGCTCTTCCATACAGATATTTTTATTAATTTTTTCCCATTCTGATGGGGCTTCTGGAAAATAATTCGCCAATTACATATTAACTGGCAGCAAATTTATTCTTTTTGAAAATAGTTTTTCTCGCTTTTAAAAGAATATGGTTTTGATCCAGAGCTTGGAAAATGTGCTGTGTGAGTAAGAGAATGGCTAGCAGCTGATTGCAAGGAAAGTTAGTTATTTAAAAAAAGGTTACAAATATTTTTTTTTAAAATAGAGAATGAGATGATGTTTATAGCCAACTAAAGGCAGATCTTACTACAGCTGAATGTCTGTCACTTTTACCATTAAGTGGTAAGTTTTCTATTTCTATTTTCTTTTTCTATCCTTTTTCTGATATAGGAAGGAGGAGTGAGAAAAAGGACCAACTCCCAGGTGAGCCCAGGCACAGCCAGGTGTGGAGGAGTGCCACCACCGTGCTTTTGGAAGACAGTCAGCAGTTCCTGCTGCAGGACACTAATGCCCTTTTTTTCCTCACCACTTTAAAGAAGCTCTGTGGAAAAAAATTTCTGGGACCCATGTCCACTGGTAGAGGTAAGAGCAGTTAAATGCGTGGCTTGCAGGTATCGCAGGTAAGTCATGTTGCTCTCTCCCTGGCACCCTGCCACACATGCCATTTTCATTTTCTTCCCTACTCTGTCACTGCATCCATCCTTACACAGTGTGTGACCTTTGCAAACTTCAAGTAAAGGCACTTAGGTGAGACCGGAGCCACACAATAACTGACCTTCACAGAGCAGAATTTATTGCTGCTTTATTTCCCCTCTGGTGAGCTTGTCGCATTTGACTCATGAAGCTTTCAGCTGCAGGATTTAGGTGGTGAAAGACACAGCTTGATACAATAATTTTCTTTCCTATTCTAATGCCCTGTCTCGCAGAGGGTGTGAGACACTCATTTAGCATGAACCAGCGCAGCTTCCTTGGTTTTAGCAGTGCGAGACCCATTTACACCAGTTGGGAACTGCACGTCGCTGTTTCCTTACTGTGCCTGGAAGCATCGAGGAGTGCCTCTGGCTTTTATTTGCCTGCCAGACCAGCCAGTAATTAACCGATCAGTTGGCTTTAACATTCCTGCAATAGTTTAAATGTGTCAAATTTTTAATGAACAGGGGTTTTTTGATAGTCCATTTAACCACTTGAATTACTGTCACTAACCAGTGCAGTACTTGTTCTTTGAGGTGATGACTTCCCAGACATGTACATACAAATGTGGGGGTTTGTGGATTTTTTTTCAGCCGTGACACAAACCTTTAAGAATTTGTTCTTAAATGTGTTGCTGATAGATGATACTTATTTTATCACTTCTGGCAAACCAGCTCTCCACACAGTTTCTTACTTTTTGTACAGTTTTCAGTTTGTACTTCTCCTACGCTATGTGTGTGAGCACAGTGATTTTTGCTATCTAATGTAGTATATTTTTTTCTGATGGGACAGAAACTGACAGCACAGGGAAAATGCAGGTACAGCAGAAACGCGTTAGTTCTTATTATGTGCTCTTAAACAATATGGCTACTTATTTTTGCTGTCTTAGTGTTAAGTGAAGAGATGGCGAGAACTGCATTGAGCACTAGAACAGGATCTTAAATTAATTTTGAACAGGAAGAAAATATTTTTGGTCTTCTGGAGTTTTACCAAAAATTGTGGTTAACTCCATAGCTTTTAAAATATGTAATTCAGCTGCTAATGAGCCCAGCGGTGGTGACTGAGGGATGACCTACAATTTACTCGAGAAGCCAATGCCCTCTGCTTAATGGGTGTCCAGAGAAGTCTGATGTGTCCGACAACGCCCAGCTCTCGCTCACTATTTCCAGACCTTGCTTAGTAGTTCCTCCTTCAAAGTTTCTTATCTGTAAGCGAACCCCAAGCATGAAGTTGTAGCACCAACTGGGATCATAGTCTGGCAAATTCAGGTAAATTCAGTGCTTTTTAAGGCTGCGTGAAATCATAGATCTCCAAATGGGGCAGCAAGCAGGAGGAAGCTTGCAGGTTGCTGCTGCCCTAAACTGTGTTCAGAGTAATGAGGTCTGAGTTCTTGGATGGGAGAGTGGCTGTAATCGCAGACTGCTGTCCTTTGCTTTTAAATAGATTTTACAAGTAAAGGTGTCTGTTGCTATGTTCAATGTCTAATGTAAATAAATCAGTGATTGAAATGAGGATGTTTGGGGGGGGGGGGGGGAATCACAGATGTTGCCTCTGCAAAAAGCCATGCCAGCCCAAAAAGCTTGCAAACTGCAGCGCTCATACTTGATCTGAAGTTGTTTGCATTGTTTTCAGCAGGGCTCTGGTTCTTTGCCTTTCTACACTTGCTAGCCTCTGCCACCTTTTTCTCCTCTTAGCTGGTGTGAAGTTAAAGGCATGGGCATCAGCGATCCAGCCAGCTGGTGTCTTGGAAAGAAACCTGCAGCGCCAAATGTGAACATTGAGCAGCTTTGTTACTACCTGTCAGACTGGGCTGATTTAAGAAATGCTGTGGGGTAGGAATGAGACTGCAATTCCAGCTTCCCCAGCGACACACCCAAGGGAATATTTAAGGTATTACATATATATATATGGCGCTATATATAGATAGATATAGGTTTTTTTTTTTTTTTTTTGCTTTGAGTGTGTGTGTGTTGGTGGTGAGCATTGCACCAGATGTCCTCTTGAAGTCTTGTCCAACCTCACTTAGTCTATGAATTAGGGGCACTAAAGCTGGGTAACAGGGATGTGAGCTGAAGGCAGCCTCACCAGCCGAGTTCATGTATTGCTAATGGTTCCCAGCACTAGCCAAGTGTCTCTGGTTCAGCCCTGGGATGACTTGGAAAAAGCCTTGTTCTACTCAATGGCTGCAAGGCGAAGGGCACAGACCTGGGGATGGCTGGTAAGGTGAAGAGCAGGCCTAGCAAAGCCCTCCCGAATAATCTGCGTGCCAGATTTGGCAACCATGCGTCATGCAACAGCTTCCAGTTACACACTGCCCTGTGGCTCAGCTGCCATGCCAGGGAGTCCTACGACACCGTAGTCTTCTGTGGTCCTCCCCTCTGAGAGCTGGGTCCTGACTCACACCCTTCCTGCAGTGAATGTATGTTCATTTTCCAGTATGTGTGTCCTGCAAGGAGGCCCACAAGGGACAGTTAATATTTTTAAGTATTCTGTTCTTTTCAACCAGGCTGATTATGGGTTGGTATAAATTCTTGCTGCATTAAGACTATGTCCTAGATTTTATTGACTACATTTGTGTCACCCACGTGGTGAGGCACTGTTAAAATGCTTTGAGTTGGCCAGTCTTTTTGTGCTTTTTTTTTTTCTTCAAGGAGGGCATGAATTGCTCATTTTGAATGAATTTTAAAAAGTTATGAGAGTGAGAAAATAGCATGTATGTGAAGGCCCTATAGAAGCGTGGTACATCTGTTTCAAAGCACAGAAGTGCAGACTGTGTCCCTAAAACAATTGTGGTATTTGTAACTCTTTCCACTCTGACTGTGCAAAAGAAAAATTTGCCAAAATAGCCATTGTGTGAAAACCACCATTAAGTTTCATTTCCAAATGTGAAGTAATTTGTACTTTGCAAAGCCAGGGTGGCAGAGCTGCAGAGCAGGCCTCTTTGGAGGAGAGGGTGGCATCGCACTGAAGTAGCAGCTTGTGACTATTTGGCTTCTGTGAGTCACTGAAGGAAAGAGCATCCACAAGGATGGTAGACTGACCAGCCTAACGGAAAGGAAACCCACTGAATATAAGGAAACCAGGAAGAAACTGGTTCTTGTACTCTTTCCCCAGGCATCCGCTTTTGGCCATAGTTGGGGACAAGATACCAGCGCTGATGAACCTTTTGCCTGACAGACATAGCTGCTCTTGCAGGACCACTGAGTGCAGAAGGTAAATGTGATCAAGCTCCCATCTGTGCCGTGAAGCTGGAGACAAGAAAGTGGCAAAGAGCTTCAGAAAGGTAAAATATATAAAAAAGCATCTTTTCGATCCTGTCAGAGCTCTGGCCACGGTTTCTGAATTCCTGTGACTTAGCAAGAAAATTCCCCAAACCAAGGTCCGAGTGCTTAAAGCTATGCAAATTCATAGCCCAGGCAAGTACTTCTCTTCTGGAACACTCCAAAAAATAGTCTTGAAAAGGAAGTGTTCCTCAATACTGACTGTCCTACATGTGAACTAGCCAGCCTGGTTAAAGCTTAATTAAAAATTGTCAGAGTGGCTGAATTCTTTTCTAAGTGCAGCTGCAAAACGTTAGCTGTGGGCATATTTTAGACCTTAATTAGTAACACTTGCACTGGAGGACCAAAATCTTTCATGAATGCAGCTGCAATCAATTAATCTCAGTTAGGCATTTCTGTAGGCAATATAAGGGTCTCCTGAAAATTGTTCTAGTGCCCACCTAGATTAAAAAAATGAAATACCTATATGCAACAAACTACAAAATCAAAGATAACTACAAAATGTCTTTATTGAAAAAAGCAGATTATAGCATCTAAGGTTAAATGAAACTTCTGACTTTAATATTAAATAACTTAGGATGATAGCAAGTAGCTTCTTCTTTAGATAAATAAATCTACATTTCCCAATTTTTTTCTTCAACAATCAAGGGAATCAAACACTGTAACACAAAACCACAAGTAATTCTAAAGACTACAAGACAGAAGCACATTGAAAGGTTTTACAAGGATATATATATACAAAAATAGTTAAACTAATGTATATTTTCAGCATGTAAACTAGTTACATGATATACAAACTGGGAATTTATATATTTCCTACAAAATAAAAATCAACGTTGGTCCAAGTTCTTGGAAGAAAACTATATTCTTTTAAAGAAAATGAAAATATTTCTCAAATGAAAACTTAATTTAAGTCAAATTATATACTCTAGTTACGGCATTAGTTACAGGATGAATCACAAACTTTTAAACTTTTCTTGAAACACAAGAAAGCAGCTTTTGTCTCCTTTAGAGCTTTGGTTTACTTAACTACTCTGGAATTTCTGGTCTTAAAGAGCTCCTCTAACCATGTTTTCCTTTTGAAGCTCCACCTTACAAAATATATACACACACACGGGCACACAAGTGAAAGGAAAAGGAAAGAAACCCAAACAAACTCTCTTTGAAAGCGCAATTATCTGAGTGCATTCTTTTGTTTTCAAATTATTTTTATTTTGGTCCTTTGGAACACGTCCTCCAGTGCACGAGGGACTCTGAATCACCTGCAATAGCTTTGTGCTGTACGGACTTTGTAAGATTCCTTACCAAAATGGAAAGGTGTAGTCCTGATGCAAATGAGAACAAGTTGTTATTGTTTTAACTTTATGGAAATATTCTGAAAGTACAGCAAAGGCTTCTGAAGAACAATCACATCATAAAATGAACTCTAGAAAGTTTACATCCGTGTTGAACTGAATATTCCGTAAGAAAAATCATTAAAAGAAGCTTTCTCATTTACATAATTCTCCAGACGGGAGATAAAATGTGCAGAAAAATGTCACTAGCACTAAAGAGTACAGCACATCATTATTTTAGATTTGCTTTTATTTTTTCTCTTGGGGGGGGGGGAACAAACAAAAAAAAACCCCCAAAAACCTGGCAAATTTCACTCAAGCTCCAGTTTTTATACTAAATGCTGGAAAAGCAAAGCTGTATTTCATTATACAGTAATGGAATGCACCTGTCTATAGAAAATACTGGAACAACAACTGCTGCTTTCTGGTTTTAAACGAATTCCTTATTCTATATTGAAATATTACCTTTTGATATTTTTACCATGCTGATACTTAACACATTGGAACCAAGTAGAACTATAAGAGACTGACAAATTAACATGTGAAATGAAATTAAATATTATTTTGTTCTACAGTATGATCATTTTCAAAAAAGAAGAAAAGGTATGGTATGTACATGTTAGATAGTATGCTGTCCCTTGAAAAGTATGTTGGAGTGGAAACTCAAACTTGCCATGAAGGAGGCAAAGTGCTAAGGAAGGCACTGGCAGAAAACTGGGCAGAACGCCAGAGTCAGTCATCTCCATCTCTGGCCACTGTGATTTTTTTAAGGTTTTGCTACTATACTGGTAGAGCAAAGCATTTTTCTAGTACAGCAAGTACTGTTACGGGATGACTTGCTCACAGGAACAGACCCAAATCTTCTCTGTGTAGTTTAATGATCGTTTTCTTAATCTGGGTTCTTTACTATATAAAGACAAGCAAGTAAAAATGCCTCAAAGCTAAATGTGGTCCAAAGCAGCGTCCTTAAATGGAAAAAGTATTACATTGCAGCTGATGCTAAAGGTTTATCCTGAAGTTCTGATATCTTCCGTGTTTGTAATAACCTTAAGGAATTGACCTAGTCATACAATCCAATTTAAGACAATTTGTTTCCCTTTTCTAGCATTTGCTGTTTGGGCGAGAGGCACGCGTACTTCCACTTCCTTCTGAGGCTGGGCTGGTGACTACGGACACAGAGGTAATGTTTGCGAATGCAGAAGTGTGCATGCTCCCAATGTCCTCTCTTTTGCAGGCCAGGCCTCTTAGGTCACAAACAGGGCACTAGTTGCACTGTAATTCCTTCAAAACATGGCTACCACATTAAATATGTTAATTATAAACTGATATATGTTAATTAGAAAATGACTTTTTAAACAAGCATCTGACTTGCCAAGGAGCATTCAGTAGGACAGGTTAATCTAGGCCAGTGGAAGTCTGGCAAAAGTTCAGGAAACATACCTTTTGTTCCTTACTAACTGAAAAAAAAAGCTCACAGGAATTTTTCCTGCCCCCTCCCTCCCCCCATAAGGAAATTCCAGACTATCAAAAAGTTCTGTTAAGGGAGTTAATTATTCCACTTAGGAATTAGTGTCCATTGATGCTCTTTGTACTTTTCAAAAGCACCACAAATGGCTTTCAAAAAATCAACGGAGCATAAGAAACTAAACTGCAATAGTGTTGCCAAATAAGTCAAGTCATTTCATCAGTCTGCGTGCTGAATTTAACATGGGATCATTTCCGAATGGATCGAGTCAGATTCTCAACGTGTCGAGAACTGGCATGGAAATGTCCCAATTGACACATGCGGAGAATCTGGCCTGGTATTTCCACTTCCTCTGGAGCAGAAGAATTTTATTTTATGGTAATTTTGGATACAGTTAAAGACAGCAATGATGGATTTATTTAAAATATAAATTCAGGAAGGCTGGATCAATTCTCATGAGAATGCAAGGAATTTTTTAAACATACAGATGTGTGATTTGCATGTAAATCATCAACACATGGTAGAAAACAAACCATAAAAAAGATTCATCTAACTTCCTATATGGAAGACATATATTTCCCCAGAGCTCTGAGGTTACTGTAAAAGCTTATGCAAAATATGAAAGTGTGTACATTCTATGTACATCTAATACTTGTTATAAAATACCAATGTTTCAATGGTCTGACTCTCTAAATTATTATTTCTAACATTGTTTTCCAATGAAGACAATCACTGTAATCAGTTCAAAAGTACATCTAGAAAAGAACACAAAGCTGAAAAGATAATACAAAAACCACTGTCCCCCTCTTTTTTTTAATAATGTATCAACATACAATCATAAAGCAGTTGGTAACAAATGAAGTCTTGTATAAAACAAGTAGTATAAAGACAAGTGTACCTTTGCATAGAAAGGGGCTGCTAACCCTATTAAACAAAAAACAGTTTTAAAAGATGAATTCTTTAGTAAGTGCCAAATCATCAAGTTGATATGAATGCATTTTGAAACCATGGCTACATTTGTACACGGCAAGCAATTACAGAGGTCTCTAACTTTCTTCGACTGTTATGATCCTGCATGTGCCAATCTTTTGGATATACTCCTCTGTAATGTGGTTTTTACATGAGATGCTTGCCATATTTCTTTAACAAGCTAAATAGTCTTTGGATGACTGTGGAACCTTGTAGGATGGAAAGCTGGCCTGACGTGTCTTCATAGAATGCCATTATTTAACCCGTGCTGAAAACTGTCATCGCTAAAAACACGTTTGCTTCCTACACACTACTGGGAATCTAAGTTTTTAAAAATGTGAGACTGTATTCTCTAAGACCAGAATTCAACAAAACTAGCTAAAATGCTAGCATTTATCTTATGCTTGTTGCAATATGATAAGGTGCTAACTTTTGGAAAGTAATTCTACACTCCTTACTTGGGCAAAATCTCCACTGAAGGAGAGTGAGTAGGGAGTGCAGAGCAGCCCTTTGTACCATTGTTTTTATAAATGCTGCCATTTACAGTTACAGTTTAGTGGTGAATTATTTGTTCAAGTAGACGGTGTCTCAGTGAAAATGTCTAGATAAAAGAATGCATATGTACAAGATCAGAAAAGGACCCCTCACCTCTGATTTAAAAAATAAATAGCTGGTTTAGATGGTTATTACTGGAATCTTATCTTTAAAGGAACAGGAAAGTAATTTTTAGATTTTTGTCTTCTCTTTCAAACGGCTTATTGGTAATGGAAATGTCTTTCAGAGTTCTGTGACATGCATTGGATAGCTCGGAGGTGGATGTGATGGCAGTTTAATATTAAGGCGTCTGATGTGACAGCCGTGGCAGAGCAAGTGGCCCTCTAATGGGTAACAACGATGGCCTTCCTCATCATTGAGCTGCAAGCCACAATCCTAGAAGAAACATACATATCCCAGATTACTGAGTGATTCAGGTAGGTCATCTCACAACAACGCTGACCTATCCTGCATAACCCTGAGAGCTCCCTCCCAAGCCTCCAAAGCCAGCAACCTCAAGAGTTTTTGGTAGGTGGACCCTGACTCTCTCATATTAAGCAAAATGACATCACTGACATCAAACAGGACAGTCCATAGTAGTACCAAGCATTTTTTTCCCCATTGTTTCCCATTTCGGTCTCTTCTTCATCTAATAAATGTTGATGCAAATCAGACAAAATAGGCCAAGGACTGACCCTGACACATACAACCTGGAAGAGGTTAGAAACAGAAAAGGGGCTAATTCTGCAACAAGGCAGAGAGCAAGAAATGGGGGAGCATAAGTAGAAAATGAGAGGAGTGAGGAAGAGGGGGAGATGAGACATGTTTCCCTTCTGAAGCAGGGCTGCACCTTCTCCAAATTTGGAATTAAAAAAAAAATAAAGACTTCAAGGCCAATGGTCCACCTTTAGTGGAAATATGTTAGTACCTCTGAGACTGGCACATAACTGCAGGGACGACATGGGTGAACAACAGTGGAGGAGCAGAGATAAAAAGAAAAACAACAAACAATGATCCTTCCTGCTGACTATTATGTACACTGCAGTAGAGACAATCCCAGTTCTCAGTTGTCATCATTATAATTATGAGGACATTTGAAAGTCACGGCAGTTTTGTGCTTGGATTTGATGTTTCAAGTATGTTAAATACTTAAAAATTGTTCCTGTGACCAGACCTGACAAACCAGAGATTCTGAGTATGTATCTGCGCACTTAATACAAAAGAAAAAAACAATTGAACAAGTTGGGCATATAGGTCATTTTAGTATTGAAAACTGCTGCGAAGTTTTTAATTGGACACAAAGTACGATTTTTCAGCTTTCATAGCTCAAGTTAAACTCCTCAAATTTTACAATGCTGAAATAAGAATGAAAAATGGGTTTTAAAGTAAGCTTTAAAACTGGAGTGTTAGTTTAGGGAGGCTTTAATCAAAGTTTCTGCCAAGGTACTTTTCTGTGTGTTACTATATGTTATATAACTACTCTATAGTTCTTTATGTAAGATATAAAATTCAATTCCTCATTAAAATTTAACAATTTCAGATACCCTAAAGATATGCCAAGTGTTCATACCTTTTTCTCTCTCTCCAAAATTGTATTCCTTTTCTGCAATGAGAAAACCTGCCTTCTCAGTGGATTTCAGTTTTTGAGTGGGCGTCTATTGATATGTAAACTGGCTTGAACTTCTCAGTAGAAGCTAAGTGGTGGCACAAGAAAGAGATGATATAGAAAAGCAGCGAAGTTTCCAAACTGACTACTGACTTTGCATGGCCACCAGGTGATGATGACATTAACGGCATTTCAGAAGTGGCTGCGTAAGTCATCATAGCCTTTGCAAAAGTGAGTACCTCAAAATGCTGGCACTAACTTTTCTAGCAGTATTTGGAGGCCGCGGTGGCCCAGTGTGTACAGTTTGAGAGCCTGATTTGAGACCATTAGGCAGTAACCTACCCCTGTTAACACATGGCTAACCCCCAATTTCTGTACATAAATGCACTCTGCCATTCTGGGCAGATGTGGAGACAGCTTGATTTGCCTCAAACTAGAAGGAGAATGGGGAAATGAATAATGAAACAGAACTGAAAATAAACCCCCATTGGGACATTCTAATATAAAGTCAATAGCCTGAGAGAGAAGGGGAGGGAGCTGTCATCTTAGGTGAAGCCTGCACAAAGCAATAGATGGGGGAAGAAGGAGGAGGGAAGTACAGCTCTCCAAAATGCTGCGATTTCCTGTGCCAATTTCTCTTTAAAAATTAACAGGAAAGGACGGAGTATCAGGTATCTCTGTTGGAAGAAGACAGCTGAGTGGATGGGGTCTTCCTTACATTTAGGTTCATATACATTTCAAGATGCCCTGAATTTTGTTATTTTCTCCCTCAATTAGGAATCTCTTTGTAAAACCTTTTTGTGCAAAAGTGCATGGAAGATAGTATTGCTGCATTTTTTTGCCTCTGCTGCTAAAAGAGTTAGGTAGCACAGTTAGAATCTGTGTGGATATTTGCATGTTATATCTGAGCACCAAACCTACAGCAAAAGGGAAGTTTTGGGTTGATCCCAAATTACAGTTTGCTTCCCTCCTCATGCTCCCAGATGCAGAGCTAGGACTGAACTCAGCTCCCACAACTTGATCTGCCCCAATAAATGTTTAAATGTTCTGCACAAAAAGAAACTACTCCTAAAAAAAGTGACAGAAAGTCAGTGGTATCCCTGTCTCTTTTCTAGTAAAGAATTGACGTTCATTCAACATGGAAAAAATGCAGATCTCCTAAAAAAGCCTTCCAGTGTAGGAGAGAGGGTCCTTCCCTGCACAGGCAATGGAAATTCCAAGTCTTCTCAGATCAGAGCCACACAAGCTGTATCCAGAGATCAGGAAAAAGAGAATCGGCACCTACTCTTTGCTCTCTCCCCATCTGGAAGTATTGAGAAAATTCAACCCGAACAACCAAACCCAGCTTTTGAAGTTAATATATTGGGGAAAAAAAGAAACTAATTTGGTACTGGAGATGGCAGCACCACTTGCAGCCCAGCTAGCACTCATCCCTTTGCCTCCCGCCGGGAGCCATGGGGCAGAGCCCTACCTGCCCAGGCGTGCAAGAGCCAGCGAGTGCACCCTGGGGTGCGAGTCAGGCACCCACCAAGAGGCTGCTAGTTATCAGCAAAGCCTTGCTGTGCGGCAGGCTGGCAGAGGAGCCTGATGCTTACCTCGCAGTGGTAGCACTCCACATGGTAGTCTTTGTCCATTGACACCACCCGAATGGTCTCCTCGGAGCCCTGTTGGGGAAGCAGAGAGTGGGCCTGTAAGCGGTGTTTTCTCCATCTTTTTTCAGTGCCCAACCTGTCGCTTTGGCGAGCTGTTTCCCTGGGGGATCCCCTCTTCCTCTGCAGAGCAGAGCTCTGTGACCGCTCTGTGGTCTTGTCCCCTGGTGCACAGCACTGTTTTTGCTGTTTAGCAGCAGCGTGGGTGTCTGACATATCTAAGCTGTAGAGGTCATTTGGGAAGTGTAGCCAAAACTTCATCCTCATGGGACAAATTAGTCTTGAAATGAAATAATTTTCCAAGGGCACCCAGGATCTGAATGAATTACCAGCCAAAAACTATGACCTGCTGATTGGGTAACTTTTCTTTGTAGACATCCTGGTCTGAGTCTTCCAGGACTTGTATTCCCCTCAAACCATCTCCTGCACAGCTATTTTGCACATGCACATGTCACTGTATGTACCCCATAGGGATTTACATACCAGTCTGGCAGGTAATTATGTGCACTGGCCAAAACCTCAACGTGAGGGTGGATGCAGCGGCGTTGTGTAATTCCTGGGAGCCCCAGGCCCTGCAGAGGAGCCCATACCCTTCTTGTAACCTCACAGACTCTTTCCCTGATCCATTCTGAAGCCTCTGAAGACAGAGCTCATTAAATTTGTTGCCTTGCATTGTTTCCAGTTCCAGGTGTGGTTAGAGCATCAGATATGACGTAGACTATGTCTGGAAGAAGCTGTGGGCAAGTTAGTACCTGCACTGCTAGACTTGAACTAACCTAAGAAACCACCATGGGAAAGAACGTGGACTCTATCCTGCTAGCCATCAGATGAGTCAGCAGTAGGACTGCTTTTTTTTTTTTCTTTTATTATTTTTTTTAAAAGTCATTTTTTAAGACACAAATCCAGTGAAACTTACATAGGGGTTTTTTCCTCACATCCCATAACCAGGACAAGCAGTTCTGGCTCAGCCTTTATAAGGTTTTTAGTTATGTGAGACCTGGCCATTTATCAGAAATAACAGCGATAAATAGAGAGTAACGTGCAGAGTGATGAAGGTGGGCATGCTGAGTAGCTCTAGCCACAGGCTTTACTGGGGCACAGCAGCTTATAGGATGCAAGCTCTGGCTCTATAAATATGACAAGAGGAAAAGGAGGGAGGCGCTGAGGCCCTTGCTTACAAATGAGCTGATCAGTGACCTCAGCAATGGGAACTCAGAGGGTCCTGCACCCACCAGAGTATGAGGGAGCACCACTGTGGGCGCGCAGAAAAGGGATGTCTTAATGCAGAATGTGGTACTATACTGTCAGGATAGGCTGAGGTTGCAAGCAGGTCGTTCACCTGGCTTCCCTCTTAGCCAACTTTTCTGCTGCCTCTTCCACCCCTTTAAGCACTTTCATTACGTTGCGACCCCAGGACAACAGAGTGTGTGGCCTTTTCACAGGGTCAGGGTAACCCTCAGATGTCTTCTCAAGTTTGGGCATCTTAACAGAACCACGTCAGAAATGCAAACGTAGCAGACAAAGAAAATTGCTACTTGAGCTAATAGCAGATTCTAAAAATAAACAGGGCTTTACTTCTTGGGTTGTTCTTGGAGCCCCAGTCAGGGCTTTCAATTAAATGAGATTTATAACAGCATAATTAAGACCTGGAAGGCACCCTAAAGATACAAAGTACTATGCTGCATTAAGTAGTATGACTATTACAACCTCTGGGAATGTTTGGGAGTGACATTACTGCTGAACTGTATTTAATTTAGTATCTGACACAGTATAGATTCTGGAAGAGGGAGGAGAAGCATCTAATGTGTTTTTAGAAAGTGTTCATATGCCAACAGCTGTCTTCTCTAAAGAAACTTTTCTCTCTCAGTGCATGTTAACACGTACCTGTGCTGGTAGGATCGGCTGGTTACAGGAAGCGCATTTTGGTGCAAAAACCCTAGGGTGCAAGAAGACGTGTTCAAACCGTATTTAAAACTTCTTCAAAAAGCAGAACCAAGAGAGCTATTCTAATCATGCCTTGTTTTTAGCAAAACGTAGATCCACAGGATTTGAAACACGTCTAAATGTTTGATGATATTCAGGGAAAAGGAGATTTGGAAGAGGCTGATCTACCCCAGCTTTATTGCTTAGGTCTTCCTGACCTCTAGGCATAGTGAATCACAGCCTTCTTCCCACACATGCCCTTTCTCTTACCTTTCTTTACTCATAAAGCCATTCAAATTCTTCCAGAGACTCGCTGCTTTGACTGCAAAGCAGCCCCTGACTTGGGGACTGTCACCATCTGACATCAGGAAGACATAACCATGCTAAATAGGAGAGGGGCTGATCGTGGCTAGGATCTACTTAAACCAAATACATCAACTGGTCTTATTATCCGCAGCTGCATTTTACGACAATCACTGGGCCAAGGTTCACTCTATCCTTGTAACACGGTCAACCAACAGGGTTGAGTTCAGAGGGATTTACTCTTGCTGCATAAGCTGAGTTATTCGTTGACTGGAGCATGTTGCCTTTGAGTAGGACCACAAAGGAGTCCAAAAGCAATCACTTAAACCACAAAACTTTTTGTCAGGTGAGGCTAAAATCATTCTAACACTAGCTGCTAATTACATGTCTACTGTCCAGTCTAGGTTAACCTAACTTACACTCGCCAGCGTCAGGCACTACCACAACCTCAAATCTTAGAAACAGCCAGCAGAACCTACCATCACTTGCAGAATTAGTCTGATCTAATTAGTACTGAAAGTCCCGAAAGAAGCAGAGGAACAGCCACCAGAGAAGTACATCCTCTGACACAACTTGATTTTCAACCTCACCTGGCCACTGTATGCCACACTGGGCCCATGAAGTGACCTTCAATATAACTTTAAAATACTTTATAAATGCAACAATGCAAGTGCACACTTGAGGGACATCTGAGCAAATAGGAATGACCCTTTTTATATTACAAGGCTTATAACTATACCAATAATATAACTACTATAATTTTTCCAAGCATACAATGGATTTGTGTACTTACGTATGGTAGTCTTTGACACAGTAAATGTTGTTCTCCACATCTACAGTGAAGGGGACTCCATCCAAACACTCGTTACACACCACGCAGCGGAAGCAGCCAGGATGGTATGACTTTCCAAGTGCCTGTAAGATCTTAAGAGGCAAAGAGCATATACCGCTGTGTCTGATTCTTAATAATGACAGTGAGAAAAGCACTTCAGGATGAAATTACCACTCTGCAGATCTGTCAGCAAGGGGCCTTTTAAAACAATCAACTTGCTTATTTCAGTGGGTGTCAGTAGGCTCCCAATAAAGAGAACTGTGAAAATGAGGCTAACACCCATCAGTCTTAACTCTGCAGGGCCAATAGTGCCAACAGAAATTAAAAACGGCTTCAGAGACCATTTCTTGGAAAATCTGTTGCAGCCAATACAATTTACTGGGATACAGAGTTAATTCACAAAACTTAACAGGCTGTGACAGACAGAATCCAAACTAGTCATTACTCAAACTTAAAAAGTGAAGTAACAAAACAAGCAAATAAATAGGCATCCCTTTATTCATTAAGGATCCTAATCCACCACAGTTACTGACTGGTTATCACTCAGTCACAGGGGCCTATCGGTTTCTGTTAAAATTCCATCTGTATCCATGCATTTGGATATAATTCCATCCATCTGCCCAAGCTTTTCCCATGCTGACCTTCCCTATTGCACTTTAAAGGTTTCAAGGAAAGGCCTGATGCAGTCTCAGCTACACTCCTACAGACAGAACCCCTCCCTCCTGGCATCCCTGTATGTAACGCTCAGTGTGGCACGGGGACATTAAGGAGGATACACCAAGCCCATGAACAAGCCTCTGGGAAGAGTGAGACATGGTATCATCTTCAGGTAGCTCTCAACAGGTTATAACACCAATTGCATACATTTCAGGTATAAGAAATACCTTTGGAAGGTAATTTCAAAAAGCATCTGCTAGCAGCAGTGCTCAGCTTGGAGCTGCTAATAGGCTAGAGTTGAAAAATATCCACAGGCCAAGCTCCCGTGGCCCTGTAGGTGATTCTATGAACAAAGACCAAATCAACAGGAAATAAGAAGTGGCACATAGGAAAAATGCACAAACTATTTAATTTAACCTTTTTTTCCCCTCTAACAAAGCCCTATAGCTCTCCATTCAGTGAGTGGCATCAGACTCCATTTGGTTTGCAAGCCTGTTCCCAGCCAGAAACAACTCGTCTCCGTGCGTGTGTTGCTATCTAGGCAGCTACGTAACACACGCTGTTAGCCTGGCGTGGTTGTGCCGCCACTCCTCTGCACAGCCTTGAACAGCTTCAGTTGCGCCCAGGCCTGTGGGGCCGCAGCCCTCTGCTCCCCAGCTGCACACGGGCACCACTGCCGCGCAGGCACGTTCCTTCTACGTGCGCTCCCAGGGAGGAATTAGCCAAATAAGACTGCTTAATTCCTGGAGCTCCCAGAGCTGTTTCCTTTTGTCAGAGTACACTTGCTGATGGGAGAAAGGCAGACAAGCACCTGCCAAACTTCCAGCTCCACCAACGAGGTATTATGGACTCTTGCCTGGGATTCTGCAATTAAGGGCCAGCTCAAAGCATGCAAGTCAGGATACCCCTCCCCCTCCCAGCATGACACAACTCTAGAAATTTGCTCTTGGGCTAAAACGAACAATATCCTTGTCCAACCAGTGGTGCCAGGATATGAGCCAGAATCCTCATTAGCAAAGTCTCCGTTCCAGCTCCTACTGAACCTCCGTGTTTGCAACCCAATAGCTACTTCTATTAGGCACGCTGAGGTTCATATACATTTTAAAGCAAGGGAAAAATAAACAGGCTACATTATCTGCACTTCTTCAACGTGCAAGCCACTTCATTTTGTTTGGGAATTTCTGCTTAGGAAGAACAGACTAAATTCTTCCTACTTTCACCCGCTGAAATGATGCCAGTAGTATCTGGCCCAACCCATAGCCCTTTGATTATTTTATTATAAAAGGAACTCTGACTACTGGCTCCCTACAAATCCCAGTGGCAATAATGCATTTAAATAAAATATTTAAATATTTTATCTAATTAATAACTAATCCAATAACAAATCCAATAACTGTTGTGGAGCAAGTGGCAGAAAGTAATTAAAGCAAGTCACAGAGCAGGCAACAAACCTCAGGACTATTGATAATGTCCCTCTCATCTCTAGCTCAGATTCCATCCATTTGACGAGCTCCTGCTATTCTACTGTCTTACAGAGCACAGCCGCTGTTTTTCTTTACCATGTTCTCATACAAAGCTGTGCTGTATTTTCCCCCCTTAGCATTAAAATTCTATTTATCTTTTTTTTTTTTAAACTGGCATGTGGCAGAACAATAGCCTCCCACGATCTCAGGTAGAAAAGAAGCCCAACTTACTGTACTTAATAGCAATGTAGAGCATAAAGGTATTTTTGTTTATTTACTGCCTCAGTTTCAAAAATTACCTTGACAGCAGTGAAGACACAAGTCTGACTAGGGAAAAAGCACAATGTCTCACAGCGCACTACCCAAAGTACGTGAAAAGCAAGCTACCCCGCGGTGAGGAATTTAGGTCTCTTACCATTTCCATTATGAGGTGTCCACAAACAAAGCACTTGTCCGCTGTTTGCTGAAATCCTGAATACTGTTCAAATGACAGAAAAGAAAGGATTATTAGTAGCCACTCCTCTAGCTGCAGAAATACCTTTTAAGTGAACGCTGTGCTATTTTCCAGCCTGTGCTGTATATGATAGCAAACTATACAATAGATTTGGGAGACAGTGACTCAGAAGCCTTTGCTCTGCTCTTGCAGCATGCTCAGATACCAGCTTGGCCTTCTGATCCACTGCAAGATTTCCATTTAGATTTCCAATGCAACAATATTATTTCAAGTTTGATTTGCATTTTTGAAGCCTATTTGGTGAGTTTGCATTTGGTGTGCTGGAATTAGCTTGAATTGACTCTTTTGGTTGTTGTGTTGGGCAAGTGTAAATAACATAGGGCTTATCTCCCGACTCCTGCTCATATTAGTGACCAGATGCTTACTAACCTCAGATTTTGGACCTACGTTTCACCCGGTGCTATATGCAGACTAGAAAAATGAAGACAGGCCCAAAGAGGATTTAACTGCCTCGTGGATATCCAGGGAAGAATCTAGAAGTCCAGCTGCAGGAGCTTCGGCTCCCTGCACAATGTGGGCAACAGTAAGGTACCTCAGAAAGGTGATACAAACGCCAACCTCCAGCCCGTGCTCCAGCCTGCAGTGGGAAATGGGAAGGCTGGGCAAGGCTGGCAGCAGAGCCCTCTCGGGTTCGGTGCCGGGGGCGTGGCAGCAGGAAGAGACTTTGCCCACTTGGGACCAAAGTTCTGTATTCCCTGCCTGAGTGTTTTTGACCTTAACTTTGTACTTCTGTCCCCTAAGCAGGTCCTGTTTCAGATGCCAAAGTCTGTCTTTAGCCCTGTGTTTAGAGGTATACAAAAAATATGAAGGTTATCAGGCAGATGACTGACCTACCAAACAAATACCCTACAGGCAAGAGGCATTTGCCTGAAGAACTCCAGCCATGTAATTTTGAAACTGGTATTTGCAGCGGCTGAACTTTACCCTCACCTCCCATATAAGCGAAGTGCTGCGTGTGCACTCTTTCCTGCCAGAGGGAAGGGGTGCCCAGTTATTTGTATGGTATTGCACAGTGATGCTTATTTCAGCAATTAAGATTGTAGCAAAGCTCACCTGAAACGTACTTTAGTTGCACAAGATAAAAGACAGGGAATGGGGAAGATGAATGTAAACTGGACTCTTCTCCCAGAGCACAGGTTAATTGGCTCAGGCATCTAACGCATCCTCAGAGCCTCAGCCCAACATAGCTTACGGCTTGCTCCATTCCCCCCTTGATTTAGCAGGGATTAAACATCCCCTCACTTCAAAAGCCAATGGTTCCCAGCCTAGAGCTGCCATATGTTTTCCTTTTTATTGGTGTGAGGGGATTACATGTTATCTCAGATCAATAAGTTGGAGACAAAATTATTGTTGCTATGCAACAAAGTGATTATGAAGAAAAAGGTCTTGCAGACACTTTGACGGGCCCACAAAGTCAGTACATGATGGTATGGCAGTGGTCACGGCTCCAAATTTACTATGCACTGAGGAACACAGCTCATGCAATCTTAAGAAACTTTGAAACTTCATCAAAAGAGACCAGGGTGTTGAGGAACAAATGCAGAGGTGGGCAATCCTAGCTGACTATTTCTGCCAGATACTGTTTTTTTTGCGTTTTTCTTCTTCTTACTGATGCAGAAAAAAGGCCTCACTGCTCGGGATGCTTCTTGGCTGCACTGTCTCTGAGTAACCATCTGGCCAGACTACTTCCTAAGGTTGCGAACTCGAGGGTTACTGGAAACAGGTGGGTAGGTCCTAGTGGCGCAGACAGCAGAGGATTAACAATAGTACAAACCCAGCTAATTCTAAAATCCTGCTGGAATGAATTTACCAGTACCATCTGGCTGTCATTTGATAAGGAATGCAAAGGAGCATTTACCCAGCTATTGATTAAGAGGGAACATTATTCCCCAGGAACAGAATGGGATAGTGGTCAGATTAATGTCATTTATTGCTAACTAGGTTGTCATAAATTACACTGTTTGTCAGAAAGAAAGGTTTTGCTGACACAAAATCACTCTTTATACGACTAACCCTATTAAATTAAAACCATGATTTGTTTTTAACAAGAGAATTGTTATTTGTCAAACACATCCAGAACTGGATTACCCAATTAAGGAGACTTTGCAAAACAGCAGTAACTCTAATAGCAGTGATAAAATATTTCATAGGCTTGGGGAGCTGTCCTTTACCACTACACTCTTCTCTTTTCTGATCACAGTTTTGATCCCAGACAAACTGGAGACCTGATTCAGTGAGATCAGGGTTTTGGATTCAACTCTGCTTGAGCTTTAAATCTATTTGGACTGGAAAAGAATAACAGCCTTCGATCCCAGCAGCGCTGTTTTCTACGTGATGGTAGTACTGAGGACGCTGCTGTTTAAAGGTAAACAATAAATGACTTTCTCTACATTTTTGTAGCTCACCTGCCAACTTCTGCTCTGCAGTGCTTGTTCTTAACCTGGAGAGTTCAAACAGGGCTGTTGGGCTAAATTTTCAATTTTAGAAGCAGAGCTTACAAACAAAGTCTTAAAATACTACTTAGAATTGGCAACCTCTGTCTTTGAAGCACTTGATTATTATTAACCTTTGCAAATCTTGTGTGTGCAATGGGAGAGAAGTTGTGACTTGCTCCAGACTGCAGATAAGGCAGAATGGCCTCTTTATTATCTCTCAGCACACGCAAGAGCCTCCCTGATGGTGGGTTCCCAGCAAGGCTGGGTGGAAGCAGCACTGGTCCCCCAGAGCTTGTGAACTAGGTAACTGCAAGAGAAGAGGAGGTTATGCTCTACAGACTTGTAGCCTCTTTTATTACTGACATGGTTGGAGGGGGAAAAAGAGCTTTTGCGCACACCGGCCTTCCCTCACAATCTGGAGACATGAAAAACAGATTGAGGTGAAACAGTGAAGTAATACAGGTTGATAGGCAAGACGCTGGTGGAGAAGCCAAATCACAGCTATGCTTCTTGTATACATAGTATTTTATGCATACAATTTCATTTGGGATGTAAGCAGTACTGGGCTCAATTCTAGCCTTACTCTATAAGGGTTTAATATGTGCAGTTTTTTTTTTTTAAATATTTTGTTGGCAGACCAGTAAGATGATGTAAACACAGACCAATCTCAAACTAGACAGAAACGTTCAGAAGTCTACAGTCTGTACCAAGGACAAATAAGAAGTGTAATTTTGAACTTTCCCAAATATTCATTATAGATGCTCAATAAGCATATATAACAACATTGAAAGAAGTTGTTACAAAAAGAACAGCTCTGAAATTCAAAGCTGAAAATGAAGTGTTACCATTTACTGTCACTTCTGTGGCTTAGAAATAAGATGCTAGTTACCAGGATGCAAAGAAAACGAGTGCATGTTGAAGAGCTGGTATATTATTTTTCCTGATTTCTTAGTTTAGTCCCAACTGTTTTCTCCCATATTTACCTTGTCCTTGACTTCTCTCCCAGGATACTAAAATCTCACTTTATGTGCATGAATCAAGACTTTGTAATCAAGCTCCCCAATGATACTTAGATAAAATAAGACTCTGGGAAACTAAATAAACCTTGAGAAATATGTTAATTATGTTAGAATAGAAGAGTAAAAATAAAGTGGAAGACTTGGCTGGCTGAACTTTCTTTTGTTTGCTGTCCACTATACTTCGATTATCAAACGGGCAAAAAAATCTCTAATGATTCTGTCCAAGAGCCTTTGTTTCAGTGTAAGAGGAAAACAAGTCCCCTTCTGTCCTGAATATTTAGGCCTGTTAGTGTCCTCCTGTGATAATCTTGGGGTTTATAACTCTTCTGTCTAATGTGCAATATATCCAAAAGAAATTAACAATGAATTTTGAGCATATAATGAACAATTATGCATGGAGGATAATCCCACCAAGTACTATGAGAAACAATTTCTCCTGTGTCCTCAATCCTGTAACCAATCTTGGTTGTCTACCCAGGGTCTTTTAAAGTTTGATGTTCTCATAATGATTTTCAAAAGCAAAAACATTCAGAAAATAGCACGCCTGAAAAAGGCTTCAGGACCCAAAGTTTCTACCTTAGGCAATGTCAGATCTTTGAAAAGACATGTCGCTGCTTCTCCTTCGCATGCCTAACCGTGCCCAAGGAGAGGCTGATGCACTTCCCTGCTGTTATGCACTCAACAAAACAAAACCTTCCTCCTGGAAACAGACCCTGGAATCTCATTCAGGCCCATTTTCTTCTTTGATGAGGATGTTCAAAACCTGCTAAAGGTTTGTGCAAGCAGATCGAGTGGGTTACATTTCAGTAGGTGTGGCAGTTGCTGCCCTGGTAATGGTATGAAGTCATAAAAACTACAATTCACTGTTACAGCACTGCAAAGTTACCGAATGTGATTGCTCAGCCTAGACTTGAAATTCCTACTCTTTTATGCTTTAAGCATGTTTGAGAGGGATGATGAGGAGTTTTTGCCAAAATGCTTCAGGCATTTAATTCTGAAAACTAATTTCTGAATTGGGTGCTATGCTAATAATGTATTCCAACCCCAGGCTGCCTGTAATCCCTCACAGACTCTCTTCTCCTTGGTTTCACATTAGCAGAGCATCTGTCTTCTCGCTGCTTTATTGTTTGCTCTCTGCATGGGACCCTTAGTACATGGGACACAACAATGCAAGAAATTCATGGGATCACGTTAGGAGAGGGAGAGAATATCAAATTTGGTTTCATGCAGATGGAGTTTTGTTGTTGTTTTTTTACACACATATTTAAACGCAGCGATTAAACTGAACTGAACAAAATGGGGCCTTCTGAGGCTCAAAGATATGGGAGCCTCATGGCAGGTGGCAGAGATTAAACTAAAGGAAAATAGCCCAGAACTTTACTCTTCATCTCGCTGAAACTCTTTCATATACGCTGCTGGCTCACCCTGTCTTGCTGACAGTGAGGGAACACTACCGCAGCAGCTTATCTTCTTGCTTCTGCGTTTCCACTTTGTGTTTGAAGGACATGCGTAGGGCAAGGAGGGACTTCATGTTCTGCACAGAGGTAACAGTTGGTCTGGCCATGCACAAAACTCTGCCAAAAAATCAGGAATTCAGCTGGTAGCTAACTTTGCCTAAGCAGTCAGGCATTTTATAGCCTCTGAGAAGAGAATAGCTATTTACTTCCCAGAGAGCCTATAGGGACCCATATGTAAGCACTCACCAAGGCTACTTTCTGTCTGATTAATTAAGAGCCAATAATGCTTTTCTTACCTAGATCTTCCTTAAAAAAACTCCTGTGGAAGCTTTGCAGTGACAATGATAAAGAAAAAAGTCTGAAGCAACAACTTTAACTCTGCATCATATCATACACCCCAAAATCTATTAACTCGATTCACACTGTACAGCACTTCATACTGCACAGTGCTATACTCTTTGCTCTAAGTTATTTATTGTCACTGCTACCATCTATTATATACACTGTGAAAGAAACTGTCTACATTAGAACATATCTTCCTAGGAAAAAAAATAAAATCTGGATTTTATTCAAAACAGTTGTTGAAAGATTTCAATTCAAAACATAACAGCAACTAATACCAACGTTTACTACAAAAGTGGAAACACACCACTTTCTCACATGCTTTTTTCTTACTCTCCCATAGAAAAAAAATAATGCTGTCTGCTTACAAGTGTTTGGCAGGAGTTGCACATAATTAGAAAGAGCTCTAGTTCTTTTAAGTGTGCTTCAGTTATTGTAATTTACTTTTCAATGTAATATTAAGAAAAATGGGATAATCTGACTTTTTGGATCCCCATCTCAAGAGGAAATAGGGGAGTGACTATCTGGCATGAAACCAACTGGACTTTGGAACACACTCTTCAAAATGTTCCACTAGCAAACGTGAAGTACGGGATAGTTGTGAAAGCTAGTCCATAGTGATACATCTCGGGAAAAGCCCCACCTTTGTCTTTCCTTGTCTGTTTTGTCACGGCCCAGAGAGTGATTCCCGTGATCCATTTAACAATCCACAACCCAGTTCAGGAAATGCTGAGCATCCTTTCAGTGAATACAGACCTTACTCACACATTGACATTTCATCACATTATGTTTATCTACATTATCACCTGTGTCTAGGTACTGCCTGTGTATTGCTCTTTTATAACCTTGAGAGATTTTTCTGGGCTCCAGTTGGTCTCCTATTTCAAAACACCAATTTTCTTCAATTAACAGACCTGCAGTTTGCTATGCCATGCAGTGTTTGCAGCATTCACCCTTAGTTTCTCAGCCTTGGTGCCAACATTTTTATATGTGCCCTAGCTTTAAAAATTTGTCCTCTGGGATGAATTCCTGGGAGAAAATCCAGACCCCCCTGAAATCAATGGGACTTCTGCCACCAGCTTCAATGGACTTGTAACTTCTTGATACAGGATACAGCACTACAGTATTGTGTTGCAATGAGAGGTGAACCCAAACTGCCAGCTCTACACACTCTTCATGGTGATTCACATTCAAGTCCAAAGTGCAGAGACCAATCAATATTTCACTACCCCTAAATATTTTGAAATTTGAATTTTAAGCCCTTCTGCAGTTTTGATGCAACACTTCAATTCAGAATACCCCAATTAATCATCATTACTGTCAAATTTGTTTATAATATAAAACCAGGAGCACTGGCATACTACAAACTCAGGAAAAACTAAGGAAGGAAAGTATTCAAATTTTTTTGGCAGGGAGGGGCTGGAGCAAGACACACACAAGTAACAACATGATCTTCACTCCCTCATGCACCCATTACAGTAACACACTATAATCTGTTTGCCTTTGTTTTCAGTGGAAGTATTTGGGAACACAGCAACGCTTGGCATTCATGACGCCTCTGGAACTTGAAAGCACCTCCTGTCCCAACCTAGAGCTATCAGCACCTTGAAAACGCTCACAGACTTCCTTACACTTCTGTACATCAGGAATATTGCAGCAAATCCCTTTCCAAGCTTTGATTCCATCATTCTGTTAAACATATCAATAAACACCCATGTCTGTCTGTTCTCTGACTGGAGTATGCATTTTAATAACAAGTCTTCTAAATACAATGTCCTTGCAGTTATCTAGAACTCCATTTGCTCTGTGATTCCCATTAGATATGAAACGGACACAAGCTGCAACTTGAATCATTTACCTTTTCAACTAAGTCTATTTTTTCTGAGAGAGTCTCACTTAGCAGCAATGTGCTCTCTGACTAATGCACTAGTCCCAGAGCTCACCTCCCAAGGGGGATCTCCAAACATTTATACTCGCCGAGATGGAAAATCAAACCTCTGACTCCAGCTGACACCAGCTTCCATTACACTAAATAAAAACGATCTTCCTAGGGCCCCAGCAAGTGGGACGGGCCATTTCCCACACTGCCAGGCTTGGAAAACAGCATGTGCACAGACTGAGAAGAATAGCCTTGTTAGCATTAATATTTACATTGCAGCCATGCCCAGGGGCCCAAATTAGGGTAAGGGTCTTGTTGTGTTTGGTGTACAGGAGATGAAGGTGCAAGCCCTGCTCTCATGAACTGCCGATCACCCAGCTCCTCCAACAATCCTCCGTTGATATCCTATCCCTTTCCCCCATGAAACGCTGATCATTTCCATTTGTCACATCCCTACCAGTCTTGCACAGCCTGATCCTTTCGCATTTTTAAAATCATTGAGAGTTTTACAGTTGTGGATATAAGACGAAGCCCTGTATGTTCTCGGTAGCCAACTTCTGCTTTGCAATGGCCAGCTGCGGAACAAAGAGGCTACAGCTGTAACAAGAAGGAGAGCGTCCTAAGCAGGCACCAGTCACTGGTGTAGAGGAGAGAAGGATCAGGAACCCCAGCAGACTGGATGGAGAGGAGAAGGAAGACTTGAGAGGCAGCCTGCAGGGTTGCAAGGCACAGCTCTGTTGGGGCTGTGGGCTGCTTGCCCTCCTCCTGCACAGCCTCAGCCCTTGCCTCTCCCTGACGGGAGGGAACGTGGCCAGGGCAGGGAGCCGCAGTGGCACCAGCACACAACCACCACAGCGGGTGGCCACCCTCCGGGCTGGGAAGGGCAGAGAGGGGACACCCAAAGCCTCCTGGAGGCTTGCAATGTGCTACGTCTCTTTTTATGGTTGGCATGTGCAAAATGAAGTTTTTAGAGCCTTTCTCTCTGAGGATTTATGGGCAAAGTGACAGATCTTCCTCCAGTCTTACTCACTGAAACGGATGAACAGCTTTAGATGAAACTTTCAACAACTAATGACAGCAAAGTTAGCCAGAGGCAAAAACCTGGCGTGAAGAAGTTCAGCCTAAATGATTAAATTTGGCAAAGTTATAAGACAAGTGAAAGAGATAATCTTAAAAGGGGAAGTTTTGGATGACCTTAATGCTATGCACTGCAGCTTGTGGTATCTGTAATAGGTTATTTCCAGAGCATCTGAGTGTCTTCCAGTAGTGCATTAAGCAATGTAACTAACATCTGTCACGAGGTTCATTTTCCCTCTCATCTCCTCCCTGGAGGGAAATTCTCTCATTTCTTAACCTCTACTGGACCCCCACTCAATAATGTTCATTACCTCAAGAGGAAAAAGGAAAAGCCTATGAAAAAGAAAAAAAAAAAAAAAAGAAAAAAAAAGAGAGATAATAGATCTAAGATTCAGGCTGCTTTGGTGACATTTTTAGTCTTTTTTGCCAAGAAAAACAGTAATTTCTTTTACATTTCTTTACATGATATTTAAGCATTGAAAAGGAAAGACAAATTAAAATTATTGAGCTATTTTTCCTTCATCCATGATTATGCAGCAATTTATCAACAAAATGGAACAAGAACATCTGACTGGGATTATTTATTATACAGTAAGGCATTTATTTTTTGCTCACTTCACCAGGAACAGTGTCCCTGTTATGGCTAGTTAGCCATCTGTGTCCTAAGAGCTTTCAGGGAAGGATTAAACTGTCATTTGTTTTATTTCCTTTCATGAAATAACTATCCTAACAGGGCTGAGGCAACACTTGGATATTGCTGGACTTGCTACCTCTTAAGGTGGCATGAAAAAGAGTAACTGGATCTTCCCTGGAGCTAAAGCAAAGCAATGAAAAGTTGGGGTTTTGGTTTTGTTCTTTTTACTCCCTTTTTATTCAGTAACATGCAGTATCGCTACTGAAGTGCTCCTACTGGAAATTGCATAGATCAGACAATCTCTGCGCCATGCTTAGGCAGAAGTGGAATTACCTGCGGATTTTTTTTTAAATCTGATTCATTCACTACATTTAGCCAATATGGCTTGGGTTTAAGCACTGAGAGAATTTGCAGCTAATCAGGCCTGGAAGCAGGAGGCTGACAAAAATAAACGAAGAAGGAAGAGGTATGCCATCTCCAGGTGGTAAGGGTTTACCAGCCCTCACCCATCGATTCGCAACCCCATGCACAGAAGGCCAGCACCGTTCTCGCAAGGATGACTGCGGCATGTGGCATCCCTTCCCCATCTACAACTCCACAAGCGCGTCTAAAAACTTCTAGCACTTCTTCCCTGGAAAGAATGAGCAAAATAAGCTGCCTGATTCAGAGAAAGATAATCTGTGCCCTCAGTAAGAGCAAACATGTGGGAAAACTATTTGCTAGAAGAATGTACCTTGCGGCTATTGCCAAAGGTTTTGATGGGTGTAACTGTGCTTTGGATAGCTTTATGGCTGCGCAGTGGAAATTGCTCATAATGAATGATAAAATCTACATTTCTCTAACACCTTTCGTCCCGAAATCAAAAGCACTTTTCAAAGAAAGGGTCAGATTTTGAATGCTTGATGCTAGCAGCTCCTCATGCCATACTTTTACGGACCAATTTTTTTGAAACAACTTGGTAGCCGAAGCTCTCTGGCTATGCTTCAAGTGACAACTGAGCTCTCTTGAAAAAAGTGACCCACACAGCATTTCACCACTGAAGCGCAACTGCCTCTGGGATGGAAGAGACGCACCCTGGAGCGGCTGGCACCAGCCCTGTGCTGAACCTCGAAAGGGACAGTTTAGCCAAGGAGGGCAAGCCCTGCCCTTACAGCAGGTGCCAAACATTTGTAAGGATCAGACAACGGCTTTTCTCAAGGTCTTGGCTTCAAGGACCATACATAATATTGCAGTGAATTCCATGTATCACCTTTGATAGAGAAAAACAGCTGACCTGTCTTGAGTGAGTGTGAGAACCAAGTATCGCGTATGAGCCATCAACTACAGCTTTGGAGACTCTGCTTGGGCAGGAGTCGTTCTGACACAGAAAACAGCAGTATTGCAGGAGAATTGAAGTACTGACATCTATAGGATGTTAAACATTTCCAACAGTTACAATAAGGAGAAACCCATAAATAATATCCATTCTTCCCTAAAATTTCCTACATTGACTGGTTCACAGCAAGAACCAGTTCAGCTTTTCTGCCCATCGCTGTTCATGTGCTATTTACTGCAGTCCCAAAGTGGGACTTACTGCAGTCCCTGTGTCTTGCCTGGACTGCTCTGCAGGACATCCCCAGTACGATGCCAGGAATGACGGGGAAGAAGCACCTGCAGCAAATTAATGGGATACACAGAGGTAGCAGTGGGGATGGGCAGAGCTCTGCTCCATGCTGCCTGTTGAGGGTGGGAAGAGGACGGGCTTTCCTCCAGGTAGCAGGGAGGCTTCAGCCCACCCCTGCTCCCCATTTGCATTACATTTGCTTCCCATCAGCATGCCTCTTGCTGGGAGGGCAAATAAGAGGCTCATTCAGACCATTGCTGCTTTGGTGGGACTGTGAGCAGTGAAACATCAACTCCTCACATCTGTCCCTGAGAATTCATGGGAAGATCATCCTGCTGTTGCAAGCCTAACCAGGTACACACAGGCCCCTCCAATTCAGTTGTTACTACATGGATCTCACCAATGACCCCAGCGTGACAGCACAATACCTCCTGTCCAAATTTTCTGAAGCTGCTCTGCTTTCTAATTGCTGTTATGTTTGTGTCATACTTGAAATAACCTGGTCACGAGCTGCAGGGTTGCAGCTCCACAGAGCTGTGGCCAGGCTCCCATACCTATAGGAGCATCTAGTTCTCCTGATCAGTTCCCAGGCAAATAAAAGCCAAGGAAAAGCAAGGACGCCAATGGGGGACAGTATTTTCTTAATAGGAATACAATTATAACGTAGGTAGACTGCCTCTGTTTACCTCCCCAAATTAAAATCATCTTTTTCTTATGCACTTACTAAGAATGAGACCAGAATGTGATCCACTCTGCTTCTGACTGCATTTACTGGCCACAAAGTAGCTGCCATGAGCCAAGAGGTAAGTCTCCCAGTGCAAGAACAGCCAAAGGCAGAGAGTGTACTCACACGGCTGCTATAGGACAGGGCAGAGGCTTGCAGAGAGGGAGGAGGCACGTCTCTGTGGAAGACCTGTGGATTCAGGGCTATGGGAGAACTCCACAGACTGTTATAATGCATAGCAGCTCCTCTTATAGCTCTGCTGGCGGAGCGCCAGAGTGCAAGATCAGCCCAATTCACCCTCAAGCAATTTTTTTTTTTTCCCCCACACCCCGCCCCACCCCGGTCTTTAACTTCCCTAATGTCCCCCTACCATACCGGCACCAGGGAATCCATATATAAAGCTGCACTAAGATTTGGAGTTACGGTAGAGACTGAAATTCTCAGTTATACAGAAAAAGTAGTTGGCTATCTGCTTTGGACTGAAAACATCTCTTTTTAGAGAGAATTGGGGTTTCCAAGTGGTTAGGAGCAAGACCTGGGAATATGAAGTAGTTGAAATAATTTCCTTTTTAATTGCTACTTTGCAGCCTTTTCCTCTGACTTTGAGAAAAGCTTTGAGCTTTCTCTGTCCACAGAACTCTAAAATAGGCAAAGTTGATCTATTTTATTAGGGAAACAAGACAATGCCTAGTATTCTTGCTATGACGTTTGCTCAGGGGAACCTAAGAGAAGAACCTAAGAACCTTTCTGAGAAGCAGCGGCTTAACACGGGCAGAGACAACATCAGAATTTGATTTCTTTTGCTGACTTACGCAGCAGTGCGTCCCTTGGTCTGCTTCTCTCCCATCCCTCTGTGCTACTGGGAATCTGCTAGGATACACCTGTGGGAGGTTTGGGCTTGTAAATCTGTGCCTTAAATGTCCCAACAGTTCCCTAACTTGCAGAAAGTTTATTCCTATCAGGTCCTTAACCTCAGTTTTCTTGGGAAAATCACTGCAAGTATCACCTTTCAGAAGCCCACTACAGAACATGTCTAAGAACTAAAGAGGCTTCCCCCCCACCCCTTGAAAACTGAACATTCTGCAAAAGATTGAGATTTTTAGATTTAAAATTCTCATGTTTAGGCTGAAATTACAAGCTAATAGCAACAATCATGTCATTAAGTCTGGATGAAAGGTTTCGATCATGGGGAAAGTGCATTCCAACACAGTTCAAAATAAAAATCTCAAAGGTTTGAGCCTCTCCGTCTCACACTCCACCTCTTCTCCTTCTCCCTGTGCTTCTGCAGAAACACAGGAAAGAAAGAGCTGAAAAAAGCAAGGGAGAAAAAATAATTTTCTCTCAAAATGCAAGCAGAATTGTAACACATTTCAATTATCACAAGAAGCTTATTTTCTGCACAAAATACAATTTGCTCTTTTCAACAGGCTCCAGCTGTGGTAGGCTGAGAGTAAAGGTGTAACACATGAAGGCAAATATCGCTTATATTTTAGGAATTTCCATCATTTTTATGGATTGCATTGATGAGAAATGCATTTGCGCACGCTGAACTGCCAGTAACATTTTTGTTGTGGGATATACTTTGAATAATTCCTTCGCAAAAAGCATGGCCATATATTCATTAGAAATGGAAAGTCGTTCTGGAAGACCCAAGCTTCTAAATGAATGGTATTTCAATAAATAAAGGCGGTATAAATTCAACATACTGATTCTCCAATTCATCATCCTCTAAGCTAAAATATATCTTTCCTCTCTAATTTCAATTCCCAGCCATGCTGTCCTCTTAATCTTAATTATAAATGGTCTGCCACTTATCAAATCATTCTCTGTGTACTGCACAATCCTCACCCTTAATTGCACAAATATTTTATTTTTGGAACAACACAGCTCAGCAACAAGCTTCATTTTTCTTTTCATGACTCAGTCTCTATTAAAGTAAAGCGTTTATAAAACCTCTGGGCACATGGAGAGAAAATTAGTTGCTCCTCCGTGGCTAGCAGTTTTTAGCTAATCACAATGCAGCTCCACATCACTCCGAGCAGGGCAGTGATTAAAACTGCGCCTGCAACAAAGCAACATTGTACACAGCGATGACGTGCTCCAGTCAGAAACGTCTCCCCTCTTGTTATGATTGGTATTCCCCAGATGTTTGACTTTGAGCTCTAGCTTGGCAGGCGAGGCTTTGTGGCTGCAATTCAAGTCCCAGGCTTCAGCAGCTCCAGTGTTTATTCTCATAATTTACACTTTGTGATGGCTTATGGACAGTTATGTACTTGGTTTCATAGCCACCACTTCAAACCAAGGGCCTGATCCTGCCTTTATGGAGTTAGTAGTAAATGCTTCCTAATTCCAGCACTGGCAGGGGACCCCAGATGACTAAACCACCTCTCAAAGTAAACAAGCCAATATAAAAGAACAATTTGGTTTAAAAACAATAAAAAACGCCTGAAATCTTACTTACTAGGAAGTCTTCTTCACAGTACACCTTGCCATTGACATTGTAGAACGCTTTTCCTCGTAGTCTTCTCCCTGTTAAAATACGGTACTGTCAGAATTTTGTGCTCCGTCCCCAGACCCAGTCGTTCAGGATGCAAAGGGAAAAGCACACGCTGCTGCGCCTGTCTGCATGGCCAGGTCCTGGCCCCTCTCGCCCCGGAGGGTCCATCCAGAGACATGGGTGAGGGCTGGGCTCTCAGCTCCATCCTGCCTTAACAAATTCCTTATCAACTAAACGTTACTTCTAAGAGCAGGTTATGGAACCCAGCTGATACCAGTTCCTGGAAAATTTGAAATCTAAACCCAAAAATGATTATTCTGGGGGGAAAGACTCATTTGTAAATTGAGACAATTTTCTTAGCGGGTGAAATCACAGCAGCATACATCCACTGCAATCAACATCAGCGATGTGTTTGTCTCCGAAGGACCAAACAAGGGATACTGCATATGGATGTTCCTGTCACCTTTAAAAATACTAATACATTAATCAATGCCACAGCAGCTACACCCACAGCTCCCTGCGAAACTAAAGCAGCACAGGCACACGTGACGGAGGGAAGGGCAGAAAAATCACACTGAAAAGAAGAGATTTCATTTTCAAGTTTGAACATTTGCCATTTCGTTAGCGCTTGTGGAACTCTATTGACAAAGCCTGTGATCATCGTTAACTGATGGCTCCCTTTACAGCTAAGAAATGCACAACAGACTCCGGAGAGTCCCAACAAAAACGATTAAAACCAGGAATTCAGAAACCACCGAGCCCAACCAGTTTTTAGATAGAGCAGATCAGATCCGTCTTACACCAGAGCTGCTCCATTGAAAGCAACACCATTTTATCAGTGTAAAACCAGAGAGGGAGAAGGGAAACTGCACTCATCCTGACTCGCCTTATTTCCACTCTGCCAGGGTCCCACTGGCCAAAGCTCCCAAACATTTGGGTGCTCTCACAAGCCGCGTGCAGCCTCGGCAAGCAGATGGCACGGTGCCTACTATGGGCTGCGTACCGGCCGCCATTAGCAGTGACACAGGGCAAGGAAGCGGGCAAGAGGCTCTGCATTTACAGGTTAACAGACGACCCCTCCCAGGTCACTGCCAAAGCTTTTACTCCACAGAATAAGCCTGGACGTCTCCTACTGAGGCAGAGTAGAAGCTCCACCATAAACACCGCCGATCTTCGTGGAGGGTTTGACTCTCAGGGCTGGCGGGCTGAGCCAGCTGGCCAAGCACAGAGGGGTAGGAGTGCTCTCCACGGTTTCCATAAACAATGTTGAGGAAAATATGATTAATTTTCAGTGCTTGAAAGTGCCTTTTACACGTTGCCACTGTGATCTGATCCTGGGAAACAGTGTGTGGCACAAAGAAGTTGGGATCTGGGCTGATGCTTTTGGGAAATCACATGCTGCATGTGGTTGTCTGGCGGTTTTACTGTCGTGGCCGAGGGAAATGCTTCTTTTGTGTGCACATTCTTGGGCTGTCGATCTCACGGGCTGCTGTCTCCATACTGCTGGTAGGTGGAGTCAGCTCTTGTTTGTCTTTCTAGCTGCTTGGTAGCTCTGGAGGGGACCAGGAGCCTGGTGGCATGGGCAATGCACTGAGACTGTCCTGTCTCCTCTGAGACTCTTAGGTAAAACTGGTCCATCCTACACATCGCCGAAACAAGGCACGGGGCTGGGACAGCAATCCTGGGGTCATGGGGCCTCTCTTGACTGATGCAGGAGCAACCACCTCTAGATCTTCCCTCCTGCTTATCCAAGCTGTTTTTAAACCTCTCCAGTGAAAGGTAAAGGAAAGGTAAAGGGAGGGAGGGAAGAAAAGGAAAGAGGCAAGCATAGCTTTTTAAAGGACATGTTGAGCCTGCCAGACCCAGCCTTAATACATGACTTGTCTTTAGATGGTGGAGATGAAGTGGCTGCACCCAGAACAGGGACTTGCCTTGGACGTGCTGATGCAGCACTTCCACCTTGCTGACACACACCACCGGTACAGAGCTGGGGCGTTTGTTTCAGGTGGAGAAGCGCTGGCCATCACCCTCACCACACACCCATTATGGTTAGAAGCAGCAGAGATAATTAGGGACAAATCCTAAACTCCATTCCTGGAAGGATCTCTGCAGGAAAGGAAGGCCCTAATTCGGGGAGGCGTCAGCATCTCCCAAGGCACTGCAGAAAGTGCACAAGGACCCGCTCTGTATCCCAGTGTGCAGAGTCTCCAGTGCTCAGGTTAATAGAAACGCCCCAAATTCTGCTCCTGTTGTTTCCTTAGCACAGCATCACTGGCAGAAGCCAACGGGGTCAGAGCTCTCCCAGATTGGGAAGGAGGGGGCAGCCTACAACCCAAAGCAAACAAGGCAAAACCAATGCTTTGGACAGGCTCTCAAAGACGCTTGTGTTATCAGATGCGTTTGGCAGCTGATTGCCCTGCGACATTAAGCTACCTCACCTCACCCCAGCGCAGCAAAGCTGCGAGTCTCCATCTCAGCCACTGCAGAACTTGTGAGCCCCTGCTCACACCCCGCTCTACAAGCCCCCGCCTGCCAAACAGATAGCTGCCCTCCCCTTCCATGCAGCTGACATGGTAGAAACATCTCTGTTTTACGCAGCACTTGCAGAGCAACGCCTTTCAAAACTAAGAATACCATTTTCCCCATTTTACAGCTGAAAAAAACAAGCCACCTATTAGGGAACCGACTTGCCTAAACTCATAAAGCAGGCAAGCAGCTTGCTCACATGATAATTACTATTATTAGCAATAATTAATAAGATAGACAGGCCTTTTACCTTAGAGGAATTTAATTCAGGGATCGTACAATAATTATCTCATAAACAAGAAACAGCAAGTTATCACACAAATAGCCATGGCTGCACTATATTGGCTTCTACATACTGCGTTTTAGAAATAAAGGCAAAAACATATGTTCCATTTGCCCTCCAGAAGAGTTTGCTAAATGACGGCATTGAACACGGTCAAACACCAAACTCTGTGAGTACCTGGGCATCATGTGAAAACTGCAGTCAAGAGGAAAGTGCTGGCAGTTGCAGCCAGGGAGACACAAAGCCCAAGGAGATGCAGCGCTGGTACCTCCCAGCCCCAGGGCAGCCGTGCAGCAGGGCGGTGCAGCGCCTCGCGGTTAGGGTACCTGCCCCGAGCTCGATGTACTGGACAAGGCGGTTTCACCTCTCAAGGTCCTGGAGTAACTCGGGGGCCTGCCCAGCACCAGCCTGTTCGGTGTAGCCATAACCTATTATTGTCAATCAGGCAGAGATTACAAGTTAAAAAAACCTGATGTTGCTTTAGCCAGCTGAGTCAAGCACCTGGCCAGCCAGACCAGGTAGTACCATCCTGCCCACTGGTACACAGAACCTGCTGCCTGGCTTTCCTCTGAATGACTGAGCATAGCCAAGCCCGGGTTACTATTTGCTTTCGTAATATTGAAACAAAAAAGTCAAGAGTTTCTGACAAAACTTGATACAACTTGCCGACAGCTCATTATAATAATAATGAGCCGTTATAAGGAGCAGCCTAGCACAGAGTTCACAAGTATGGGGTTTCACAAACACCGTGCTTCTCTCCTCCTTCTGCTGGATACCCACCTCGGCACGCCGCCCTGTCAGACCAGTTTTCAACAGCAGCGAGGAAGAGGCTCCGTTTCACACCCCACCAGGAGAGCAGCAGGTCGGCCAGGAACGTGCCGGGGGACCTCGGGACGGGGCAGAAGCCGCCCAGCCTGCAGCCCGCACGCAGGCACGTAACACCAGCTTTTATAGGGAAGCCCTTTTTTCCCTGAGTGCTCTTTAGAGCCTTGTTTTGCTGTAGGAAACGAAGCTTATGTGCTCGCAGTGACAACAAATGCTTGTTGCAAGTAACTTTCAGGTTTCTTGACTGACACCCACACATTTGAGAGGTAGCGAGCGCCAGGATAAGGGGGTTCCACCACCTCAGGCGGGTGGCAGAGACCTCGCAAATGCTCCAGCAAAGAGCACGCAAAGCTTCATATAGATAATCTAGCAGTTAATAAAACGTGAGCTAGAAATCACTCCGTCCCAAGAAATGAGCGCAACTGGTGTTTGCACCAACATGACAAACATCCAAAAGAAAGCAGGCTTTTGGAACTTTTAAAAAATATATAAAATCAGAATCAGCTCCAGGTTTTTAACATCAGTTTTCACATTTAAACAGTTTATGAGTCTTGGGTATTTAAATGTGTCTAGCAATTACTGCCTGCACAATTTTTCTCCCCTATGTGTTGCAAACTAAAGGGAAGGAACGGGAGAGCTGTTGCTTTAGCGAAGGACTCAACTCCAAGATTCGGCTTGCAAAAGGAAAAATGACCCACAGTTGACACAGGCTGTCCACAACTATTCCCTCCAGTCTCCACAACACTTCGCTGGGTGGTGAAAACACACCAGCCAGGAAGCCAAGATGGGGTAGAACTTTTCCCAACGCTGTTTCAAAAGCTGCCCTCATGGAACAAAATGTGAATCCGACTGCGTTTTACGGTCTCGAGGAGGTGCTCTGAAAAAGCACTGAAAATGTCCTGCCCCCTCCCCACTAGCCCGGAAAGCATCTTCAAAGCCCTCCATGCTGCTGCTGGCAGCGAGTATTTGCCTATAGGGAGGTGAGTTTATCAAGTCGCAGCCTTCAGCGGTAGATCTCCAGTCTCACACGGGATGATGCAACCGCGTCGGGGGCTAACACCCCCCCTCGCCTTTGTAAGACAAGAGATAACAATGTCTCACTGTCACAGCATGGTTATTAGACCTAATTACTGTTTGCAGCGTGCTTTGAAGTTATAAAGTGCCAAGCATTATTATAATATTTTAAGTACTTTGATGATTAAAAACACGCAACGTTGGGTAATAATCATGATTTACTAGCATTGTAGTGTAAGCAAGTTCATGTGAGAAGCCTGCATTGTCTCAGTGCCTGACGCTACTTAAAAACAAACAGCTCCCCTCTGACATAATGGGAATGCTGCAGCCCCAGCCTCGCCTCCCAGATAACGCCTGGCGTGTCCCTGAGACTACCAGCGCGCTGAAAAAATACACCAGCGTACCTCCTCGCCATCATGATCTCTCTCGTAATGTTCTCGTGATATATGTGCGTCCTCGTAACTTCATGCAGGAAAGTTTCAGCGTTAGAGGGAATGAAGTGCAAGATGACTAATAATGTCCTTGTTATTTCTAACGTTACAGCTGTGTGGAACGAGAGGATTGTATTTTAGTCAGAAAATGTAATTAAAATCTCCCCATATGGAGTGCAATTGAAGAGTTCAGCTGTAGGTATCGCTGCTAAAGATAAAAAATTCGTTAAAGCAGAGCTAATTAAAAGCCTGAACAGCCCAAGCTATCGCCACGGAGTATTATTCAAGTACCTGCCATTCCTGTTGGCTGGGGACATGCCTGGGTAGGTCTGACCACACACGAGCACAGACCTCGGCTCGGCCGCTGCTTCTCTCATGGGGGCACAGCCCCCCCGCGCCAGCAGTGAGCAAGGTGCGGGCTGCGGCAGCACCAGGCGATGGCTGTGGCTGCCCTGCCACGGCGTCGGGGGCTTGCTGGAGCCCCCGGCACGGCCACGCGCTGCTCCTGCTGGGAAAGTGGCACCGTGAGCTCCTTGTTTCACAGCAGCAACACAAATACACAGCATCCTTCTTCAGCAGCTCTTTCTGGAGGAAAAAAGCGTATCACATTGCTTCTCTCATTGGGATTTCTTCCCCTTACTTCTTAATTTACAAATTGTCAGCTCTAAGGCTGAACGGGACACTCGGTGAGAATCTCTGCACTCTGGAAGCTTTGGTCTACGACTCACACAGCTTTCTGAGCATGGCAGCCCCTGGCTTTTCTTGCCTGACTGACCGAAGAACTGTGCATATCTGTTTTAGTTAGCAATGTTAAACATGGACCTAATTGTTTGTTAACTGCTTCAGACGCCATCTCTGCAATGACTGATGCGACACCGGCATCATTACCAGTCTCATGTTAGCACCTTAAGTGACAAAGAATTCAGACTAAAGCGACATCTAAACATACACGCAGGATTAACATGCAACAACATTTGCTCAAACATTTCGCAGATACCATAACAGGGAAGGAAAATTCACGTGTATTGCCCCAAAGCCCTGTACAAGTGAAACCAGACAGAAGGTGGCTTGGGCTGAGCAAACGTATCTGCATGCCTGCTGCCCACCTGCGGCCACAGTCTCCATCACTGCTCAACGGAAACGTAAACTTTACCAGGCCAAACCTGGTAATTTTGTTTTGCAAAAGCCCCTGGCATAGATCTGGGCCTGCTCTGATTCAGACCTGGTCTGCGGTGGCCATCCACGGGCTGCCCACGCTCCCAGATGCAGACAGCACCCAAATGCACTTTTCCACCCCACGTGCCACCCACGGGCTGTGGCAGGGCCCATCGCCGAGCCCATGCAGGGGTGGTTGGTGCCCAAGGGATCTCCGGTACGGCCTGCGGACACCGTCATGACAGCCAGGGCACCACGATGGGAACCACCGTCCACAGCCTTAAACTAAACTCTGGCACAGACGCTGCAGCTTTTCTTGCCGTGCAAGGTGCGACCTGCCCTCTGAAGAGCGCCTGCGTGCTCTCTAAGTACATGTTCTAATGACTGAGAAACTGGGACCAAAATAACTCAAAAGCTGAAGGGCCAATGAAACATCCAGAATCCAATCCGTTCTCCGCAACCCCCCCACATCGGACAACTGCTATTTCTGAAAAGTGGAAGCTAAACTTTAAGTCACCAGATGATTCCAGGAGCTAAAACTTCAAGAGAAATACCAAATTTTACAAACATGGAATAAGTAATTGAAAATATTAAGTAATTACAACCCACCTCTGTTACCTCCTCTACCCAGTCATCTCAAGATAAAACTGATGCAGAATTTCACCCGGGAGATGTTTTCTTTCACTTGGTAGGGGAGGTTTGCCTGCCCAGGAACTAAAGATGTGCCAAAAGAAAACAAAAGCTTCCAATACTTTTTCTTTACTTGTTACCATTTCTCCTTCACTCACATGTGAGTTTGGGCCCGCAGTTCTCCATCCCTTCCTCTGGCTTATGACTGCCTATCTGCACAGAGGTGGTGTTTACACGGGGTTTCTGCCACTCCACCCACTTGAGAATGGGGAGCACCGAGGCTGCTTTAGCCCCTGAATAACTGTTAATTAAATTGTTCTCCTCCGTCTCCTGCAGGGGACTCGCACAAAGCCACCAAACAACGTGAGCACAACCTCTTCGTGACGGGGTCCTGTGTTCGAGCCGCCGGTGCCGGTGCTGTGCAGGGTCTTCGTGGCAGGAAGGAGCTGCAAGGAGGACGGCGCTGCAGCCCCAGCCCCTGGGCTTGGAGAAACTTCCATCCCCCCCCCCCACTGCCGCGTCCCCTCCTCACAATGCTCAACTGCTCAGGCTTTGTGAAGGGAGGGGTGAATTTCTAGGGCTTTCGGGGTTTTTAAGACAGAAAAAAAAAATCAATGCCAAATTCCTTTGAATAGAAGATACTGCATGTTGGCAGAAGCCACTTTTCACAGACTCCAGCCGTTTGAAATCTGAAACACTAAAAAGTGGCTACTGTGGATGTGCTGTATTCTTCTTTTCAAAGCAATCTGGCACACAATTTTCCTCCCCTGTTTCAGGACCCAATCCTGCATTCCTTTCACGCTCAGACTCCCATTGACTTTAAGGAATGCAGGATTGGATCCTAAATGTGTGCTTTACTCAACACAATAGCTCCTCATGGTTACGATCTATTGAGAAAGGCACACTTTAAAAACCATTTGGAATTGCAGGCTCATCCACCAGGCCAGAATGCCTGTAAAGATCTTCCATTATTTCAGGAAAAATGCTCCGTGTGTGAATTACACACACACACACTCTCACACATTTTCCTGGTTTCAAGCTGCAGGCACAGCTTAGCTTGAGATGCATCAAAATATTTTGAGCACTGGCCTGATAGCTCATAAAGAAACCACGTGTAATTTTAGTTTTGGAAAAAAGCAAAACTCTGGGGGCAAAAAAAGCCACCAAAGCAAACATATAAGCAGCTGAATCTTTGGGATGGTTTTTCAGAGAACTTTTGTAAAAGCCTCTAAAAGACCTGCGCTGGCTAAGACAAAACAGCGCCTTGCACTGCTATTTTTGAGGATGCTGTATATTGAGTTACGAGGCTATTACGATGCAAATCTCAAATGTACAAGCTTTTTACTTGGCCATAAACACAAAACAGTATACATTGTCCTTTCAGAAGAAAAGGTTTGCTGCTAAAATAGCAGAAGCCCTACGTAAATAACCAACATTCTTTCTGCCTGAGGTCACTGACTTGGCCTATTCAATTCCGGGCTAGTCTGGGATTTGACAATCCAAGCAGGGGAGAGGCCCTTTCCTTTTTTTCAAAAGAATGCTGGGATTTTATTTGAAATTTAAACTCTTGCAAACAAAAGGTGGCATCGTATGCTAGAGGCCTATGAAGGTGGAGTACAGGATGTGTATTGTTTTCTCCCTTTACATAGATTCTTTCAGGAAAGAGTATTCAGAGTCTGTGAACAAATTCTAATCAAATATTATCATCAGGTAGGCAAATGTAGCAAGATATGAACGAACACTTTTAAGAGATCAGGAGGATTTACTTTTTAAAAATATCAATGCAGGGAACATAAAAATTGTTTAAAATTATAATTTAAGTTATCATTTAAAAGAAATTATTTTTAAAATCTTAATTGAAAATTCCTCCATAGTTTAAGTTCCTATACTAATTCATATTTGTACACTAAAAAAGAGCTCTTCAGTGCCAATTAACTGTGGCTGCAAAGTCAGTATTCATTCTCATTCTCTATCTCAAGTTGATCTCTCCCGGAGAGGCAGATGGCAGTTAACTACTTTTCCTCCCGACTAGCGTTGCCCAGCCCTTACCTGGAGTCTCACAAAAGTACGCTCTGCTATAACACAATTATCATTTCCATTTCTGTTATCCAGGCTCTGCTCTCTGCTCTGTGCCACCTCTCCAGCACGGGAGCAGCGTGTCAGCTCCTGCCACGCAGACGTGCTAGTACCACGCGACTCCCGCCGCAGACGACTACGCTGAGCTGAATTTGCAGCTGGTGTAAATCCTGACAGCATCACTGAATTCATCACGATTTATACAAGCTGTAGACCTGCCCCAAGGTACTATCTTCGCCAGAAAAAAGTCTGTCTTTGCTATGCGCTCACTAACGTGTGGTAAAATCCAGATGAAAACAAGGCAGTTTATCATTTTGACATGTTTGTAGCCCAGGGTAAACTCTAGACTGTCTTCTGCAGTTTACCTTAACCTGCCACGATGTCAAAATGAAAAACTTCATTATCTTCCCTAGGATTTTACCTCGTGTCAGCTATCGCACTGAAGGAAACACCTTTCTATCCAGAAAGCACGCCTTCGCTGCCAAGAAACCTCGCATTTCTGCGCTGAGGCAGGTAACATGTCTTGCTCTGACTGCTCTGCATTATTCATCACCACCAAAGCCAGCAAGCCCAAGACTAGGTGGAGAGGACGTGGAGGGTACATTTCTGCCCCAACCTAGCTGCATGACTTAAACTGTCAGTCTCCAGCAGGCTTATGTAGATAGATAGCTAACATCTTTTGTTACCTTGCTGGAAAACCCCACCTTTCTTGGCAGGGTATCCATAATCTCCGTGCCATGTTTACTCTAGTGTGGAATTCTCTCTTCCTTTTTCTCTCCTCCTACTCTTTGGTCAGATTATTTAACCAAAATGTTACTTAATGCTGCAGGGACAAGAAGATCTCTGACCTCTGGTACTCAGGCAAAGCGTTCCTGTGCAGACCGTATTATAAACTTAGCAGATACTTTCAAGCTTCCATATAATTTGCAAAAGTTAAAATTGGCAGATGTTTCCTTTCTCTCCCACTTATGTATTTATTCTATCCCATACCACCCATCAATTTCAGGGTTAAGGTATAAATTATTTCCATGGAGCTCCAACAGAAGAACTTATATTGAGAAGGAGTTTGTAAAAACGTAAGCCAAGCATATATTTAGAAACAGAAATACAACAGTCTGCATTGATCTAATAGCTATTTTGGGCCTATATATTAACATTTATTTTAAAATATATTTCTTAATTAGCAAGTGGACACACTAACAGGGAAATGTAAAACAAAGCCTATATATTAACATTTATTTTAAAATATATTTCTTAATTAGCAAGTGGACACACTAACAGGGAAATGTAAAACAAAGCTCCAAATGTACTTCAATTAAGATTTTTTTTTTCCAGGGCTGGGTTTACAAATGCAAAAAAAAAAGTGAAGAACAAGGGCAAAGCAACACAGACCACTGGGTAAAAACCATGAGAGGCCTCCTCACCACTCAGCAAGCTGGGAGGGAAGGGGGTACAGCTCTTCCCCCAAGGTAGCTTCCACTGTGGGAAGCTTTCATGGTTCCATCACAGACCCTGCTTGTTATCAGCAAAGAATTCCACTTTTCCAGCTGCTGCTTGTCAGCCAGGACTTAAAAGAGTACTTGTCTTATCACACTATCCCAGGGTCCCAGTGCCAGCCCATTCTATGGAAAAGTAAATCCATCACCAAACTGCAGCCCATTCCAGCCCAAGTCTTCCTGACTCTGCAGGATGCAACCTCCCCGAGCAGCCTTGCTGGCCACTACCCATGCAACGTGGTGGGTGGTTTTCATTCAAGCTCCAGTAAGAACCACCATAATGGCAGCAACAAGGATCCATCTAGCGCGGTATCCTGCCTCCAGCTCTGGCCAAGAATGGAAGCTCAACGGGAAAGAGCATTAGAAACAGGGCTCGCACAGGCTGATGTGTTCCCAAGAATAACCTCTCAGCTTCCAGCAGCCAGCACTTAAGGCCTTCCTGCACCGCAGGTTGCATCATAACTATTATGTTTAATAGCCTCGCTGGACCAATCTTTCATTAATTTGTCTAATTCCTCTATGAGATCATTTATACTTTTGGCCTGCACGCTGTCCTTATGGCAGCAAGTTCCACAATTTCATTATGCATTGTATGAAGTGTTCCCTTTTGTTTGTTTTAAAGCTCTGCTGATCTCAAGCTTCTGTTGCATCCTAAAGAACAAAGCAGCCTCCACAGTCATCACCACCAGACTAGGGAAGAGCTTTCTAAGTCAAAGCCTGAAACTTCAGTCTTGAACTGCACCTGGAAATGAACGGGATGCAGATCACAGGTATTTTTACCTAGCAGCTTTTTGAGACTCTGCTCAGGTCCTCGTTGTACAACACAGAAGTGGACAGCTCACACTCCCTGTAGGAGACATGACCAAGTCACCAAGTTCTGCACTGCCTGAAGTTAATGAACAGCCTTCATGAGAAGCGAACTGCTATAATACACACAGCAGATAATGTCTATGGGAATACATCCAAAAGAAGCCACTGTATTCCAGTAAGACTAAAGGGGGGGGGGGCGCGGAAAAGCTTGGTCCCTACTGCCGTCTGGACATTCAGAGCAGGGCAAGAACCCACCAGGGACTCCACCTGACAAACTTAACTAGTGAAAGTTAGGTAAACTTGTTGAAGTGAGGGCACTACAGACCCCTCACCATTGCTACCAGGTTCTTTCTTGCAAGTCATTATTCTCTTCTTCATTCAAGTCAGCCTCAACTAAAAATCATAGCTTAGCCTGAAGCAGATGATCAGAAATCTGATCAAGAGCTGGAACAGCAAGTCAGATTGCTGAATGTCACCTCTGCACGGAGTGAGCTACAGCATCACCTTCTCTCCTAATACTTTATACATGAAAGCATGTTGAACAAAAGGAGTGGACACAGCCCAATCCTGTGGCAACATGCAAGAGAGCCTCAAGGGAGATGAGCAATTTCCCTAAACTATCTTCTGCGTTGTCTCAGAAAAACAAGAATGGATTTGCACAGGAACAGTTTACTTTCTTCCTCCCAGTAGCATCGTATGCGTCAGCACCTCAGTGTGAGCAGCATCAAAGGGCGCTGCTGATGAACCTAAACACACCAGCAATGCTTGATTTGAGTCACATCCAGAAAGCGTTCAGCAGCCAACACCAATGGCACCCATGTGTTTGTGAAATCAAGCTCACAGTGCTCAATTCTCATTCCCTTAAGATAAATCTTCACAATAAAGTGAGATTATTGAGATCCACAGTGCCTCGAGATGGCATCCTGAGCAACAGCTTTAACTCTTCTCTTCATATGAGAATGGAATAATATATCGGGGAATGGTCCTCGGGACCAGAAGCACTAAGAAAACTTAGAAAGGTTAGTACACAGTGGAAAAAAATCTAAATATTCTCAGGATGGCAAAGTATTAAAACATTCTGCCAGTTTTGAAGCACATTCTTTGGGTTTAAATTATTTAGCAGTAAGTTTGAAAGAACTGCACAGAGAGACAACTCTTTTCTTGCTCACACTGGTGAACAATTATACTGATGTTAATTACTTCAGACTTATTCTGTGTAACTTTAAACAAAACCTTACTAGGACCTTAGATATGTGTTTTAGACAATAGTCCAGTATACTTTGCTGTAAATAAAATAAAACTGAAAATTACAGTTGTACTGAATGACTGAAATGAACTGGGGCTTGCTCAGCCAATTCGAAATATAATCAGAAATCAGCCATCCAAAATGGCCTGTCCTTGATGTTTTGTGGTGGACTGACCGCAGCTTCCTGCACCAGGTCACATTAGAACTAAAACCACAAGCAGCTTCCAAGACAGAGAGCTGAATAGGTAGGACTTCTGATAGTACACTCACTTCTTTTGGCACCCAGGTACAATAAGGATATTGTTCCTTTAATGCTTAGCTTTCCTTTTAAGTAGTATGTGAGATTTCAGCCAATTTTCCCCAACGATTAGTTCAGGATGAATGTACTTAACTCAGGATTCAGCTGGAAAGAGCCCAAGTAGATGCAATCAATTTTCCACTAAATCCACTTCCTTCCTCTCTTCCCTACCCAGCATGAGACATCAGCTCGCCACTACAGCCAGTGGTGACTAAGACAATGGAAACCTCTGCCTTCAGCCATGCTCATATCAAACTTGGTTATTTCTTCTTTTGATTTTCCCTAGTTTTCTGTTTTCGCATATCCTGTTCACTAGCCCAACATTTGGGCTAGGCGGAAAAGCAGCTACACAGCAAATACGAAAAGGCAGCTATACAGCAAACCACAAAGACCAAATGCATTGGCTGCTGTAAACCCCAAAGTTAATCATTCAAAACTGCACAGAATCAGCTGCAGAATTTCACTGATACAGGACAACTTTCCCCTTTGCACACATTTAACTGGAACCTCCCCGAGGTTTCAATGCGCAGGTACTCTTATGTCTGCATCTGCTAGCATCCGTGCTGTGCCATCTCTGTGTCTAACACCAAATTATCTTTACCATCATCATCTAAACACCATAGTACTTCTGAAATACTAGCCGCTGGCCACTTTACTTGAACCAACCTCATGCAGCACGGCCTGAAAAAGAACAGTTGTAACAACAGGGATGATTTGCTACTAGAATTTAACCAGGGTAATAAAAAATAAAATCTGTTCAAAAACAAGGCTTAGAAAATATGATCTCTGGCTTTCACCTACGTGCCTTCCTAAGAGTTTAAGTAGATGATTTCCACCCTCATTTCACCAAGCGTATATGTTCTCCTTTGTTAAATAACTTGTAGGAACAGCAAAACAAGTCCTGGTGGCTGTGTATTCTTTAGGCTTTCTTCCTCTACAACAGTGGTCTCCACACTTTTTTGATTGTGCTCCCCTATCAGTAAAAAATGTTTGAGTATGCACCACCAATACACGTGTATTTATTTATAAATTATATACATCTACTACTGAAGTATTTTCTTCCTGCACCCTAATGGATCGTCTTGAGCACTCTCTGGGGTGCATGCACCCCACTTGGGAGACTGCTGCTCTAGAGACCACTGGACTGTTAATACTGATGCAGCAAATGGCTTCCATAGGTCTGAATTTACACTGCTGTGGTTCCTAAGGTCAGTAATCCACTGACTCACTCAAATAAGTTATTTGCGTTATTTCCAGGAAAAATTTTGCAGGGAACGCAGTTGGAAGAGTGACAGTGTAGAGTACCCAGGCAGCCAGCTGAGGTAAGTGACTGAGGTTCTATGACTATATCCAATTTAATGTTAGGATGTACCACACTGGTGTTTTAAAACACATTATGATAGACAACCATTGAGACACAGCAGTCAGTAATAAAACATGATTGCTAAATCCATTCCTGCTTTTAAATACACATTAAATCAGATGCCTTTCACTCTGCACAGGTACAATTAAAAGAGCTGGCAGGTATTAGCAGCCGTATTCTGCATGTGCACTGGCACTGTAAGTCACCCACACCAGGTGAGTCAGCTGTGCTGTCAGATGCCAGCAGCCACTGCGGATTTTATTTCTTCTTACAGGAGATACTTTAAAAGTTTATCTTCTTCGCTTCTTTGCCTATCTCTTGCCTAGCTCATCATTCACTTTTATTACTACTATTCCAAACACAGTGCAAGTTTGCATGAGCGTGGCAAACAAAGAGTCAAGGCTTGATAGTTTTAGGCAAAAAAAATCAGCTTGGGGGCTGGGGGAGAGGAGGAGAAAGAAGCAAACCCAAGGAGGATGGAGAGCAGGGAGCAGTGCTGGAAGCAGAGTCCCTGCCAGAGCAAGGCAGGGCGGCTGGGCAGACAGGCGGCGGGAGCCCCTGCTGACCACAGGCAGGCTGCCTGCCTGTGCCAAGGCTGGGCTGCAGGAGCAGAAGAGAGGGAGCAGGCAGGGGATGGCAGTGCTAGGGACTGCCCAGCTGAGTCACGGGGGAGCGGCAGTAACAGCAGATACGGAGGTGAGGATGAGGTTATATGGGGCCCTGAACAGGAAAGGGAAGGAACACAGGAGTTTTTGCATCTATAAAGGGAGCTTGTGAGGACAGAAAGGAGCGGGACGGTGCACGAAGCAGCAAGGGAACCTCTCGCCAAGCACCCGATGCCTCTGTGCCACCTGCACTCTGTGGGATGAACGGGCGGAGGAAAGGGAGGGTACCTGTGGGACTTGAAACCTGTTTTTGTGAGCCTGCCCCTAACACCACAAGGCAGCAAGCACTCAAGGGGACTTTGGGAATGTCTTCGCAAGGCCCCAGTAACCTCACAAACAACCGAGTTTACCACGGGGTTTGAACGCCATCTCAGGGGCCACGACTGTCAACAGCCTCCCCCACACCTTCCTGCCCCGAAGCACTCCTCCCAAACGGCACGAGGCGACAGGAGCGCTTGCAAAACCCCTCGGCAGAAGATGCTTTGAGAGCATAAGCAACACTTACTGCCTCCAGTAGGCTTCGGCACCTCTCTAGTCATGCCATGCACAAGCTAAAACTTAAATGCAAACGCACTGAGCTACACCTTCACCTGTCACTTGGCTTTGTGGGACATGGCACAGAGAGACTGGAATGCTCTTTGCCTTTTCAGCTTGCAGGGTGGTTGTTTCATCACCCAGGAACAGCAATGTTGTGGGTGAAATACTGAAGCATCTGGGCCCCCACTACCCCAAAGCGATAGTAGGAGGTTATTCTGGCCCAGGACCACAGGACAGAGACCTGTTCCTCAAGTACTAGGCATCCATGAGAAGAGGAGCGAGCGGACCAAGTGTCCAGCAAGCGCTCAGCGCTGTTCCCCGAGGAACCCCTCCGTATTCCTTGCATGCCCTGAGCCTGCTGGGACATTTGGGGCAGGCAAGGAACGCAGGACTACACCCAAAGTTATTACACTCCCACTTTCTCCACCACTTTAAGAAAATAATTCTCATTAATTTATTTGAATGTTGAACCAGGAGCTCTCACGAGAGGGTGGATCATCAAGAGAAGGCGACTGTTTAAGGGACAGCACAGTGTCTACGTATCGGGTACCAGCCCCAGCCAGACGGCTTTCATCCTCTGCAGCCCGGCACCGATTTCCAGACATGCACCGACACTAGAGCGTATCGCATTATCTCTGCTGGCTGCCAAAGCGTGCTGCCTGCGCTCAATCAGATACTGGTCCTGTGAACTGCCAAGTGGAGTCCATAATCCTATAAATGGAGGAGTACTGAATATGGACTGGACGTTGGCCATCAGGGAGGCCATGGCGGGGTTTTGCTTCAGGTTTGTTTTTAGAAAGTACTTACTGTACCTAATTCAAGACTGTGGGATCAAGTTTGCAAGAATGAAGATTTCCTATTTTTGTGTCAGTTCAATGCAGGGCACCCACATGTAAGTTTCTCACTGGTAAAATACTAGGAGTTTCTCAGTAAAACCATAAAATAATGCCTTACTATTTGTGGCATGGCATTCATAAACAAAAAGTTATATTGCAAAATTACCTGCTTTTTACACAAGTAGAGGGAACAGGCTCACCTAGGGCAAACCACACCATTAATGTCGGTGTGATGGGAGGAGGCTCCTGCTGCCCAGCTAAGAGCTCATGCCTCTCCCCACGAAGTCGAGAATACTTCGACACGAACTGAAACTGGATTTGGCCAGGAGTGATGATAAATCTAAAAAGTCCCAGTAGAAGTTCTGGTCAAAGGCAGGATTTTCAGGAAATGAGATATTTATTGGAAGAGGAAAAAAATGCTTTCTGGCTAAGATCAAATTTACTTAGTTTCTTCCTGTGCTGTGTTTTGAGGGAGAGAGGCAGAGAAGAGTGGACGGGAACAAGAGCTCTTCCCCACCTGGGTTAAAACCAAGCTAAAATTTCCTGAGAAGTCCAAGGATAGGAGGAAAACATCCACTGCTGGTAAATAACTCTGGAAAGTAACCTGTAGAAGTCAACTTACCAGAACCAAGCTGGTCATTCTATAGCGGTAAGTTTATGAGCAAGCAAAACATTCAGCTCATGTCAAATACCAGGGGTCACCAAAGCACTTTCCTTGGTGCCCAAGGACAGCCCACTGCAGCTATGAACAGCCAATCCTCCCGAGTCCCGTCATTTAAATGAGAAAAAAAATTATGGTTGTTTATGTAGGCTTCGCGCCAAGCCCATTTCTCTGATAAGCTTCTCTGGTGCATTTGTGTCTCACATCCGATTTAGAGTCCTCTGAATACTGGAGACAGCATTCCTTGGATACTTAAAATAAATTAAAAACACAACGTTGGGCTTGGACAGAGGAATGGGAACGTTATTCACGTGGCCCAGGCACTAAGGGCTCTGGGGAGTGGTGCTGGGAAAGTAGTCTTTTTTAAATCTTACATTAGTCCATGTTTTTAATGATATATAATCCTCAAAATGGTCCTCCATAAACTGTAAATATGCATTATTTGAGCAAGTAATAATTTTCAGTAGCACACTGCAACAGCTGTATAGCTTGGCTGCCAGACACTGCGTTTCCATGACTGAATGCATCTATTTGTGATATAACATTAATTATTTAATAATTTACAAACCTTCTCACTTCTCCAGTACTTTGACCTCAGGATCTCCAAATAATTTCAAAGTATTAATGAAATCAGCACAGTATCACTCGTGTGAGGTAGGTGAGAAGAATTATCTCCACATGGGCAAAGCCAGACAGGCTAAGTGATCTGCCCAAGATCACAAGGAAGCCTGGGGCAAGTGGAGTAAAACCCTGTCCTCTGACTCACAGGGCCGATTAACCCCTGTGTGACCACCAACTATCAATCCTCTCAGCTAAGAAGTTTTTGTCTGTCGTTTGCCAATATCCTCTGCCAGAAGAAAGCCTGAAAGCCAGAATGCTGAAAGTTTGTTGCCACTCTTTCTTTTATAAATGTGAAGACAAACTTTACCAAAAAAAGATCTTTTATTTTGCTTTGTACATGGCAAGATTCTTATGGGAAACAGCTTTTCTAGACCTGCAAGAAGTAAAAGCATCCTTAAGGTGAGGAGTGGCAGTGGAAACCTTTGACCTGTAAAATTAATTTGTAACATAAAACCCAGGCTGCTTTCTGGTGTGGAACATCAATGAGTTTTGAGGCCATACAGACATCTCTCCCTTGAAATAAGCAGTCAACAAGAATTATTATTAAGGATGAGTTAGTAACCTAGCCTGGATAGGAGGCATGGATGAGGTGCAAAGCAAGAGAGTCTTTTTGTTAGACAGCACATGAGGATGAAGATAACAGAAGCGGCAAAAACAGATTTCCACTCACACTGTCCTTCGCTTAAGATCTCCTGTCCTCGTTAGGCAGGACTTGCAGGGCAGGAGCGAGAGGTGGGTGCGTGGCCTGGCACGAGGGGAGAGGAGAGGTCCTGCCACTGCGCAGTGTCACCAGGGGAAAGGGCAGCAAGAAGTCAAAGACTGGAGACAGCAGGAAAACAGGTAACAAGAATAAGAACAGAAAACTATTCAGTTGTAGAAGTACACGGGAAGTTTGGAAAAGGAGCTTTGCTGGTGAGGAAGGACAGGCTGAAGTTTCCACAGCTGCAAAGTGGTATAATCTTGCCTCCTTGGTAAGGGGATGATGAGCTGCTGGCAGTCTGGAGTCTGTAGACCCTGGGAACTCGGGGATCCAAGAAAAGCCTAAGATGCGTAACAAGTCAAAACGGGAAATGACCAGGGTACAGTTAAGATTTCAAACAGTGCCAAGGGCAAGGGGGCAAGCTCACTATTTTCTGGAGAAAAAGGTACTGACATGCAGTTAAGATCTGTACTAAAGAAATCCATTGTGCTCGTTTGAAATGAAGAACAAAAGATGCCCACACAGAAACAACAATAAAGTCTGAATTCTTCAGTAGTAGAACAGGCACATGCCAGAGCAAGCGTAGGCAGAAAGAAGGAAAAAGAAAAAGTCAAGGGAGATGGAAAGCTAGCCTTCCCTTCTTCACAGAAGATGCATCAGAGACAAAAACTGAAGTTCAATCCTTCCAACACACCAGGAAAACAATCAGGTAATGGTGGCCCACGCTTTGGGTCAGTCCAGAGCAGTAATGGTGAGATCCACACATCCAAAGGGTAGGACAAAGGAAAGATGGAGATTCAGTCAAATGATAGGAGAGTATCCAGGTAACACATGTTTAGAGGGGATGCTGAACACATGAGCATGGACATGTTTGTGTACATGGACAGGTTTGTGTGTGAGGACCAAATTTACTGAGACAGGCACCGGAAAAGAAATGATCGGTTGGTTGTGGGAGGAAGGACTGATTTACCGAGTGCTGAAGTGATGAAAGACAAAACTGATTAACTGGCATGTGGGGAGATAGAGTTGATTTATTGTTGAAGAAGTGATGATGATCTATATTAAATTAGAAGTTATTTCAGAGAGCTATGGCATTCTGGGGTCTAGTTTTCAGATGAGTAAAGGATCAAGGACATCACACTAAAGCATTGACTAGGCACTTTGCAACACATAGCAGAAACACAGATCATTAAAATTACAGGAAGCCAACTGTTTGTATCTCCTTTTATTCATTTTCTTCTTCACTTTTTTCCTTCCACCTGTTTTTCCCTTTGTTTTTAGGTAATACTTAAAAATTACAGAACCTGGAAATAGGAAACAGAAACATCTGTTGATAATGTCAGTGACTTGCCTGCACTCTGTTCAGGATTATCTGGATTTCTTCCCCTTTGAGAGATGAACTCAACAGCAGCCCAAGGGAATGGTTTTTTTTTTGGAGAAACTGAGATGTGTTCCAAGAAAACATTTTAAATGGGCAGAGGGGAAGACAAGAAAGAGGGAAAAAAAAAGTATATGGGAAAGACGAAAAAAAACGCACAAGAGATGTGGGTTTCAGACTAAGACAATCAAGACCTGCAGATAGTAGATGCTGATAAGGAAACAAGGAAATTTTAGCAAATCTTGTTACAGTAAACAATAGGTGGCATTCCAAACACACAAAACTCTGCAAGGAAGTGATTAGGTTCTCTGTGGTTTTTACAAAGAAATAAAAAACAGAGGCAGAAACCTTGTTAATTGGAGTATATTTTTTGTACTTTATGTGTTTTCCAACCCCTGAAAGGATCACAGGTGCTGTCAGTGATTGGTTCCACATTATGAATACAAAAATATTGTGGGAGGAATACATCTATGGTCAGTCAATCAACACAGAGAAAAGTTTCCATCATTAGTTGCCAGGCAACCCCACCAATTAAAATAACCATCAAAAGCCATGCATTTCATGCTGGAATAATTAATAGCAGAACACAATTACTACCTTTCAAGGAAACAAGGAGACAGAGACAAACCATCAGCCAACTATTCATTGCATGCCCTCTGATAATCAGAAATAGGGAATGGAAATGTTTTCCGTTTCTCTGTTGGCTAGCTACCTATCAATACCACCTTTCCCTGGTGGGTCTGCCTCCAGATCTACCAACGTTAGCTGCTAAAGCAGCCCTCAGAGAAGAGTGATACTGTATATTGAGATCCCCCCCAACAAAAAAAGCATGCATCTTCAAGCATCTGAGATGTCCCCATGGAAGTAAGGCCCAGGACTGGGCCAATCGGATTAGCCACCCTTGAAAAACAGGTTCTCTCCTAGAGTTGAACTAGCTTAATTTAAAGTAGTCACAGAATTGAAAACCTTTCATGACATAACATCTAGTAGTTTCGTCTGTAGAAGGGACACACTCAATGGCCTGGTCTATTTATCTGAAGTCAAGCACACAGATCAGTGCCCTGCTGGACCAGAGCTAGCTGGGACAAGAGAGAGCAATGCAGAGAAACTACTAAATACCTCCTAAAATATAAAAACCAGCTAAATACATTCTAAATAAAGTAGAGTTTCCTGTGTCAGTCCCATCTCAAACACTTCTGATTACCCTTTTCCCATCCTACCCTTTTTTGTTTTTCTAAAGCCTGGAATATTATCAGACTAACCACGGATCAAGATAAAGGAAACATTTTTCTACCAATCGGTACCCGAAGGTACTGGGGCTCTTACATAGGCTGGTATCCAAGTTTGACTTTTAATTACCAGAAGACAAGATTACATTCCTTTGCTGAGACTCATTCACGGTTCAGAGTCTTGCGCAAGGTGAACCCGAACCGTCTGAAGCCAGCTGTCATCTCTACCATCCGACTGCCTCTTTTTAAAGCGAGCACCTCCCTTTCCATGAGTTTTGCATTAATGGGTTCGTCTGGGACTGCAGTTGCAGACATACCTGAAATAGCTTTTAACTATCTGTCTTGATAGGTGTTAAAACAGAAAGCGCGGGGCTAAGCACAGGCTGTAACTTATCCCAAAGACGCAGAATGACTCCGGCAAAATTCTGCACTCCCGCAGCAATGCTGCAAGTTATCTCAATTACGCATCTATGCAAACTGCAGTCTTAGCAGCACTTATAGCAAATCCTTTGGTCCTTTTTCCTAACCAAACTCGCACCTCTCCAAAGCGCTTGGCTTTTCCTGTGAATCACACCTCAAAGCAACTGCCCCACACGCAGTGCGTCAGGACCTACTGCCAGCTCCAGTTATGGCCTGGAAACCACCAAACGCTCAGGTGGCCGTGAATTCAATCCGAACACGGGGTCTGAGTCGGGGATGAGTAACAACTGCAGTTATGCAAGTTGAGGGCATCCAGCTCTCACGCTCCAGGCCACGGGGGTCGGGGAGGAATGTTCCCACATGCATAGCACTGAATCACCCGCTGGCTTGTCTTCCCCTGAGCACCAGGTATTAGCCAATGGCTCTGGCAGGATTACAGACCAAAAATCCCAAAATTCCAGTCTGCTCCGGTCCGACAGTATGTGGTTAGAAAACGGCAGGGAAAAGTGTGCAAGGACATTAGCTACCCAGCAGACTTTCACTGCACAGCAATCTACCCCTTGCAGCAATACTCATTAGCTCCTCTCCCTTAAGTGCTCTTGCTGTGTTTCCTTGGTGCTCAGAATAGTTGCATAAAGTGGTGGTGGTCAGATGAACAGATACTGAACCTGCAACTGAATCACCTAAAAGTCAGCCACGAGGCACTCAGGAGTTAAAAGCCACTGACACACACACACATATTTGTACCACCGTGATCACCAACTCTAACATTGGTGGACACACAGTGTAGAGCTCATAGATTTGACATTGAATTTTGTTTTATTCTATGTGAAAAATCACATTCACAGAGAATTTAATTTAAGGCTGCAAAGCAAGTACTGGCAGTGTTCAATTTGGATGCAGTGACTCATGCCAAACTTATAAATATGCTGTGGGGACAGAACAAATATGAATTGAAAATGAACCTTCCACTGGGAATTTGGGTATTTTAAAAACTCACCAACTGCTGATAAGTATACACTGAAGGGACACAGCTCCCTTAAGATGTTCTGTGCCTTACTACCACCAAGAGCAAACAAAGGTTCAACCCGGGGCAGCAAATACGCAAAAGACCATTTCCAGTGTCACAAGGAACTTCTCCCTACAAGCTGGAACATGAGCAACCTCCTATTAATAGACATCTACATACAGTAGCACCGAGTGGCCTCAGTCAGAAGGGAGCCGTTGCCTCCGAGACTTAATACGAGTGAAAAGGCAGGTTGCATCCATAACCATGAACCAATTCCCCTTTCACATCGGTTGGAGGGCACGGGTTAATTCAGAACTGCTCTTTATACCTTCAGGGTAACAATACTTGCTGCTACCGTAGTCCCACTCGGGCCTTTTAAAATGGCAGTGCTGTCAGCCCTCATTGTGATCCTTCTCTCAGAGGCAACGAGCTTGTGAAGTCTGGATAAAGGCTGGTGCTGAGGCAGCGGCAGCAGTGCCAGTAATCAATGAACTGCGATACCTTTACGAGCTGTCCCTTAAAAATCAAACTGCTGTACGAAACCCCCATGAGTGCTCCAGTCTGATCAATAGCTACCAGGTAAGAAATGAGCTGCATACCTTTGGGATTATACAGTTTGCTTTAGGCTTCTGATTGATCTTGCGGCGATTTCCTGTGCCTTAAACCAGTGGCAAAAGTGCAAATTAAAGACAAATGGCATGCTCAAACATTTGCCTTCATGTGAGAGCAGAACGTGTCTCTGGTTTTTATGGTGAAATACATCTCAGCTTTGAGAGTACAGAGACTTCAGACCCCTAGCTCTGCAAAGCTGATTCCCTGCCCACCTCCTACACCCTCAGAGTAACAAATAACAAACCAATATTCCTCACTGTAAAGATTTATCTTACTGCAGTTTCTACAATCATTGCCACTGGATTAAAATTTTCAGCCTGAAACGATGCTGTGGATGGCATTATGATCTGCAAAGTGGAGGCACCTGATAAGTTATCTTCTCTAATGAGTATCAAATAGAGCCCATTAATTCCTGCAACTAATCACCTGCACTTAAGAGCACACAAGCTATCTGGCATTATTGCAATTATTCTTCAAGAAATCCTGTCATGTTCTGAAATACTACCAAACGGAGTTAGACGACGAGCTTTTCAGCAGACGTTTTTCAGCTCTTGTCTTCCGTAAGCAAAATCCGCAACTGAACTCCTGCCAAAACTGAAATTTTACACTTAACAGAAGGGACAGTGTATGTTGTTGCCTGAATTCATCTCTGCTGTTTAAGATTCAGCAAAGCATGCTCACATATGAGTAATATAACATATTTAAGCACATGTCTAACTGTTTTGCTGAATCAAGGCCTAAAAGAGGTTCCACTGGTGTTAGGGCTGAGAGAGGATTTGAATCTACATTTAAAAACTATCCTAACAAGCTTCAGTTGTTTTCTCTAAGAGATTGTGGATAAAGATCTACATTGAACTATTTGATCCCAAGGAAACCAGATCGCTTTAGCTTTTACGTTACCTGAAGAGAATTACCTGACCTCTGAAAAAAAACTATCTGAAGAGCATGGCTTTTTGCAGAAGGCAATAGGGGTTTACACAGAGACATAACAAAAATTAACTGACAGAGCAAAGTTCTGAGATGCTGAACTTGCCCAGTTATGGGAGCAAGGCTCAACTATCCAAAGCCCACCGAACACAATAAAGAGGCAGAAATGCAGCATTTCTATTTTAAAACATAAAATGTGCCTGCTAGGTAGGTCATTTACTTTTCCTTTCCGTTCTTCTTCTGACCTCAGCTCACTGGCAAGATTTTCTTTTTTTGAGGAGATCCTGTACAGCTCTGAATCAATATATTACTGAGTTTTATCCCAAAGTTGCCAGAACCTAGGAAGACAAGGAAGAGATTTACCACCTGAGCATTTTACCAAAACGTCTAAAGGGGACAGAAGTCTCCTGTTTATTTACTGTATCTCTGAAATATTTCTTCGTCTTTCTGCATTCATGTTCTCAAGAGCTAACCACCATCACTGCAGAAGAGCCCTGAGAATCCAACCTTGCATCCTCACACTTCTACACTAGCAAGGCTGGAGTCCTCACAGAGGTGCCTGCATCTGTGACCGTATTTGAGGTTTTCCTCTTAATTACAAACAACACAAACCTTCCAGCAATGGTGTGATATATGATGATGTGAGTCGAAAAGGACAGCACTGGGGCAAGCGCTGTATGCTCCCTGGAAGGTGCAGGATGGCCCATTCTGCCACGTGCTGCTCTTTTCAACCAGGGCACCCTGACAGATGGCACTTGGCACTGAAACCAAAGATAAACTCAACGAAGTGCCTAAGAAAGGACTCTGACTCGGGCAGAATTTCCTACTGAGGGTCTCTTCCCACTTCTTTGCATAACTGCACTTGTCTTTGCTGAGCTGAAAATACTCACTGCCGAGTGCTGAAACAAGGCCCTTGGAGGCTCCATCACTCATTATCACATTTCAGCCTGAGTGGTCTCCAAACCACAACTTTTCCCAAGGGTTTGAAATATATATTTTTTTTTAAATTTTTTAATTGCAGTTGGTTAAATATTGGGCCCTTATCTAAATCGGATGTCTTCAGGTACAGAATTTTTCTTCTTCGGTTACTGCCTTCTATTTCTAGATACATTATATTGAAAGTAAGACTGATAACTGCTGGAGGAGAGTTTGGATCATTCTTGTTATTTGGGGGGAAAAAAAAGAGAAAAAAAAGAAAGGCAAGCTTGCGTTCTTACTCGATATCTCAGATTTCTAAGTATACACAGGAACTAGTGCATAGGAACCGTTTTAGGCAGAGAGTACTACCGTACTTCTCCGCTCTCCTGTCAAAGGCTCAGAAGGAGCAGTGCTCCATGTGCTGTGACCTCTTGCCTAACAAAGGTCATTAATGATCACCCAGTTACCTATGTACTGAACCTAAAAGCTTGGCTCAACTTAAAACACTTTCCAAAGGGACATTTGGTCTTAATTTGAAAACAAAGAAGAACAGCGAATCTGCCACTTCTCTTGCTATTTTGTTCCAGCAGTTAATCCTCCTATTGTATAAAAACTGTCTTTGATTTCCTATTTGAATTGTGTAATTTCAGCCTCCAGAAAAGATGCCTCTTGTGTTTGTCTCTAGTATGTATAAGACCACTTTCTAATGCTGTTTTCTGGTAAAAGTATTTATGAGCTCCAGCCACATGTCCCTCCCATCATTTCTGATGCCCAAAATACACTGGGCTCTCACGATTAGCTTTCCTTCAGCCTTTAATCATCTATGTAACTCCTTTTGGACCCTCTCCAGTTTCTCCTCATCTCTTTAAAGGTGGGCACCAAAACTAGAGCGCAGAATTCTCAGCTGGGTCCCACCAATGTCACACTGAAGGTAAAATGAACTCCCTGTTCATAAACTGCAGTACTGTAAAAAGTTTGTGTTTGGTTGCTTGCACATGAGCTCCTGTAAAGCCTTTTCAGCAGCACACTCCAGGATGCAATTCTCATAGATGGGACCTGCATGCCTCATTCCCAAGGTCTGGATCTACTGGCACTGTCCTGAATCACTCTGGTTTCCCAAGGACTGCACAGCCCCAAATAAAGTGGGAAACCAAAGAGTTAATGCAACAGCCCTCTTCCAGCTATGCTCATTTTGATACTATTTCAGAGCTGAGTTGAGAGGAAGAGCTCTGCTTTTGATTCACAGTTGCATGTAGCTGAACCTAAGCTTCGATCAAGTTTTTTTACCTGCACTCAGGCACTACTACCACATTAGCAGCGCATCCACCTTTTCAGTGCTTAACATAAGAAAGTCGGTCCCCACACACTCCCCTTTCGATGGGATTGTATCAGACGTTGCAGACAGAAGGAAATCCAAGCCCTTCTTGCTTGCGAAACATCCTGGTGGATGATAGCTGGGCCCTCCAGCCCATGAGCAGTACAGTGAGAAGCTCAGAAGACGACCTGGAGCACCGTCTCCTCGTGCGTGTGCGTGACTCACGGAAAGCTGTGTGAATCACGAAATTCCACCGGCACTGTGGGGTGGGGCAAAACTACGCTCCGAACGGACATGTCTCAAGTTGCCCTATGGTAGATGTACACTGGCCACACACACCTCACCAGGACAGTCAGAAAAGCTTGTTGTGCTTTTGAATAATTAAGTTGGGTTTGTATTTTACTGTTAAAATACATTCCTCGGCCCTTATACATTCTTACGAGGAACAAAGTGACCTGTGTACAGACCCCTGTGGTAGCAAACACACATCCTGACTACTTAAAAAAACCACGCCTACCCCAGAGAGGAAGCTGGAATTCACCCATGCAATTAGGTTAGGTTAATGTTGGCAATGAGTGGATAGATATTATCCGATATCATATTTTGTAATCCTCTGCTAAGCAGGATGCTGTTCACTTTGGGAGCCAACAAAATAGCTACTCATTCACTGTCAGACTTGAGCAAAGTCGAGAGTGATCCCTGAAGGTTTGAGATGAGTTTATTCTAGAACTTGGTAATGGTCCAGAGTCATTTATAAAGGTCACTAAATTCTACATTCAGGTTGTAGGTTTCTTTAAACCAATATTTATCTGTACAAATCTCAGGAGAAAAGACAATGCTTCTCCTTTCACAAGTGAACTTTACAATGGTCTTTTCATTATCAACTTACTTGGTTCTATGCCAATAATCTTTTACTCTTTTTCTAAGCCTCAATTAGTCCTTTTTATAAACAATTTACACTTGGCATATTCTGCTTAGAGAAATCTTTCACTGTGTAGATGTATCGCAACAAGATCTTCAACATCCAAGCAAATATTTTCATATATTAGGAACCTAAATAGATGTGTGGGTATATCAAGAAAAATTATCTGACTCCTGAAAATTGAGCTCTCATACTTCCCTTGAACTCGGTGGGAATTTGTGAGCTCTCAGCAGTTACAGACAAGACACTGAGGAAGTTTCCAACTTAAGTTCACAATGCTTGACTTAAGGCAAACACTTCTGAAAATGCTGCCCTGAATTTTCCAAGTCCTGTTTTCCCTGGCAAAGCCATGACTTCCCCAAATCACATACAGAATGCATCACTTTCAGTTGCGTTCAGATTAAAAGAGAAGCCTAAAAAGGTCCTGAGAACGGCAAGGAGGAGAGAGTGATTTACCTGCAAGTTTTCCTCTACAAAAATAAAACATTGTAATAGCTTACGGTGTTTCAACATGCAGTTTCTATTTGTTCTTATCACATTCAAACATAAAAGAACAATTTTTGAGCATTATGTATATACAGAAATGACAAATATACATGCTTGACTAGAGTTGCATTTGGAAATAGAAAGTGAGGGGAAAATACGCTTTTGGCTGCACAAATTTTATCGTTTTTCTGTAAAAATGATAAATGCACATTACAGTTCCATAAACACAAGTGATTTAAAGTATGTAGTGCTTATAACGGCCAGGTTGAAGCCATTTTGTAAATGCAGCCCTTAAAAGAACCAAATACTACTTTTCTGGGCTGTTGCTTAAGAAAACACCATTGAACACTTACAGATGGCAAATAAAAAACAACTTTTGAAGCTGGAGTCTTGCACGGGAATTTTGCCTCAGGAAGCAGGTAAGGTGAGGTCTCACTTTGTACACTGGTTGCTACAGGAGTATGTATTACAGAAGGAAGCCACTTAATAAGGCTATGGTAGAACCGACTTACCACAAGAGCAGCACGTGAAGCAGTTGGTATGATAGAGGTTACCCATCGCTTGGCAAGCCTGGCTCGCTCCATACACACCTTTTCCACATTTTATACAAATACCTACAAAGCAGAAAGAGAATGAAAGTTAGAATCCTCCGCAGCTCTTAAAACCAGCTCCAGGCCATTGATTCATAACCCTCACGATACCATCAGGCCCTAAATCAATGAGCTCCTCACCCTGAGTAGATTCAAGTACTCAAGCAGCAGCAGGTGGCTTGAGTGAAACAAATGCACGCGAACTAACCCAAAATAAAAGAGGGGGGAAGCCTCTGCCGGTGTTTCAATGCATGGAGATTGAGGCTGACTACAGACAGAAATCCAAAGGAGGCATGTGCAACGAGAGGACAGAAAACCTGCACTCCCTGGAAATAACTCTGTTTGCCCAAGAAATAATTTAGTGAGACCTTCACAACTAGGTGCTCCACACATTACATTCAATAATCATTAATAAAACAGCAATTCAGTCCAAAACCCAAGAGAATTCTCTTTGCCCCCATCCAGCAATGCAACATCAACGGCGCTGGTCCATGGTGGAAGCCATGCCGTTCTGGGAAAACGAGTCTGCCAGTCACATTTAATAATTGTTTAACTTTCCATGAGTAGTAGTATGTAACCTTGTAAACATAACCTGGCACCTTACAAAACAGAAGAGCAAGGCCCCTACCTTCGTTATCGTCTAAGGGCAACAATTCTGGCTGGCAGTTTTGCTTCAGTGGGGTCAGAAATTCACCTTCGCTGCCCAAGCCTGCTCTTGGTGATGCCAGGGATGACCCCACGAAGTCCACACAAGACCAAAGTATGAAGAGCCAATGTAGCACTGGCAAAGTCAGCGGTTAGCTCCATACACAGCAGACTCACAGGGAAGGTCATGATTTCAATAAGCTCTACAAAGAGCTTCGGGGTGGTTTTTTGTTTGTTTGTTTTCAAAAAGCTTTAAGAGTCTTTTGCCTATGTATTTATTTCTATCTATGCATAACCTCTCTATATTCAAGCCAGGGCAGGGAGATAATTCAAGAATCACTTTGTTTCTGTATCCCCACGAAGAAGAAATGAAATGCTGGGGAATCCATGTCCTTCTGTCACACACTCAGGACCATTGATTTTAAGTTTTTCTGAGATGTCCCTTGGTCTCTATTTGGTTGTAGCAGGACATCTCAAGACAAGGCCGTGATTTTTAAAACACTACAGTAGAAAATAAAAATTGAGATTTTTGCCTCATACAACTCTATAATGAAGCTGTTGTGCTCCGTGTGTTGTTTGAGGCCCTATTTCTACAAATGCATGCACGAGCTTAGCATTAATCATTAACATCAACAAAACTGCTAATATACTTAAGAGTCTAGGAACTCGAGAACTACAAAATTGGGCTTTAATCATCCAGAATTCTCCCCTGCTGTGCTGTGAACATTTTATACACACAAACACACAGAAAATACAAATGCAAGCTGCTCGGGGGGGGAAATTAGCATATTATGAACTGGTAGAAACTTTAATAGCAGAAAGAACAAAGTCAAGCTAACAAAGCGCTTGGTGTCTCAGTTCAGTTTCCATGGGTTTTGCTTTTATTCACTCCCAGTGTATGAATTGGCCTAAGCTGCCACGCCACAGAGAGAGAAACACCGTCCGTCCCTGGCAGGTAGCTGTACGGAGACGAGTAAACCCGGCAGAGAGCAGTACCCAGTAATACAGCTGAGACTTCACCCGGGCTCTCAACGAGGAAACAGTTGTAGACCACACGATGCCCATGAGTATCTCTGCCCGCCCCAAGCTATTCAAGACACATTTTAAACCCCATTTCTGAAACCAAACTGTTTCAGTTCAGTGCAGCATTAACACAGCCACCTGTATGGGCTGTGTAGTGTGATTGGTTTAAATGGGATTCTGTCAAGTTAAAAAAAAAAAAAATTATATTTGAAGGAAAAAAAATCTTCCTATGCTACTAATATGCAAATACTGAAATGCAAAGACCTTTCATAAACCATGGGTTTCTTGGTGTTTACACCTTTAAGTCCCTCATTTCAAATCATGAAGAGAGATTAGCCTTTCATTCAACTAGCTCAACATCCTGGCACAATGTTGCCATTTTGAACATTTGCCAAATGAAACAGTAATTTCAAAAAACAATAAATCTATTAATAATAGATTTTTTTTTTTTAAATCCTAAACATGATTTCAGTGTTCCAGTGAAGGAGGAACTGTAACTTTAGTGTTATCAGATACCAATGTTCCAAGCTAAACTTGTGACACAAACTAGCTGCCAGCTAGGTCCATCAGTTCATTGCGAACAAAGTATTAAGAAAATGCTGGTCCTTCAGCTAGCTCAGCCCTGGGATAGGAAATGGGAATTTCAGAATTTTTGCTGCTTTACGTCCATTTATTTATTTGTAACCAAAGGTTATGAAAAAGGTCTGCTATTTGCCATAAGCTAATGGTTAACTGCTGATGAAAGATGGTTATTGATTACTGTGGACACCGTGATCAGAAAAGGCATCCCATCAGCCAGCAGCTGCAGGAATTGCTCCCAGCAGCAGCACAGCATCCTCTGTCTCATCACATACCACGAGCTCTGCAACAGCGCTGGTCCCTGCTGGCCCTGGGGCAGGAGGGGTTGCACACGCAGCAGAGAACATGGGGCTCACACCAGAAATGAGCAATCTGTTACTTCAGCGTCAGGTCTTGGGATGATGTTTCGGTTCGCTCTTGGCAGTGGAGCCAGACGAAAGCCCTTTCAGAGCTCCCCAGCTATCTGCACCCTTCTTGCCCATCTTTTCATGCCAACCATGTACCTGGGACTGGAAGCTATCATAGTCTGTCTGACTGTGAGGTTACACCAAGAGATCTACCTCTTCCCATTTACACTTAATATTACTCAAAGAGGAGCAGAAATCCACAGTCTGTAATTCTCTGGCATTTCTGTCTATGAGCTGTCATGCACAAACCTACTACAGGCATGAACTGCTTTGATAAATGAAGTTATTGCCTCATTTCTTTGCCATTGCTCCACTGAACCATCAGAAGCAAAAGAAGGATTTATTGTGGATGTTAAACTTACATTGGCCTCTCCAGCAACCGATTCGCTGTGAGCAGCTGTCAGTTTGTTAACTCGTTTTCTCTAAGAGACCAGTCATTAACTCAGGAATGAATGACCACAGCGATGATTAGCATACTAAAAAAGCGCATGTATAATTCCAAAAGTGTATTTTGGAAAATATATATGCAGCTGTGGTGTGAATATAGCGTGAGCTCATAACTGCCTAGGAAAAGCACTGATTACATGGCTGTTCAGGTCTGGTTTTCCACCAGTCACAGCCCAGACTGCACACTGCAAGCTTGTGAAAGCCTTGACATAACAGCTACATCACTTTTTTTTTCCCCCGAATTTAATTCTAAAGCTTGTTAAACTGCCTATGAAGAATGTTCTGTTACAGAGCAAGCATGTCTCATTTCTGACACTTCACTTGACACGACTTCAGATCAACTGCTTCAGCCTTTATACGATTCCTTGCCCCTCCCGACACCTCTACTCTAAGCAGCCGACTATGCCTCCAGATCTTTAACACCTCAACTGTTGCATTTCCACCCAGGTCATCAGCTCTCCTACAGATCTGGTGTCTCTCTTTAGCTAGAGTAAGATGTTGCATATATCCAAAGTTAGTATAAAGGTTGGCTGAGCGGGAGCATGGCATCACAGCGTTCCTCCGCTGCGGTGAAGAGATGTTTGCATCCTCACATAGTGTTTAACCAAACAGGAGAGTAGAGACTGAACAAACACGCTCTGTGGACCACGGCAAAAGACCACCAACAAAAATGACACTAGAAGGAGAAGGAGCTCCCAGCTGGAGTTAGCTACAGAACATTGCCAGTGCTCCCCACACCTTTAACTAGTCCACTTCACTGGGCTTGACAGTGTCAGTCAGAAGAACATCTCTGGACGCAACCAGGCAAGTCTCCAGCACTGTACAGCAACGCAGCTGCAGCTACCCACGATGCTCTCTAGTATCGCTAGTATCAGCACCAGGAGAAAGTAAGACAGGTATTTTCTGATGTAGTCAATTGTTTTGCTCCAGACTCAAGAGACCAAAAGCAATGCATTATAACAAGCAAAGGTTATCAGCAACAACCCAGACAAGATATTAAAGCTATACGATTTTTGTTCAGCCTGCTATAACGCACTTGCAAGAGTTCTCCTACACATTAGGAGAAGTTCAGTTTGGGACCTGCAGATCAAATCCTTGGATGCTCTTTTGACTGTGCCAGTACAGGTTGGTACTTCATACAGACTTTACCAGGTACCCAGAATTGGGAAGAAGGCAGTAGGCAAAGGTTAAATGGAGTACATATAATGGCAGATATATCACCACCTTTTGGCCAGACTTTGTCCTCAGACACGTGTGGAACTCAGCCTGTGCCTAATGACACCCTCATTTAACCCGAAGTCAAGGGTTTAGCACAAACACAAGAAAAATGGTACCATATGGCCTCTCAACCAGTACGCAGCTGCTGTGCGAGTCAGAGGGGGAATCTGGCTATCGCACTCCTTGACAGCACGCCACAGCTCAGGGATGAGCTGCAGCTTTACTGTCTTACAGCCACACCGTATCTCCAGGATAACTGCTACATGCTGCCTACAGTAGGAAACAACCAAGCCCTGTCGTCAAGAGTTATGGTAAAGCTAAAATTAACAACTAACACATGGCACAGATGACTCCCTCCCTGCCTCTGCAGTTCTGTTCATGCTGCAGTGCTGGGAAAAGGGCGGGTGAACGTCACGCTGGGCTACTGCTAAATCTCCTTTTCTTCCCTCGGACAGGAAAAGATCATCTCCATGTAAGTCCCCAACAAGCTCTTCCACACCTGTGGCCTAGCCAAGGTGCAGGGGCAGGAAAATGAAAACCTACAGCAATGAAGCAGGAAGAACAAAGGAGGAGGGAAGCCTTACCTCAGCTCAAGAAATCGAACTGCAGCAATAGGGGGCAGCTGCGAGAGCGGGGGGACTGTGGAGGGGCTGCGCCAGATGCCTGCAGGTGCCACTGGCCACGGGAGGTGTTCCCACATGGGCTGCGGTGCCTGCAGCCAGTGATCTCATGCCCGGGCAGGTTTTACACAGGGCGTTGCTACTACCTTTAAAAAATATTCTGCTAAGAAGCTGGGTAAATAGTGAAACATCAGAGCTGCCCCGAGCCAGGGCAGCCGTGCCACTGCTGCAGCAGTACCTGCCCGAGCTGACGGCAGCTACTGTGCAGACGTCCTGGACTGCAGCAGCTCGGATACCGAGAGGTGACTTCAGGCGAGAAAAATGCTCCCTTCCTTCCAACAGCCACGGGAGGAGTGATCTGCCGACGCACACGTCATCTCCCAGTCAGAGGCAGACAGAAGAAACAAGGCACCTACACAGGGCGCAGGGGCAGAGCCTCTTCCCAGCAGCCGAGCAGGAGAGAGGGAGGAAGGCTGGAAAACCCTCCCGGCGCTCGCCACCACGGGTAGCTCTTGCTGGAGGGCTTTAATTTGCCACCTGGCAGATACCTGGCAAATGTACCAAGGCTTGAATACCCAACATAAAGTAAAATCTGGTATGTACAAGTTATAAATAAATAAATATATCCTGGACATGCTCAGCAGCAACATAACAATTGCATGAAGACCTGGTCTAAGTTGTCTTGTGATAGGAACGATGGAGGGATTGTCTGGGTAAGCTGCCAGCACTGCCCTCTCCCTCAGGGGAAGATCAGAAAACACCACAACTTGAATTAAGGTTGAAAATGACAGACTAAGAAAAGTGGGAAATGCTCAGGTAAATATTTTAAGCTCCCCTCCCAAGCCACAGCCCATCCACACCCGGCACCGCAACACTCCACGGCCACGAGGGACCTGACCCCATCCAGTAACACAACTCTGGCTTCCAAGTACCCATGCAACAACTGTGCTGGAGGATGGAGTAGGTTAAACTGGAGGAAGATGGGCCACAACACCTAACACACCTTAATCACAGCTTAAGCAAAGCAAGGCAAGAAGCAGACTGTGGACCAGGAAGCTTTTTGCTGTCATTGTTATACCTTATTGAGATTGCCCCCAACCTTGCTTTCCTCCTCAAGGGAAGAAGTTGAAAACCCCACCAATAAACTACTTAGGTCCTTGAGATATATATCTGCTGACTTAAAAAGATCTCCATCACTTCAGCGCCTGCCTCCTACAGGAGGCTTTACTCAATTAATATACAGGCTTGGAGCAGGAGGGATGCATGTGTAGAACTTACTCAGAAAAATCAAAGTTTGAGATTAATTTATGTTTGATTACAAATGCAGTGAAGTTCACATTCACTGAAAGTTTTGTAGAAGCAAGCTCAGGTTCTAACTCCAGCTCCTGGAATAACTTTCATTACCTCCCCTCTACCTATTGCTTAACGAGGCTGCAGCTCGCATAGGACAAAGCTACTGGGAGAGGTCATGGCCACGAAGGGAGGCGCTGGGACCAGTTCCAGGAACGACAGTGCTTATCAGGACACAGGAGCTGAGCTTTACCTGCCTGAGGGATCAGTGCTGCCAGCAGGGCTCGGCCTCAGCCTACTCTTACTTGCTTTGGTAAATACATGGGCTGTCTGCTTTGTCAGAAACTTTTCACAGTTTCAAATGTAGGGTGAGGTGACGGGCCAGGGTTTGGGAACACAGAAGGCTGTAGAAACAAGTCTCAAACACCACCCTCCCCAACTTCATATTTTAGCAGATATGAGCCCAGGGCATGCCTGTGCTGGTGAATTAAACCACAGCAGCTCCAGGTCAGCACTGCGGAGTGGAGATGTCATGGGAGCTGGTATCAGCTCTGATTAGCAGCTGCTGGAAACTGGAAGGCTTTTGTTACTGTTAAAGTAGATCCACCCAGTCGCACAGTGAAAGCCTGAAGCTAGCGCAGCAAATGCTTATTGCTTCATACAGTATGTCAAATTACTGCTCTGAACCATGAAATTACTGACACTATCTGCACAGAGTTCATCCTGTCTCAGCCGCAGCCGGCGTGCCTCTGCATAACTTCCCTTTGTGTGGATCTCCGACTCTGCCGCGGAGCCTCCCGATGGCACAAGGCATATCACAGGCCTATTGTTCTGCGCAGTGTTTTAGTTACACTGACACTTGGTTTACAAATATTCATTCATTTCTCTGCTTCTTGATTTAGTGCATGGCAGTTCCAGAATGATTTATACTTCTCACTTGGCATTTATAGAAAGATCTTTTGCTACTGAGGCAACGAACTGGAAGACCGAGTATTTCTTGTGGCTGCTCTATCTTCTGTGCCGCTTTGGGTTGCTTTGTTCGTGATTCAGAGCTCAGCTGACTGCTCAAGCTTCATGCTCAAGTTGACAACCACAGCACAAGGGCACTTGCAAATAACTTTAGCAACTGAATTATTGACCAAAAAAAAGACAGAAGAAAATCCTGCTTCTAAAAGTACCTTGTGATTACTGGGATTAGCAAAGCAAGGAGACATAGCTGGAGGGATGAAGGAGAGCACCACTGGGAATGAATGACTTGGAGGGAAAAGTGTGTTCGTAAAGTCCTTTCCTGCCCTACTGCCCCTCCACTGCCAAACATCTGAATGTCTCGCTGTGTACATGCATCCTTCTACAGCCCAAAGGGACCAGGTCAACAAGACCTTTCAGCTCAAACCATGCTTATTTTGTCTGGAACACAATGAGTGCGATCACACATATAATTCCATCTATTTGAAGAGTGCAAAATTTCTAGCACAGTGGTAGTAGCAATCATGTGAAGACAGGCCAGGGCCAGCAAAACCTTAAGCTTGTACAACCGCTGGCAGAGGAGGACACACCACCACATCCAGAGAGGCCAGGCAAGCCCAACAGACACACACATGGGTGTCACAGACAAGCAGAAGTGAGTGATGCTCCTGCAGGTCCCAGTTTCAGTCCAGAAAGATCTAATACCAACATCCAAAGCTCCCGAGTGCTCCTGGGCAAATTTCTTGCTGGGAAGCTGGCATTCAGCCCAGCTGAATATTCCCACTGATTTAGGAAAAGGGCAGACCTTCACACTGCATACCCCAATATAATGGGCAAAAGAAGAAGTGGCAGTTCACAGATGGTGATAGAGGAGATTTCTTAAAAAAAAAAAAATGTTCAGGTTGCAAATGCACTCACACAAACATTTGGTTTTTAATTAACATGGATACTGCAATTTCTACGGTGTTTTAATTTCTACAAGTTCATTTAGCTAGCTACACCAACTGGAGATCATCTGAGCTCTGGGATGAGATGCTTGTCCACGCCATTACTTTAGATTTATTCTAGCATAATGCAGGTCAGAATACAGACCTGCTAAGTTTTATTTAAGCTGTTTCCAGTGGCAGGTTTACAGACATCAAGACAGTTTTATTACAGTAAATAAACAGTAAACAAAATATTTAAAGCTTGTATTTTCATCACCTTTCCTTTGTGCTTACTGATACCACACTGTATATCTATCTACACATTGCAGATTTTCCTATATCAGTGACAGTGATCACAGTACAGAACCAGCCAGCAACTCTACTGTACCAGCCCCCTCTTCCAGTTTTGACATTCTTAGATGTCTTTAGCAAACCATTTAGTTGCTCTGTCTTGGCTCTTTTCTGTATGAAATGGGAGCCACTGACACCTGTGTGGTCTTCAGAGAAAAGACAGTTAAACCTTCCGAGATGACATGGAAAAGACAGAATCCATTTAAATGCTTCAGCTTAGAAAAATCTGTGCAACCAGGTAACAACAGTGATACTGAAAGCAGCCCAAATACCCTGAACTCCACAGCACGTCAGACCTGAAAACATCAGCTGCACAGACGTCAAGTTGGAGAGACTTTTCATTACATTCTCCTGACATTGCACATATGAGTCATCACTAATATATGGCAGAAAAAGGTCATATATTACAGCTGCCTTCCTTGACATATTTAAAATGGGTTCACGATTAAACAAGGAGACTAGTCTAAAAGTTTCCAGGTGCACTTTTCTATTTTCTTAGATAACGGTCTATTTCCAGAACGAGCATGACAGTCTGGAAAAGGCACGGCATTACGTAACCACCTTTGGTTATAAATTCAGCAGCTCCTTCCACAAGCAGTACCCAACCACTACACGTCCACAGTGTAGTGGCATGGAGGTTCTTTATCATTTCCAGAAGTATAAATAGGTTTGCTTAAACAAAAGCATGTATATAGGTAGGTATTATACCAAGCTATTTAGAAAGACTGAACTATTCGCTTAAGGAAAGCTGGAAATGACTTAAAAACCTCTGTCACCTCAATCCTCTGAACCAGTTTTTTTTCAGTCACTGCAAGTCCAGCGACTTAAGGATGCTTTGAGAACATGGGGAGGAGGGATATACCTTCCTGTAAGGACATCCTGCAGGGACAACAATTTCAGAAAGTCATTTGCCATAGGTTTCTCCCACCTTCAGCTCATGAAAGATTTTGGTTCTCAGGTACCTGTCCTGGCCAGCCTCACCTTCCCTGCCTTGACTACAGTGAAAAGCCCAGTCTCCTCTGCAGTGGTAAGGCCCAGTCCAGGGAGGTGCTCAGTGCTAGCGCAAGCAGCCAGACTCCCCTACTCCAGCAGGACAGGAAGACTCTCGGATCATAAGAAAAGCGTGTCCTGATGCAGCAAGCTGAAAACCCTTGGGACAGCTGCTCAAATACAGCACTAATGACATGTAAACAGGATATTCTAATTTTGCTTCCTCCACCTCCGGGAAACAGTAACACTAAATGCTATACATGTAGGCTCATTTCCTTCCTATGGATCCAACTGGGGGGGGGGGGGGGGGGGGCGGGTGTGGAAAGTAAAAATCAGAAAATCAACATGCTGCCAACTTCCACAGCAAAATGAGGCTTCTACAGACCTGGGCAATCCCACGCGTTCAGCTGCTCTCCACTGCAGACCTAAAGCAGACAAGTGGTGGCTGTTCCAGGCTTTAGTCAGATTCCTGTCTGCAATGATTCTTACAAGAGGATAACTCTGAGCTTCGCATAACCATGAAAGGACTTGAGCTCCATTTTCACCTTCAGTGACTTGCTCTCCAAGGCAGCTGCAGCCAGTCAGCACCGCTGAGATCCCCAGGAGCGGGCAGATCTGACTTCGCTCAGTAGCGACCCTTCCACCGAGATAGGCAGCAGCGCTGCAGTAGATGAGGGCCATGCTCCCATGACTGAATAAAACCAGCTTTACAACTCTTGGTACGGTATAAAAAGATGCCACACAGTGTAAAGTACTGATGGTTAACTTCATATTGGCAGGATTTCTGCTAGGTCAGGTATCGTCTGTCTAGACTGCTTTGACTTTCTGCTGGATCAGGTATTGTGGTTCTGGATCAGGTAACAGTCTGCTCTCCAGCAGCTAGTGTGAACTCCGGGGTATGTGGTCTATCTGGCTAATTCGACAGAGATGTGAACATGCACTTGATCCACATCCAATCAGTACCGATGAATGATCCAGAAATGCACAAATATCACACTCAGGACCATCTCTCTCCCCTGCTTTATCCCTGTCTCACTCATCTTGACACAAAATGGGTATAAAAGGCCAGAAAATTAGAGAAAAAGAATAGGGCTAGTTTTCTCAGATGAAAACAGTGGGAAACGGGCATGGTTATAGCAATCAACTAAAAAGTATGCGTAGTAAACTCTGCTTATGCACTCAGTTATGCACTGTTTCCCAGCTAGTGATAAGTCATCATCCAGAGTTAGCAGTCTGCATGTCTAGAAACACACTTGGTTTTTTGCCACCCACCTTTCACATTCTCACAGACAGAACCACAGTAGAAGTGCCTGGCTCCTCTGCAAAAGCCGGGCACAGAGGAAAAAATGTACAAGATGCTGATCAGTGAGTTATCTCAGAAAGGACATGGCAAAAAAGGCAAACCCCAACTATAATGGGGTTTTGGCATCATCTGCTCTTTTCGCAACTTGCACACTGCACCCGCAGCCAAACCCTTCGCCCATAACCTCCACAGAGAAACCTGCAACCACTTAGCCCAAGTGCTAAGCTGCTCCTGTTAAAGAACACGTGTCCTGTGATAGCACTTGGCACCAAGATGCAAACAGTGAAATATTCTTTGGCCTCAATGGCTATGTCAAAGGCTATTTGCTTGAGGGGAGAAAGGATTTATCTTTCGAAACGATCACTTTGAATAGCGCTGGCACTGGCGCCCTGGTGCCTAACGAGTCTTGTCTTTACAAAACAGATGCCAGCAGCTGCCAACCTACCAGCCCTCAGCGCTGCGGGACCCAACTGCACATCACAGCAGGCCTGTTCCCAGAACTAGCGCTGGGTGCCTTCTCCACACCCACCCTGCTCACCGTCTCCATGACAAGATGGCAAGGCATCCTCCTTTTAAGCTGGATTTTGGAAGACGGACTCCGTTTCTTGTGGAGCTGGATGCCAGACTCAAGTCAAAGTGGTGAACAAGAGGCGAGATGCTCTTCCCTCCCAGTCCTGACACCCCCCACCCCCTCGAGCATCCCACCGCCCCAACATCACTCACTCAGTGAGTAACCCATCAGCTCCACCACCCACAGTCATCAGACAGCAAAGGAGTTGTGGCTAAATTTTTAGCAACACTTACAAAAATACAACTAAAGCACAGTTGTGGAGCAAACACCTCCAGGACAATTATTCATTAAAAATCTTTCTAGAGGCAGCAAAAAGAAAACTCAAGAACTGCAAAACCAGGGAAAGAGCGAGCAGACAGGAAAGACCAAAGGATTAGGAAGGTAATTTTCCACTTTGTTAGTTACAGTAAACACCTCCAAATAAGTGTGATCTTATGCAATTTATCAGTCAAACCTCTCTTCTCCATTTTGAAAGGTTACACTAAGTGGTGAAATGTTAGTTAATTTACGTCTTAGAGGACCAGCTAAAAAATAACAGAAACATGTAATCTTCTCATAATTATAAAGTCAACACATAACTGATATGAGAAGCCTCTATTCATAGCAGCTAAAAGGAGCATTCATTCCTCTTTACATCATCCCTTCAGTGTTAGTCTTGATGCAATTTTCAACAGCAGGTGAAATCACTAAAAATTGGAAACAGCGTGAAAAATTTTCCTCTATCTGGTTTTAATTAAAATACTCAGCAAAACGCAGAGGAGCAATAAAGAGAGGTAACCCTTTCCACCTCAGTTGTGCTGTCTGTTGACCGTTACAGAGCCCAGTGGAAACCCCACGTGGAACATCAGTGGTAAATATTTTCCCTACTCTTAAAGCAGCAGTTCAGATTAGGATCATGACAAAAGCAATAAAAGATAATTCATATCTGATTACGATCTATGTGGTAGGTGTTTTGTGGCCTTTTAAGTTTCAGAAGGTCCACCTGAGAAGTGGGCACCAGAGTGGCTGCTATTGGGAAGAAAGGATGAGACCTAAGCTGCCCTGTGGGCTCACATCACGGCAGTGGGACTTTCTGTCTGGGCACTGAATCGGAGCTGATGCCTCTCCCACGCAAGACCTACCCACACCAGAAGCTGACACAACCCACTCCCAACCCTCCAGGCCCTGCAGTCCCCTGTTCAGACACAGCTCTCGTGGGCAAACTGCCCAGACACTGGGGATACGCAGTGCATGGACAGAGCACGTGGGCACGCGCTCCCAGGTGGTCGGCCAGGGCGTGCATTCAGCTTCAGTATTCCCATGATTCAAGATGGTTGGGTCTGAACACCAGCTCAAGATGCTGTTGGCTTTCTTTGCCACAAGGGCACACGGCTGGCTCATGTCCGGCAGGAACCCAGAGCTGCTTTCCAGCCAGTGGGCCCCCAGCCCATACCATTGTACGAGGCTGCTGCTCCTCAGGTGCAGGACTTCACGTTTCCCTTTGTTGAACTTCATGAAACAGCCTATTTCTCCAGCCTGTCAAAGTCCCGCTGAATGACAACATATCCACCTAGTCTATCGACCGCTCCTCCCAGTGTAGTACAATCTGCAAACTTGCTACGGGTGTACTCTGTCCCATCATCCAGGTCATTAATGAAGATGTTAAACAGTACTGACGCCAGTATCGACTTCTGAGGTGCACCACTGGCCTCTGACTCAACCTCGTCCTGCTGGTCACAAGTCTGAGTCCAGCAGCTCAACCAGTTTTCAGTCCATCTCACAGTCCATTTACGTAGTCTGTACTTCATCAGTTTGTCTAGAAGGATGTTATGGGCGACAGTACCAACAGCTTTGCTAAAGCTGAGATCAACAACATCTACCGCTCTCCCCTTATTCACCAAGCTTTTCATCATAGAAAGCCACCCCAGTACCCCTGCTCCACATTTTCCCTAGTCTTCCTTTTGCTCATACATCTGCAGAAGCACTTCTTGACTTCCACATCTTTCACCAGATTCAGCTCCAAGCGAGCTCTTGGCTCTCCTGACCCCAACCATGTGTGCTCAGATAGTGTTTTCATATTCCTCCCAGGTCACCTTTCCCTGCTTCCACCTCTTATACATTATACATTTCATTTCTTTCTTAGGAGCTCCTTGCTCATGCATGCAGGCCTCCTGCCGCTCTTGCCTGAATTCCTGCATGTCAGGATAGACCATTCCTGAGCTTGGAGGACAGCAGTCCTTGACAAATCAACCAGCTTTCCTGGACCCCTTTTCTCTTCTTCCTAGCTACTTTGTAACTCCTTTAAGTCAGGAAGGTACAGAATTTATAGATGCAATATCCTAAGCCAGGACAGTCTACAGGAATGCTCTCCCCTATTGCAGGTAGACTGGCCTTCAGATTTCAAGTAAAGCTTTCCCTAAGTAAATTCACAACAAAATGGCATGGGTAAGTAAAGAGCTACCTGTGGATATTTACACATTCAACTCCTACTTGGAGATTTAACTCCCCAGTGGATTCTCTTTAGACCTCCAAATAAGCATAAATGCATTTCTGAGTCTGACTTTTAATCAAAACATTCAGGATCAGTGCGTAAATCACTCAGGTGGGATTTTCCTTCTCACGCGCTAAATCACTGCAGCACAACCTAATGCAACCATTCCCTTAATTGCAGCAAAGCCCTTTTGGAATCTCTCCTTTCACTGTATCCACTAAGAAGTATGTTTGTAAATGTTCCCTGTAAAAACCAAACCAAAACAAAAAAAAACAAACCCACAACTCACAAAACTTCTCTTTTGAAAACTAGCTAAAAGAATTAGTGGTTTGTTGGGGTTTTTTTTGGGGGGAGGTGAGGGGGGTGTATTTATTTTCGCCTTTTTTTTTTTTTTAAATTACTAGAGCCTTTGTTTCCAGATGAATCTAGACTCTTCTGTAATTATATCCATAGAAATAAGGGTAGCTTTTACTAAATCTATGAAGAATCTCTCTACTGTGCTGTCTCTGTAAGGTTAAGACCAAAGTACAGAGTTGGTACTGAGCTGGTGCCTACACATCCCCTGCTTCTCCCACTGGTGCCTTTGAGAGATGAAGGATTTTATCATTTCTGGAGAAGAGCTGTTTGTCTGTTTTAGAGAAGGCATCATTGTTTATTCTCAATTAAAACAGATTCTGTTCCAACCTAGTACCAGTCACAAAAAGCCTTCTCTAGTTGTCTTCCACCAGAGCCGGAAAGAGAGAGATGTCTCTTCAAGCAAAGCAAGAAAAACGAAGTGATCAGTACGAATGGCTGTTCCCCACTGGTTTTCATCTGATGGGAACACAGCTTTTATCTTGCAGTGGTGTCGGCGACTCAGGCTGTCAGGAATGGCTCGTGCCAGTCTCTGGCAGGGAAAACACAGGATGAACATGCATCCTCTTCCCTATCTTTCCTTGAACCAACAGACATATTGTAAAGATGAGTGATATCATGTAAGAGTTAGCTGAGCAACTTACATCTTGCCTAGAAAAAAGCTGTATTCCCCTACAGTACCAGGTTTAAATCCTGGCAGGCATCTCAGTCCTTTTCCTGCTGAAGTAGGTAATATCTAAGCATCTGTTGACAGCAGAAGGGCCTTCAGCTCAAACCCAAAATACTGGATGTCCCCCAGCCTCCAACCTCTTCTTTTCCTGTATAATATTGCCCAGTGCACTACTTGTTACTATTTCTCAATGACCTGATCCTGGAGCTCTTTGAGAGAGGAAAACTTGAAATATTTTATTCCTATTTAGGGTCAAGCATGTGGACTGTTCTCTGTTCAAATCTACACTCCAAACTGCACAGAACAGAACCACCTTTTCTCACCTTTTCCCCCCTCCCCAGGCTTAAAAGTTAGTGCCCTGGCCATGAGCTGCAGGATGAAAACAAACACGCAACTATTTGTTATGGAATGGTCACACTTGACCTTGGAGTCAGTCTTACTCTAATTTAGACCCCAAGACAACGCTTACTCTGTTCTCTTAAGTCAGCTGCTCGGTGAGAAACTGCAAGCTGCATAGTCCAAAAATTTCAAACAACAATTTGTTCGCAGGCTTACTGAATACTTTTTCTGGCTGGTAACTCCTCTTTTCAGAACAGTAGTGTTACAGGAGGAAATGATGTGTGCAGAACTGAGCCCGCACCAGCAGCGTACCCAGGTCCCGGCTGCTGCTCCTTCTTCAAAAGAGGAATGCCTGCTGTTTAGGGAGATGTTTTTACAAGTGATTGCCACCTGGGTGTGTAGTTCTTGTCCTTTGAGAAGGGAAGACTCCCATCGATCTCACTGCAGTTTGGTTGCTGTCCCAATCCAATTTAAAACATATAGAAGCAAAACAAAACTTACGACCTATCATTCCCCCACAGTACCCCTATTATTTGGTTCTGTGCTCAAAATGAAAACAGCTCAGAATAAAAACAAAGTGGTTTTACAGCCACTTTCAGCTCAGCCCTGGTGCTGGCAGTTCTGGACCAACAAACAATGCCTTGATATGGCAAAAGCCTCGAAAACAGCGAGGGGGCAAATGTACAGGCCTAAGCTTCATAATAAAGGTGAAATAACATATTTCTCAAAAATTTAAGCAAATATTGCCACATATTTGCCAGAGCTCTCAGCAACCCCCCTCTCCCTTTCTGAATTAAAGTTCTCTCTTGCGTTTTATACATTGGTTAGGAACATTCATTTAAAAGTTCCCCAAATGCACATGCTGGTGAGGTGCCCAGTCGCACCAGGCACTCCCAGAGTGGCTCTGAAGAGCCATTCGCCCCCACCCCACCGCTGCATGCCTCTTCCTCTCTGCTTTTAAATATCACAGCAAAATTCGTAGCAACCTTGAGGGACCAGAGCAGCCAGCTCCTTGCAGAAGTCGTGGTCTTTGTACAAGCCCACACAGGCCTTGTATTTGCAGGTTGAGGGGGGACAGGAGTTAAGGCAGGGACAGCCCCCACCCAAAGGATCAGAAGAGAGAACAGAGGAACCCTCACTATTGGGATCAGCTGGTGCACATCATCCTCACCCAATCATGTAGGCTAGAAGAGCTGAAGGAAGAAACACTTGGATGTAAAAGGGGAAAAGGGAAAAATTCTTCTTTCACTTGTTACCCTGACATCTGCGGCTTCAGGTCCAGCTAATGTTTGCGCATGCTCGCGTGCTCTCAGCAGCAGCCCAGAGCCTACCCTCGCCCCACTGGCACTGCTGCCCCTGACCTCCCATTCCCATGGGTGGGATTCAGCTGAAAGTTGCCAGGCACGACATACAGCACTGCTGGTGGACAGGGCAGCCAGGTCCACGAGTCCCCCCCACTCTGCTCCGACCCAGGCACAGTGGCCTTCGGCAGCCCCTCCGCTTGCCCTCCCACCTGCAGAGCGGTGTTAGAAATTCCCCACGCTGGCACGCTGTGCGGACCGACCTATTTGGAAACGAAAAAGCTCTAAGCCAATACTCATTCTTCATGGGATACTTTGTCAGAAAAACAAAAGAAAGTACTTCCCCCAGACCTTGCAATGCACCCGTTCTCTGACCTTGCAATAATCTAACACCGGGTTTCCCAATCTGCCAGTCTTTAACCAAGCAAAACACCCGGTAATTTCAAAGGAAATTCTGCCCACAAAGGAGTCCAAGATTTGGCCTTAAGCTCAGGAGCTAGCGTGTTTTGTTTTGTGGGTTTTGGTTGCTGGTTTTTTTTTTTCCCTTCTCCCTTTCATGAGCTACAGAAATAAATTAGATGGACACAAGTGAGACGGGGTGCCCAGCCAGAGCCAGGCCACCACTGTGGCCAGATGGGTCCAAGCTGCTCCCCGCTCCTGCCCGTCATCACTCCCGCACCCCCGTGGGGAAGCCAGGCGAAGCCCCTGCGAGGTGGGGAGCAGAGACGGCAGCAGGGAAAGGCAGAGCTTCACACACTTGGCACACCAGGAAGCTGATCTGCAAGTCTGCACTTGGAGCATCTTCAAAGTATTTTCTTTGTGAATAAATGCAAATCAGCCTCTGGGGATCACCTCTTTCTGGGATGGTTTTTCACCAGCCTGAATTCCTCCCAGGTGTGGAACAGGGGCTGAGAAAGCCCTTCCCCAAAAGAGTAACATCAGTTTGCTCTTACATAGCATGCAAGGCTGTTTCAGCCTAACCCAAGCTACCCCTTCTCTTTTCCCCTTTTCCTAATAGGTCAGGAAGGTTTTTTTGGGTTTGTTTTTTAAAAGAGCATGGTCTGGCACTCCCGAGTCCTTCCACCCCACAGCACAAGGGCTCTCTGAAGCTCTAGGGCAATGTGGGATTTGGGGAGTGAAATTGCCACGCCTTCACTCTGCCAGAAACTACAGCAAGGGGCAACCCTTGCCTTGCGCCTGCCCTGTGCTGCGTTCAAAGCTCCAAGCCCAAACCTGCTGTGGATTTCATTTTTTTCCTCTCTTTGAACTGGGCAGTGACCTGCTTTGCAGGCATTGCTTGTGCAGCTGCCAGGAAACCCTGCACCACTCTCCAAGACTGGCCAACACCTCCGCAGACAGCCGCTCTCGCCAACCTTGCACAGCAACGTCTCCCTCAAAACTAACATACAGAAATAAGACTGGGAGATTCTCCTTCCAGGCCAAGCAAAACTACAAGCTTTTTTCTAATTGTCTGTAAAACTGCATCTAAGACAACACCTGATGGCCACCAAAATTTCAGGAAAAAACATTTAGTATCAATAAGCAGGACCTACTATTTTGCTGCAAAAAAGGGAACCAAAGGAAAAAAGTGGCAACAGTATCCAGAGCCCCCAGCACTTCATTCACAGCACACACAGGGTGAGGGTGCTCTCTATAACCACCCGCAGATCAGAGACAACGGGTGTCACATGCATCACCCCTGTCCATACCTGTTCCTCTGCTCTCTACATCCTCTCCAGGTTTAGGTCTTGATACCTTTAAGTGACTTCTGTTCTGGGCAGAAGACGACAAGGAGAGGAAAAGCAGAGGATGCAGAACTCCACTTCTGGACACAATCTCTACCCCATCCTGCCAAAATCACATGCATGGAAAAGTCAGGTTCAGTCTCTGGATCTAGTCTCTTCATACTGACACTTCAGTGCCCCAAGACAGTGGGATCCTAGCTTCTGCAACGAGGAGCTTTCCTAGGATTCACACGCACCTTCCATAAATCCATCGTATCTTCCTGTGAGCACGCGGAGTGACTTGGGAACTCAGTACCAATAGCTGGCTTTGTACAAGCTGAAAGAGGTCAGCAGGTCTTAACAGAGCATTATAGCCCTCTTTCACACCATTAACTCCACCTGCTCTTTGTTATTTACATCGTAATTTGCAGGAAATTGGTGTCTATCTCTCAAGATACCAAGTTCCCAAGCAAACTGCACATCGCTTTTACAGTCAAAGCACAAAGCAGCCATATACCCAACAGCTCCACGGTGGATGCGTCCTGGGAGGTACAGAGGCGGCCGGGCAGGCCAGGCAGAGAAACACAGCAAGGGTAAAACACAGATGTGAATTTACTTATTCCCTGATCTCTGTGGTGTAATAAAAACAACTAGAGATGACTCCAAGCTGCCAGAAACAAGTCAAACATGCCCCCGTGACCTAAATAGGGCTGTCATGAATGAGGGAGGTCTGGATTTATCAGATAAGTGTTCCATTTTCTAAATAAAAATTTAATTAGTTAATACGTTGTATGGATTTTATTTTGAGATGTCTTGAGGTTTTTTTCTGAGTTAAGTCACTAAGGTCTGCACCTGAGCCACAGGGGTTTTCCACCAGAGCAAGTGCATCGCTTGCTGTGAACCACTGCTGCTTTACAGGGCTGCACCGCAGAGCCTCAGGAACAGGTACAACAAGCCAACACGCTTTCTAAGACAACCAGCTACTGACCTACACTTCAGAAAATTACATGCTTATTTCTCAAACCAGCTCAAAATCTGGACTCTAACGCACTTGATTGTTGTGCAGCTCTGTTTTCTATCGAGTGTTTAGATCTGGGAAACATGGCTTTGATTAAAAATGGGCAACCCACCAATTGCAGAGAATTTTCACATAACTGCTTGGCAAAAAAAAATGAGCTGCAACAGTTATTAGCCATTCATCAAAACTTCTGCCTTGTCCCCTGAGGAATTTACCTGTTTCCTCCATCTACACCTGAGAATTGGGATGCTCAACGTTCACAGCATGGCAACTGCCACAACACAGAGAGAAACACTGAGAGATCCAAGATTTTACCAATTACCGCTCTTTCCACTGTCTGGTATAAACAGTTGTTTTGTCTCAGCTGATGTTGGGCTCCAGTATCTTTTGCTTCTTCTACCTTTTTAATTTTATTTTATTTTTAAAACAAAACCAAAAATCAACATTCTCTTTGAACTAACGTAGTTAGGAGACGTGGAAATAAGAGTGACAGGTGAGACAGTCCACAGAGACCACGGGTCTAATCCTGCTGCCTTTCACGTCGAAGACAAGAACAGGCAGGGCAGCAGACAGCAGCGTATGGCCCGGGTTAGCAGGCTTTTTTGAGCAGAGGAAACCATGGACAAGTAGCAAAGTCTATTCGCTGTCCCCTTGCTCAGAACCATTCCCCCAGTGATTATTTTCCAATCATTCAACATCTGGCCCAAACAAATGGATTTAGTAGGAATTTCACACCAGGAACAAAGACAGAACACAAAACCAGGATCCTACTCTAACACTACTGAAGGCAATGTCATATCTGCAAGGCCAGGAAAACAGCATCAAGCCCCAGCAACAGAGACCTCAGCCGTCTCAATTCAGTCAGATCAGCACTTGATTTATTACAGTAAAAACCAATCATACTTCTCCCCACCTTGTTAGAAATCCCTTTCCAACAAAGGTTTCCAATCAACTAGTCCCTGCACATGTGCTGCAGTTTTGCACATGCAAAGCCCATGCACAAAAATGAACCTCCAATCACTCGCATTTAGATCTGGGACATCCACACACACTTGCCTGGCTCTGCGTTTCAAGTTCAACAACACACCACACTGACCCAACCAGGGACCTGCGTTCAGGACTGGCCTTTCCCGATGCTCCCCAAAACCCCACAGGCTGGGACTGCCAGTACAGAGGTAACATTGAAGGAGATGGAGGAAGTACAGCAGAACCACCCAACTTCCAGCCCAGGAGCTTGACTCGTGGGATCCCAGTTCCCCGCACTGCATACACTTGGGGACGCGCTTGCAGCACAGGAGAAAGGTTTATGCAATGACCGCCAGAACAAAAGGGTATTTCCCATGCCTGGGAGAGGCCACAGGGTCTCCATGGACCACAAGAAATATGATCCAAGAGAGCTGGAGCATCTAAATATGCACAACTGTCAAACTGCATTTAGGAATGGCTTTTCGTTTCTCTTTATTTTAACTTTGAAATTTTCTCATTTTTTCAAGTGGCCACATTAAAAGGGAGAAAACATCTTGTTTTCACTTTCCAGAAGTTCTGCGGTGTTGCAAGTGAAACAGTTCACCAATTAAATAAATGTTTGGATGGCCAGGAAAACATCTGAGAATCCCCAGCAGTTCTACAATAGTGATCTACTTCTCACAAAAACTATAAACATGTTCTGAACTGTAAGTGAGCCTTGTTCAGCCAAATTCTTAAAAAAGCAATGGTATGTAGCCGGACATGACCTTTTAAACCTATTAAATGCCTCTTCATGGTCTATTTGATCCACTCCCTGGCTATTTCATGACAATATGTGGTATGAATATTCTTTACATTTGCACACTGCCTTCCCTGCCCTTCTCCCAATATTCACAAATACACGCATTCACCCCCACAGCAAGCTAGATGCATTTCAGTGCTGCTGCCTGCAATTCAAGACTTCACAATTAAACATCTCCCCCACATCTAGCCTTAAGTGTTTGTGGTGTTATTCCAACCCGATTACATCCCTCTTCAAAGTAATTTGACTTCTCATCCCTGGCACTGGGAGGAACTCAGTTCTCTGTTAGGTGCCTCAGCTCCCAAAAACTCATCAGGGGGAAACTCTAAGCATGCGTGCAGTGCACAGGCAGCGTGCGGAACCCATCGGCAAACCCCACACCAGCCCAACCCCGACAGGCAGCACCAACCAAATCAGCCCAATATACCCCTTCTTCCAAGTCACGCAGTAGCTGCCGCTGTTGCCCCCTCCTCTCAGCAGCAGGGAAGGCCAGGGCTCGCAGCCACGCTGGGCGAGACGACGGCTGAGCTGCACTGGTCAGCACACGTGCACCACCGCAACCTCATCAACGCGGGAACACAGAGGTTTAAACCCAACTACCTACAGGTTTTCATGCAAAAGGAACTTTTCCAGCATTTCAAATTTGAAAATAGGTGTCACTAGCAATAAATCCTTACCCCCAGCTGAGTACTCCTGTGTAAGCTCTCACATGTTTTATATGCACAGTAGTTCTCAGCTGAGCATTAAATGAGTGTTTGTGCTCTGGGGTGCTGGGGTTTTTTCCTTAATGAGTCATAGGCCTTTTCTTAAAAGTTTGCTGGAACGCATAAATGTGACATTAGAGATTTAGTAAAACTGCTCCAAAAAACAAGGAATGATGTTTCAGACAATGTGAAATACTCCAGATGGAAGAGATATATGACTTGCTTGGCCGTTTTCTTGTGTTTCTCTGTCTCATGGCACAGTAACAAACAGGCTATGCTGATAAGGAGCTAAAACAACACAGTGAGGTTAATAGAAAGAGAGAACACATACCACAGAACAGAAATATCTGCTCTAATGTAGAAAAAAGGGACAAAATCCACCTCCAGAGACAGCATCCACCCAGGCACAGTGAAAAATCACATAAAAAGCCAGCCAAACACTGACATTTATTGGTTGATCATTAGCACATCTGCTAATTTTGTTCAGAGCTGAAGGCTGGTCTTGCTCCCAAACAAGCCAACAGGAATCCTGCTGCCAGCCTCGGGAGCCGTCACGCCCCTGGAGCATCTCCAAGCAGTGCCACATCACTGCCCCAGGTACTCCATCCTGTCAGGACTTGAACCTCTCAGGCAGTTGAACGCAGCCCTCCAAAATGAGCCTTTTTAAGCTCGTAATAAAGCTTACAGACGCACATTCCTGCATTTCTTCCTTTTTGCTGCTTCAGTTTTGCTTTGTATCACACATTCCCAGCCCTGTCAGAGGAGGCACTTTGTCCAGGATGGGCATAAAAATCAAACACCGCTCTAAGAGACCTAGTTTCTCCAGCCACAGAATAAGAAATTATTTTGGACACAACCAATGCCGAGAGCAGAACCACTCCACTTTGGCAGGCTGCAAGCCAAAGCACGGACTTTGAGACACCACAGGAGTGGCTGCACCTCCTCTCCCACCAGCGGGGCGGGGACCTGGGAAGCAGGGTCCCGCAGGATCCCGACACCTTCACCCCAACAAGGACAGCTGCCCAAGCACCCGGCCGGCTGGCAGCCGTCGCCGGACAGCACTGCAGGGTTACATCCTCTGCCAGTGCCCGAGCTGGGTCCGGGACAGAGGAGACGCCTCTCCAACGCCGTGGGGCTCCAGGCGCTGCTGAGGAAAACCCCAGACTGTGACTCTGCCAACGTGCTGTGAAGCACTGTCCTGTGATCGCTTTTGGGACAGATGATGTAGGCAGGAGGCCAAACCCAGAGCTTACTAAATTTCTGCAAAAATTTTTTCGTTTTAGTAAAACTGTTTGGCTTATCGCTGCTGTTTTATTTTCTTTCCGTTGATGAACGACCCTTTTAAACATCTGAAAATTACTTTGCCAGATTTTTTTTTTTCTTTTTTTTTTTTAATAATCATTTTAGTATTTGGCAGATTCTCTTGCTTTGAGAAGGCTTTCTAAACATCCAATATCCACATGGCTGTAACAGACACATTTATATCCTAATTTATTAACCATGGATATTAAGGATTTCAGCCTAGACTGGTATCTTTGCTGCTGCCACCAAGCCATCAGCGGGAGCACACGAAGTTGTATTATTTACACATTTTACATATAAAAAAAGATACAACTTCAGGGAAATTTTCCACTAAGAAGCATCAACTTCAATCACGTAACTACAGCTACTTTGACAATTACCTGTTCCTTCACAACAGGGTCATGTTTCTACTCTGCAAAATACAGCGGCCACAGAATCCATTAAATGATTTACTCCCAATTCACACACCACCGTGTACAAATTTCCAGTGCGTGATTTAACATCAAACTGGGACATTGGCACACATAAATCTTTGTGGAGGATCAGGCACAGAGGCTAGGTAAACAGCTGCCAATACAAGTTAAACTCTGCTAGAGAAACAGTTTTTTACTTTGAATCTTGCTTAGGATGTCTCCCTGACCCCCGTAAGAGGGCATACCTGATTGGGGTTTTTTTTTGGGGGGTGGACACAGGGAGAAGGGTGTGTTTAAAAGCCTGGTGTTACTTCTGGGAATTTGAGCCCCTCTTACTTGAGGAATGCAACACAGACCTGGCTTGGAGCTTGTGACAGAGCCCTAAAAAACGAGCAGATATAATTAATTGTTCAGCGTTTCACACAGCAGCCCCGTGGCTCTGCAATCACCAGGGGCACAGCGCGCTCCAACCCAAAGCAAACTGCAACGCAGGCTCCACTCAAACCTTGCAAACCACTATCCTTTCCACAAGGATACGGACTCTTTGAAACAGGAGAAAAGAAACTTCCTTCTCTGCACACATTTTGCATGTAAATGATCCCCTTTACTTCAGACCCGTAGAACTGGGCGGCTCGTCCCTTCCCTCCCCCTTGGCACATTGCTGCATCACCCTGTGCCTCAAGAGCAACCAGGTACGATGTTCACAGCGGTACGCACATGGGTACATTTCCCAAACCATAAGGCGTCAGGAAAGGGTAACAATTAAACCAGGAGTTACTATACCACAGCAGTGCATATGCCTATGCTAACTCTTGTATTATACATCCAAACCTCTGTATTGGAAAACTCACCTGTGGTAGCCCTAATAAAACATGTGGCGGTTCTTTGGAAGTCACCATCCCCCTCTGCACGCAGTGCTTTTATTATAATGCAGAGAGAACTCAAGAGTAAAAGCATGAACAACAAAAACAAGCAAAAAACATTCTCTACCAAATAATACCCCATTCACAGTCAAGTTTCCTGCAACTGAAGGTAAAGAAAGCAGTTGTCCCCATTCGTAACACATGCTTCCGTGCAAGTTTAGTGGCCAAAATTTCCACTTAATGTTAATTGTACATGTTACATGCATGTAGTACTTAATAAAACATAAACACACTTATATGCCACATCTCTCCCCTCCTGTTATTACATATGACGTGGTTTATCACTTCCCAACTTCAGGGAGACTCACAAGCATGTGCATGGCTGGCAGTGACTGCAAGAAGCCACCTAGAACCACTCCCTGTGTTCATAGGACATTTCATACCACAGACAAAACCAGACTTTTTTCCAGCTCTGTTGACTTGTGCTATCACGCTTATTTTTTGCGTCCCTCTTAATTGTCTTGAATTCTTTCTACATTCTCTCCCCTTCCTACGCCTTCCTCCCTTTGGATGACCCTCCAGCTCCAGGCTGTCCCTACCGCTATTTACCATTACCTTCTTGGCTCATTCAGCCCATCGCTCACTCTCTTCCCCTCTCCTCTACTCTCATGCACCCAGGCACACGCAGCAGCACCGTTCACTCTCCCCTTCACGCACACACAGTCTGCACTGCCTGTTGTAGGATCAGTGACAGGAGGACAGGCTCCGGGTAGCTGCGAGCCACCAGATGCTGCTAATTCACACATACGCATCTCCCACTGCAGCTCTTCTTGCACCTTCCCCAGCGAACACACACCTCCCTTGTCTGACCCCATTTTTGAGGGCTTTCTTGCATTTCAACTAAAAAAACCTGACCACTCTCAAATCAGTTTCAGCAATACATCTTCCAGCTGTAATTGGGAGATTAGCAAAACCAAACTCTGAAATAATGACCTGTTTGAACACTTCAGGAGACCACACCATGTAAGTTTATTTATATTTAGATGTTTGCCTATTAAAGGCTCGAATCTGGTGGAAAAGAAATAATTTTTCACAGGACAGCCTCAACTGCAAAAAGCTGCAAAAGCTGAAGGATCTCAGCTGCTTATCAAAGCTGAATGGATTTCTAGGCCCAGATAAAGAGAAATACAAAGTAATTCCCAGACAATAAATCTTTGCTTATTTCCAAAAACAGTACCAACCATTACCTCTATTTTGATGGAAATAGGAAAGATCCAATATCTCACAAAGAAAGCTTCAGGAAATCATAAGACAGAAAACAACACTTTACTGTTCTGGTCACCAACTGCAAGCTCACATAAATTTCATTCAGATTTTCAAATTCTATCTTTAAGCAATGCAGATTCTAGGGACTTACCGCTGTTACCTGTCTTAATTTTGATCTCACTTGCATATATACCCTTCCATCACATCAACCTGCACACACAAAAGAAACATGAACGTACAACTCTGAACTCACAAGCACATTGTAGGGCCCAAATGCCAATCCTGCAGTGCCAGCAGGATTTCTCAATACAAAGAAACGGATTTGCATGGAGACTATGTTCATAAAGGGCAGAAAGGGCCCGGATGGGTCTAGGGATCTATTTCTTCCCTTCACCTACCTACCAGGCCAAAGCCTTTTCAACAGAATGTAATCAGCCACGTTTCTTGGTGGTGCTCCAAAAAACATGTGCTGGTACTACTGGGTGGCTTTCTGGAAAGATCCAGGAGCTCTCAAAAGTCAAGCCTACTTGCTAGGGTAAGAACGAGCTTTTGCTAGACAGATGACTACAGTCACTAGCAGAATCCAGACTTTGTGTCTCATTCTGAGACATCAACCGACCCCTGCTTCGCTTGGTACTTCTCAGAGGCTGCTTCCCTCAGGGTGGAGAGGGGTCAGACAAAGGTGACAAAAGACGACAAGAAAGGCGACAGCTCTCTGCAACGGGACTGCTTGTTTCTCACTGAGGAGTTCCGCATGTGGTATGAACTTGCTGTATTCTCCGTATCAGATGTGAGAGACGCAGGGGTGACGTGGCAGCAAGGGGCAAGAAAGACACTTGATGTGCAGAGATGGGGAAAAGCACCTTCACAAAGGGCACTGCACAGGGGTGTCGAAGGACACCAGCAAACTTGCTTGTCTCTCTAGACTTTGCACAGGCAGGACAAAATCCATGCTCCCGCCACCTCCCTAGTCTCATGGTGCCTTTTCCATCTCCTCTTTAGTTCAAGACGGTGAGACAATTAAATCGCTTCTTGCACTGGATCCCACCACCCTGACCAAGATGAGCAGACAGCCCTTGTTGGGCAATGGCTGTAGCACAGCAGGGGCTGCCAGGAATGCAAGATTGCTGCCTGCACCCCTCTGTTGCCCCTCCTTCCACTTCTGACAACACACCAGCCGAGCTACAGGACAACCAGAGAGATCTTGTTCAAAAACAACAGCCAAATCAGCACGACCGTTCAACACGATGACACTTCCCTGCCCGGCAGATGACAAGCCATAGGTTTACAATCAGTCCCACAAGGTTTACAGTCAGTCCCACAAGGACTTGGATGAGCATGCCAAAATCCAATTTTTGCCTTAAACTGTCTTTTTTCGACACCTAGACATCAGACTGAAGAATTCTGCAAAGAAAACAGAATTGAAGCCAGCGCCTGAGCTGATGACTGTCCAACACCCACAAATGTCTTGTTGACACCTCAGGATGCACATTCAATTTAAAACATCCCTGAAATACAACTTTGACAATTCACCTCATCATATACAAATGCTCAGCTGGGAACAGTTATGAAAGTGAGTGAAAGTACTTTTTTATTACCTCTCTTCTCAGCATCTGCCACTAAACTGAGCACGTTTACTAAACTGTCAGTACCTTGACAAGGGACAGACAGGGGGGTCTCAGAGGGTGGAGGATGAAGCCATTTGGACAGGGGTTGCACAGGAAGCAGCTACAAGGGCATGAAGTCTCACAGCTTTACCCAATCCAACTGCAGGCTGCTGCCAAAGGAACTGTCTCAGCCTCCTGGAGCCCTGTCTGCACCCTCTCCCTTGGGTCAGCTCCAGCCACCTCATCGACAGGGATGAATTAGAGCAGCTCACCGATCCAGCGCAAAACAACCCTCCCTCTCCCCTTCCTTCTCTGCAGGCTTCATTTTCTGTAAGATCAGTGAGCACATGTGGCTGCAACATGCTGGTGGGAACACTTGGAAGTGGCAGGGTGCTACCTCTCAGCTGTGCAACTGGGAGTAGGGCAGATGCAGAGTGCTCCTTTAGCGGCACTGTCATCTTCAGTCAGATTAGACCAACTGCGGAAGGGCGTTTTCCTTCTCTCTACAGATGCACTGAAGCCTGCCAGAAGAAAGGGGAGGATGGAGAAGGTGAGGCAGTAAAGCCAAGCTCCCAGCACAGCACTGCTCAGAGCCGTTGACACCAGAATGGGCAGAGATGGCTGTCAGTCCCCTGGACCTGCCAGGTTGCACACTGCTTGGCCCTCCCAGGGCCCCTCCGATGCTCAGACCCTGCACATGTCCTCCATCATGTATGTATCTGCCCCAACTATAGGTTCCTCCTGAAGTGGAGCAGTGAGGTGTAGGAGAGCAGCCAGGGACTGCCAGCACAAGCACGATTAGGGGAACACTCAGACAAACTGACCCACAAACAGAACAGGGTACAGTTGCTGCTCCTCCAAACAGGACTCGTTACTCACTTGACCTCAGTTTCAAAATAACACACTGCTCAATTTTTGAAATTTTCCTTTTTTTTTTTGGGGGGGAGTGAAGGGGAGGCACAGAACACAGTAAAATTACCACTGTCCTTATATAAGCATTTACTCACTAGGCAATTGAGTTCATCTAATTAAGAGGCACTAGACCATCTCCTCTGTTCCCTCTACCTTGTTAAGACTATTGGCTCAACACTTCTGTTCTCCACGGGCATCACAGAACACCCCACGACTGCCTTCGGAGAGTGCCAGACACCAGCACTAAGGGAGTGAATGCGTAAGCAAAGACTTCAACTGTAGTATATGCAAGCTGCTATGCAAATCAACGCATTTCTCCTTGCTTCCCTGTATTAACCTTGTTTAAGACCCTCTCAGGTAAGTCGAACTAAATAGCAGACTTCTCCCCATCCTGTTCTCGCTCTCCTTGTCTCTGACCCATCAGCCTGCAGTCATCCCTGCCAACTCCTCATGTGCTTGTTCAGCCGAAGCTCAGCATTCGCCTCCATGGGTGATCTGAACCAGAATTGCGGGATCAAGCCCACCAGGATTTATCAAAACCTTAAGAACTTACAGAAATCAACTTTGTGTTTTAAAGCACCCCAGTTTTCTGGGTTTCAGCTGCTTCCAGGGTGCAAGTCACAGCAGTGCTTCCTTTGTGCTGCTACAACAAATACCTACAGAGCAGCTGGTACGTACGCTCTCTAGGCATAAAGGCACAAGCTTACTGCTGATCCTACATAGGATGCATCTGCGGAGGTTTAGGGCATGCTGCAACACGTTGCTACAGAATATACCTGCAAGTAGTGACACTCACAACAGGCAAATTCTTATAAATAAGAAAAATCCACTCACAACACAGATTCCCCAGGGCTGCTCCTGGAGTCCCTGATCGCACACCCCGCTTCCCTGGCCACTGGAAACCCCTCTCAGAGGCTCAGGACAGATATAGCTTGTTTCTTACTCTGCATACATCTTATTTCTCAATCTCTCACTGTATACCATGGAAATTTTGAAGGCAACATTTCTTGCTGTTAGTGTATTAACGAGCCCTCCCATCCAGCTTCTGCACCTACTCAGAAGTGAACCGTTATTGTCCTCAGCTGGAGTCACTTAGCTGGTGAAGAGTACCACGCCAGGTGCCAGACCCTGCAAAAGATGCGGTGGATGACCGTCAGTTTTCTTAGACCCACATGGGATGGAGGGAGGCAGTAAGCACTGCATTCAGCTTTCTTTGTCTGGGCACAAGAGCTTGTTGAAACTATGCCACTGCAGTTCACAGAAAGATTTTCCTCATAGGAGGAGGTACTGCTTGCTCAGCTACCTCTGCTGATCAGCCTAGGTCTGTCTCACTACAAGCACCTTGCAGACGCTTGCAAGAAGGCCTGCAACTCCCACCTTCCATGCAGAGTGCACTAATGCTGTGCCAAAAGCGCTCAGCATCCTCGTGTTTGAATCAGTGACCAAGGTAATGTATGTCTCCATCCTCAGCAACGCTCGTGTCTGTCAGAAATCACACACCGCCAGGGAGCCTCTACCCGTGCCCAAGCGGCACACAAAGGCACAGAAATAACTGTCCCCTCAAAGGCCACGGATGAGGGCTGGCTCATCCACAGTCCCTCATCTTCGTAGGCCTCTTTCTCTCTCCTCTGCCGGGAGCTCCTACGCAAGGGCCCTCACTCCTTATTCAAGCAGGGAACAAACTGCTCCTGAGGGCTGCCCAGGTCCGGCACTCGCCCGGCTCATCCGCAGTCCCCAGCACAGGAGAAACAGGGCAGTATTTGCATGCCCCAGGATCACCTTTCAAAGGCATTTTGGTCTCTTCCACCCAGTACAAAGTAAGAAAGACAGGGGAGTTTAATCCTAACTAGTGTGACTACTAAATGTGTTCACTTATTTCAAGAAGTTACTTTTGTTCTATAAAGCAGCAACAGAAATTCAGGAGATGACCAACAGGCTGATTTAGCCTCAGCAAGCACAGGGAGCTCTCCTCTCCCCCAAACTCCCCTCCTGTCCCAGGGATGATACCGACCCCCGCCAGCCTTGCATGCTGAGCGGACCCCCTGAGAGGCCTCGCGGGGCAGAAACAATGCCAGGGCTCCCACGGGCACCCCAAACTAGCACAAAGATTTTACCGAATGAGGCACTAAAAATTGCTTCACCAGCCACGCTTGTCTTCTATAGAAGTTATCCCAGATGGCCTGAGAGCACAATCGCAAACGCCACAGCCTCAGGGATGCTGGAGGTTATCGGTGAAGCTTCAGCAGCCCAAGAGGAAGGGAGGCAAACGAGAGTCACTGTAAGCCCCAACAGCACACACAGCTTCTGTAACACCTCAGACAAGTCTCCCATCCGCACGTGGAAGGGGACGTGCCACGCATCCTGGCGAACAGCGTAAATAGACAGGAGAGAAATCAAACACAGGAACGAACTATGGCACGAGCACTTCTGACACCAGTTAGATGGACGCTATTTGTGGCGATACGGGACTTCAGCAGGTACCTGGTCCAGAGCTGCCCTGGGCATCACACGCTCACCTTCTCCACAGCCAAACCCAGCTCCGGGCAGGGCCCGCGCACTGCGGCCCCTCAGCCTCTCGCCCCCTCCAGCCCCGCGGCCGCCCGCACCCCACCCCGGCGGCTCACTCACCGAAGTACTCCTTCTTCATGTGCATCTCCAGCTCCTTCTCCAGCTCCAGCGTCAGCGCCTCCAGCCGCCTCTCCGCCTGGCTGGGGCCGCTCTCCCGGCACGGCGTCACCTGGTAGGGGAGCTTGAATTTGGGAGCCGAAGCGGAGCCTTTGGTCGGGCTGTAGGCGTAGGGGGGCGCCGCCTCGGGCGCGGCGGCCGGGTGCTGCTGGTCGTGCCGCGGCGGGGACTGGGCATGGATCTTGTGGTAGACGTCCCCCAGCTCGGGCACGGCGCCGTCCTCCTGTAGGCCGGGCCCCAGCAGGGAGGAGCGGGGCGAGGGCAGCTGCAGCTCGGGGTAGGCGCTCATGGAGCCGCGGGAGCTCCGCGAGCTCTGGCTGGAGATGCTGGAGCGGGGGCTGACCACGGCGGCGCCCGCCGCGCCGCGGCCCTCGGGCCCGCAGAGGCTGGAGCGGGGGCTGGCCAGGGCGAGCCCGGCGCCGCCCGCCCCCTCCGGCTCGGCGCTGCCCGGCGGGCCGTACCTGGAGTCCGAGTAGCTGGAGCGGGGGCTGGTGGTGCAGGAGTACTGGCTGGCGGTGCTGGAGCGGGGGCTGGCGTGGCGCTGGTCGTAGCCCATGCTGATGCCGCTGGTGCGGTTGCTGCTGGGCTTGCTGCCGCCGCCGTCGTAGCTGGTGAGGCTGGCGCGGGGGCTGGAGTGCTTGCTGGTGTCGCTGGCCGTGCTGGCGTAGCTGGAGCGGGGGCTGAGGGCGGCGCCGTCGTACTGCACCAGGCTGGCGCGGGGGCTGCCGTACTTCTCCTGGCCGGGCACCACCAGGCTGGAGCGGGGGCTGGAGAACTTCTCGTAGGGCAGCGCGGCCGCGCCGCCCAGGCTGGAGCGCGGGCTGGAGAACTTGCCGTGCTCGGCGACGGGGCCCGGCGAGGAAGCGGCCAGGCTGGCCCGCGGGCTGGCGGCGCCGTACTTGCCGTCCGGGCCGCCGGCCGCCCGCCCGCCGCCCTTGGCCACGTAGCCACCCTCGTAGGCGCTGCCCGCGGCGTAGCGGTAGCCCTCGGCCGAGTAGCGCTTGCCCTTGTCGGCGAAGCCGCTGTAGCAGGGCAGCGCCACCTCGGAGCGGGTGCACAGCCCCTCCTCGCAGCACGGCGGCCCCGCGGCCGGCGGCGGCTCGGCGGCGCGGCCGTTGGCGGCGCGGAGCGGGGCGGCCGGCGCCGCGGGCGGGTAAGCTTTGCCGCAGGGGGCGGCGGTGGGGAAGGCTTCGGCGGGCGGCGGCGGCGCGGCGGTGCCGTTCATCTTCCGGCCCCGCTGCTCCGCCGTCATGTGGGCGGCGATGACCCGCTTGGTCTCCTCCAGGTCGGGGTGCAGCGCCAGGTCCCGGCGGCCGCCCCGGCCGTACGGACCCTCCGGGCAGGGCTCATAGAGGGACAGATCCTCCATGAACTTGGTGGCCTTCAGTGCCATGTCCTCCTCGTACTTCTCCATGCTCGGCCGGAGCCCGGCGCCGCGGGGCGGGACGGCGAACTCTCTGCGAAAGCACAGCCCCGAGCAGAGAAAGGAAAAGCCAAAAAAAAAAGCCAAAAAAAAAAACCCCAAACACCCCAAAAAAACACCCCAAAAGAAAGCCCCTTCCCGCGGTCCTGGCGGGGCAGCGGCGGGACCCGGCTCCTTCTCCGGAGGGCTGCTCAGTGGCGACCAGGCGAGGCGGCAGTCACCTCGGCGGCATCCCCGCGCCGCAGCGCTCGGCTCGGTGCGGCCGGGCTGCCCGGCGAAGCGCGGCGAGCGGAGACGAGGAGCCCCTGTGTCACTTTCCAGCCTTAAATAAGTTGCTCGGTCCAGTCAATGGCGCGCTGCGCGGAGGAATTTGCGCTCGGCGGCTCCCTGCCCCCGCCGCCCCCGGCCGGCCGCCCCGCGGCGGGGCCGCGGCCCGGCCCGCACCTCCGGGCGGGGGGCGAAGGCGGCGGCGGGCCCGGAGGGGCTTTGCGGCGCGGCAAGCGGAGCGCGGGGCGCGGCGAGGCAGGGACTCCTTTGTGTGGGGCAGGAATGCGAGGAAGGAGACTGGGCGCTGCGTCCCGCTGGAATGTAGTTAATGCCGGAGCCAAACAATGATTTTCACCGAGTCAGTCAGGGAGAGGGCGGCCGCGGCGCTGCTCGGCGGTGGGGCCGGCAGCTCCCCTCCGCGCCGCCCGCTCTCCTCCTCGGCCGGCGCTTACCGAGCGCTGCTCGGGGCTGGCTGGCTGGCGGGCGGTGCCGCTGCTCGCCGCGGACCGGGAGGCGGCGAGGCTGTCACCGCGCCCCGGGCCGCCGCCGGGCGGGAAGCCGGGGGCTGAGGAGAGTCCCCGCGCGGGGGCTCGGCGGAGCGCCCTGAGGGAAGCCGTGCACGGGGCGGAGGGGGGGTCTGCCAGGGAGGGAGGCGTTGAACAACCGCCTGGGGTTCCCGCCTTCCGGGGGGCTCCGCCGCTCTCGCCCCTGACTGGAACTTTCCGGCGGGACCCGCGGCCTCGTCCCGCCGCGGGAAGGGGCAGCTCTTGCCCGCCCTCCTGCCGGGGCTGCCGCCGGGAGCGCCAAGTAAAATAACAGAGACCTCGGCGGTGTCTGCAGCGGCCGGGGATTGCGGGATCGGCCCCGCTGCTGCAGATGACTCGCACCTGTGCAAAATCCCCAGAACCGGCCAGGTGACTCGGCTGAAAGGACCTGTGCTTTAGCATGGCAGCTGATAATTATTTGCAGTTACTTATTTAGTCTTAACAAAATAAAAAAAAAGGCAGTACTAAGACATATGATAAACATATTGTGGCCTAAAGCAATCTATGAATTGACACGGGTTTGAAAAAGCATGCTACTGCCCGTGTAACTTTTCAAGAGCTTCATCTGTTGATCCAGTAACAAGCAAGACCCAGCACTGCTTGCCATTTACATCTGTATACACCCGAAAAAGGCTGTCAGAAAACATTGCCTCCAAAATGGCCACTGAACTTGAGACCTCTGATACTAAACGGTAGCTTACAGTTAATTTTTTTGCAACTAAGCTGCAATCCCTGACGATCATTTGTGTTGATGGCAGAAATGCTGACAAAGCCCTAACAATAGGTACCTGAGCAGTGTCCTTACGCTGCTAGGTGCTGAGCACCCTGCGAGGAGAGAAATATGTTGCAAGTTTGAGCTGTAGGCACTCTGCCGTGCCAAGAACATTTTATCCTGTTATCATACCTAATTAAACATTAAAAGCAACTGTGTACTCAAAAATGTCCCCAGCTGTGGAGGGCAATTGATTGGCAATCTGTTTTTTTGTGTGTGCAGGGGTGGTAAGCAAAAAAAAAATCCAACAAACCATGTAAACGTGCAGAGCAAGACCTGAAAAGCAAATCTGTTAGAAATGGGAGAGGTAGTCCACTGTCCATGTGAACATACGTGTGCAAATACAACCAGTCTTGGGAGTCAAGTGCTCTTTTCTAATACGTGTTCAAATCTTTCATTACACTTTTTGCCAATCTCCTAAACAAGTTGTTACCATGTGCTTCTGCAGCTTACTACTTGTGGACCACCTCTAGTCTGCAGGTGTGCGATGGTCGAAAGCGCCTCTTGCAGTTGTGCGTCCTGGGGCACACCATCGCTGCTCTGACTGTCACAGCGCGGGCCCTCCGCATCAGCAGCAAAAGCTTCCCAGCAAATGTGCCACGGCACCGAGTGGGATCAAAGCTGCAGTTCAAGTCCCCTTCCCATTCAAACCTTGGACTTTCTGGTAAAGCTGTCAGCAAAGACACAAACTGCTGTTAGCCACGGAGCGTGGACACGCACCCACCAAGAACAAAGAGAGGTTCCTCCCCCAGAGCACATGGAAACCACCATTAACTGGAGCCCTCCTCTACCCCACCTGGGACTCCTGCACAAAGTTCGTTTGGGACAGTGGGCATATCACGGGCTGCTGTCTTCACATGTACCAGTGCAGAGCTCCTTCTTCAGTCGTTCCTGGGGCCTGTACTAGGGTGTTCTATCCTGTTGCTGACTGTGAACTGCTTACTGCCAATTTTTATAAGGTTGTCTTCCTGAGAAATTAGGAGAGGCTCATGGACAACCTGGGAACTCGGTCCATCAGAGCACATGTAAAGAAAAATTAATTTACTCTATTTTAAGGTTTGCTTTGGTTTGGTTTTTTAAAAACTTTACAACATTAGATAACTTTACTATTAATCTAACAGAGTGGGTAGGACATACTGGGAGGCCCTGCCTGTGCGCTCATGCAAGGAAGCATTTTGAGCAGCTATCTTTACAGTAGGAACTGCAGAGCTGATGCTGTGTGAAGTCAGAAGCGTAAAGTACAGCAGGAGCTCGTTGTCCTTCTGTAGCTCTGTCCTTCTGAGCCACGCATCTGCCCTTCTTCCACCTTTTGAGGCAGCACAGTTCTACACTGCTGCTGCTGCCAGCAGGTAGCAAGTTTCTGTAAGAGTAAGCCTCTTGGTACGTAAGTCGTTAAAGCATGTGCTGTGTTGAGTATGAACGCATGAGAAAAACATACTGGGGACTGAGAGAATCTGGGCAATCTAAGGAAACAGCCCTTTTTAGTAAGCAATGTGGATCAAATGATGAAAATCACTTCCTTTACTGTTGAAAGCTTATGCTCAATAAGTAAATCCTCAAAAGCCAGGCCCAGCCAAGCCTGCTGCAGCCCTGGGCCAGTGTATCCCAGCACAGTGTTCCCGTCTCAGCCCTGCTGCAGGGGCAGTACTAGAGACCCGCTCTTCACCAGTAAATCGTACTTCTGTCATACACATAATGAACATAACATTTATCCACACTATAGCCACAGATGTAGCCCACATGGGTGAAATAAATATGTTTGCAGTGGTACATAGCACACTCAAGCACTGCTGCATTTCTCATAGAGGACCATATGTGCCGGGCTGTGCAAACAAAAGTGTAGAGTTAGAGCTGCTGTTGCTGTAATAAGTAGCCCCATCATTCTCCTTAATGTTATATACAAGAAAACCCAAAGTACTGGGCAATTACAGCTTGACAATCCTGACATGTTTTTCTCCCCACTTTATTTTAAAGATATTTGCTTAATTTTAACAACCAGCAGTAAAATGTATATATTGCAAAAAGACTCACACTTGTGCAATTAAGAGCGCAAGAGCTGTCATAGAGTATTATAAAAGCTGAACTTCATTTCTTAATTTGGTGTGGTAATCGTTACTCCTGATTTTAAGTTTTATCAGTAAATCAGATATTACAGAAAGCCAGCTGCTTCTGTTAAATAAACTCCTTTGTCTAAGACTTAAAGGGAGCAAAAAAGCCAGGTGGAGTTATTGATCTGTGAATATCAGCTGGCTGGGCCTCACAGGCAGTGCACTCCTGTTTCTTCTAATTGCCAGTGCCTTTAAGGAAACACTGCCCAAGCCAACAGGCAGGGAGACCTGATGGTCTGCTGGGGATTGTGTCTCCCTGAGTTGCAGTTTATTACCAACAAATCAGAGCATCTGTAAATGTAAGAATTCACTGGTGAAACTTTAGCCCTATTGAAGACAATGGCAAAATCCCACTGACTTGTGTTGCGGTGTATGTCACATCAGATGTGCTTTTACTGACGCAACGCAGGAGGGAGTTCTTTGTCTCGCTTCATTAATTTAACAATTTGAAGCTGCTCCACAGATTTGCTTATTGAATTGGATGCTACCTGATTTTTTGTAATTTCCCGCCTTGTCTCCAACATTAAGGAAACAATGAAATTATACCTTGAAGTCCATGAGGTAAATAAGTCAGGGATTTACTGCTCTGATTTCCAGTTTTAAAATTGATTGATTTCTTGGTGAGGAATGTAATGATTACTCTTTTTCTCTGGTCTGTTTTAAGCCCGATTAAAAAACAAAACAAAACAAAACAAACCACCAAAAATATTGTGAAATTAATACAAAAAATTATGTTGAGGAATGTTTTTATTTTGGGAGGGGGGACTGAAGTTTTTATTTTCTTTGAAGTGGTAGCTGTATTGTGTTTTATATTGCTTTGTTTTGCTTGTTTGGGTCCTGTATGTTAATTTATGTTGTGATAACTAAACATAAGCAAGCTTTTTGGAGTATGAAGTTTGAATATTAATATGTATTTGGACTTGGGTGATTTATTTGCATATCACCTTGCTCTGACATGTTTTTAAAAATACTCATTTGCAGTTGATCACAGCTTTTAAAAATTGAAATTATTGAATATGTTTTAGGGCACCATCTTCTGGTAGACAAAACACATTGTATTTGAATGGCTACCTTTGCAAGGCACAACTATTTAAAATATTTTTGACTAACTACTCTGCAGGCTTACAGGTCATTTCTCATTCTAAATCTGCAATAAAACTATTTAACATTTTTTACATTCTTCTTATTTATTGCAAATGCACCTATTCACTGTGCTGCACAAATATAACTTGGGACAGACCCTGTAAAATTCCAGTCACAACAGGCACTTTGTGAACGTGCTAGGTTAGACAGACAACACATGTCCAAGCACTTATGATGAATACACCATTTACGTATCTTATTTCTTTTCTAGTTTCATCTTCCACTTCTCTTACATATTTCAGATAACAACACTTCTGGCCAAAGCAGTTTATTGGCTCATACTTTGGAGACTGCACATGGCCTTAGTCATACTTCCTGCAATCACAGGACATAATCACCATATATTCAAACACAACCAATTAGCTTAATAGCAGCCACTACATTTGCATAAATACACAATTTAGTTGGCCAGCTCAGTTAGCAGTGCACCCACTTAGTACTTTTAAGGAGGTCTTAGGTTATATAGCTTCTTATTTCAGAGACTTGGAAATACAAAAACAAACTTAGGACTCTACAGAGCTAAAATTTATCTTGACGTGATAAAAGAAAGTCCTGATCACAATACTGCAAACCATCATCTAGCACAGAAATCAGATAGCATTAGCGCATTTAATAAAAAATAGAAACACTGCGTGAGGGCCAGACTGCTATATGCATGCCCCCCTATTCTCTGCTGGTGAAAAGTATCAGGCTAACTGTACATGCCTCTTTATATGGGTATTCAAGAAACGAGGCAGGCTATGAGCAGTGACCTCCTGACCTGACAATACAACACACTTCAGCTATGATGAGAAGGATCATTTCAGAAGAAAGAGGACATTGGTTTGTTGAGAACACCAATTACATTTACATTTCATGGTATTTTCCATATAAAATGGTATTATAGAGATAGCATTTGTAACTGGAAATAATGAACAAATTTGCAAGAAATATAGAGCTGTTCCATAAGCAATGGAACTAATGAAGGCTGGTCTCCTACAGGTCTGTATTCTGCATCATTTGCACTCTCCAGCTTGTAACCTCCTCTCCAAATCCCCAAAAATGCTGCCGTCCTGTCATCCCCTTTGTCCCATAGAGCACTCCCACTGCTACAGGACTTACCCCAGTCCTCAGCCACTGTATACAGTACCTCCAGGTTCCTCCCACATGTTCACCTACATCCCTCAATAGACTTGTCAGTGCTCTTCTGCTCTAAAACGTCTTTAATTCCCTTCCAGGTCCACCTGCATACCGCCTTCTCTCTGTCCCCTTTGTAATAGCCACAGCTCCTAGTAGCTTCCTAAGCTTCTAGTTAGGTATCTTAGCCACCCTCTTTTCCCCAGCACACTCCTGCTACCTCCAGTTATCACTTGTTAGATGTGCAAAATGCAGCAAACTCCCATGTGGACTTGCACACAGACCCACCGGCCGGTAGGTGTGTAAGTACCACACCTAAAAAGACAAATTGCTACCACAGAAGCACTTCTGTGGGTCTGTCTCCTTATCTACAGCCACGTACTTGTAGAATTGCAGTAGCTTTGAGATCACTGATGTAATTGCTTAATGTTTGCAAGTAGCTTCCAATGTTGCTGGAGAGGATTGGCAGAGTAATTCTGTAAGTATCTTTTCTTTAGGAAATAATCCTGAAAATTTCTCACTTTTTCTCATGTGAGTGAAGAAGTATGCTGATGAGAAAGACAGATAATGACATGTGTCTAAAGAGCAATTTTCTTCTCATAATATAAAGTGATATCAAGCTGTATCTAGGAGTACATTTATTTACTGCATGCCATTCCTCCCTTAAAGAGGAATCAAGGCCTCCAAATCAAAGCATTAAATTGCCTCCCCCTCCTATTCCTTTGTCTGTAGGTATATGTTCTCTGTAATGATTCTGCTTAGACACTAGCCCAGAAATAATCTCAGGCAAGCAAAAAACATATGACTGACTTGTGTAAGATTTGTCGTATTACTTTGATCCTAGTTTCTGCTTTCTTGCACGTTCGGTATTTTAGATGCACAAAATTGAAGGTTTCTTGTCCTTAAAGCTGCAAAGAGAAGAAAGAAAACATCTCTACCTATAGGCACAGAAACAGAACACGGGAAAAAAACAAATTTATTTTCCTTAATTCAGTGTTTATTCAGTTTTCTAAGCCGAATCTACAATTTTGGGGCAGTAGAGATAAGGCTTGAAGCAGGTACTGTCAATGGTATATACGAACTGAACACAAGCCTGTTTTATCTTCTGGGATCTAATAAATGGTTAGCAAAAGGTCTTTGTTGTAAAGGTCAGAACTTGAAATGGCACATCAATCTGCTTGACAGCGGTCAGAGTCAACAGGCCAGGAAAGCATGGATCTCTCTCTGTGGTTCAACAATGAATGGTTTAATAAAGTAAAATTAAAATGTCACATAAAACTACTACAAACATTAAATGGTTATCTACAGGTTCAAGTTGGTCTTTAGGAAATGGGCTGGTACAAGGCTGTCTGTCATCATGGTCTCAAAAGTTTTCTCCTGAATGGTTATCAATTGCCCCTTAAGGGCGATTCTCTAGGTGCTTTGAGAATCAGATAGGTTGCACTTCTGCCTTTTTTTTTTTTTTTTTAACAATAAGATTATGGGAAAGTCGTTACAAATTTCTTCACCATAAATCAGAGCAGCTTAATGAATCTCTAGTTAACTGTTGTATGTCAATGGTGGTCAATATTCCTTTCCATGCTCTGCTGCAGGAAAGGGTCACTGAACTAATAGCATATGAAGACAGATACTAGGTACGTTCTCAGCTGCATTCAACTATGCTAAAATATTCCACTATTTTTCTTGTCCTTTTCACACAGGGCACTCAAATTCACTAAGTAAATAAAAAATACAAGCATCAAGAATGAATTGTTACTACAAAAAGCAGCCAGAAAAGCTTATCTGCATTACAGAAATTTGCATCAGTCTGAACAACCAACTAGAGAATGCTGTGTGACATAACAGCCAATTTGTATCATTGCAAATAGCAATTTGTAGATTGATTTAATGAGCCTGGCTCAAAAATTGTTAGTGACAACAGAGCCTACATCAGGGTTGCCAAGCTAAGGCACTGGGAAGAATTTCTCCTCCATTTTAACATTTAAATCTTGTGTCTTCTAACTACACTTACTTCCATACCAATATTACCGCCATTAGGACTTGAACAAATTGTCAGTTGACAAGTGGCTTGCTTTTTTTTTTTTTTAAATTACTTGAAAGCTTAAAAAATGCTTTGATTTATGATTTGCTCTCAAGGGCAAGAGAAAGTTTAAGTTGGAAAATTCTACATTAATACAATGTTGGTGACTAGCAGCCAACTAAGGACATTCATACTCCATTAGTTCTGAAAAGCAGTTTTTCATTTAGCACAGAAGCAGTTTGCATTTTTAGTGGTTCATTCAATATTGCCAAACTTAACAAGAACCGAATAGAACAGCTGACACTATATGAACAGCCTGTCATATGTTCTATAGAAGCAGCCTGTGTAAAGAAAATTATTAAAAGTATTAAAAATCATTCACTATAAAGTATTTTACAGGAAGGGTCTAGGAGCATTTTTTGCCATCTAACTACTTACCACCCAGACAAAAGCAGCACAATTACATCTCCTAAATACATCAAGATGTAATTGCTTATGTAGTTAAATTCTAGACTACCTTTCATGCTGCAATCCAAATGATGATGCATTCTTAAAATCACTTAATGCTTCTCTAAAACTTAACCTCACCACTGTCCTGCCTGCAGTGGTACCCCCCATCTAAGATACAATGTTAATTCTGAACATTTTTGCAATCTGGCCTTATCGGCAGAGTTGTCTACTGCCCTGAGAAACTCTTATGTGTATCTGCTTGGACACTACCATCCCAAATACTTTAAGAAATCATTTGAGTACTGTCATCTTATGCTGTTAACACTAATAACTTAAAAGAGTAGAAGCCAGTGAGACTGAATTGGCTCTCTTTTTCACCCCCAAATCTGTTGTTGCATGTTATTTTGATTCAGCTTATGTACCACTTAACTTCTAAGTCATGAACACTCTCAACTTCAGTAAAACTAATGCAATAAAGTTACCAGAATTATAGCCTCTACTGTTAAAATAATACAAAAAGAGTTAGAAAGCTAAATTCTTGAATGCTGACCAGTGCAAGCAGGGAAATTTCTCTGGTAGCGAGTGAGATAGGATCACACTATCGATTACACGTGCCATCAGCTTAGCTAAAGCTTTGTCATGTCACAATGAGAAGCACATCTCATTACACAGATAACAAGCTATTTGACAACTAATTTAATAAACCAGTAATTTTATTTTTAGTAAAGCTTAAAAAGAAAATGTCAGCCTTAATTTTTGGAAGATGTAATCAGACAAACTAAATCCTAGTGCTTCAGCTGTTTACGGCAGGAACTATAAAAGTTTCCCATTGTAGCACTGAATATACTTTCTGTAACGCCCCTTATTTACATCTTTACCTCTCAGTCTTCACTCACACTGGCCACGAAGAAACTAACTCAAAAGGATTTAATTTCACAGTAGAGTATTATGCCTCCAAACAAGCCATTACATATGACTATTAGTACCTAAAAGAAGAGAGAAAACATTAATTGCATCATAGAATTGTAGTTTTGCACTGTGTTGGCAATTTAACACTGACGAAGAGCTGGTCTTTGTACTAGACAGCACCAGATGCAGGAACCAAAACCTAAAAAGATGCTCGTTTTTTTTTTTTTTTTACATTCTCCTTCTATATAGCTTGTTTAAAATTCAGTCGGTTTGCAAACTAGAACAGAATAAATTCCTGTCTGCTCATTTTCTCTGCTCTGTAAGGCTAACTGCATACTTGTCTATGAACAGAAGCAGTTTTGGTTCACTAACACGAAGTTGGAAAGTAATTTCAGTACAGTGGCAGAAATGGCTGATTAATATGTTCTAAGAATCAACATTGACAGTTTTGAGAGCTACCCAAATAGTTAAATGAATGCAGTAGGCTTTAAGATACTGATTCTAAACATTGCACTTTTGTCCTATGCACAAAGTGTAATATACAAAAGACCAGTGCTTTCTTCTTTCTGAAGGCATGAGGTGGTGAAAGCATGAGTGTGGTGGTGCAAATGCTCCAACTGAAGAGGCCAATAATTGATTGTCCAAGGAAAAAAACATTCACAAAAGTTTTATTAAAAAAATTCCCCTTTCACCTCAAACAAGTGAAGATTAAGTTCTGTACTACTAGGTTATGTTTAGAAAAATGAAAATAATACAGTGATTTTTGAAGGCTATACATTGTAAAATCCCATAAGTCAGCATAAACTTGGACTGTGCAAGCAAATATAGCAAGTATTTCAGATGTCATTTATTTGGTCCATCAGATGTACAGTATAGTAGTAGTATCTGAGTTTACAAAACATCAAATATAAATAACCTGAAACTGTAACAATACACAAAAATTTGCTTCTTACATTGACATACCAGGCAGTACGAGCTGAAAAACTTGAGTAAATTAACAGTTTTACAGTAATGTACATAGTGCCAGTTGAAGTTTAAGAACACTGTTAAAACACGGCACTAATTTGCTTTATTGAATTTTCTTCTTTACTTGTTCAGGGTGTGAAAAATGTTTAGGACTAGGCTAAAAATATTTTTCTTCAAGCAAGAAAAATGTAGTTACTTAAAATCTGGGCATCAGATGATGACCCTTTACTAAACGAGAGTAGTTTTTTTTTGTCCTATTGAATTATACCTAAAAGGTATTTACACAAAAATAACATGCTTTTTTCATGACTGTTTAAGCAAATACTTATCTGTAAGTATTTATAAACTATGTTTCTACTACATTTAATATATGGAATTAATATGGAAAAACTTCTGAAAGAGTCTATTGAGATGAGAGCTTTATCATCAAGAGAAACAGACAGAAATTATTTAAGCCAGTGGTTTGGTATTCACTCGGAACAAAGGCCTTAAAATTAGTCTAGTTCTGGACATTTTTCACATCCCAAAATAATATGGTGTTACTGTGTTATGTTATCTGAATCATTTTGTCAAGGGGCATTTGCATGTTCAGTCTAATGCTATAATTTCATCTTGCTCTTCTGTCTGCTCAGTACGCACTCTCTTTGTACTGACGCACTCTTTATCTTCTAGTTTTCTCTTGCGGCTTTTGTTTTCCATATCATCATTAACATTGCTTGAAGTACCTTCATCTTCAGAATCAACAATCAATAGATCGTCCTGATCTGGAGCTGCAAAATATATGTTTTTAATTCAAATGGATTCTGTAAAGATAGTCTACTCTCAAACCACATAAAAATAAGAACGTTTCTAATACAATGAATACGTCTGGGAGCATTCTTTATCCATATTCTTTGTCATTCAACTGCAAGAATATTTTGAATTTCTCTGAAATCCATATAAAATAGGCTTTTCACTATTTTTGGTTATTCCCTCTTCACTAGAGGTACGGAAAATACTGCAATAACCCAAAAATACGGGAAATGCATAGTTAGCACAATTTTTTTTGCATGTACAAAATAGAAGAATTGCACGCTATCTGCAGCAGTCCTTGAGAAAAGACCTTTTACACACTGAGCTGTAGTCCAGCCTCTGCTTTCATTAGTGCATTCACAGAACTCCCACTAGAAGCCATGCTCCCTGAGAGAGAACACGCAAAGAGAGGGAGGACAGGAAGGGTGAGCCGACTTAAAGAGCTAAAGGATAACAATGGATAGTATAAAGAAGGGAAAATAGAACCAAACGTGAACTTTTAAGACATCTAGTGGATTTTGTTTGTTTTGAGGTACAAATTCACTGTAAAAACTAATTTTATGGTAGGTTTTTTATATAATTTGAAATCAAGTGTAGCAATACCCTTAACATTTAATCTCCCCTGAAACAAGAGGCAAGTGGAAGTGACTACATACTTGTGCACATACTTGTGCACGTATCTTAAATAGGACCATCTGACAGGCAAATGAACATCACCCAAAAGTGCAAGACAGAACTAAGATATCTAACTCACATGTCACAACAAGTATTCAGATTCATACGCTATCCCTATAAAACAGTATGACGTTTCCAGTACATTAGCCTTCAGTGCTTAAGCATCCCATATTTATTTGAGTTAAACTATTCTGCGTACGTTCAAAGAAACACCCTACATTAGGAAGGTGATAGTACTTCTTCCTGGATAGCAAACACTATTTTCTTGTCATGCTTTACTTGACAGGTGAAAAATAATTATTTTGGAAGAAGATAATAAAGACAACTCTTAAATTAACAAAAAAAACCATGATCAAAGACAACCACAAAGTAATTTTTAATCTTTATGGAGAAAGTGACAAATTTGGTTGATTCTTTTTTGTCAAGCAATAGCATGACCATCAGATAGAATGGGTCTACCTTATTTAAATCACTGTGCAAATGATGCACTTAAACTGACACCCCACCAAGCCCTTGCAAATTAAATAATGTAATTTCGAGGTGTATTTACTGTAAACAATCTTGTACAATTAAACAGTTTGTAACAATTGTAAATATGCATTTTTCTATTTAGTATTATATTTATATACAAATGCAATTTAAATGCCTTTTATTTCACTTTGGCAAAGTTAAGTCATAAAACTGAACGCAACTATTTTAATTGGACTGCACTACTGATATATATACTGTTATATTTAATATTGACTACTGTTATTTACCTGTTGATGTTGAGGGTTGCGCTCCATCATCACTACCATTGGTAATGTTCTTGGATGTTGGTTCTGATGGTTTAGGGCCAACTTTTTCAGGGGTATCACCAACAACTTCAAATTCTACATCTTTTTCTAGGTCTTCACTGCAGAAAAATCCATATGCTTTTAAACAACCAGGTGAAAATAAAAAACTGTCTTTTTCACAAACAAAGTATGTCATTCAAGTATTAGAGCACCCTGCAACTATGACAAAATGAGAAAAATACATTAGAAAAGAGGAAAATCTGTTCAGTCCTCCTTTATAGTTTATGCTTTCTCTATTCATAAACACTGTTCCACCCAGTGCAATGACTTAAAATGCTTAGGAATGAGAAAAATCATTACCTGAGCTTACCTTTCCTCCTCAACATCACATTCCTATTCTCACTGAAAGTGCAGTGCATTAATTTACTGTATATAATATGTATATTACTTATCCAGGGTTAAATACACACATCAATTATTTCAAAGTGACTCCTGTTTGCATTGCTGTTTCTGACAACTAGTCAAGCAGAGGATCTACTACCCCAGCAGGCTGGGTTTTTTTTTGCTTTTTTTTATTTTGTTTCGTTTTTTAAACAGCAGTTTCTTGCTTGTTGGCTGCCCCAAAAGTAAATTTGGTTTTGTACTGTATTTTTATGTTGTGTAATTACAAATTATTCAAATAAACTTCTTCCAATTACTGTTGTTAAAAAAAAAAAAGCAAACTACAAACCAAAACCATCTAAACTCTACAAATTCATAAAAAATAATAATTCCTCTTTTACCTCTATATTTTCCTTCCGCAGTTTAATCTTTGAGCTTTATTCATGAATTTAAAATTCTGAGCTGGCAATTCCCTGTGGAACTGTTCTACATATATACACAAAAATAATTAGTTCAGAATCCTTACCTATGAAGCACATTGATTAACAGTGTATAGTCCTGGAGGAAATCATCCGCTTGTAGTCGAGTGCCATTTCGAATTCCGAAGTCTGATAATTTCCTGTGGTTATTTGCTAGAAAAACAGTGAAAAACTGCAGTGTATACAGCTATTTATATAAATATCCTTTACACCTGAATAAATATGATGAAACAAGTACTCCAGAAGTTTTATGTAGAAATACAAGATTAACATCTATTAGCTATATTTAAAGCAAAAGCTGACATTTAAGCCTATCAGGAGTTAAAACTACTTATTTTTGACTTATTTACACCTCATGCATCATGTTCAAGCACTTCACTATTATTACACTTAGGAACATTTTTGAGATAATATTTGTATTACAATAGTGCCTACAAGCACCATAAAAAGACCACAACCTAAGAACAAGAAAATGAACGGGACTTGCAACCAGAAGAAAGTAACTGGTGCACTTTTATAGCTGAATACCTATTCTTGAAAGGAATCCTGACACTCCAGGTGAAAAGTACTTTATATAGGAAAGCTGAACTGGACATGCAGGCTTGTAGACAATACCACTAGCTATTCTTGAGCCACTTAAATACTTGCAAATCCAGTTCTCTTCAAATATTAGTCTACAGGATGAACACTAAAACATTTGCTATACTTCCATTCTGTATATCTTGGTTTCTTCCTAGTTTTTATGTACTCTTATCTAAAAAGCTTCAGTATGCATACCTTCTGTCTCTCCTTCTTCTGAAGAGATAAGAATAGTTCCTTTTCCATCATCTATTTGTACATCTGGTGCTACCATAGCAAATTTTTCTTTCACTATCTGAAAAGATGAATACTATTATTTAATCAATATCTGACTTAAAAACACTTATAAAAGAAAGAACCTTGAATTAAGTTGATTTTCTTATCCTGGCGCATTTTCAGGCACCTGCTGAAAGCCTATACTTTTTTTTTTTTTAAGCTACCATGAACAAAATAATTGTATTTTTGCTGTCTGAAGCCTACAGGTTCAGATGCGCTGAAAATTTTTTTAGAATACTTCATAAAATGACAGAATTACAAATCAGTTGTGCCTATGCAACTGTTATGTTGCTACTGAACTATTCAACTGAAATACATATTTAGTTTTTTGCTTTTAGATATGAATAGGCTTTAAAACTACCAAAAAGTTACAGAATACAAACATTCTTTCACAAGATATACAAGCACACATGAGCAGAAGCATACTGGCTAATCTAGCTCTTCTTGTAGCTGAAATGCAAAATGTAGCGCAAATACAAACAGGTGATGTTCAGTGAAAATATACTGCATAAAAACCTAACTTTAATAATGTACAGTATTAGAATCAAAATGAAAGCTGTAGCTAATATTCAAGATTTACCTTATCCTGGAGTGTTAACACAGTAACTTTGTGTACATTAAGTTTCACAGTCACTTCTGGCTTACTTGCACATACATAACAGTTAGGATTTGGTGGATCCAAAGCACAAGGAACCAATAGCTTCTTTCTGGGATTTGGCTGCTTGTTCAGAAAAATCTTGAGGACAGACAAAAATAAAACAAGTTATTCTGTAAGTAACAGCACTCATAAAACCTGTTTTCCTACAGATTTATTCTCTTAGTCTCACAGGTTGTCCTGTTCCCTAATCCTCTTTGACGTGCCTGCTGAACAGGAGAAAGTGCATATTACAGCCAGTCCGCAATGACACCTGTGCTGACTGACCAGCTATTGCCAAATACATCTGTAACATGAAACAACCATGTTTCAAGTGATGTCAGTCTGGTTCTCCCTCCTATCCAGCAGCCAATTTTCATTAAATGAGGAATTTAATCATCCTTGAGATTTTCACTTCTGTTTTCATTGCAGCTGAAAGTTCCCAGCACATTCAGAATCTACTGAAGCAACAAGTGAGAGAGACAGTAAAACTAAACAATAGTCAAAGCAGGTTAAATGTGACTTTTAAACAAATAGTAAGTAACAAGTGAAAGTATCTTATTCCCACTTACCGTTCTACACTGATCTATTTTTCCTGATAAAATCTTCAAACCCTCCAGCACTATCAGACCAGCTATTACTGCATTAGTAGTAGCTATAGCTGGGATAATATTTCCTGCCATTGCTGCAAAATAAGCAAGAGTATGCAGATTTTTAACAATAAATGAAAATGAGAAGTTTAGATTATTATTTAAATAAAACAGTTATATTTTATCCTTACACTTGATATCAAATTTGCTCTTCATATTCATACTGAAAACATGCATCCTGAGGTTCGCAGCAGAAGTGACAAAATCCATTGCAGAAGGATCATCCTGACAAGAAATTAATATAAAAAGTATTTAAAAATCGAATTACTCATTGGAAAAAGTTTGCAACACATGGTTCCTAAAACCTTAAAAACAGAAAGTTTGAAAAAAAAGGAAGTCCATTTCAAAGTCCTCTTTCAGATGGTATGTTCAGACAGAGCAGTAATACTTCAAATACATGCGTTCAGAAATTGTACTTGGTATTTTAGTAGTGAATTAGTGTATTAGTATTAATAAAATGCCTTGTATGTTCAAAATAATGTCTAAATCCTAAATCTTACAATGTTTTATGCTCAGTTTCAAAAATTAGTGTTTCAGAAAGAAGTCTTTTTACTATCTGTTGTAACACTATTTTACTATTTTGTCACCCTATATTTATAAACTACTTTTTTTTCCATATGCCAAATGACAACTGACTGCAGGAAGATTACACTGTCTCTGGTGCTAAAAGAGAAAATTATTTTCTTGTTTTTCTTCAGCAAGACTCGTAATATATCACATACCTATCGTCAGACCTAATTACTATGTACAACCCAGTAGAACTCTAGCTACAAACCACTGTACAAGAGCATGTTTCAGAGAAAGCTAAAAAGGAAAAAATGAAGCTGCATTATTAAAGTATTTTCAAAAATCAAAACATGACAAATACTTCTGAATTTGTGCTTCTTAAAGTTGGTGAATTAAGTTATTTTACATCAAAATAGTTAATCCTTACAGACTCAGTGAGTTACAAAACCTGGAGTGTTTAAAGTATATATTTGTTTCATACGGAAAGCGCTTTCAATGAGACACCAGACATTTTTGTTCTAAGTAGTACTATTTTGGAATGAAACTGTATGAGTCCAATTAATATTTGTACTACCTATGTAGAATATAACTGGTTCTTATGTATTTGGCAAACTAACCTTATCCCATATAAGCTCTGCTCCATCACCCTTCTCAGCCAGGTGAACTCTCAGGGTTTCAACACTCTTTGAAAATAAGTGTGCATAGCTCTTGACATCGAGAACCTGCTGATCCTTCAAGACTGTGGAGGATTCATTTTGTTGGTCAGATATGCTTTTCTCTTTGGGAAAAGAAAAAAAATTAAGATCAGGAATACTTATAAATCCCACAGAAGTTCTCTCAAAAAGAGCTAAGAATTTTCCAATTTCAGTAAAGTTAAATATTTTCTAAATTGAAGAACAATATCCTTAAACTACAGTAGCCCCAACATTTTACAACAAATCTGCATTTAAAACTGGAACTATAGCTATACTTATATCAATCGCCCAGACATGCACAAATTACAGCAAATGTAAATTTTCAGTAAAACTCAGCTTTCAGAGATAAATGTATTGGTGCTTATAGAAAGGTCTCCTAGAATAACCTGCCATGTAATTTTGTGAAATGTGAATTTTCTACAGCTAATACTGAGTATCTAAAATAACATTTGAAAACAGTTTTAGAAAAAACGTTTTCTACATAGCGAAAAACTTAAAATCTTCAGGAATCGCAGAGAATTAATACATCCATTATCAGCACTCAAATATAACAGTGAGAAAATGTATGTATCACAGACATGCATTAACAAACAGCAGGTACAACTTACAAATACACAGTGGGAAGAGGGACAATTACCTTGATTTTGTACCTCAGCCCAGTCCAGTGGCACTGGAGGCTTTCTTTTCCTCCACAGCTTATCCATTGTCAGCAGATATCTAATGTCATCTTTGAACAGCTAGGAAACATAAAAAAAAACCAAAACAAAAAAAAAAACCAACCCAAAAACATTAAAATGAAAGAGGAAAAAAAAGACATACTTTATTTTTACATCTGCTGTGAAATTGAAAGATCAGCATTAGATTTATGAGATTTTGCTTTTCTCCTTGAAAACATTTTCAACCACATAAATAAAAATCAAACTCCACAGGAAAAATAAAAACAGATTCGAAAAACTTCTTATTCCCCATTCCCTAATACTTACTGCATAAAGCAGACACAGCTCTGATTAATTTGGGGGAGGAGTAAAGTAAAAATCAAGAAACAATAGTCCAAACAGTGGGTTCATGTGCCTACTGAAGCCATCACTACAGCTCTTTATATACTCTCCCTGAGATACTCTTACCTACATGCCAATGAATTTCCAAAGTAAAGTTATTACTATCTATCAACATCATATTCTATACTCATTTCCTCTATTTATCCGCTTTCAGCAACTATTTAGAAGGAAACCTCCTAAACCAGTTTGTATTTTCATGTGCCAGAGCCTGATTATACACAGAAGATGACTGATAGCTTTTAGGTCCTCAGATTGGTTCTGATTATGCTACAGAACATACAGTAAAACAGCTACAGAATTCAAGTTTACCTTTTCTTATTAAAAGTAATTAGAATGAATCTTTTTCTGTACAGTATGGACAAGCTGCTGAAGCCATCTGTACAGACGCAGATGGAATGCCATAAAACATGCAAGTGTTGCAAAAGACCAACACTCCAGCAAAACTGGTGGAAATCATAACAAAATTGCGTAATTGATGACTAGCATTAAGTGTCCAAACTGGGTTTTGACTTAACTTTAAAGCACCTCATACACTTCAAATAAAGACATTTATTGGGGGTAAAGAAGATACCTTAGTAAAAAGCTTAACTGGATCGTATCCAGTTGATTTAGCCCACTCCTTAGTTGAAACACGTTTAATCTCACCATCTTCATTGGATGCTCGTGCTCTGGCTTCTGCTTCTGCTGGCTCCCCTATTAATAAAGGGTTAACCAATATTTTAATTCAAGAAAAGGAAAATCACATCCATATATTTCCCTTAGAGTCAATAACCAAAATTATGCAGGGACCATAAAATGGCTTTACTGCACCCAACAAAAGCTGAATTAGACACAGGTTTGCAGATTCCTTCAACGGACCTGCAGAGCCATGCATGGCATGACTTCCCTTTACACAGGCTGCATTGATACACCCTGCATGTCCACTGATTTTAAATAGCATTATCACTACGGACAGTTTGCTCACTATAGACATGAGGCTACAGCTCAGGCCTTCCTATAATTGCCCTGGTATCTTTGTTTAAATAAGTGGCATTGTGTCTGCTACCTTCCAAGTGTTCCAGCAGCCGTTGTTTTAAGTGAGTTTATAGGTCACTCTTTTTAAGACTCAGTTATTTCATTCTGTACTTCTTGTAGAAACCACCTGTCAGGTGATCACTATTTGATGTTCAGATCTGAAGAGTCGGAGGATCCTCTAAGCACCCTCTCTCAAGTCCATTCATCTATCACAGGATCCAAAGGAAGCAACAAACAATGATGCTTATTCACCTTCACAGTAACTACGGTTACTGTCCTTACAGAAAAACACTGAATAGCTACAAAAATATCACTCAAAATGGGCATATTTCCTATGTAGATTAACGTTAAAGTGTTTCAGGCTACAAGAGTTCAAACACAATCTCTGTATTTCTTACATCCCTCAGCTAGAAGTGGAAAATGCAGTGACTACAAATATCACTCAGTTCTCAATCCTCAGTTCAAAAGACAAGCCTCCCAGCTGCAGGGAAGGAAGCGCTCCAGCAAATCCAACTATATAGGGAAAAAAAGGCCACCCTGCGAAGATCAGTTATATTTAATTTGCGCTTCAAGCCAACTTTTCACTTCAAGTTTCTGTGCACATGGGGAAGACTGTTTGCTGCAGAGGGATCAGGAGCCTCCAAACAGATACAAGCCTATTCATCTAAATCATATATCTCACACCTGGATGTGTTAACTGGAACTTTATGATTAGCAAGTGTATCAATTGTGTTCCTCACAGCTCTTCTACCCACACTATCTGAGAACAACTAGTGAATGCCAGTGACCCATTTTACACTGTATTAAAAAGTTTAGGCTGCCCACAAGGGCCACAGTTCTGACAGATGAAACTATTAATCTGTTGTAATTTTGAAGAGTATTTTTTGCACATTCTCCGTGCAAAAACCTCTGGTATGCACTATGTATCAAGTGAACTAAAAACAACTGAAATTGTTTCAAATATCTAATAAGCAGCAGTATGAAGGAACTAAATTATGCACGGTGTACATGAAGGTCTGTAAAGGAAAATACTGTTAACACACCCCAAACTCTTGTTGTCCAAGGGTACAGTAAATGGAATCCTCTTAAAAGAAAATGGAGCTGAACTCTCTAACCTCAAGAAATGTACAGAAACAAGTCATAATCTCTGAAATAGAACATTTCAGTAACAGGGTAAACTACCAGCTTATATCACACTCACAGGCAGCTTCAGGATCAGCTCTGTCAGGAGAGACTTCTTGATCAGCATCTTCTTCTCCAAACAACTGGCTATATAATAATTAAGAACAACAACACAACACTAGAATTTCATCGTATCTGGTTAAAGACTGAAATATTTGCTAATGGATATATATCCACTTTAGAATGCTTGCTATTAGAGTGCCACTTCATACATTGCTTTTTAAATTGTTGGGATTCATCACACGTGGACTTAACACTGACAACACAAAATGTCCAATACAAAAATGAATTTACTGAAACAGTTCTGTATAACTTACTCAATAGTTCACCTAGCCTTATATTTATATTGCAGTACTGAATGCATTGCTTATAACCCTCCAAGATCCCAGCAAACTTTACATCTGTTAATACATGCATTAAACTGAAAAATGTGTTAACTTCACACAAAGGTGAAGAATAAAGTAACCTCAACCTACACTGCTGTGCCAAAATACTCTGCCAGATTTTCTGTGATATTAGAGCAAGGCCTACGTACTAACAAACCTTCCATCTTTATATTAAAAGAAAAAAAAAACCCCACCCCCCAAAAGCACCCCAAAATCCAGGTCAAAGAACTGGAGATTTTCGCTATAATCCACATTCATTTAAAAAAAACAAAACAAAACAAAAAACCAAAAAGTGTGTGTCCACTTTATTTCTCTGTCTGTAGGTTTAGAAACCAGAAGAGTGAACCACAGTACCTATTTTCTTTTTCAGAAGATCACTTACTTGAACAGATACTTAGCCCACACAATACAATGGATAGGTTCCGATGGCGTATTTCGGATTGTGCAGCCTGGAAAAGTCTTCTGAGTTGGTTTAGGATGACATTCATAACATTCTGTCACTCCCTGGTGAAAAGTGAAATATTTACTTGTCACACTGTGAAGGCTACTGACAGTATATGCTATTACCACATGAGCTGTAACTGTATCTCAAAACACCCAACTCCCTGTTGTCTAAAATAGCCAATGATTTAAACTTAAAGCGACAAGAGTAATACACAACCTAACCTTTTTAATAACTGTTACTTGTCCAAGGTAGCCTGCAGTTCCACTCTCTATTAGAGGAACATCAGCAGCCAGACACATCCTGTTCACATGGTTACGGGCAGCTGCAAATCAAGAGTTTTTAAAGAAAAATTTGAATAATTAGAAAAAAGAAGTTTTACTTCTCAAGATTCAAACTAGCCTCCTATGCAAACATTTATCCTTAATCTGCCTTATTTCATTATAGAGCACTACGCCTTTTTCACAGTCAATTTTCCAATTAACACAAAATATATCAACACTATTAAATACAGCAAACTCAACTGAATAAAGTTACATAGGTACACACAATACTCATCAGTTCCCATAAAGCAGCAACATAGCAGTTAACGTTTACTTTCAAGACACCTGTAAAAGCACTAACTACCCTTTCAAATTCAAGTGAAGCATACAAGCATTAGTCAAACTACAGATGGGTTAAGAGGATACTTGCTATTTAACTAACACTGCAGAAGTACTAAGAGTAGACACATTCAGGTTCTGTTTCTATGATCAAGCAACAGTATTTTCATCTCCAATATAAAATCATAGTGAAAACTTCACCTCTGTTATCCAGAGCATTCATAACCAACGTAAACTGGCGGAAGAACTCTACATTATAGTCAGGGCTACAGAAAAGAAAAACAACACTCAAAATGGCGTATCAAAGTTGCTGGTTATTATGCCACAACAGAAACTATACACATGCAAAGGGTGGATTGATGTTTGTGTGATAAATTACACGTTGTAAATTTACTGCTAGCCTTTAACTGCCCCATTTGTCTTCTGCCCATTTTAAAGCTGGGTGAAAGCATGAGTTTTATGCTGCTTGAAGGAAGCTATTGCAATTAGTACTAATTTAACCAATGAAACAGGCAGACAACGAAAAAGTGATTATACTGCTCTGACCTAATGAGTAAATTGGCTGAGCTGTGGTAACTGACCTTAAAAAACCATCAGCTGAGGCCAAAACGTGCTCACTGTAATTACCATAGCTCATCAGACTGTTGATAATTCATTATACTGTGATAGCTCAATCAGTTTTGATCATCCCTCCATACCCTTAGGAGCCAAGACATGGGATTTTAAAATCTTTACTATCTTTACACTGCATTTTTCTGATTTAAAGAAGGTGGCAAAGGAGAGAGTAAAGAGGAAACAGGATTAACAGTTTTGCAGTTTCAGGAGAAGGATGCAATGAGTCAGTGTTTCAGTGGCTAATAGCAACATCAGACTTAAAACCTTAATATTACAGTATATCAAGTTTTAAGAAACTAGACAAATATAAATTAAAACATGGGAAACAGCAAATTAAAATCCACATAATCTTGTACTCTACTCATTGGTTATGGATCATAAAGACTAGATTTTAACAGTTTTGGGCATATAGAAACGATACTCAGTCACCTACACACACACAAAGGACTTCTTTTTTTTAATCACGGTCTCAACATTCACATTTATTTTAATCTAATTATTGCTCAAGATATCAGGGCATCCTTACAGTGTAGAAACTTACATAGTAAATGTTGCTAATAAAATGAAAAATAGACACAAGCAAATGACTACAGCTTACTACTAGAGCTTACGAAAACTCATGCAAAATCCACACTCCCACTCAGGTGTGTAGTAGTCTCATATTTACAGCTATTTCTTCTTACTGCAGTAGCTTTGTAAAATATCTTAAAGCACACCATTGTAGCATTTAAATAACACAGTACTTGCAACCAAAACATGTAATTAGAGCTTAAAAACAAACATACTTCATGATGCTATCATGGTAAGCTATAATATTAGCTTCTGGATAAAACTGTAACACGCTTTCCTTGGCAACCTAGAAATAAAAAAAAAACAAAAACAAAAAAACCACTTATTATTTCTTCCTTCCTTCTAAAGATAGACTCAATACCAGTTGAGTATCGAGTAAGTTGACTACCTTAAGAGATTTAAATACTTTTATAATGAAATGTTGTGGATAGCCATGATCAACCAACCAACACTTACCTCTTCACAGTAGAAACAAGATTGTGACATGTTTCTAACACTGTCCGTAAAATAATACTGAGTAAGACTTGAGCTTTGACTTTTTCCTCACCTGTGATTTTGATCTTCCAACATGTTTCTTTTGAAACAAAAACTGCCTGTTGAGATTGCTGACATCAATAGTATCCAAATCAATCTATAAACACACAAGAGACCGCCATTTCACTTTTATAGAAACAAAAGGAACAAAATCATTAACAGTTTGAAGCAAATGCGATTGACCAAAATGCATAAACTTTACAGACCCCTTCTCAGACCTGCATACAGGTGTAACATCTGCACTACAGCAACTGTAGAGGCACAAGTGATCACCTAATCATCTTCAGGAATCCATACATTTTAAATGATTACTAACAATGGAACCATATGTCAAAAATTAAGGGCTACAGGACAAACAACTTTCTGAAGAAAGAGTCCCTACTAGAAATGCACATGAATTTTGAGATACGTATGCACAGTAGTTAGTAGAAAGTCAATAACTGATTGTCCTATTTACCGTAGGATAAAGATTTTAGTGAGAATTCATCAGGAGCACAGCGTACAAACTCGGAGGAGATACTGCAGAAATTGGTCTAGATAGGTCCAGTCAGACTCTACATGGGACTAACCACCCCGAACACTGGCTCTGTACCATGCTTCCCCAAGGTCCAAGAAAGGCAACTCAGCAAACTAATTAGTACTTCTACTTTACATTTGAACATGGCTTTGAGCAACTGAATCAGTAAACTGAGGGCTGCACTGTCATCTAATTCATACACTGCGGGGCAAAAGCTTTTACTGTTTGTCACCAGGACTAACTGCTTAAGTGCATATTAAAAAATCACGAAGTCTACTTACAAAAAAAAAAAAAATCCAATCACACAATCAAGATGTTTAAAAATATATACCACAGAACACCTGTGATATACAACCTCAAAGGATGCCATGACTGTAATTCTCCTCAGACATGTTTCTTTTTACTAATATATGCACACGAACATCGTAATTTCCCATGTCTTTACCCCCCTCCACAAGAATTAAGAAGATTTAATTAGAACTTTGAGAAGATTTATTCCTACTTTTGCTGCCATTACTTTTCCTTTAATTAAACAGTTTCCCTGATCAACATTTTTTTTAGAAGTACTCTCTTGCCCCTAACATTTTTAACTAGGAGGGGAGGGAGACAATTTTTCTGAGCCTTCAGAGATATTTCTCCCATAGATAATGCTGACATACTCAACATAATAACGCTTTCAGCTATATGGAGAGTACTATCAGACTGACTGTGCAGCGTGAAGTTTAAACATGACCTACCGAGGGTGTTCTCATATGCTTTTAATTTTATTAACCAAACTTGAATAACGAAAAAAGTATGCCACACACTTCTCATTGAAGATCCTTTGCATGGAAGATCCAAGCTCCAAGATTAAACTTCCTGTTTTCTGAAGGGAATATTTTTAATACAAGGATTAAGTTTTAATATGCTAAGAACTGTAATATCTAAAGAGTTTTATTTAAACACTAAATAAAAGCACCTGCAGGTATAGGGCAAACAGAAAATATACAATGTTTAGAAAGGTATTATAAAGCAGAGACTGTTAATTTTTATTACTCAGAGTATCCTAGTAGCTACCCATGGTCTTGTATCTTTTCATGAAAATGGTATTTGCATGAAAACACATTTCTACCTCCTTTCCTTTCCCGTAAGACACACCCAGAAAGCTTGCTTAGTCCAAAGCCAAAAAGCCTGAGAACCTCAAGTGAAAATGATTAAGTGCATACTTCTGTTAAAAATTCCACTACCCAGAAAGCTTTTAGTATTTTAACTGGAGATGGTAACAAGTGACATAAGCTACAACTGAAAACAGTACTACCAAGAACAAAAGAAGCAAAGGAAGTTCTTCTCCAAAGAGAATACTTGAGACCATTAGACCTCAGCAGAAGCTCCAATCTAGCTAAGAATGCTCAGAATTTAAGAGTTATCTCATTAAAGTAACTTTTACATTGCTCCCATTTTTGTAAGTTAGAAGGAAAAGCCTCAGAACTTCCTAAGAATATATATTTGTGTTCTTAATTCAGACTTGCATTTTGAGTAATTTGATTTTGTTCTTCATTCATGACGACAATGGCACTGCCTTTCAACCACGTATACTTAATGAAATCACATATTTGTGAGTTGTCTGGTATTCAAACTACTAGAATTTTTTTTGGTATTAATATTTTGTTTTAAAAAAAATATTTCACAACTCACTTATAAAAATAAAACACATTTTCAGGTGTTCAAGTTTGTTAGTGTTTAATAACCACGGAAAACCCTCAAGAATATCACAAACGCTGACAAAACTAATTTATTCTCCTAATAGCAAATTTCCTCTTTGCGTAACAATTCTCTTTTTGCTCTCGCCTTGTCTTTTGCCAACCCACTCCGTATGTTATCAAAATGTTACTGTTTTTAATAAAACACTGCCAATAATATTTTTAAATGAAGATGGCCCTGATCCAACACGTACTTAAGCTAATGGAGTCCAACCAAGTTGGCCTTGAAAGACAATACAAAAAAAATCAAACTATAATAAGTGAAACAATAAGAATGCCCCAGTGAGATTTATGCCTAATGACCAACTGGAAGAACAGGCAATAGTAAACTCCTTCTATTGTAACGGACTGCAGGAGTAACCAAATGACATAGTAAGGTAGAAAAAAAAAGAGGGGGGGAAAAACAGGGCAGAAAATGCAGGCTTCCACTCTTCTGCATACATTTACTTCACCAGTACAACGTTAAAATTGGATAGGTTCTCAGTGGCAGACTGAAATCAAAGGGACAATTTGGAATTGCACTTAAGCATAACCTACAAGTTTTAAAAAGTTATTTCAGTAGAAAGGCCAGAGTTGTATGAATAACAAGGCAAACCAGTAGCTGTACTCTTCTACAAGCTGATATAGTTTTAGATAAAAGCTGTTTCTAATATGCTCTGCTCAACAAGTCTGACTGTAAAAACAAACTTCTTACAACTTGTCATACAAAACGCTCTCTCAGATGTGAATCCTGGCCAGGCACACACAAGTGAAAACGTATTCAAGGAAACAGACCTGTGCTCCAGCTGGGTTTGTACTCCCGTGATTTCACAAAAACATACACTTTTCGTAACTACAGTAAGAAATTAACAAAGGTCTGGAAACTAGGTGATCAGAGTTTTGCTAATAGTACTTCTCTCTATCCCATGTTCATTACCACCCTCTCAATTCTGCCCTTCCGTACACATTCAGAGATTAGTATCAGGAAGCAAAAGTGAAAGCAACAGCCCGCGGGAAGCTATCGTGACCGGACTTCTAAGACTGACAGTTTTACAACTCGGTATCTAAAAATACAGTTCACCTCCCACGCATTGTGTTTTTCGCTGCAATCCATCACTGGACCATTATCCACAGTATCAGCAAAGGCGGCATTAGGCAAAACTAAGACTTTAACGGGCAGTCGCTGGGCAGCAAACATGGCACACCGCTGTTTCCCAGGAGACTTCATCTACGGGCTCCCAGTGAAGCGCAGCTGCTCCTCCGCCGAGCGACGGCCGGACCCGCCGCTGCCCCGGGAAGGCGGCCCGACCTCCGGGGGAAAGACCGCCCTCTCCCCCTTCCCGGCGCTCGCTCCGGCGGGGAGCCCGGGCGCAGCGGCACCGCCGCTCCGGGCGGCCCCGTCCGAGGCGGCAGCACGGATGGCGCCCACAGGCCGCGGCCCCTTTGTGGCGGAGCCCGTCCCCCGGCGGCAGGGGCGGCGCGGCGCGGCAGCCTCGCCCGGCAGCTTTGGCGGGCCGGGGAGCAGTTTGAAAACACGCAGACAATGCGGCTGGCGGGAGGGGCCGCGCCGCCACAGCGCCCCCGCGCCCGCCGCGGCCCCGCCGCCCGCCGCCCCGGCCCCCCTCAGGCCCCCGCCCCGCTCCCTGCCCCCCCTCGCCCCCGCCCCGGCTGCGCCACCGCCCGCCGGCCCCTCATCCGCCCCGGCCTCTGCCCCGGCCGCGGCCGCGGCCCCGGCCCGCACCACGTCGATGTTGCTGAAGCCGGTGAGCACCAGGTCCTTGAGGAGTTCGCAGCCGATGCCGCCGGCCCCCACCACCAAGAGCCGCGCCTGGGCCACGGCCTCCGCCAGCTCGCTGCGCAAGGGGCCCGACACCGGCACGGACATGACGGCGGGCGAACAACGGCGGCGGGCAGAGGGAGCGACTCGCGCGGCTCTCCTCAGCCGGGCCGCACTCCGGACAGCGAGCCCGGGCGAGACCAGAGCGGCGGCCGCCCGCCTCGCCCGCAGCGCCCCCTGCCGGCGGGGAGGGCCCCGGCCCTCTCCCGCGCACCGCCCAAGAAGGCTGCAGCGGCGCCGGAGCTCGGGCGGCACGGGGCCGAGAGATCCCCCGGTTCGAGCCCCGCTCCCGCCGCCGCCCGGGCCCGCAGGCCGCCTCGGCTGGGGGCTGCCCGCGGCCCGGCACCGGGGGCACTGCCTCGCGGGGAAGGCGGCTCTCGCCTGTCTGCTGCAGCCGTCGGTACAGCCAGGGCTCGGCCCACAAACGGTGCCCGCTGGGCTGCCTGCCACAGACAGGGAAAGAGCAGGCCGACACCCGGGGGGAGCGCTGGCAGCTTTCAAGGCGTAACGTAAGATTTTTGTATAGGTTAGCCTGACTTAACTGAGCCTCTAGAAGCTGACATGGTAAGGTACAATTCTTCCTTAAAAAAAGCAGTTTTGCAAACACGTTCCACCATTTTAGCTCCCCCCTCCCTTTTTTTTTAAACCCACACCTTTAGTGCGTTAATTTGTGCTGCAGCATTAAACCTGTACAAAAAGCTTTAAGGACACTTAGATTACTCCTCCATTAAATCAATTAAAATACTGCCATTTAGCCTAAACCAACAGGGAACTCCACGGAGGAATTTAGACTGTTTTAACTAAAGCAGCACGATTAGCCTGCGAGCACTAGGCTGCGGTACCAAGGCAGGTGCTGCACCTGCCCCATCATTCTGTACCTGCGAGAACAAAAGCGCTAACAAAACCCCCCATCTTTTCCCCATCCAAAGCAATGTGACTGTCAGAGCTCATTTAGCCATGCAAATGTAACTTGTCCTTCATCGGAAAGACACATAGAAAGGCTTCATCATAGGAAGACTGTAGTGACAGCAAGGCCCTTTCAGCCAGTAATTCCCACCGAATTTTCAATCTGTGGTTAAAACGAGGCAGATCTGTCTTTTAAAATCAAGCTTACATTAAGTTCTTCACTGCTAATAGTTTCTAAAAATTGGATCCTGTTTGGCTGATGAATGCTAACAGTATAACTAACTGCAGTAAGACAACCCTTCTCTTTACTTTCCTCCCCAAATGTTAAGTGTAACTAGAATCGTGAAACAATCTCTATACTTACATTTCCATGTGTAACCAAAGTATGCAAGTTTTCTGTTGCCACATTTTAGAGGCATGCCAATATATTCTTCAATCAGTTATTCTTGAAAATAAGCACAATGTCATCAAATTAATTTCATTTTTCACCACATTCGAGGAAAATTCTGTTGCATAATTACACACTTTCACCTGTAGTAAAAAAAACCCAACAGACTTTCCATCTATGCGGAGAAATACGATTTATTTAAATAATCTCTCATCCGGGTCTTCTTGCACAAAAATAAATTCTTCAAGAGGGGTCTGATGATTTGTTGGCCAACAGCTTCTCTCACATGTGTAAACTATAACAGTTCCAAATTCCACTGACAAATCTAAAAACAAAGCAATAAAGGAATGTAATGTAAAGGTATGAAAAATGATATTATCAGGGGCTATTGCTTATTGCTATACTTCAATCTTTGCCAATTCAGAAAATATTTTTCATATTGAGTCTTCTAGCGTTTTAGCGTTTTCTAATTTTAAAGATTTTAAAGATAGCTGACTCAGAACTTTCGAAGAGTTTCTTAAGCATCTCCAATCTTATCTGACAATATTTATTATTTTCCAAGGTCTCATTTAAGAGGCGATAAAGACAAATTACTCCCAAGGTCATGGAATTATCTATATTGCTGTTATTGAAGTTCACTAGTGAGCAAATGAACTTGCAATCATAGAGTCTCCATAAACCAGTTATATCTTTTGCTTAATGAAATCTGTAATGGAAACAGTGGATTCTATGTAAGATGATCACTGTAGTTAAGCACGTCAGTGCGTGTGGTTAGCAAGAAACAATCCAAATCGCAGTTGACTAAGAAGGTGACTGTTTCTAGTATTCATTCAGCTAAGTCAAAGGTCAAGACCTGAATCACTCTGGAGCATGCTGACCAGCGCTGGCATGAGTTGAAATTCAAATATTCTGCTGCTTCCACAGTTACTGCAGGCTGGAATACCTTTGTTAATGTTGGCTGGAGGACATGTTATGAATAAAGGCTGGCCACCCCAAGAGTATCTAAGGGAAGAAAGGAAAAAGTAATTATTTTTTTTGTATCTAAATTTCACATGAAAACTTACGTGTTGGCAACAGTGTTCATTCCTGAAACCTCTGAACTTGCTTGAAGTAAAAAACAGTTATGAGCCAGAATCGTTGCCTAAGCTTCAGATGAGTTATTAAACAAAGAATAAAGATGGGGAGGGGGAAGTACTTGGAAGGTCAACACTTGGAAAGTCTTAAGGAAAGAGCTGGACTTAAAGGAGACACATGCTTTGAATTGACACCTCCAAAATGTGCTGTACCTGACTCATTTAATTAAGCAAACTACACTCTCCTGAAAAATGGAATCCTAACCAGTGGCAGTTAAAGATATTCAACATTGAATAGCTCTCAAAACCATTGTAGTTATGCCACAGAACTGATGTTTTATTTGTAAGAGCTACCATAGCTCCACAACTAACAGGAAACCAAGATCGAAGATGGCTTCCACTGAATGCCAAGCAAGGGATTCTGTGCTGTGCTGAAAGCTCAGCAGAGATCTGGCAGCCCAGGAGAAATGGGGGTCTAAAGGCATACTCACAATACCCATGAAGGGGAAAGGGAGGGCTACATAAAGATTGTAACTAGTGATAGTCGTAGGAATCACCAGAGGTGATGTTTTAGAAGAATGGAAAATTCAAAGCGCATAACACTGCAAAGTGATAGATCCAGTGAAAAAAAAACCTGTCTGAAAACATTACTTGCACTCTGCAGTAGTACATTTTCTGTATAATCTTTGATAGATAATTAATGGAAGTTTCTAATGTTTCTTATGTGTGTAACCAGCCCCTCAGAATTTACCTCCTCATCAAAAAGGTACCAGTTAGTTCCACCTGGTTCTGGAAACTTGATAAACAAAGGTCCTGTCACTACACTGAGACAGCTTGACCAGATAGGCTGCATTGGACTCTCTGGAACAAAGAAGTTAAAAACTAACACTTGGTATGATTCATGAAAACCATATGTATTATCTGGTACTATGAATAATGTATGATTTGAACTCTTTGTTATACTTTCATTCAGAATTAACTCCTCTTTCAGGAAAGCAGGTGCTCTGAGGTGAAATCTGCTTTTGTTCTAGGAAAACAGATTTACAAGAACTGAAGACTGCAGGATCCCCAGTAAGATGCAGAAGAACTCAGGCTTTAAAACGAGTAATTTCTTACTTCAGTAACATCTCAAGGACTGAGACACAAGCAATTACAATGAGGTTACAAAATTTCAGAGGAGCAGATAGCCTTGAAAATCTATCACGACAGCAGATCACTGTGTATTATACTTCCACCTCAAAACTGTCTCTTGAAAACCTCTATGCCTGGATTTCAGCAAGTCTTCAAAGACAGTCTGGGCTCTTCTTATCAAGCCTTACGTTGAAAGTCTCCCATAGCCAGGTCTCTGATCATGTTTTGCTTCTTATCTACTTATACTTTGTATGAAAAAGCCCAACCAGGGACTTAAGTCTGACCACACAGGCACAGTAACAGCCCTCTTAGCAATTTATTTTTATTAAGAAACAAAAATATACATCTATTTCCAATGAAATGATTTATTTTGATATACTAACAATCCATGTCTATGCTTTGTTTCTCCCCGTTACAACCAGACGATCAACATACCTTAGAATCTGTTCATGACACACAGATATTCTTTTCATAAATTTATGGAATGTGTGGTCCCTGCTTTTGACTTCACTCTTCTCGTATTTTTCATTATCACCTTCACTTGCAAAACTGTAAGAAAACAAGAAAAGAAACAAAATTTCCAATAAGGTTTTCAGTACTATAATGCATGCTTTAAATAAGCAATGGTTACTATACATTCATATTATACTAAGTACACTGAAAAAAACTATACATGTTAAATTAAGAAGCAATCCCTGTTAGAGGTTGCAAATGAACATTTTGCTTCGAGTTCTTCGGTTCTGGTGGCTTACAGATACTAACAGTGTTTCAAACTACCACATGAGATTCAAATCCACCAGATACCTGCTTATTCCTTAAAAAAATCATTCCTTTAGTAATTTCTCAGAAATTTTTCTAGTTTTTAAATTACGATGTTGTCTGTTTAGATTTTGAATTAAGTGTAATTTAAGTTCTATGATTCTACAAATGTCAACAAACGCCACTACTAAAAAGCATTCCATGCAGATTCTGCAATTGACAGTAGCTTTAGTTATCAAAAAATTCAATGTTGTCCACAATTCAGGAAACATCACTGTACATGTTAATATAATCAAAAGAGAAATGGTCTCGATATAAGTGCTCACTGTGATCACCTAAGTTAATACTGAAAATATTTTCAGTAACTACATTCAAAATTGTTTTTCAGACAACCTTTACAAAGTCTTCAGGAGTCTTACCATCATCCCAGTCTCTAGTCAAAATCCCTAAGTAATTAAACTCTAATTAAACTCTTAAAAATGCAATTGGAATATAAGAAAAGCTTTAGCCTTGTAAGGAAAAAAAGTCAAATGTCGCAATATAAACTCATGCCATTTAGCAAAAGGTATTGTTTAAACCACACAACTGACAGTCCACTGCTCTATCTGGAGTCCAAGGACATTCCAGCTGCCCAGTCACTCAGAAATAGATGCGTCTCTGAATAACTCAAAATTTGACAGAACTGGGTGCATTGTTATGTTCTTCCAGCAAAGTACTACACACCAATGATTCCTGAAGGACCCAGTTACGAACAAAGAACATTCAGATTTAGTGAGAGTCAGATTTAGATTATCAGTCAGCATACAGGAAACTACGTAATCCCTTCAGTTTCAGCATGAAATCCAGACCTGTTCTCACCTTTCCGACATCAGCTGTTCCAAATCAACACCCTCTCTCTGCTGATACTCCTTCAATAGCTTATCTGCATGATCTGTATCAAGGAAACCAGCGTAGTCTTCCTCATCCACAACACTAATGTAAAAGGGCTGGAACACAGGAGCTGAACTAGAAGTTGCCATTACCATTCCCTCACTGACTGAAGGATGTGTATTCAGGGAACCTGAGCCATCCGTAGCTTCAGACAAGCGAAGCTGTTGGAACTGGGATGCACACTCCACCTCTCTGGACAAGGAGCTGCTCACCACTTTATTTAAGCCAAGCAGCTGAAGGGAGGCACACGCAGGAGGTTCTGTTACATCACAGACTCCCCAGTCATCTGCTTCATCACACCAATCCTTTGCAGCAAAGTTCGATTCTTGTTTCTGAGAACAAAAAAAAAAAAAACAAAACATTGTCAAGATCAGCCACCCTAACATACTTCAAATAGTTTTATAACAGATAAGAAAACTAAAACCTTAACCTAATGTCTAGTGTCATTTTGCCTATTCTCCTCACAGTGAAAAGTTTCCTTACCCACATACCCGTGTTTACTTTTCACAGCAGCACAGTTATGGCAAAAAACATCTCACACTGGAGAAACAGAACACGAATTCATTGGCTTTTTGAATGGCCTTTGTACATCATATTGCCATACTTTTACTGCTGGCATGACCACTGACAGCTACTTTGGGTACGTTTACCTGAAGCAGTTACTGCACCACAGGTAAGCTGAAAGGGCAAAATACGGAGGAAAATAATAACAACAATGACGACGAAGATAATACGATCATTTTATCAGAGTATAAGATCATTTACCACAGACCAAAATTTCATATTGCAAATGCACCAGCTGAATAAGTGCTTTCTGCCTGTCATCACTAGTTTCACAGCCATCCTCCTCTTTCAATCTTCTTAAGCCAACATGCAGTTTTTCTTCACAAGCAAAAACACCAGAAGTATATTAACAATAATTGAGTCACATTAATTAAAACTGATGATAAAAATTTTAAAATCTATTTAAATTAGAAAATAAAGAAAATATCTTAAAGATCCAAACCTAAACAGTATAGCCCAATCATTTAAAGTTGAAAAATAACATTTAGGCAGCTCAAGTAATTAAAATATTAAGTATCAGTTTTGACCCTACAGCTGGACTGCCATCTCCACTTTAAAACAAGCCTAACATAGATCACAAACAAGAAGTTAATCTTCTAGTAAATAACGTGTAGTACTCACGGTGTCAAAAATTCCACGGCCATGACTTCTCCACATGACCACACACGACTCAAAACCAGCGTATAGCACAGCTTCTTGACAAAAGTTATGGTTACTTAAACAAGTATATACAAGGGCGAAGCTCATCCAACTCAACTGCATTTTTATTTTAAAACCTCCTCAATACTGCACTTCATACAGCACACTGAAACAAAGGACAGAACCCAAGAAGGCCGTTTGCTAGTTAGTTGTACCTGTTTTACGCTGTAAGCTTGTGTTTCCTCTCCTCGTGCCTGTAAATACTGGGAGCGCAGCACCTTCCAGCTTCAACGTGCCGCGTAAAAAAAAAAACAGAGATGTCAGAACAAAACACTTGAGCCGAAGTGGCATTCATTAGCCGCAGTCGAGCTGCGCGCGCTCAGGAGTACATCCGCAAACCAGGTCCTCACCTCCGGGGCGCTCCCCAGCAGCCCCTCCCGGCACACGCAAAGACGTTGGCGACGCGGTGGAAGGGGGACCCGTCCAGCGGGCAGTACACCTGCACCAGGTGCGCCAGCGCCCTCCCGCACTCCCCGCAGCGGGGAGAGCCCGGGCGCACGGAGGGCACCCAGTCCTGAAAGACGAACAGCACAGGCTCCGCTGGAGACGCTCCGCGCGCGCCCGGCGCCTCGGCCGGCCTCCGGGCTGCGAGCCCCCCTCAGGGCAGGGCCCCTCCGCCGCCATCCTGCCCCCGCCCCGCCCAGCCCCGGCCCTACCGCGGCGCCGCCCAGCTTGTTGGTGGCCCAGGCGGGGGCCTGCCCGCCTCCTCGGCACGGCGCCACCATGGCGGCGTCGCGGAGACCCAGCAGCACGGGTGGCCTCGCCGCCATAGCAGCGCCGCCCTGCCCGCCTCGCTACGGCGGCCGCCAGCGGACACGCGCCGCCGGATCGCTCGTCCCCCTCCGGCGACCGCGACGCGCCGGCACCGCCCGCTGGTGGGGACGCGCGTGTGCGCATGCTCGCGGGGTCAGGCAGGGCTTGGCCGCGCCCCGGCTGCCCCACCGCCGCGTACTGGGCAGCCGCCCGCCTCACGCCTCCCGGCGCGGCCGCCCCCGAACCGCGGCTCGAGCGGCCCCGCGGGGCGCGGCGGTCTCATTTACGATCATTAAAACTAGAGATAATTCGGCCTTGGCAGGTATTTAGGCAGGCGAGTGAGAACTCGCCCCGTCCAGCACTTCACAATTGTTCTGCTAAGCTTAAATTCCGCGTCCGCAGCCTTGCCCGCGAGAGACGCGGGAGCGGCAGCCGCAGGGCGAGAGGGAGGGCGGCGCGCGCCGCGTGGGCTGCCCTCTGCTGCCGGGCCGCGGCGGGAGGTCGTTCCGCGTTAGGGGAACCTTGCACGAACGCGCGTCCCGGAGCTGACGCCCGATAAAGAAGATCCTAGAAGAGGATGAGTCCAGTACTCTGCAAGAATACTAAAATTTCTTATTTTACTGGAAATGTTTTTATCTTAACAGTGCTCAAGTAGAAATGATGAGTAGCAAACCCAGACACCTGCCAAGAAGGGCTTTCCAAGTACAGAGCCAATGTGATCTGCACAACCTGCTTTTACAAAGTTTGGTTTTGAACACTTAGTTGAACTTGGTTGATGCTGAAATTCATAAAAGTACACTGTATTGTCTAATAGACAAATAAAACAATTAATCAAAACGCAGAGCTGGTGCTTCAGTGTTACTTGTTAGAGCTCCACTTGCAAGCAAGAGGAGCAAGAGGTTTGCAGGAGCTCATAGGGGAATTACATTGATACCTGCTCAGGTACTACCAGTCAGCAATGCCTGCTGTTTTCCGTAAGTGGAAATCACTCACATAAGGAAAACAAAATTTGAATAATCTTACTGTGAGTTTTCACAGAATTATCTCAAGCTCAAGACTCCATTCCCTTCCTCTCCTCAGATACATGTAGTGTCTCCTGGAGCTTGGGAACCAGCCTCAGGGACCCTGAAGGGATCGACCCTCTGCAGAGCTGGCACTGCAACATAACGCCCCCCCCCCCATCTGGCACTTAGTTCGAGGACATCACTGGGGTATTCTCCAGTGTCTGTATCCAAGAAAATGAAGGGGGAAACAAAGCAGGGACTAGTGAGGTACCAACCCTCACCAGATAAAAGTCAATTAGCACATTAAAATTGCCTCTTACTGTGAAAGACTGTGCTCTTTAATGTTGAATGCTACATTTTTGTCCAATCCTTTTGCAAAAGGAGGATATTTCAGCACCTGCAGAGTAAAAAGAATATTTTCTGTGAGCTCCTGTGCTACTGAATAGTTAATAAATCAACGTATAAATAAAAGGCATTATATGCATCTTACAGTTGGAAATGGAAATCCAAATTCGTGGTTCATTACTCCTATTATGTACGGGACTGCACTGATCTTTTTTTCTGCTAGTAGCAGTGATGGGTTTTTAGGGAAAAATATACTGTCCACAACTCTATCAATAAAGAGAGAATCTGGAGAAAAAAGTACCCCTTTGTTATTTACATATTGGTTTTGGTGGAAGGATAATCCAGCTTTCTTAGTATTGACCTAAAGAAATCACCCAAATGACCTATTTTTAGTTATAATATATAATGTCAAAGGTAACTAAGTTTCAGGCCTGGTTCTGAGTTTCTCTTACATAATTTTAGTACCGCACAAGAATTTAATACTGAATGCTCAAGACAGGTAGTGACTTGTTAACCAGTTTCTAACTCCAGCTTCTTAGGGTTGGATGAGTAACAGGGTCAAAATAAGCTTATGTGGTAAGATTGCAAAAGAACTGACAAGCCAGCACAGTGATACGGAAAAACTGGTTATGGCAACAGATAAAACAGCTACTAATAAAAAGTCAGTTTCGCAAAAAGAAGAGCTTTCTCAATGACTGTACTTCCCAGAAAGGTTGCTGTATTACCTCCTCCAATATGCAGTCCTTCCTTCTTGCACACTATTAAAAAATCAGCCAGCTGCTGGGAAGTTCCTTGCTGATGACACAAAGAACTGCGCAAAGCTGGCCAGTTCCATTTTTGCGATATTAACTCTCCTATCTGGTATTTGTGAGCCTGCCTGGTTCCCAGGGGGAAAAAAGCATTAATTGTTTACATTCCTGTGATGAATGCACTTCTACCCTGAAACGCATAAGAACAGACCACAAGGAGGGCAAGGAATGTTCCTGTTCAGATTCTTCAGGTGCAGTGTTATTGTTGTGAAGTCCTGCAAAAGCCAAGCAAGCGTCATACAATGGTTTTGCTTCAAGTTATCTTAGTCTTAGAGAAGCATTTATTCTGTTTTACAGAACAAAGTACAGCACTAGCTACAATTTTTAGGGTTATGCTTACAATCTCTTTTGCTGTTTTTTCTCTTGAGCACTGAACCACTGCAGCTGAATCAGGTTTTTCACAGCCAGCATAGTTGCAATTCTCTGCAATCAGTGTAATAAAAGACTGACAATTTTCTTATATTAACTATGCTACTTACTCCTCTGTGGGCAGTACTTTCTTCAGCAACTGAGTCCTAGTGTACAGTCTTCCCACTGTGCTGGGAATGCTAAGTGATTTTGCAGAACTCCAATTCCTTCCATCACAGCTGAAGACCAGAGTCAAGTTTCATGTAAAAGCTGTGACATAAGTAAATTACAACAGCATGCACAATACTGAGTATTTGCAAGTTTGAACAAAGCAGTATCATGAATGGGTGTGCAAATGGATTTTTTTCACAGGAAGCATCAATGTGTGGAAAGCTACAATATTAAAAGGTCAGTAATAATATTGAATACCATTAAAATACTAAAATATGGAACAATATGCATTTTAGAATTACTTACTTTATCTTGTTTTTCAGGATGGTCAGTTATCAGGGTTCTGCCTACAACTCCACTCTCTGACATAGCCCTATGGAACAAAGCCTTTGCCAGAGGAGAGATGACCTGAGAAGCAGGAATGGCACGTAACAAACATACTTCATCACCGACTTAGAAAGGCAATTATAGAAATTATATATAATTAATACATTTTTAAAAAAGATTAAGTGTTCTATTGACAGAATGTGAAAAACAACAACAGCAGCAGTTCTTGCTGAATATTATAAACTAAATAAACGGCTAAGAATTTCTTCAAATATAGGTGCACAGTGCATACATTTGTATTTAATGTATATGTACTGTTACTTTGAGCTGAACTGGGTATCTATACCAAGTGACCATTAATATTAAAGGTATAAAATAAAATGCGGTTTGGAGCATAATGTAGGAATCTCCTACTTAAAGGTAACCTATACGTTGTGGCCCTCGTATTATTCCTTTCTCAACTGTTTGAAAGCATACCATTCTTTATATTTGGGGTTTTAAAGTAGACAGATGGACAGAAGGCTTCTTCTCACACAGTCAGAAACTACTTTGGTATTATATGTGCCTAATAAAATAACAGGCCTCACTTTTCCACAGAAGTTATACCTATGATTTTGCATTCACAAACACATGGGATTTTTTCTATCTTGTTTAGGATAATGATTTTTGTGAACCTACAAGACAGAAATACTAATTCCACAAACAAACCAATAACAGACTTCAAGGCTACTTCAGATCAAAACAGGGGAAGGAATAAAATGCCCAGTGTGCCCCATATGCTGCATTAAGAAATATGTGACAGAACTAGCAGTATGGTTGAACACTGTTGCTACAATTAGCTGTTACTTAATGATGGCTTTTTGCAAGTAATGGTAACAACTAGTGTTTTTTGCAAATTATGGAAAAAACGCACAAGAGGGGATAGCCAGGCAGAAGCTCAGTATAGATCACACTGCTCAAGGTCCACCAATGTGGACCTTGTAAATGCAAGCCCAAGTGAACACAGAGGTGAGGAAGAAGAAGACGACATCCTCAAGAAGTCAACACCTGCAGGCAGGAACTTGGGCTGCCACTGTGTCACTGTGACAGCCCCTCCCGGGAAGAGTAGACTGGGACGCTGCAGGATATGAGAAGGTGAGCTCGACACCCAGTTAAGGGGGTAGTTAGAGCTAATTTACTGCTATTTGTTTGTTGTTATGAGTAGAGTTCTTATAGATTCTTGGATGCTTACATTACATGTTCCTTTGTGCTTGGCAAGTATATCTTGCTTGTCATGTAACTTTGCAAAAAAGCCACTCCACTACCTGTGTGCCCCGATGCATTCCAGGTATGCCAAAAATGTGGTCACAGCTGCTAGGGCCCTTGAAAGGAGGAAGACTGGGGGTGCATGCTTTTCACATCAGCAGGTCTTCCCTTTGTGGGCCCACAGACAACGTTGAGCTAACAATGTGCAGTGAACAACATCATATTTTGCTCTCCCCTCTGTCTCAGTAGGAGTCTGTCCTGCCAGCAATGCTTCCTCCCTCCAGCCAGTGAATTCTTTGCCAGGAAGGGTTGAAGAACAGATAATCAGACCAAAGAATAGTCTGTGAAAACCCTAGAGCCTTGAGACTCATGTCCTGCAAAGAAAGCTGGAAAATTCATATCTGAAACCCTTTAGGGTGAAGAAAGAAACTGGGCACATTTCTGGCTTCTTGGGTGTCATTTAACCTATTGGAATTAGCCTATATCAGTTAAGTGAAAGAAAACGAAGTTCCAAGAAATCAAAAGCAACATTTATTTATAACAGTTTACAAAACAAGAAAACAAGTAGAGATTTTCTGTCCTCATTTGTGAGATGTCAGTCCCATCTCACAGATGTTTTTTGATGGATGCTCTGCTCCCTACAAGCTATTTCCAATTAAAGAAAGTGGAAAGAGGCTGTAAGAATGACGACTGACCATTCTTTTCTGAAAGAGTGGAATAAGCATATAACATATTCTGACACTTATGATATATTCTGTACAGATAATTTCTTACAGATTCCATTATATTTGCCAATTTGCCCCTCATTCCCTCTTCTCACAGGAGCATTATTCGATTTTGATAGCCACTGAGTAGATACCATGCTCTTTGTGAGCCTGTGGGGGTTTTGTGGGTTTTTTTCTGCTTGCTTCATTAAATAGTGATTTTTAGTCCCACAAACATTCAAAATTTCCCTTGATTCTCTCCTTTCACTGTGATCATGACAACAGATTACATAATAGTGAATTAGAGGGTCATTATTAAACTCTGCATCCTGACAAACTAATTTTGTTTGACTTTACTTCAGGTTTTAAAAGCAAACTATACCATCCACAACTCTTACAAATCTGTGTGTTCTCTCCTTTGATTCATCATTTGTTTTGTGAGCTGTATCCAAAACTCCATTTTGCGTTCTTTCAATTTCTTTGCTACCTTTTGCTTTAGGTCTATTTCCAGGTATCTTTCATCCAGACCATATTGAGACCAATGGACCAAGCCTTCTCCGTTGGGATTTCTGGAAATAATACAACGAAATGTTAGCTTTCCATTTGTCTGTCAATTGTGCTCTGACTGCTCAGGCTGAGAGCATTTAAAAAAACTAACATGAGCTCAGATTATGTGATTCTAGTACCTGAATAGTTGGATTTTTTTGTCAAAACGCTCATCAGTGGAATAGTAAGCATTTAATAATTGCCATTACTTTTGGATCTAAAACTCTGTTGCAGATGGAGTAATAGCTCTTGGATTTTTTTTTTCTTTTTTAGTCTGCAGGTTCATTTAAAAGGTTTTTCTTGCGATCATTAAGAATAGAAATAATTTTCTTCAATATTTATCTTAAATGCTGCCAAATTTGTAGGAACCACCATATTGCTATAATGTTTCGGGCAGCACAGACAAAACTTGAGCTGTAATTAGCATTATGGTTCTCACCCATTTCTAGCAAAGTTAGTCCAGTATCTCATAACAGTTCTGCTAAGTTTATTTTCTTCTTCTGTAGCATACCCTGCAGAGTGAGAGATGAAATGGCAACATTAAAAACTAAATAATCGAAAAAGTAGCAGCTATATCAATTCCAATAGACTGTGATCAGTTCTACCTGTTCTCTGAGCTATGGGAGTTTCACCTGAGCAGAGCTCTAGGAGAGAACTGCAGATGAATGATTTCATGAAAAGTAACTACTGCTAAAGGCAGAAAATGCTTATGGTGATTTCAGTGTTTCTAAGAGAGAAAGTCTATTCTAAAAGCCCTCCTCTAAGTAACATTAATAATAATGATGTTTTAAAAGGAATACTTTAGTAAGCATGGATACATCACCGGCTAAGAATGGCTTTCCAAAGACAAAGGCAATCTCAGCTCCATGATCTGCTTTTACAAACTCTGGTACAACACCTGTCGCTGAACTTGGTCGATGTTGAAATTCATAAAAGTAGACTGGGTTGCCAGCATCTAGTAGAAAATATACAGAAGAGTGTTAGTTTGAGAACTGAAAATACTTGCCGCCAAAGATCGTAAACTTTCATTACAAGCTATTTTGATAAAATGAAAACGCTATCAGTTCTTTGGATAATAAATGCGATGCATACTGTCCATAAACACACCCCAGGATGGAATTCTACATTTCTTCTAAGAGATGCTGAATTAGAGACTCACCTCTATGGTATCTAGCCACTTCAATGGCTGAAAGAACAAACAAAAGGTCTCCTGTTGCATCAAGAAGGCCATCTCGCACCTGAGCACGGTTTTCTGCATTCCCTATGTACTCATTGTATACTCGATCAACAACTTCAGGAGTAACACCCTGAAATGAAAAACAAAAATACTTCTTATAATGATGGTGTATATTATAAAGAGTAACAGCACTAATTGAGTGTGCCATCTGCACGTCCCTGGCTAAACCCCAAACATTACCTTCTTCTACAGAAAACTCTCAACTGTGCCAGAGTGTGGCTCAGAGCTCAGAATTGGGAGTTACACAGCTACCGGATATAGATGTTCTCAGGGAAAAGAGGTTTGCAAGATCTAAAGATCACACATCTTTAGATAAACATCATTCAGTGATGCTGGTAAATAGATATGGAAGCCTGTTCTCCCTTCTGTGGAAATAACCCTCATAAGAGAAAAGAAATCCTGTTGGATTTCATAAAATTCATTTATTGTTATAGGTGGCCATAATTTACTCCCTTTCAGAATAAGCCTGGGCTCTGGCTTTCCAAGTTCATGATGGATGTCTGTGACACTGAATGTACTGGCCATGTTTATAAAGTCCTTAATTCTTACCTATTAATCTGCATTTTTCTACATTTAATAGTTTCAGGAGAGCACAAAGGAACGAGAAGGCTGAGAGGTTTATAAATTACAGGGAAGCAAAAACTCAAGTTATCTAAACATAGGTCTCTCAGTGCCATTTTAAACATCTCAAGTTACCCTTTCTAGTCTCCAGCTACTGCTTCAGAATGGTGTGTTCTATAGGTTGTGTCGTACCTGCTGGTACCATGCATGTCTTGGATAACCTAGGGTATCTAAAATGCCACAAGAGATCTATATTTAGGTACCTGAATCACTCCTGGATTTCCACAGAACTCCTTTTAAAAAAGAGGGACTTTTAGGATATAAATCTAAAGTGTATTTTCAAACGCTAGTGGCAACAGGAATACACCATGTCTGCTGTCCATTACTGCCCCATGGTAGGAAGCTGTCAAAGAGAACAAAGTTTGCCTCTCAAATATACCCTTCAGGAGTACAAATGTAGAACCAGACCAGTGAAGAAGCAGCACTGGCTTATTCTGAAAATGGTCTCTTACCTTAAGTAAAAATGCTAAGAGGCTCTGTAAAACTTGACGTGCAACAACTTCATCCAGACCATCTGTGTAAGGAGGCAATTTCATTAACTGCATGATACAGAGAATCATATTTAGTAAAAAATCTTATATTAACAATGATATAAATAACGACATTATAAGTCTTTTACCGTAGGAAGTGCCCATCCAAATTCATAGTTATTTACTCCTATTATGTATGGGACTGCATTGATCATTTTTTCAGATAGTAATTGCCTGGGACTCTTTGGAAAAAATACACCATCTGCAGATGCACTGATGAAAATGGAAGACTGGAGGAAAAAAAAAAAAGAAAGAAATCTTCCTTAATACATGAATTTTGCTTCTAGAAAAAATTTTCAGATTCTTACTGTAGTTCCAAAGCAAAACAAATTAAGTGCCAACTGAAAATATTAGAAGTAATAGTATTCAAACCATCTCTAAATTTTATCTGACAGATTTTCTGCACTAGGCGGAAGATTCTGTGAAGATTAGCATTATATTTTTAATGTTTGTGAAACATAGGCGATGATGTCCAATTTATATCTCTTCTTAGTTCAATCCTATTATGGATATGTGGAGCAGTAGTGGAAAAACTAACTTCTGTGTTGAAACTGCAAAGGAACATGGGAGCTAGCATTGTGATAAGAAATTTTAAGTGGGACATAATGTATTATATTAATTAATTTTCAGGTTCTCCAGGTGACACTGTGACATTTCATACACTCTTTCCCTTCCCCTGGTAGAGCATAACAGCAAAACACAAGTAGTTCAAAGTCCCTGCAGAATGAAAGGGAAGTAACCTGTTTGCATTTTTCAGGCAAGGTACAGCAGAGGTGCAGCGGTGACAAATCCTGAAAAAGTCAAGAAAGTAGGATGTTACATCCACTTCAAGTTCTCCTAATACTACAACGCACAAATAGCATACTCTGTTATGATAAAATTTGAAATGTCATTTAAATGCAAAAGTGTAATTTCACCTACCATTTTTAGTGTTATCTGTAATATCTCTTCTTCTGTTTTATCTCTTAAGCATTCAACTATTGCAGCTGAACTGGATTTTTCACAGCCAGAGGCAGTAGCAATTCTCTGCAATCAATAAAAACAAACACTTTTTCGTATACTTCCCACGGAAGGCTCTGTGTGCCACCAAGCCTGAGAGCCCAGCAGGGGGGACTCTAAACTTCTGCACAAGGATCACTGAAGCCAGACATGTTCCAGCTGCAGAGGTAGAGAATAGGAAGCCCTCATAACCCTTCACACTGTGAGCTGAGCAGGAGGACAAAACATACTCCTCCAAAGTATTTGATACAGAAATAGACCAAGATAGTCATTCTGGTAAATAACATGCTGGGCTGAGAAAGCAGGATGACATAAAGGAGGTAAAGTGACGCACGGTCAGAATACAAGCATGTAAATGGTAACAGAGAGCACATTATATTATTCTTGATGATGTCTTTTTGGGTGGCGTAAGAGCTGTCATTAGAGAGCCAGAGTTTATTATAATGTTGCCTCTTTTATATCCCAGATTATCAAATCTAGGTTCCTGGAAGTTGTTTCTTTGGGACCTGGACAGGCTGGATCGATGGGCCGAGGCCAACTGTATGAGGTTCAACAAGGCCAAGTGCTGGGTCCTGCACTTCGGCCACAACAATCCCAGGCAACGCTGCAGGCTTGGGGAAGAGTGGCTGGAAAGCTGCCCAGAGGAAAAGGACCTGGGGGTGCTGGTTGACAGCCGGCTGAACATGAGCCGGCAGTGTGCCCAGGTGGCCAAGAAGGCCAACGGCATCCTGGCTTGTATCAGAAATAGTGTGGCCAGCAGGAGCAGGGAGGTGATCGTGCCCCTGTACTCGGCACTGGTGAGGCCGCATCTCGAATACTGTGTTCAGTTTTGGGTCCCTCACTACAAGAAGGACATTGAGGTGTGTCCAGAGAAGGGCAACGAAGCTGGTGAAGGGCCTGGAGCACAAGTCTTATGAGGAGCGGCTGAGGGAACTGGGGTTGTTTAGCCTGGAGAAGAGGAGGCTGAGGGGAGACCTCATCGCGCTCTACAACTACCTGAAGGGAGGTTGTAGCGAGGTGGGTGTTGGTCTCTTCTCCCAAGTAACAAGCGACAGGACGAGAGGAAATGGCCTCAAGTTGCGCCAAGGGAGGTTTAGATTGGACATTAGGAGAAATTTCTTTCCTGAAAGAGTGGTCAGGCCTTGGAACAGGCTGCCCAGGGAAGTGGTTGAGTCACCATCCCTGGAAGTATTTAAAAGACACTTAGGGCACTTAGGGACATGGTGTAGCAGACATGGTGGTGTTGGGTTGACGGTTGGACTCGATGATCTTAGAGGTCTTTTCCAACCGTAATGATTCTATGATTCTATGATTCTATGATTCTATGATTCTTGCAGTTAAAAAAAAAATTGGCTTGAAGTGAGCTCTTCTTTTCAAATATAAACAAATTGAATAAAGTCTTGTTTATTTGCACACAACAGGCATCAAAAAGGATCTGGTGCCATTTTCCAGCCAAAAATTATAGCTCAACTTTTCTTGAAGACAGTACATGTTATAGTATTCCTCTACATTTCACACTTCTTCCCTGCCTTCTTTCTTTGCTTCCTTAGTCATTTGCTTTCACTCAGACATGTGTGGGTATTTGGGTATTTGAAAAGCAAAGCATCATTAAACATGTGTTATTTGCTCACAGAAATACTGCCTTTCATGACTGTGGTTGTAGTTTCACAGGGAAAAAAATCTGTTTCTACATTTTGGAATAAACTATCTGGAAAAATAATTAAAATTACTACAAAATACCCACTTGTGCTTCCTTCTCAGGCTGGTCAGTGAAAAAAAGCCTGACTGCAGTACCACTCTCTGAAATGGCCTTATGGAACAAGCCCTTCGCCAGGGGAGATAAGATCTGTAAAAAAGCAAGAACAAGCATTACAAATATGACAAGCATTATGTTCTGACCACTGACTTAGAATTTCAATATCAGGAATTGCCATTTAAAACATTTTGAAAACAAATGTCATAAGATTGTTATTCTGTAGCCTCTGATCATAGTTCAGCTATGCAAAGGACTTTGGCACCACTATCAGGGATAAGGAGTTCATGCCTGCCTTTTCCTCTCCCATAGCACCTTGCTTCCAAGACTTCCAAGACTTCCAACTACACTGCAAGCCAGATATGGATCAAATATAACTGTGTCCAAGATAGTCTGGCTGTGCTGCAGAAGGGGAATAAAGAACTATTGGCCAGAGGGCAGGAGCTTAGGAAACAGGAATTTTTATCACATGTATCATTGAACCCTGGTTTCACCGTGTAATCTGTACCAAATTGTGAGAGACTGGAGAAGAAGAACCTCTTAGCCAATGTGCTCAGTGTTGATGTAAAAATTTTACATCATAACTGGGTCACAAAATGCACGTCTAGTTCAGCTATCATGACTATTCACCTCCATTACTTTGCACAAGTGACTGTCAAAGCCAACAGGAAATGGGCAATACATCCTCTAAAGGACTTTTCTCATAAAGATAAATTTTTGTATTTTTGGCACTGCAAAAAAACCCCCAGAATTTAAATTAGTAGATAAGGAATAACATTTTGGGTCTGAACTACAAGATTTGGGTATGAAAAGAACATTTTCATCAATCAGAAGCTGTATTGATATCACATTGTATCAAAGACCAAGGTGATGTGCCATTTACTATAAACCCATCCCTTTTCTCTTACTGACTTTTCATGCAGGTACTAAAAATGAACATAGTGGGTTTTTTCCCTAAGTAATTAAAATTCAATATTACTGTGAACTTACAAGAGCAGAAACGCTGATTCCTCCTGCAGATTCTCCAGCAATAGTGACGGATCCTGGATCTCCTCCAAAATGTACGATATTTTCCTGAATCCACTGAAGAGCTGCTACTTGATCCAAATACCCCCAGTTACCTCGGGCATGCTTATCACCAGTGCTGCAGAGAAAGAATAGATTTGTTTAAATGCTCGATGCAAGAAAAAAGGCAGAGAAAAATACAATCTGTGGTATAAGAAATCAGCTGCCATTCTCTATACAGAGCTTCTTTACACAACTGAAAAAGAAATGGCTCAGAAAGAGTTGAGATTAGAGTAGCAATCAAACAAGAACAGACTTGGAAGCTGACTTGGAACTTGTAAATTTTTCCCAACTGTTGCACAGTAATTAAGAAACGTATAGTTTCTTCGCATAAGCAAGTATTCTGCACGTCTCTTCACAAAGGCTTTGCACACATAATTTTGGAAATCAGTTAGCAAGAACTGAGATAAAATATCTTACCTAAAATATCCAACAATACCTAATCTGTACTGAATTGTTACAACCACCACATTGTCAAAAGCCGCTAATGCTGAACCATCATATGATGAAGCTGCTCCTAAAATGAATCCACCTCCATGGATCCATACAAACACCTGGAAAGACAAAACCAGAAACAACCCAGCACAGATAAGAGCTCCCATATAAATCAAAATATAATATTTTGTGCTGTTTCATTCTTGACTCTTTCAGATTACATTTCACAAATGGTAGGCCTGCAGTCTTAAAAAATGGCATTGATTTTATTAAGTACTTACATTATACCAGTGCCACGTGACTTTTCACAGATTATTTAGAGGAAATCAAACATTATCTAGCTAAAATGCCAATAAAATTTTATTTGTAAAATAGGATTTTGTGTATCTTTTAAACCTCAGCAAATATTTACTGGGGCAAAGCATGTAACTTGATCATCACCACCACAAAACTTCACCTGTAAGTCTGCATGTAGTAAAGGCTGTAGGTTTGCTGTAAAATAATTTTGCTAGAGGTTTTATAATGATTTTGCTTACAGGCAGCTTCTCCTGTTTTTCTGTAGAAACGGGTGTATACACGTTTAGGTATAAGCAATCTTCAGACATTTGGAGAAGAACTTGTTCTTTTCTATTAGTAATAATGTCTGAAATCAACTGTCCTTTTACTTTATCCTGTAGACACCTGAATAAATGAAAAAATAACAAGCAACAGAAATAACTAAAACCTCAAAGGTACAAAGTGTAGCTTTTTTCTGCTTCCACAATAAGATGCAAACCAGAAACCAATCTCTAATATATTTCTAGATTGTTGGCAACAGAAAACATAAAATATTTTTTTCACTTTTAATATATTTTCTTCCTCTGACCTGGCATTAAGGAGATCCGTCAAAGGGAGCCACAGTCTACAGAAGTACACAGTGACATGCAGATATAATTTTGCATGTTTCAAAATATTACAGAAATATACCTGCAAATACATATGGCTATAAATTACTTCAACAAAAATGCAAATTAACTATTTTGCATTCTCGATAGTTTTTTATATTGTAATGGTAGGTATTAAGCTAAGGTATTGAGGCACTAAACAAGGACAGTAGTATAAATGGAGTAAGACATTTACAATACAGACTAGAATCGATCTGCATTTATGTGTCCTATTAAGCATGTGACTCACTCGGCATTTTTTTCTTCTAATATTTTGTTTCAATATTTCCTCAGCTTCTTTCTGTTTCTGCTCTAAAGCTACACAGCTTATAAACATTGCTAAGTAATGGCCAAATGCTCCCAAAACAGAACATTATTGGCAAAGTGCTGGTCCATATTAGTTCATCACTGATGCCCATTAGATGAGAGTTTTTAATAAAAAGAGCAGCTTATAAAGATGTCTTTAGAAATGCATTCATTGTAACAGTTGCAGGTGGTAACAAGATGGCAGCAAGGAATTTATCTTTGTGGTTTTTGGTTGCCCTGTACATCAGTGTCCTGGAATTGCATATAATATAAAATTATTAAAAAGATCAATGGTTTTGTCATTGACTTACATTGGTGGGTAGGAAGTGGCATCTCTGACACCTTTCCATGGCTCAGGTGGCTGGGGTTCAGAAAACCTCAGTGGTCCAACTGGAGGCTTAGCAAAAGGAAGTCTCAAAAAGACATTTACACTCCTCTGGGCTGCATCTACTTTGAATTGGTATCCTCGGACTCTCCCATATTTAGTCACCACTTCTGGTTGCTCTTCTTTTTGTCCTGGGGGATGTGAGCACAAAATCACATAATTGGTCTATTTGTAAGTAATTGCCAGATTTCTAAGAGCTTTAGCTACTTAAATATACACCTTTTGTTTGCTTAAACAATTCATTTTCATACATAAGGCTTCAACAAACTCTAACCAGTATAGCTGACATTATTTCAGCCTTCATTTCTGACTGGTTTGTACGTATAATCTCCCGCAGGTATATCATGTATTGTCTTACTATCCCCACACATTATAGATCTTAATCCTTTTTGATCCAGGTTGTTAGTTAAAAGTCCAATAGATTGCTGTCATTAAGAAAAGGCATTTCCTTTTTAAGAAAAGATCTGTGAATACACAAAATATATTCTGGACCCTTGATAGTATGTACAGCCAAAAGAAAAAGCTTCTAACATAACTGAAAATACTCTAGCATATACAAATACTGTTAACATTCAGGTAAGATTCATTTTAAGATCTGTGTGAAAGTTCTCAATACCAAATTACAAACGTGGCACAGTGGTCTGCTCTGCCTCAGCAGACAAGGTTTTGGGACAGGAATTTTATTTCTCTATTTGCAAAAAAGGCAAATAAGACAAATGACCGAAAACAAATCACAAAAAGAAATTAAAAACCAGTTGCTCTTCAGACAATTTCTATGCAGCAAGGTTGGGTGCCCAGCTCCTCTGATAAAGCTGGGGTTCCCCTAGGTGAGCAACCTGTGCATGTGCTGTATTTCCTTACAGAAGGCAATAGGTAAAATGAAGCTTACCAGTAGCTACAAGCGCTGTGACACCAACGGTGAGAATCAAGGACAGGAGCGATGTGTCCTTTCCAGTGGCCATTTTGCAAGCTAGTCACATATTTACCTCCCCAGTGTGTTGCCTTATATACTCTGTTAAGTATAACTGTTACACAAGGCAAAAACTGATCGGGAAAAGCAATACTCAAGCTGTGAGCCAACCTAGCTGCGGGCAGCCAGAGCAACTGCCCCGCTGGAAGCCACTCCCCCGAGGGCAGCGCTCGGCGGCTCAGCTGTAGGTGCGGACAGGGAGACCTCCTGCCTTGCAGAGTGGTCCCACAAGTTTCATGCTGGGTCCCTAGTGCCCCTTACAAATCTTATTCACAAAACCTCAGGCATCAACTATGTGCTTTGAAATGCTTTGAAAACAGTCTTCCATTGCACCAGGAAATTTGTCCTGCTGCTGAAACACTACCATCTTTCACGATGAAGTTAGGATTTCCTCACACTACGCAGTGACGAGACCAGGAAGGGAACTACATTTTTACTTTATTACATGTTTACTTCATTTTGGTATTAATATCTCAATGTAAGGAACATACAATATAGCCACAAAAAGCAAAATCCAAAACAATGCTCCTGAAAAATGTGCTTTCACTGAAGTAAAAGTTGAGGGATTTTTATTCTCACAAAAGGATATTTTTTGACAAAAACAATACTAGAATAATCTTAGCTTTTTCTGCAGGGTGGATACTCCACCTGTCACTCAGGCCTGCGTGTTCAAGGATTATTTGGTATCTAACACAATACATGAGTTTTGCAACACTAAAGAGATGCTTTCTCAGCTTTTGTAGTGTGGGAACAATATTAAAGGATTCGGGTGGTAACTATACATTTAATGCCTCTGAGAAATCAGGAAGATTTATGGACTTCTGTGTGAACTCACATCTATCATTGGAGCATGATATAAAAAAGAGGGAAGAGATAGCTGAATAGAAGTAAGAGAGATTTTCTGACCACGTTAACTAAGAGATTGTGTTAGTTTTATGTAAGCTTTGGGTTCTGCCTTTTTTTTTTTTTTTTTTTTTTGGCAAGATTCAGTAGCTCTTGCCCCAGAAAAGCTGTTTTGCAATTTTATATCATGAGAATTCTCAGCTGTCAGAGACAGCATTTCTATAGATTAATTTACTGCTTGCACCTTTGTTTACAGCTAAGTGGGCCACAAAGACCCACAGTCATTAAGTTAGTTCAGCACATACATTATGCACTTAGTAGTCCTGTGTACTATGTCTGTGCTTGTGTACTTTACTCCAAATCTTCCTAAGCATATCTGCACAGGTGTGATTTACAGCCCTTGTAGGTAAATCCCGGCCAACTTTATACTAGACTGCTTAGAGAGCAAACAGTTGGCAGGTAGCTTCAGATGTACACATTCAGTGCATGCTGAGTATCTTAAGCATTTGCTCTGTTAATCAGGAGACTCCTGCCCTCTGTACTGAGCTCTGTGCTGCAGCAATTACCCTGTTAACAATACTAATGCTATGCTAGCATGCCTACCGGCTGTTTCTGAGTGTATGGTTAGGGTGCAGTATACGTTGGCGAACGGGATAACACTGTCAATTTGAGCTTCTAAGAAATAATGTAGACAATAACTTCATTGCAGAATTTTTATAGCTGTATAGGTGTTTTCTGGGAGACTTTTTTCTTGTTTCTCAAGAGTGAAGTTCATGACACTAGAGGTCAATAAAACTGGTCTGGGATTAGTCTGCACTGTGATGAATGTACAGTTTATACTGTATTGATAGATATATGCACAGTCAAATGCAATGAGTGGAAACAGGTGCCTGGGGTACCAGTGATGGAGTTTAGCATAAGCTATCTTCTACCTTTATCTGTGTGATAAAGGTTTCCCAGAAGCCAAGGGCAGAAGTACTGTGTAGTAGTAACCTCTGCACTCCTGTTTGCCTGCTTGAATACTGTTGCAAATTCTCTCACTGTTACCTCTTACCTTGGACTGCTTTGGTTCCTGGCATGGGAAAACTATTTCCATGCGAGGTAGAACTACAAGAATCCCTGCTTGTGACTTAGCTTCCATCCTGATGGGCATGCATGCCTCAACCTACTTGTGACCTGCAAACTACAGGGGTCCTTTGCTACAAAGCCAAAAGCTGTATACTCTGCTTGCTGCTCTTTCCTCTTGCTGTAACAAACTTTATCTCCATAAACAATTTATTTTCTATCTCCTGGTCTTTACTGATTTTACTAAACTTTGTCCTTTCCCATTTGCTTTCCCTTTATTTTTCCCCTTCATTTACTAGTCTATTTTCCAAGCCTTACTCTTCAATCTTTGTTCTACTCACTGCTTCTCTCTCAAGTACCCATTCTGCAAAATGTCTCAGCCCATATCCCATCCACAGTCCCAGAGAAGCAGCCATTCCGAAAATATCACCAATGCAAACCGATTTCTGCAAACTCTGCCAATCGTGCTCACAATAAGATAATAAAAAAATGGGATTTTAGATCCCTACAGCTTTGCTTGTAGATACTGTGTATGGATCTACAAGCATGACCTATATGCTCTGCAAATGTGGAAACTCTTACTCTAGTGACATAGCCTAAACTTGTGGAATCTGGAGACAGCGCTACATACCTGGCAAGTGGAATTCTTGAATCCTCTTTGGCATTTAATTTTAAGAGAGAACATTTTACAGCTTACCCTCAATCAGTGAATAACGCATAAGTCAGAGATCAATAAAAAAATCCTTCCATATGATGACATTTGCCTCTTTGTACTTTAATGCACTGCTACCTTTCTTGATTTCAATAGCTGAAAAATAGAGACAAATATCACATTTATAGGCCCATAATTGCATAAAAGCTCACAATTACATTTTGCCTCAAGTATGTGTGGTAGAAATGTTTAGAAGTCTGCATTTAAAACAGGGTCAGTTTGGTTTTTTACTCAGCCCCTGGTGAGTATTCAATGAAGCTGGAGTGTACAAAACTTAGAGCTAGAGTCTATGAAGCTAGTGCTTGGACAGCTTTAACACTGTCTCTTTAGCGTGTGGTAATCTCACATCAGGACATCTCTGGGATGAGACAGAGCATAAGAACACTCACGCCGAAGTAGATAGGAATAAAATCTTTTGACATTTTCCACTGTGATTTATTTTTAGCACTGTGCCAGTGCATAAGAAGTCAGTTCCACTGCACTTCTCTGCGTACACTTACAACATAAGCATATATTCTGTGCATTGTCGTGGTTTAACCTGGCAGGCAGCCAAATACCATGCAGCCGCTCGCTCACTCCCCCCCTCCCCTCGGCGGGGCGGGGAGAGAATCAGAAGGGTGAGAGTGAGAAAAAACTCGTGGGTTGAGATGAAAGTAGTTTAATAGGACAGAAAAGAGAAAATAATAATGACAATGATAAAATATACAAAATGAGTGATGCACAATGCAATTGCTCACCACCCGTGCTGACCGATAACCAAGTAGCGATCGCTACTTCCTGGATCGCGCCTACCATTCATATACTGAGCATGATGTCACATGGTATGGAATACCCCGTTGGCCAGCTGGGCTAGCTGTCCTGGCTGTGTTCCCTCCACCCAGTGCAGCTTGGTAGCTTCCTGGAGGGTAGTTGTCCTTGACAAGATACTTAGCAACAACTGAAAACATCAGTGTGTTATCAACATTCTTCTCATACTAAATCCAAAACACAGCACTATCCCAGCTGAAACCAGGACAGTATCCACCCCTTATTCTATACCATTTACGTGACACTTAGATTTCACAATTTCTAATACATTCTAATTAATCACCATCACCTTTCTTGTCTTTATATTTATATATACACACAGATATCATTCCCTTAGTCTATGGGTGATCCCTCTAAAATGTCCATTGAGTTCATTTAGTCCATGACTTTTGGGGCCGGTCCTGTTCAATATCTTCATCAATGATCTGGACGAGGGGATCGAGTGCTCCCTCAGTAAGTTTGCAGACGACATCAAGTTGGGCGGGAGTGTTGATCTGCTGGAGGGTAGGAAGGCTCTGCAGAGGGACCTGGACAGGCTGGATCGATGGGCCGAGGCCAACTGTATGAGATTCAACAAGGCCAAGTGCCGGATCCTGCACTTCGGCCACAACAACCCCAGGCAACGCTACAGGCTTGGGGAAGAGTGGCTGGAAAGCTGCCCAGAGGAAAAGGACCTGGGGGTACTGGTTGACAGCCGGCTGAACATGAGCCGGCAGTGTGCTCAGGTGGCCAAGAAGGCCAACGGCATCCTGGCCTGTATCAGAAATAGTGTGGCCAGCAGGAATAGGGAGGTGATCGTGCCCCTGTACTCGGCACTGGTGAGGCCGCACCTCGAATACTGTGTTCAGTTTTGGGCCCCTCACTACAAGAAGGACATGGAGGTGCTGGGGCGTGTCCAGAGAAGGGCAACGAAGCTGGTGAAGGGCCTGGAGCACAAGTCTTATGAGGAGCGGCTGAGGGAACTGGGGTTGTTTAGCCTGGAGAAGAGGAGGCTGAGGGGAGACCGCATCGCGCTCTACAACTACCTGAAAGGAGGTTGTAGCGAGGTGGGTGTTGGTCTCTTCTCCCAAGTAACTAGCGATAGGACAAGAGGAAATGGCCTCAAGTTGCGCCAAGGGAGGTTTAGATTGAACATTAGGAAAAATTTCTTTACTGAAAGAGTGGTCAGGCCTTGGAACAGGCTGCCCAGGGAAGTGGTGGAGTCACCATCCCTGGAGGTATTTAAAAGACGTGTAGATGAGGCCCTTAGGGACATGGTGTAGTGGGCATGGTGGTGTTGGGTTGACGGTTGGACACGATGATCTTAGAGGTCTTTTCCAACCTGTATGATTCTATGATTCTATGACTTCGGGCTCCATCTGTCATAACAGTCTTTCAGGGCAGGAGAGATGATGTGTGGTGTTGGGCTGTTGCATTCTGAAGCCAGTTCTGATTTCCAGTATTGCTGTGCTTGTCCGGTTCTACTGTCGTTGCACTTGGCTCGGTTTCATTGGAGTTAGTTCATTCTTCATTAAGCCAGGTGATTTTACTGCTATAGCAACCATAGAAATAATGATGATATACAATATCATATAACAATTGACATCATAAAATTCAGTTCATTGGCTATTTTCACCCAAAATCAAATCCCCTTGAGGTACACATCGGACTTGCCCATCCTTTCGCATCACCCACCAAGTGCACCCAGGTCCTTGAGCAAAAGCAATCCCACGGATGGGTTCTCCCTTGCCAGAGGCAGGACTAACCCAGACTGTCTTCCCCAGCATATTTCTTATGTGCACAACAAGGACTTTATCCCCATGTACAGTACGCAGAAGTTTTGATTGGGCAGGGCCAGCTCAATTGAAAGATCCCCTAGTGTTGACGAACCAGGTGTAAATGTGTATCCCAATGCTTGAATGTCCCACCACCCATTGCTCTTAGCGTAGTCTTTAGCAGCCCGTTGTATCGTTCGATTTTCCCAGAGGCTGGTGCATGGTAGGGGATGTGATAGACCCACTCAATGCCATGCTCTTTGGCCCAGGGGTCTATGAGGGTGTTTCGGAAATGAGTCCCATTGTCTGACTCAATTCTTTCTGGGGTGCCGTGTCGCCATAGGACTTGCTTTTCAAGGGCCAAGATGGTGTTCCGGGCGGTGGCATGGGGCACGGGATATGTTTCTAACGATCCGATGATTGCTTCCACCATGGTGAGCACATAGCGCTTGCCGTGGCGGGTTTGTGGGAGTGTGATATAATCAATCTGCCAGGCCTCCCCATATTTGTATTTCAACCATCGTCCTCCATACCAAAGAGGCTTTACTTGCTTGGCTTGCTTGATTGCAGCGCACGTTTCACATTCATGGATAATCTGTGCAATAGCATCCATGGTTAAGTCCACCCCTTGATCACGAGCTCATCTGTATGTTGCATCTCTTCCTTGATGGCCTGAGGTGTCATGGGCCCACCGAGCTATAAATAATTCACCCTTACGTTGCCAGTCCAGATCCAGCTGAGCCACTTCAATCTTAGCAGCCTGGCCCACCTGCTGGTTGTTTTGATGTTCTTCAGTGGCCCGACCCTTAGGTACGTGAGCATCCACGTGACGTACTTTTACAGCCAGGTTCTCTACTCGGGCAGCAATATCTTGCCACAATGCAGGAGCCCAGATGGGTTTACCTCTGCGCTGCCAGTTGTTCTGCTTCCACTGCTGCAACTACCCCCACAGGGCATTTGCCACCATCCATGAGTCAGTATAGGGATAGAGCACTGGCCACTTTTCTCGTTCAGCAATGTCCAAGGCCAGCTGGATGGCTTTCACCTCTGCAAACTGGCTCGACTCACCTTCCCCTTCAGCAGTTTCTGCAACTTGGCGTATAGGACTCCATACAGCAGCTTTCCACCTCCGACGCTTCCCCACAGGACGACAGGACCCATCAGTAAACAAGGCATATTGCTTCTCATTTTCTGGTAGTTTATTATACAGTGGGGCCTCTTCAGCACGTGTCACCTCCTCCTCTGAGGATATTCCGAAATCTTTGCCTTCTGGCCAGTTTGTGATCACTTCCAAGATTCCTGGGCGACTGGGGTTTCCTATTCGGGCCCGCTGTGTGATCAGTGCGACCCACTTACTCCACGTAGCATTGGTTGCATGATGTGTGGAGGGGACGTTCCCTTTGAACATCCAGCCCAGCACCGGCAGTCGGGGTGCCAGGAGGAGCTGTGCTTCAGTGCCAACCACTTCCAAAGCAGCTCGAATCCCTTCATATGCTGCCAATATCTCCTTCTCAGTTGGAGTGTAGCGGGCCTCGGATCCTCTGTATCCCCGACTCCAGAACCCTAAGGGTCGACCTCGAGTCTCCCCTGGTGCTTTCTGCCAGAGGCTCCAGGTAGGGCCATTCTCCCCGGCTGCGGTGTAGAGCACATTCTTTACATCTTGTCCTGCCCGGACTGGCCCAAGGGCTACTGCCTGAACTATCTCCCGTTTAATTTGTTCAAAGGCTTGTCGTTGCTCAGGGCCCCATTTGAAGTCGTTCTTCTTCCTGGTCACTTGATAGAGAGGGCTTACAATCAGGCTGTAATCTGGAATATGCATTCTCCAAAAACCCACAACGCCTAAGAAAGCTTGTGTTTCCTTTTTGCTAGTCGGTGGGGACATGGCTGTTATTTTGTTAATCACATCCATTGGGATCTGACGACGTCCATCTTGCCGTTTTATTCTTAAAAACTGAATCTCCTGTGCGGATCCCTTGACCTTACTTTGTTTTATAGCAAAACGGCCTTCGGAAGGATTTGGACTATTCTCTCCGCTTTCTCAAAAACTACTTCTGCTGTGTTTCCCCATACAATGATGTCATCAATGTATTGCAGGTGTTCTGGAGCCTTACCCTGTTCCAATGCGGTGTGGATCAGTCCATGGCAAATGGTAGGGCTGTGTTTCCACCCCTGGGGCAGTCGGTTCCAGGTGTACTGGACGCCCCTCCAAGTGAAAGCAAACTGTGGCCTGCACTCTGCTGCCAAAGGGATGGAGAAGAAGGCATTAGCGATGTCAATTGTGGCGTACCACCTGGCTGCCTTCGACTCCAGTTCGTATTGAAGTTCTAGCATGTCCGGCACGGCAGCACTCAGTGGCGGCGTGACTTCGTTCAGGCCACGATAGTCTACTGTTAGTCTCCACTCTCCATTGGACTTTCACACTGGCCATATGGGACTGTTAAAGGGTGAGTGAGTCTTGCTGATCACTCCTTGGCTCTCCAGTCGACGAATCAGCTTATGGACGGGCATCAGGGAATCTCGGTTGGTGCGATATTGCCGCCGGTGCACTGTTGTGGTAGCGATTGGTGCCTGTTGTTCTTCAACCCTCAGCAACCCCACAACAGATGGGTCCTCCGAGAGACCAGGCAAGGTGGACAGCTGTTTAATTTCCTCCATCTCCAGGGCAGCTATACCAAAAGCCCACCGGTACCCTTTTGGGTCCTTGAAATACCCTCTCCCGAGGTAGTCTATGCCAAGGATGCACGGAGCCTCTGGGCCAGTCACAATGGGGTGCTTCTGCCACTCATTCCTGGTCAGGCTCACCTCGGCCTCCAATACAGTTAACTCTTGGGATCCCCCTGTCACTCCAGAAATACAGATGGGTTCTGCCCCTTTATAGCCTGATGGCATCAGGGTACACTGTGCATCAGTGTCTACGAGAGCCTTATACTCCTGTGGCTCTGATGTGCTAGGCCATCAAATCCACACAGTCCAGTAAACCCGGGTGTCCCTTTCCTCCACCTGGCTGGAGGCAGGGCCGCTCTGGTTCTGGTCATAGTATCTGTTTCTCACTTCTTGCAAACGTGAGTCAAGAATTTCTTCATTACAATCCAAAGTAAGATCAGCCCTTCTACTCTGTCTGGGGAACTGTTCACTGGAAACTGGACCGTCATGAGACAGGTTTTTCCTGAAAACTGGAGCAGCATTTTTCCTGGGAGAACCCCCTTGTGTGATTGTTTTTCTTTGCAAGTCACGTACCTGTGCCTCTACGGTCAAGGTAGGTTTTCCATCCCACTGCCTCGTGTCCTCTCCGTGGTCACACAGGTAAAACCACAGGGTGCCCCGTGGTGTGTACTTTCGATATCCTCTCTCTTGAGCAGAACAACGCTGACTCCTAATGGCTGAGATACTGGTCCGTACAGTGGAGAATAGGACATATCCTCTTCAAGTTGCTGGACCTTCTGGGACAGTTTCTCCACAGCTGAGACAAGGGAGGAGGAGACAGTTTCTTCGTGTTCCCAGAGTCTGCTAACCACGTCATCCACCGTTGGTGCTTCTTCCTCTTTCCAGCACAGTACTGCCAACGAACTGGCATACGACGCTGGGGCGCTCCGTACCAACTTCCACCACATGGGTCGCGTGCACTGGACTTCCTCTGGATCTTTGGGCGTTTGGTCATTGTCCAGGTCACTATAAACCACCTCTAGCACGCCCAATTCTCTCAGGTACTGGATACCTCTCTCCATAGTGGTCCATTTGCCTGGGCGATATATAACATCTTCCTTGAAGGGATACCTTTCCTTCACACCTGACAGCAGTCGCCTCCAGAGGCTGAGGACCTGTGTCCCTTTTCCAATTGCTTTGTCAGTGCCCCCTTCCCTAGCAAGGGATCCCAGCTGTCTGGCTTCCTTCCCCTCTAATTCCAGGCTACTGGCCCCATTATCCCAGCATCGGAGCAGCCAGGTAACAATATCCTCGCCTGGACGACGGCTGAAATCTTTCTGCATATCTCGCAACTCATTCAGGGATAGGGATCGGGTGGTTAGAGTAGCCACAGTGGTTGTCTTGGGGGTTTGAGTAGCCACAGTGGTTGTCGTGGGGGTTGAAGTAGCTGCAGTGCCTGTCGTGGGGGTTTGAGTAGCCACCGTGTCTGTTGCCGGGGTTGATCTCTGGACAGTATTCCTAAATAGTTGTTTAACCCTAAACAAGACCTGAACCACATTCAGGAGACATAGCAATATGATCATGCTTGTTTGAACATTCCAAGGACATTCAAAATTCTCAGGGAATATTGTGGACGTATTCATGAAGAGGATAGAAGAAAAAGGACTTTCTGAAGATATGGAAGGGAAGATGAACAAATCAGAGAAAGTGTCCCATCCTGTCTTTCCCTTAGATTCATTCTCCGAAGAGAAAAAAGTGTAGTTACTAATAGTTTCTAAGAGGTGGTTCCTGAGGTACAGAGGTGACGGCAATGCTGAGTACAGATACCAGATTAGACTTAAAACCAATGATTTTATCATATCATAAAACAGCAGCAGAATGATAAACTTGGCCCAGTTCTGAATAGTGATAAACAGCACAACCGGGAACATATACTGCAAGCAAGGTATTACATATTGCAACATTGAGAGCCAGCCCCACAACTTTGAAATCAACGTTGTGACCAATCAATATAATGAATGCTTATAAGAATTTTGCCTTAACATGCTTTGGTCAGATCTATCATTACCTCAGCTGTCCTGGCTGTGTTCCCTCCTCCCAGTCTAGCTTGGTAGCTTCCTGGAGGGTAGTTGTCCTTGACAAGATACTTAGTAACAACTGAAAACATCAGTGTGTTATCAACATTCTTCTCATACTAAATCCAAAACACAGCACTATCCCAGCCGAAACCAGGACATACAATGCTGCCTGTTTATCTCCTTTTAAAGGGAGTGGTACAGGAGCTCAGGGGAATTGTATGTGGAATGAAAATCTATCAAGACTATTTTGAGATTATATTCCCCTCACAAAACATGTTAACTACAACAAAGGAGAAGGGACAGATGCTTAGTAGGAATTCCCACTTATCAAAACAGCAGTTGTGCTAACAGTCTAACCCTACCTCCTGAGTTCTGACTGGCAACAGAATTTGGGCAGAAAGAGGTAGCTAAATCCCACCCTATTTCTTCCAATAAAGTAATTCAGAAAGAAGGGATGGCCAGTTAGTTGCTGTAGGACATTATTAGCTATGAACAATCTTAAATTCTTCCAGAGATACAGAGGGGAGATGAAAGAAGGGGGGAACAGATGCTTAGTGCCCCATAGGATCTATGGAGCTGCATAATGCTGCTGTGAGGTAGCAGTTAGGTCAGGAATATAGTTGGGATAGCTGGAGCAGCCTAGGAGCCAGATACAAGAAACAAACAAGACATAGTAGAGAAAGAAGTTCTTGACAACACTGAAATGAGATGTTCAAGACTTGTTCCTGGCAGTCCATGTGCATATGTGCAATTGAGGGCGAGGTGCGGCAGTCTGCGTGGCAGTTTGCACAGAAGGGCACACAGGAAGGGCTCTGAAGCTCTGCCAGCTTGACTAGGGAGGAGTGGCATCCACCTGGCAGAAAGCCATGGCCTCTCTAATCTCTGCACCCACCACGACTGACACAGCTTCCCAGACAGAGCTCTGGTGGGAACATGCCGCCACCCAGGTGCCGGGCTGCAGGCTGTGTCCTGCTCTTACACCAGTACCGGTGGTGTAATATTTGACAGAAGTCTTAATTCTAGCATTACTGGTACCGATTATGTATCACAACAGTCAGAAATATACTATCTCTGTTGTAAAACTGACTTACAAAGCAGAACATCTTTTAGTTCAATTTTTTTTTTCCTACATGAGATATTTCTGTATCTAAATCTTCTGTACCATCGCTGACACACTTGACATCAAAAGACAGTTTTACTTGGAGATCGAGTCTTCATTGATTTCACTTTATTAAAACAATGTTGCTGCTACATTCTGTCGTCAGTCATGGGGAAGTGATAGAAAAACCTGAGCAGTGGAAATCTGGTAGCTGTATTTAATAAGTGAGGCTTCTGTTGTGACAAATCCAGGAAGAAGTAAAAGATCACAAAGGGGAAATAGATCAGTTGGAATTATTACAGTATGCAAGTATGATGACTGTGAAGAAAAGGTGAAGAGAAAGGAAACATAACTTTATCCTCAAAATTATTTTAAGTAATTTCTTTTACTATCCTAATAGTTTGCCTATTATGTGCATGTTTAGACTGTAAATTATAACTCTGAATTAACCTTCTTGTTTTCTGTTCTTTTGTTATTTGTCTTTTCAAACATCACCTTTCTCCAGAAGTCTACCTTCTTTTCTTTCAACTTTCTGGCTTTCTTTTGTTTTAGATTTATCTGTAAGTATTCTTCATTTAGGTTATAAGATGGCCAGTCAACCAAGCCTTCCCCATTAGGATTTCTGTAAACAAGAAAGAAAAGACTGAATGCTCTTTTCAGTCGCATGGGGGAATTCAATCACAGCAGTTAAGACTGAATCAACAAAACAGCTAATTCACTTTGGAATCAGTACAAACCAGTAATATGTGTAATCAATCTCATGATTCTTACCCATTTCGAGCAAAGTTAGTCCAGTACTTCATTAGAGTTCTACTAAGGTTCTTTTCTTCCTCTGTAACTTCACCTGAGAGACGAAATACAAAATAATCATCACATGTGGCAGAAATCAAAACATTGCTACAGAAGCAGCATTTCAGTCTGTGAATATGTTGTAACAACTTACTGATTACAACAGAGGTACCATACCTGCAATATGTTAGTAATACAGCAATCATCAAGAGAAGATTTCAGCACTCTTTATGAATAATTATCCTTATTCTACGAATTGGGGAATTGGGGTACAAGGAAATAAGGTAATTTGCCTGAGCTTTTCAGGAAACCAGAAGCAGAACCAAAAAAAGAACCCATGTCTCCTGAGTCCCATTTCTACTCAAGGAATGGGCCACATGTTTAGTTTCATAGATTTCATTCTAGCTTTGTAGGACTGAAATTCTCCCTATTATTCAGAACACGACTAGGCAAAGATTTCTTCATTCTGACACAAGATGATGTCATTCCATGTCTCAACACTTCAAGAATATTCCGTTGAATATAGTTACACATATGCCCACTGTATCAGGTAGGTGAAAATAATTTTAATTACAGTGCATTATTAATTATACATGCATCTCAATACATCAAGAAAAATATTTGCTATTTTAATGCTCTCAGTAAATTCAGGCAAATAGAAGAACAACTGTATAGTGTTTTCTAGTGTAGGATAACATAAATAAAAAATATATTTAAAGTATAAGCAAAATCAAAAGGCTCTAGTAACAGATTAATGAATGCGTTTACAACATAGCTGGATTGCTTCGAAGTTCAATGGAGTAAAAGGAAATACTTTCGTTTATGTAGGCTTTGAAACAGACTTTGAACTACTGTGCAAATGACAAAAATAAAAGCAAAAAAAAAAGGTGAATTCACTTAAACTAAATAGAATTTCTGTGTTTCTTTGTCAAAATAAGAACTGCTCCTAATTTATTTCATGGGAAAGAAAATACTCCATCCTGAGTATTACTGTTTTAGGCATATGCAATTAAAGCAAATTGCGGGATTCATAATATTCCTGAGCATGTGGCATCTTGTATTTAACTGTTCAATGACTGGCATATTCATTTGGACTGTAGCAACATGGGATTCTGCCTGAGGGAACTTCCAGAATCCTATGCAAATGCCCAAACTGACAAGGCAATAAAATGCTTAACTATTAATTGAGTCATAGGAGAAAATAGTCTTTAACCTAACCATTAGATCTTCATGCAGAGAATGAAACACTGGAGTTCCAAGCCTTGCTCTAATCAACACAACTGGAACACTATCTGCAAAAGAGACTGAGTCTCCCATTCTCTGGAGCCTGACAGCCTGTGGGATTTCCTGGAAAGGAGGAAACATTAGCTTAAATTCCTCAGGAAATGAAGACAGCCTAGATTTTCTGCTTCCCAAGTACTCTGCTAACCCCTTGCAAGTTTAATTGACCTTTTCTTCAATTTATTTTTCAGCCAAAGCTATTTGGCAAATTCATGAACAGTGCTGGTATAATGACAGTGATGTTTTCTAGCAAATGCCCTATTTGCTAAATTGTTGACAACATGTGTAACTTACTGTGCTTCAGAAAGAGCTATCTGTACATTAAACAAATTCTAACAGGAGAAAGGGTTATACTTTGGTCTCACTGTTAGTATACGCATTTTAGCCTGTTGAAAATGGAAGTGTTATGAGAGTAATTTATAAGTGAATATTGAATGTTCTATTCCTTACTACGTAGTTGAATATCACCGGCCAGATATGGTCCTCCAAAGACAAAGCCAACTTCATCTCCATGATCAGCTTTCACATACTCTGGTTTACTATCCCTGTATGAAGTAGGCCGATGCTGATATTCAAAGAAGTAGGCAGGAGCCCCAGACTCTAGAAGATGTAACATTTAGAGAGTTAAAGAAGAGATGCATAAATTATGGCTGACATCAGCTGTTTAAAACATTACTTTAAATATGCCCAAAGCTTTATACTGGGCACATTTTTAAAATATTACACTCAAATATGTATTTTTATTTTTAATTCAGAATTAAGAACTCACAGCACTTACACAACAAAATGAAAGATTCACCCCAGGAAAACTTAGAGAAAACAAAATAACATCAAATTATTTTCCAGTTCTGGGTATTTTGGCATGGCTGTCTACACTTAAATACCAGAAAATCTCCAGACTACAGAGCTGCTGTAAGTGGGCCAAAGGACAAATTTCTGGTTGCTATAATATGTTTTTATTTTTAAGCATGTATACTTCACTTAGCAAACATTTACCTGTGTTATCATGCTCTGCTCTCAATATATTGTGACTATAAGCACAAGTGCAAGACACTAGCACAAAGATAAAGGAGTACATACACTTGCTTCACACAATCCTGCAGACCTATATCACTCTGCACCCCCATCAAGTTCCCAGTGGGAATCTCAAGAAGGGCTGCCTACACATGACAGGATTTGTGTCATTTGATCCAGCATGTAGTAAGAGGTTTGAATATCCTACTGGTGTTCATTAGCTCACCCCTGTGATAATTCAATGCTTTAATGGATGGTATGACAATTGCTACATCCCCTAGCAAGTCCAGAAATAGGTCCCGTAGCTCAGCAGGATCATCTGTATTTCCTAGATATTCATCCACTATCGCAGGCAGAAACTCTGATGGTACATCCTAAGAGAAAAAGGGGAAACAAGAAACAAACAGAAAAATTATCACACTCTGAATTAGCAACTAAAAATGTCATCTCTTTAAACTTCAGAGATTCCGCAAAGGCGCAAAGGTCGAGGGTAGCACCCATGTTGATAGGAAACTATCATGGCAAATAAAATCTATTCAGACTTTTTGTGGGGGGAAAAAAACCCAACACCAAAAAACAAACCAAACAAACCACCTCAGGTCAAATTTGCAACAGATTCATATGCGTTAAAACTCTACAGGAATCAACAAAGTTTCAGCAACTTGTCCTGATAATACCTTTGGCTTCTGTTTTCTTCAGGAGAAAAGAGATGGGAATAGCAAAAGTAAATTCTCTGAGTCCTTGAAAGCTTTATTTACTATTAGACTACAGGGCATGACCAATGGGATCTCCAAACACAGCTTACGTTTTTAGTGTTAGAATTTGCTGCTTGAAAGATACGTTTCAAAACTAGGACTGTAAACTAACTACTTTAAAAGTTACATTTGATTTAGTGTAAACATATTGGAAAAATCCTGCCTTGAAACCAGGAGATTAGCATCACATACTGTAAGATTAGGGACACTATCACAGTAATCTTACATACAAATGCATAGATAAATATATACAAGATAAAAATGTTGGTTCAGAGGTCTTGAAGGAAAAAGAGATTTCCCCAAATCCCAGGCCCGACTCAATCCTATTTTTGTGTAATCCCATACACCGTAGACCTGCTGGGACTCTCCCCAAAGCATAATATGACCTCAAGTCTTAGTAACACTATGACTCAAGCAGGAAATTAGAGAACACCAAACTTCGCATATGTTCTATGCATTAGAAAGAAATTTCACGTCTCAAATTAGATTAGTGCAACAGGTCTTACCATTATTGGTAGTAAAAACTCTAAAGTTGAAGTGATTGATTTTTTATCTCCTATTTCCTTCAAACCTGGTATTTTTGATGTCTGCACAGAAAAAAAGAATGTTATTAGCGCCATTCAACTTCTCCAATATTTTTAACATTGGAACTACATTATTCTACTTTATTCTTACTACTGGTGTTTATTTTTGAAGGATCATATCATATGCAAAAATGCAGCATGATGCAGCAGCTGTCTTGAAAAGCTTATATTTACTGCAGTAAACGTTTCCTTGGTGAAGGTTCCTATGTAAACTACTCATGCTAAGTAGTTTATCCTTAAATGAACACACATTGTTAAGAAACTTACAAGACTAGAAAGCATTAGGGCAGAATTGAAGTGAAAAGCTTATTTTCCCTCTGGTAGGGGAGATCTTAAAAGTCACTGGCAGCCTCTCTGTCTCAAGTCCAGTTGTTTGAACCCTTTGAAGTAAAGATAAGCTAATGGTCCTCCTCTTTTAGAGCATTACATAAAATGACTCTTCTGCCTGCAAAATTAATTAGAACAGATTTCACTTTACATTTTTCTTCTTGGACTCACTACCAGCACACTCTCAGAGACAGAGTTACTACGTAGATTCAGAACAAATGCTTTGTTCTACATAGGTGAACATGAATACTTAGGAAATGAGGAAAAGAGGACAAGGAAGAGAGAGGACACAAATCCATCTCCTGCAGTTTTGTGCACTGTATAGCAACTGCTCACTTTTTGGAGTTTCCCATGGAATTCATATGAGAAAGAATTTATGCACCGAGAATGGGTTGGACACCCACATAATCCCCATACTCTGTCCCCAGCTGAGATTTTCAAATGATAGATCTTTCTGCATGGTAACAAGGAACACAGGGGTAATGATAAAACCAGCAGTCAGAGTTCATAATGACATATGGGCTAAGCTGTTTAAGGTGATCAATGCCACATTTTAAAACATTCTATGTATCAATCCTGAATACTGTGCGTGTAACATCTGTGTGTTGTGGGGGAAAGGATTGGTTTTGTTTTTCTTTTAGTAATAAGCCCTTGACTGTTGCATTCTTTTTCCTCTCTCTGACTGGATGAGGGATTAAAATTTTAGGATAAGAAAATACTGTATAAAATTGATGTTCCAAGGATGTCCATGTAGTTTAACTTGCAGGATGAAGCGCGTCTCACTGTTTTGTGACCAGCTGGTTCTGGGTCACTACAGAATCATAATGCAAGTGAAGTTTATCTTGTGTATATTTTCAACAATGCAAAGCCTTTTGGCCATACTTAAAAACTGTCCTACCAGCAAATAACTTCTCAGAGTTGCCTGCATCAGTTAACACAAACATTCAAAAAAATGAAGAATAGCCATTAAATTACAGATCTAATATTCCAGCCAAATTCATTGTTGGTGACTCCTATCATAAACGGGACTGCATTAAATTCTTTTCCAGCCAATATCTCTTCAGGTGACTTATGAAGAAATACTCCATCCAAAACTAGTGGTAGAAATGGGATTTCCTGAAGGAAGAGAAAAAAAGATCAAATTACTTGTTAATAGTATTTTCCTTTTTTCCTTCAAATCACATAATAAAATGTCCACATTTTATGTTCCAAGTGCAAAAAAGGGCTTTAAGAAACCGAGTATCTACAGCCACTGTAATATACATTTACAGTTTTGCACAAGAGTATAAAATACTAGCCCAGTTGGGTCATGGTACGGAGTAATGTAATGGTTTCCTGATCCTGTGCTGCTTCTAACTGACATTGAAACATATGTATGCTCAAGTCTTGCTCACAACTTTACAGGTGCTGTGACACTTCACTGAAAATTCTAAAGAGAAATTATGTGAAATTATTTCAGTATTTAGGGGGTATTTTGACAAAAATTAGGAAAAATCAACTTTGGAATGGGCCACAATGAACTCTGGTCAGAGGCTGAGCTAAAGTTTTGCAAGCATGCCATTAAGAAAACATCTGTTACTAAGTACAGTTTCACCTACCGTACTGTTAAAGACTATATCCTTTGCTTCCTGGTTCCTTAAGCAGTTTATCAGTGAGAGTGAACTGCTTGTCTCACACTTAAATATACTTGCAATTTTCTGAAAATTATTAACAAAGACAAGAACTGTTAGCTATGAGGTGGTCTTTAAGGAATTTATAAACAGAAAATTATTATACACAATACTGTTAATAGTTTTATTTAAGGGCTGATTTAGGTAAGCTTGATAGGTCTTCAAGTATTTTGTTTTACTTAAAATACTACAGTTTGATCACGAAGTGAAATCATTCTGGTATACTTCTCTTTCTCGCTATATTTCCATTCACTGTTCTACAACAAACCTTGCTGTAGAGATAATACGAGGTTGTAACATAAATGAAATAAGGCAAGAAAATGCAGAAAATCAACTTAGAGATTTACATTATTACTACCTGCTGTTTCAGGAGGAGAAATGAAAAGGTACCTATAGAGAGGAATTTAATTCTAAAGTGTTTGTTTTTAATTAATTTACTTCAAATATAGGCCCTCCATAAAAGACCATAGCTGAATAAAAACTGAATGTCTCTTCTGGATTCTAATTAAACTTCTCATAATAAATTTCATAGTTACTATCTAAGGTACAGTGTGCATGAAAATGGACATGTGCGTAACTGAAAATACTTAACTCAGATATTATAATCACATAACTGTACAATCTATTTCCAACACCAAATGAGCATGGTAAGATTGAAAATAAATAGACTATTTGAATGAAAATTTACTTAGTGCCAATCTAAATATTTATAGGTATGCCATGAGAATAAAGTTGATCAACTTTGTTGCATAATATGCAATCAGATTTTCCCCTTTTCTCTTTTAACCAAATTATCAGATATAAAAAATACCCTATTTTAGGTTATAAAGGCTTTAAAATGAAAACAAACGAGCCTACCTTAAGATCTGTTGAAAGAAGTAAATCTTTATCAGGGGGGATTAGAATTCCACTCTCTGATATTGCTTTATGAAAGAGACCCTTAGACAAAGGAGATAAAACCTGACAAGAAGGGAAGAACAGGAAGTATTTATTCTACATTAAGGTCCTTATCCCATAACTTTATGCTTGACTAGACTGCTGGATTCAGTGGGGAATTACACATTTTTATGTAATTACAGGGGAAGTGCCTAGACTTAGCACAATGTGTGCTTTGAAAAATCAGATTAAGAATGAAATGTTACACTAATTGAGCTTTTGAAGATTTTTTTTTAAAAATTCACTTTTTAGTATATCTACTGCATGCCTACATGTGCAAAAACAGAGCAAGATCCTGCAGATACACCAAAGAGTGTGACAGATCCTGGATCTCCACCAAAGTGTTCAATATTTTCTTGGATCCACCGAAGAGCTGCAACTTGATCCAAAAATGCCCAGTTCCCACGAGCATGTTGATCACCAGTACTGAAAGAAAAGCAGTATAAGCCAACTTCTCAGGAAGAATAATATTTCTTCTAATACCAAAATAAAATAAACCCCACCAACTTACATTTTGTGCAAAGTGTCGTATTTGGCCAAGGAAAGATCTGTATAGTCTACTGATCTAAAGCCCTTCATAGTCAGATCTAAGCCCCACTGACTTACTTGCCTCTACTGTTTGTTCACCCATACACAGATGGATTCCTGGCCTTTACACTATATGATTTTTTGTTTTACACACCAATGGATGGAAGTAAAGGCGAGAACAAACATCCTATCCAGAAGCAAATAAGCCCAACTATGATTTGATAGCAGGCTACAATCAAATGACAATGCAAATGGAATTTACAGTCATTTTTTAATGTTCTTAAGTCCTGATGTCAGTGAACTATGTACATTTAAACCACTGTAACAGTGGGAAGCTGGTATAGAAGTTCAACTGATTTAGAAAACAAAACTAACTACCCATGATTTAAACACAATAGGAAGTATTTTGTAAAAAGTGAAATAGGTCATCTTACTTGAAGAATCCAAGGAGTCCAAGTCTGTACTGAATTATTACTACCACAATATTCTCGTAGGCTGATAGTGCAGAACCATCATACCTAGAAGCACCACCAAATATAAAATTGCCTCCATGGATCCACACCATTACCTTAGAGAAAAAAGGGTGAGACACACTTTTATATATTGCTTGGTGTATTTCATTTGAAAAAGGAAGACAACATCAGAGAATTAGGAACTCCAAACCACCAAAGCTCAATGGCAGCTGAATTTTAGGTGGGTGGACTTTGAATTTTACATAATAATATTATTTTTGCTAATGCATCATTGCTTTTCAGAAGCAATTAAGTGACTTAGGAGCTATCATTAGGTGCAAATTTTGTACAACACAAGTTTGTAAAATAGGTTTACGTACAGGTAACTTGTCCTTCTTGTTTGAACCAGCAGGGCTGTAAACATTTAGATACAAACAATCCTCAGAAGTTTGGAATGGAAGGTGTTTTTCTTTAAAATTTTTTTCAGCTATTTTCAACATGGACAGATCTTGAGGACATCTTCACAAAAGGAAGGAAGCGTGACTATTAGTAATAAAACTGCAATAGCAACAATGTAACAATGATAGAGAAAACACACTTTCTTTTGCCCCACAGACTGAATTCTCACAGGGTGCTTGAATTTTGTGTTACTTATATACAGTTAGAGGTGCAACCTGTAAAAGCACAGCTCTATACTTGTACTTAAGAAGCTGAATTATTTCAGCACATTATAATGAGAAAACATGATTTCCAAAGACAGGAATTCCCCAGGAATTCTTTGTGCTTCCTAGTCCCACAGTTCTTATGAAGTATTTCAGTACTGGCAGCGTATTCACTACCAGTCAATAGAAGCTTCTTACCAAAAATCAGACCTCTGTACCCTAATAAACACGGCAACACTGACAAACATGAGCAGTTCCTATATACAAATGATCTGAACATCTCTCACAGTGGTGGGTAAGAAGTTGCATCTCTCAGATCATGCCAGGGTTCAGGTGGTTCGGGTGGGGAAAACCTCAAGGATCCAACAGGTGCTTTTGCAAAAGGAATCCCAAGGAAAACGTTTACCAGTCTGTCTGTCCCCTTCACATTTGTTTGTCTCCCTTTGAGCCGTCCAAGTGTGATAGTCACTTGTGGCTCAGCACGAGTCTGTCCTAAGTAACACATAAGGTAAAAAAAAAAAAAATTTAAATTGCATCTTTGTAATTATCAGACAGACTTTTCAATGAAGCATTTTTACCGACTCTTTAATTTAGAAGATTTCAGCTTGTTCCTTTCAATTTTGTTCAGTTTTCATTTTGTGCAATGACAGACACCCCTTGCCAAACACTCCCATAGCTGGCTCTGCCAATGAGAACTGGAGCTAGGTAAGACATAGTTTACTCACTGTGCAAGAGCATAAAGCTTAAAAACAAATTTCAGAGCAAACAGCAACTGTCAAAATCATTAACATTTTCTAAATTTATCGTCCGACAAGATCTTAAAAATATTTTGTTTAGATAATTTGGAAATGGTTTTGCTTTCTATTTTTAAGAAAGATAGAAAGTTTTATTTTCATCAAATCATCTCAGAAATGGTTTCATCTCACAAAACCAGTAATTTTTGCATCAAGCTTATTAGGATACTTTTACAGATTGCTAACAAAAGCATGATATATGTACTGCCTTTGAAAATCACTACCCTGCAACTTGTTAGTGCAGTTGCTTCCCCAAGAGTAATAACAGATTTTGCATCTCACCTTCTGCTCTGGAAGTGAAGAATGCTATACTACAAAACAAGGTACAAAGCAAAGCAATCTGGCTTCGAGGAGCCATTTTTCACCCCCGTTTGGACTCTAGATTGTTTTCTGGTTTTATGCGGAAGAGAATGGTACAAAGGTCTCTGCTGAGGGCACTCTGAGTAGGGAGTGCAGCTAAATTCCCTTTTGAACATGCACTGCATTAAGCACTTTCAGAGCTGTACTTGATACAGAGTGTAAATACAATCCCTTAGTGTAACACACCTAATTGTTACCTGATCCTGAGAATGCATGATCTGAAAATGACCCAACACCATCTGTGAACAACAACAAAAGGTTTAATCATAGTTAATCTGCTGTTATTCATACGAGCAGAGAAAACAGTGATGCTCTGAAAAGGTTCCAGAGCTGTCAACACTTAAATTCTTGTAAAAAAACCCTGAAACAACAACAAAAACCTCACCAAAAAACAGGATTGCAGATTAAAAATTTTTACTAGGAAGTAACAATTAAAAGAAGAAAAAAAAAATCAAAATAGTTAATTCTTGCAGAAGTTTTAATGAGGGCTAGCACATCTATACCATTACTGACAATCTATGTGCTTTCCAGCAGGGACTAGCCTCCAGCCTCCAAATTAGTTCTTTATCCCTTCTTGAATAAAAATAAGCCTCCTGCATTTTTCAAAACTAAAGGGGAGATGAAAGTTGAGGGTCAGATTATAGCTTCTTCTCTATGAGCAGCGTCACTGGAGGTCAGAAAGCAAGGTCTATTTACCAACACCTTATGGGGTATATACTTCCCTCAGAAAACTGGGAAACGGGCATGACCTCACCTTCTCTATAAAATAGCTTCCTACAGTGGAAATAGGCTGGCAATCCAAGAGGCAGTTTTCGTCTGCTGGCTGAAAAAGTCCTAAAAAATTTTGTAGGTTGTAGAAGCGTAATATCCCTCAGTGTGGATGACTGGCCCTAAGCAGATGAGCCTCAAGGCCTTCTTCATAGTGGGGGCCACAAGCCCACCTTGCTCCACTAACTCCCAGTCTTCAACTGCCAAAATACCTTCCACATAATGGGTCTTTGCCTTTCCACCTTTGATTCGTTTCATACCTCCTGGATGAATAGTGTCATCAGCATTCAGTTGCAAAGCATACTGCTTCAGGGTCCTCTGCACTGCCTTCACTTAGTTCACCTCCAGCGTGGACACTCATGAAGACTGAGGCCAACTTCACCACCAGAGATCATAATATATCATGTAAGTCCGCCCTGCTTGGGAAACAGGTTTGTCAGAGTAAGTCAGTTCTTCTCTAACTGACTAAGGGTTGCAAGTGAGACAGGTAAAACAAGATTTTCGGTGCAAGAGAATTCAGAGCTACTTGCTATTTCTTATACAGTTCCTGAGTCTCTGGGTTCCAATAGCCTTGGAAAGTGTGCCAATTTCTCATGAATTTCACCTGAAACTGTGCAAATATGCATTGTAGAACATAACTTGCCTCTTATTTTTTATACTTCCCTCAGATCTTTCTGGAAAATCCTTTCTGTCGCAGTTATTTGTGTTCCAGCCCAATGGGAATAGCCCTGGGATTTTTGTCAATTCTTCTTGTGGACTAGGAAGACAGACCAAAACCAGCAGACAGATTTCAACGTACGGGAATAGGTGTGTACGTACCTGTTTGTGTACGTATACATCCATCCATGCACACGAGGCAGGGAGTTCCACACGAGTTGGAAAAAGCAGGATTCCATAAGTCTACTTCAGTTGAACGCTTTCCATCAGTGAAATCCAACGAACATGGACTTCTTGTGCTGCCAAACTGAACTCTCTTTATCCAATTAAAAAAAACTAAAACAAGGCAAACAAAAACCACTTTTAAGATCAGCCAACATATTCGCCACTAAGGGTAAGTCAGCTCAGTCAGCTTTGTATTTCCTAAACAGCCAGAAAAACGATGCCTACCAACAAAATTTATTATCCAAAACAACATACACTAACTTAAGATAACAAAGGATTAGATTAAGAAGTGAACTTTAATGTCAATGTAATCTGTATATTAACAGAATATAATACAAAACAAAGATGAAAGCAGAGATAAATGGAAACTGCTCACAGGTAGCTTGCTTGTCTTATTTAAAATATCAGCAGATGTGGAAACAGACTGATAATCTTCAGAACAGGTCCCGCTGGGGGCAAACCCAATCTGGCCCAACTCCCTGCAGTCAAAAGCACACCTGAGGTAACTACCGTTTCTGCAAGGCAGTGCTGACCAACAGGACCACAATATACATCTTTCCTTCCAGCTGCAACGTCTTTTGAAGCAGCAAGTCTCGGCTCCTTTAAACACTCTTTTCTTTCCGTCAGTCGCCAGGGAAACTGCCGCCCTCCGCCTGCGGAGCCCGTTCACATCTTCCTACCCGTGACCATGACTTGACACGGCAGGCACGAAAAAAACCAAACCCTCTACAGATAATTTTTTGTAAAGAGAAATCAAACATATGGCAAGGAAACTAAAACAGATAATATAGAGTATGTTTACACAGGAGTATGTGCTTTAACCCCATTATAAAGGGGTGTATGAAGCCAAAATATGCCATCATTACACTATATCACTCCAGTTTCTTTAAGTTTGCAGGTTGTTTTAGACAGTTTGACTTTTCAAATTAATTAAAAGATGAAAGAAATAATTTTAATGAAGAACATTTTGTATTTAACGTGCAATTTAATTTACCCACCCTTGACAGCACTAAGTTCACTTCAGAAGTCCCTCAGACACTGCGCAGCGCTGGCTCCAGTGAAGCCATTCGTTTTTCACCCTTCAGCTTCAAGCTGTGCGAGACTCGGGTGGCTGAACGCTTCCTCACGATCGCCAGCGCCCCCTCAGCACTGCTACCCCTACTCCTCAGAACTGCCCCCACAGCGACACGGGAGTTCACCCGACACGCCCGCTCTCCGCAACTCTCTCCAGTTCCGCTCCCTGCCCACAGGAGAGCACTCCCGCCTCGCGGAAGAGGCGACCGAGCCGCCCCCGCACGGCCCAGTGCCCGCCTCCGCGCCCGGTGCGGCAGCGAATGGCGTCCGGGCTCCTTCCGCCCCGCCGGCAGCGCCGCTGTGCCGCCGCCAGCAGCGCTCGCCCGGCAGCGGAGGCGTGGAGGGCCTGAGCGGCCGCCATGGTAGGCCCGGGCCCGGGCGGCGGGGCGGCGCTGGAGAACGCCAACCCTCTCATCTACCGCCGCTCGGGGGAGCGGCCGGTGACGGCGCGGGAGGAGGACGATGAGCTGCCCGACTCCATCGACGACCGGGAGATCTTCGATATCCTGCTGGAGGGGGAGAGCCGGGCCGGGCCGCGGGCGGGCGGGCCGGGGCCGCGGGGGCGCAGGGCAGGGCGGTGCAGCTGCGCTCCGCTTTCCTTAACCCGGCACATCTCATTCGCTCCATTAACGACCCCGAGCACCCCCTCACCCTGGAGGAGCTGAATGTCGTCGAGCAAGTGCGAGTGAAAGTGAGGTCCCCGCTGGGACGTGCCTATCGTCCCGCTTGCGCGGCGGTCGCGACCGGCCCTGCCGGCCGGTAAATGCGCGCTGTGCTGCAGGGCTGTGCTGCCTCTGCCGTCTGATTAACTTAATTTTTTTTTTTCTAACGTTAAAAGAGGTTTGTTATAGCAGTCTTCTGCAGCTAAAGATAGCATTTTAAAATGTCTGAAGAAAACGATCAGCGACAAAGTACAGCTACAGGATGCATTTCACATAAAATGCCTCCAGCTAGCTTGGGGTAAAGCCAGTGAGTTTTGCCCATAAGTGTTTGGTTTTCAACAGGTGAATGACGCAGAAAGCACGGTGGCAGTGGAATTCACTCCCACCATTCCTCACTGCAGCATGGCGACGTTAATCGGCCTCTCCATAAAAGTAAAATTGATCAGATCTCTGCCTGAGAGATTTAAGGTGAGTAATCAAATTGCTCTGGAAAGCAAAAGAGGGGGATTGTGTTTGAAAAGAAAAAAAAAAGCAAAAAATAAAGCAGCTAACTAATTTACAGTGAAAAATAACTAGAGCTTTTTTCATATTATGGGTGAGGAAAGCAGTCCAGGAACCAGAGAGGGCAGTGGACTAAAATATCGATGCAGAATTACGGTTCTGTGACAGTCATGTCAAGAGGGGCTATGGAGGGAAGTTACCTTCAGTGCTCTGCAGCATGGGAGGAGGCGAGGTTGGTTCCTCACCCCCTGTCTGAAGGAGGCTTAAGCAGATGGGAATGCAGAATATTCTGTGGTTTTAGACTTCATTTTATTGTGCTATATACAGTAACTAGTATTGGCAAGAGTGTCCTTTTTTTCCCTCTTTTTGTTACTGGCTTATTTTTATTATTAAATAGTTTGAACTTGAGCTTCCAATGTTTTGTTGACTTGTCCCCTTTTTCTTTTGTGATGGTTTTCAAGCTGGATGTTCATATAACACCAGGAACACATGCCTCTGAGCATGCAGGTAAGGTTTTTAGTGCTCTGTCATGTGGTCGTCTTTATTTTTTTTAATTTTGAAAATTAGAGAGGAGAGAGACTCCCACACCTGCAGAGTAGCTGTTTAGTATCTGGGACTTTACATGCATCAGCTTCTGGGGGATATTACAGAACAGGGATGTGTAATAATGACACTTAGATGCATCCTGTGCCGTACTTTAAACATCTCCTCAGGCAACCTGTGCTCTCAACTAGTCATTGATTTGCCTGGGTTACGGAGGACTCAGAAAATGGGAGAGGCTAGGGGGGAAATTTCTTCTCGTGTTACACCTACACGTGTGTAGCTCCCTGCTGCTGAATCATAAACAGCTTGCTGGTTTAACTTCTGATAACATGGTAGTTTTGACTTTAGACTGCAACTCTGCAGCGTACTTAGCATCTGCAGAATTACTAGTCTACCTGAATCATAGCAACAGTGTGATTATGTGTCTCAATGTAAAATGCTTTTAAAAAAGACATTGTATACCAACGTTTTGACCGGTTTCTTGTGGTGTTTTTTTCTGCACAGTTAATAAACAGCTTGCTGATAAAGAACGTGTAGCAGCTGCTTTGGAAAACTCTCACTTACTGGAAGTGGTGAATCAGTGTTTGTCTGCTCGATCATAATTGCCTGATGAGGAAACCATTGGTATTCTGCTATGTTAAACTAATTTTGTATATAAGTCGTGACGCTAGTGTTACACTATACAGATATCTATGAGCAAAATAAAATCACTTGGATTTTCTTAAAGAAATGTTTCATTACTCCTACAAAAAAATAGTATGTGGGAAATTAGCTTACAGGCAGCTACAAAAATATAATGAAAATGGATTTTTAAATTTTATTAGTCATTGCATAGGAAGGATTTTTCTTTAAAAAGATTTGTTTCAACATGTTTTTAACTGGTTTCTCACTATCCAAAATTAGTTATAAACTGCATTTTAGAAGTGGATTTTGCACACTGTTATAAGTGTGTTACAAGTACACCAAGCTAATTGGCAGTTAAAATCTTTGCATTCATATGACTGTTTTGGACTGCTAATATAGTTTTAGCTTCAGACATCAAAAATTGTATAAGTTCATCTGTGCAAAGTTGTAACATGTTTTAGCAGTAAGTGTAAACACTTCTAAATCATCTGCCTAGTTTTTATTATATTAACTTGGATTAGCCAAATATGGAGGGCTCTTTAGACCTGTATAAAATGTGATTTATTTTTAATTACTCATTACTTGTGGTAGGAAGTACAGTATCTTTGAGGAATGAGTTTTTTTTTTCATGCACCTGCCGCAATATAGGAGTCATTCATAGTTTTCAGTACGAACAGTCCAGCTACCCTCTGCTGAAAGACTTCCCTGGCAAAGTTTGATACCTAAATGACAAGTTTTGCTTTAAACATACTGAGATTTAATAATAACACCTGCCTTATGCTTGTGGTTTGGGAAATGTGGCATTTACTAAATGTTGTCTCTGGCAGGAATTGACAATAGAAAAATTCGTTAAGATAGAACTCCAGAATTAATTTGAACTTCTGTAAAAGATGTTTCTAATCGTGGACCACATGGAAAAATAACAACCTGTTAAAGAAATCCTATTGGGTATTTTGGTGCCTCCACACATGTAGTGTTACCTTTATTGTCATCGGTTATCTAGAGAGTAACTAATACACTTTTTCAAAAGTAGATTATGCTCACCTGTGTGATGGTAATGCTTTGTATTTCAGTAATATTTTTTCTTGGAGGGGCTTAGATGCTATTTTAAAAATGGTGAAGTTTATGAACACTATGTAAACCACAGCCTAGTAGTCCAGTCTAGTCTGTGTTGAGCAGCTGAGGAAACTGAGGCAGTGGTGATCCAAGTGTGACATCTAAAATCACATAGCAAAATAGGACAGAAACAAATCCAAATCTTCCTATTTCAGAAATGAGGCACCCGGTTTGCACAGGGCTTCTACAGAAAGCCAACTCTGCAGCAGCCTTAATCTGCTTATTTGGCTTAGCATCCTTTGAATGATCAGCAGTTGCTTGGATGTATGAATGAAACTGTAAATAAAGACAATATTTATGTAGTAGTAATATTGGGAAAGGAGCAGAATGACCCAGCTGTTAATACTATCTTTCCTCTCTGCCTCTCTTGCTGAATTATTGAACTGATTAGTTCTGACACTGTTTGCACCACAAATGAAACTTCAGCCATGGCAATGCATGCAGGCAGCTCATAGGCAACACGCTTGGTTGGTTTGATTTTGTTTTCTGTTTTTTTTTTTTTTTAATAGAAAATGAATTTTGCCCTCCCAGATTTTGGGGAAGAAAGGAATGGAAATATGTGCCGGGGGAAAACAGAAGGATGACTAAGCTGCCAACAGATAGATGCACTCCAAATAGAGAAGGAATCAGTAAATTATGCTTTGCTGGATTTCTCTGCTTGGCTTTCACCACTACATAATAATAGTGTTAAATAATTTATTGTTGGCACTTGCCTCATGAAGCATGTTGTACATAGTAATCCTGGAGGTGCATTTTGCACTGTTTACCTTTTCAGAGAAACAACAGTATGTGGTTAGATTGTTTAAATTTATAGTATATAGTTGGGGGATGACTTTTCAGTAAAGGGACTCTGTTGTGGGATATCAAAGAAAAGGTCTGACTTCTGCTACTTAGGGATGGAGAATTCTATTACTTTAGATCTGGCATGTTTCTTTAAGTGATGTGGATGTTATATTTATGAGATGATAGAAACAACAGTAAGGACAAACCACAGTTACTTTGCTGAAGATCACAGGTCCTCGTGTACAGGCCCGCTCAGCTTGGATACTTGGTGAATGATAACGTACCGCCAGTTCTAGCAAAAATCTTCCGTTCCCTGTTTTTAATGATCGTTAGCTGGCTCCTGCTGTAGATAAAGTGGGAGAAGAAGACATTAATTTGTTACAAATATTTCTTTTCAGACTTCTATTTTTCCAGAAAGCTACCTCCAAATTTAGTCTCTGGAATGCTTTGTAATAGGACACATTCCATCAGAAGCTATGACCCTTTAGAGCAGCTGTGTTGAATACAAACAGCCTCATTCAAGTCCAGGAAAAATGCCAGAAGCAGACATCTGTTTCACATTCCTAGGCTCTGGGCAGAGCCTTCCAGAGGTGGCTGAATAGTATTCACTACTCTCAATCTGCAAACACTGCAACAGGAGCTCCCTAGGGCAACTGGCTTTGTTGTGCACTAGAGTAACCTGCCGTGAGTTTGAGTCCTTGGGCTGCCTACACAGTCCAGCTCCCTGGGAGAGAGCAGACTTCTTCCCAGCTGCTCCCATACTGTCATTGCTGCCGAGTAGCAGCAATCTGAAACTTTGAAGACTGTTCATCCGCCGATTTCATGAGTGGCAGGGAAGCAGCTGAGCAGCTTTGTAGCCAAAGACGCAACTGAACTGTCCATGGAAGAACTTCACGCTTCATTGGCAATATTTCTTGTGCCCCTTGGGTGGAGCGATGTGTACCACACACTGGGAACTGTTAGTTAAAAAAAGTTATTTCAGTCTTCTGGCCGTGCTTAAGATTGATGTGTTTACGTCAATAAAGTGCTTTGATAAAGATCTCCCTCTGGAGCTTTGATTTATAAACTACATGTTTTACAATGTGTTTTTTTTTTTTTATACCTGTTAAAAACATTTCCCTTTAGCCTGTCAAGCAGACAACTATACCACTTTCCCTTCCTTTACAAAATGCACTGTTTGGTGTAAAAACAGACTGAACAAGTGGCAGAGTCAACTTTTTTCCCTAAATAAAAGGAAAGTTTATAGCAAAACCTTTCAAATGTTACTATGGAAAGGTAATTACCAGCAAAGAGAATAAAACCAGTGGAAGGTGAGGCTGTTACCTGTGTGTTTAAGTCTGCTGGTATGTCTCACAACCATTTGCCAGCAACATTTAATACAAAGCACATAAAAGTTTTTTTATTCCACAAAATGCTAAAAATACACAACATTTTTACAAAACATAAAATTAGCAGAGAGCCCTCATTTTGTTCAACACACTTAAGTAGTTGCAGAAGACATACTATCACATTCTGTAATCTTATGTATTTCTTACTATCAATTCATACATTTCTTCTTTCATGTCCTACCTGTAAAGAGCTTTTGCATCCTGCGGCAGGTTAACTCCATTCCTTAACTTTCCTTTGTGGATCAAAGGAGCAGCCCTGTCCGTGGTGATAAAAACATCCTGATTGGTTGGATGGTTGGAAACTCTCCTCTCCCAGCTTCATTCCACACGCTCATCAGGGTTGCTGAGTAATTTGCCAGTTGTCTCATCAGTTTTGTTGCTTTTCAGCATCTTGTGGCAGCACACACAAGCTTCAGATGCCAAGGTTGTCCTCTTTAGTACAGAAATTAAACCAGTCTCTGGTTCCTGTCATTAGCTCAGCTCCCAGTGCATGGCTGGAGGGAGAGAACAGGGCAGAAGTTAATTTCCAGCAAGTCTGTGGAGCAAATACATCATGGGAATGGGGAGCAGCTGCTGCCTGGGAGCTTTGGGAAGGCACAGGAAGAAAAAGAAGGAAATAGCAGAGGCGTACACCACCTCACTGTGCTGCCACTAGCTGGGGGATGCCTCCAGCCTCGGTCTGTGGCAACATGGAGAACAGGTAGCTTCTACAGTGCTGGAGGCTGTGTCCTCCAAATTGCAGGGGAAATAAGTGAGCTCCCATTACCGTATGCTAGACATCTCCCAGCCCTCTGGTTTCCTTGTTCCCTACAAGCTGCCTGCCTGAAGGGGAGATTCCCAGGTGGGGCCTGTAGCTAGGTCATGGCCTCAGCGTGACCCCCTCTGCCCTCTCTTGCTGGGCTGTTACGCAGCCTATCCCATTACTGCCCTTGTGCTGTTGCAGGTAACAAGAAAGCCTTTGCTGTCCCACTGCAGGTAAGTCACGAACAGCAGGAGGAGACAGGAGGATCAGGAGGACAAGTATCTACATAAAACTAATGCTTTAAGTTGACAAAGGGAGATGCACACTTTGCCAGGTCGTAAGTGCAGTGGCCAAAGAATGTGTGCAGCAGCTGTGTCCACGCTGAGCCAAGCAGGAAGACCCAAGCTACTGGCAAGTCATCACTGCCAAACTCTCTGCTGGACGTGGTCTTCCCCATTATTCTGATATAACTTTGAGATGATGGTTTATCATAGCACTTTTTTTCCTAATCTACTCAAATTAGTTTCATCTGGGTTCCCATCAGATGTGTCACACATGGCTTTGACCAAGATAACCTCAGTAGATTGTCACGAGCTTGCTTAACCCCAGGATGCCTGGCAGTTTGATTTCTCTACATTTTTGCTAACGGAAGAGCTGGCACATGCTCTCTCTAAGGATCGTGAAGGTACCTAAGCAGCAATGCTTTTTATTTCCCCTGCAAAGTGACAAATAAATCATCCATGTAGTCTGAAATGCTTGCAGAGAAAAACAACAAATGCCAATAGATTCCAAATTTTTTCCTAAAAGTTTTAATAGAACAAAACTAGTTTTATTACTGAAAATCAGAAAATAGTTTCATTAACACTGCAGCCAACCTTTTTAAAAACACAATTACTTTTGAGGTAGACAGAAAATAATAATTAGGAACAAGTCACATAAATTGTTTCTCTTCAAATTGGTACTGACTTATTTTCACAACAATGCATTTTAGTCATCGTTTTTTGAAACGTAAGTCAATAATGTAAACAGCCTGTCAAATTCTACTTTATTAATGATTCTTTCTAGTGACAAAATTGACTAGGAGCTTGAAACAGGAGCTGTTATTTAAACCATTTCTTCCCCTTCAAACTCACCATTCTGGGTCTGATCCTGCAAACTTAGAGCTTTAATTGAAGTTACACTCTGGATTATATTTTTAGCATAGAAGTGATGAAGTTTTACCACATTTATTTTTGTTGGTAAGAATAATATAGGGCCATTCCTAATAAAACAATTGACAGTTAATTTATTTTTTCAAACAAAAAGTAAACATTGCATCTGCTTTAACCTCAGTCATAACTGCCTTACTTTAAATGCATATGCCATTTGCATGTACATATTTCAGTTCATCTGTAGTTTAAGCACTTACCTCCACAGGAGATGTACTTATGCAGTTACCAAGTCATATAATTAATAGTTTTCTGCATTTTATGGATGAATAAATAAACACTATAGCTTAGATGAAAATTGTATACACATCAGTTAATGTTTCATACTAGTTTAGGGCTTGCAATATGTTCTACTAATCCTTAAAACTTCAGGAACTTTGCTATGAATGTTACAAAGACAGTGTACCTTCCTCTGACATTTTACTGTGATCCTGCCTTCATCCTCTTAAAAGTTCCTTGAGTCTTTCACTGACGACAAATAAATTGTGTCTTTTTTTGGCTTGCATGCCTAACTGGGCAATTCCTGCTTTGCCACGAAGAATGACAAGATGAAAGAGACAACATGGTATGAATCGTGCCTTGGTCCAGCTGGGAAGAATGGAAGCCATCCCACAGAACAGGCTCTGGAATACACAAATAAAATAACATGCCAAAGGAGGAAATACATACATGAAAGCTGCCAAGACTGTGATGTAATATCTCTGATTAGCTACATTCAGGTCTGTACCAGAAAAAATACTCACCACAGAAACTGCAATGCACACAGCATGTGCTTTCACAAACATGGACAACTTGAGAGGGACCGCGCTACTCCAGGCGCCCGCAGGTCTCCTGTCAGCGCCATGCGCAGTCTGTCCCAGCCTTGCAGGCTGCTCTGCTCCACCCAGACTGGGAAACAAAATTCGAAAGCTCTGCAAGTTAAACACGTTTTTGCGTGTACAGACAAATTGTTAAATTAGCAAGATGTAGAAAAGGGAATATAGGAGAAATGGGAAATGGGATAGCTGAAATCATGAGCTGAAATCGTGAATCCCAGTGTGGCTCAGGGGCTGATAATGGCACCCCAGCAGATGGTGCTACGATTTCACACCGGTCAGTGGCTGTCCTGAGACCTGGCCAGCACAAACCAGATGAGAAACAAGGGAAGATGCCTTCATCCAGCATCTCAGAGCTCCTGCTGCCTCTCGAGGCTGGAAAGAGTCCCCCCAAAGCCCAGAAGCTGGCCTGGCACCTCCATCATCCTCTGTTTGCCAGGTTCATTGCCCTCATCTGGGGCACCAAGGCATTGATGCCTATGCTGTACCTGCTGGATCACACCATTTTTTTGGCTTGCACTTAACTGAATTCCTTCACAGGCATAAAATCAGTGCTCACTATTCACAACAGCTCTGTCCCTACACATAGTGATGGACTGTACATACCACAGGATCTCTTTTCCACTCATAAAATCTCTTTTTTAAAGCTGACACGGTTTCAGCTGAACTGAGATACAATTTATTGACTTGGTAATTATTGAAGCATTCCATTTTAGTTACGATGATGGTTAATGAAATCTGCCATAAAATCATTTGTGGGTGTTAGTCTTTGTAAAAAAACTTAAAAATATGTGATAGATACAGAGAAATAAATAGAAACAGTATACAATGCATTGTTATTTTCTTTCACAGCTAATCAAGGGAAGCCTATATATCAATATGACTTGATGGTGACAGGATGACAGACTCATTTCTCCAATGAACCATTTTCTTCTTATAAGGCAAAAAAAGCCCTGCATCTGTATGAGATCATCTAGAAAAGTCCTCCTTCCTGAAAAATACTATATTCTTTTTTGTTGCCTAGCTACATGCTGCTGTTACCTTAGAAGGCTGTAGATTCATCTGAATGATTCTGGTGGTGCTGATGTGCTTGAGCAGAGGAGTAATGCAAATATATAATCTTTCTTTAGTAAAGATTATGAAAGAAAGGGGTGAGTGTGAAAGGAGCGAAATTTCTGCTTTGCAGAAAAGCAATTTACTGTATTCATCATATTCTTTTTGACATTAATTGTTGAATAAAGACCATTTCCCCCCACAGCCCTGGGTGCATGAGCAGGCAGTGAAATCACAGACTTGATGCTTTTGACGTGAGAGTCTGATGCCAAGGAAGCGTTTGCGTGGTTCATGTTAATTACTGCTGTGAGTAAGTGTAGAGAAGGGAAAAGACTGTCAAGGCCTGATTCTGATCTCATTTCCAAAACTGTAAACAGGGAAAAATGCCATGAAATGCAACCAATTTGCTGAATTTCATTACCACCAGAGAATGGGATAATCACTGAGTCCTTCTTTAAATATAAGTAGCTGTGATGATTTGGAAAATTAAGAAAATCCACTTAAAACACTAAGGCCCAAAGATTTACATTGTAATGTGCCTGTCAAAGAAACCTCTGACAGGGAACTCTGCCCTCAAGCATGACACATGCAGAGATGGAGAGCTGAGCAATAATTCCCTGGCACTTCCCCAACGTGATCAGCAGCTCAGCATGCCACTGCCTCGCTGAAGATTTCAGTACGCTGGTATTCACTAGATGTGGGGAAGTTTCTTGTGGGAGGAATAAGATGAACAGGGAAATAAAGTTATTTCTTACCTGCTTCGCTGTAACTGGTTTGGGTGTAGACCGTCCTTGACATGCATCAAGATTTTGCAGTTTTATTTTTAGGACTGAGAGACTTTTAGCACTGGAGTTTTGATTCAGCTTTTTCTAATTAGGGCTGGCTTTGAAATTAAGATCTGCATTTGCTTCCATAAAATAATATTTTTCAAGTCTACTGTTTATAACCCTCTTTATATAAGATATACATTTCATACCATTCTATTACCTCAGTCTCTGCTTGTGCTTGCTCTCTGTATTTTATCATGAGCCTAGATCCTGATCATTTTATATTTTTTGGAGAGAAAGATAATGAAGCATATTATGATTATCATAATTATTATTACATTCTTTCTCAAGAATAAAATCAGAGAGAACTTTGACAATTTAAAGTGAAAATAAGAAAGTTTATTTGATTCCAGTATAATTCTACAATAAGAATTTTGGAGGTCTCCATCAGAATATCTTGTATGGCAGCAGCCGAGGCAAAGCAGGAAATGAGACATTTAAAAGAAGCAGAGATGCTTATTACTGCGATGATGCAAATGTGGAATTTGCCAAACTCAGCACATTCCAACTGGACAAATTCTGAGTGTCTCCTGGAACAGATGATAACATCTCTCATACCCGAATTCCTACACACTTTACATGAACGATTCCATGACATCACTCACCACAGGAAAAGACATCATAAATTCTGCACTGGGTTGTAAAGAAGTATAAAGCCTTTCTAATTCAAATTCATAAGTCTCCCCTGTGACTGTGAGTTTTTGTCCCTGCTTCAAGCTTTCATTTGTTGAAATGAAAGGGGAATGGCGTTTTCTCCACAAGGGAAGCAAGATCAGACTTTATCACCTAAAGCAAAAGGGCAGCTATGTTTTAATTCTGGTCACCACCACTCCCCACCAGAAGCCTTATAGAAGGTGCAGTGATGAACTAAAGTTCTCTGTGTAAGAAAAGATAGATTAAAAAAATCCTTGTCCTTTTTTCTTATCTAGTACACAGAAGAGGGCAGCACAGTTAAAGTTTCACTTTATATTGCCACAATCATTAAAATTGTGTTTCTCTTTTATGTCCTTCCCTCAGGGATGGATCTATATAACTCCATGGATCTATAACACTCTGGATGTGTGTTGGTCATTTCCTCAGAGGACCACAGGTCTGCTCCTATTTACGGGTTTTCACTGCAAGGAGATTCTTCCTTGTTCATCTGTCACATTCATTGAAACATCTACAATATGATGACTTTATCCAGATTTTCAGACCCCACATCCCCAGATCTTCTTTCCTTTGATATCTCTGTAATGTGTTGAAACGTAAGCAACACCTCGTCACTGGCGCAATCTGCCATGCTCCCGGCACCCTCACCGTAATCTCTTGCTACAGAGAAGTTTTCCCTTACAATTACACTTTCATTCTGCAAGTTTCTGTGCTTTTTTCTGCAGTACTATGTGGAAGATGCCTGCTAACAGGCAACTTCTGAACACATTGTCCTGCAGGCATATGGAAGAAATGGGCTCTGCAGGTTACCAAGGGCAACTTTAGGGTTGTTTTCTACCTGATTTCCTGCCTATTAAATCCTTAGTTCCTAAATAAAAGAGAGTTACAGTAGGTCCATGAAAATGTTACTCAATGCTCAGTTGACAGTGTAAACAGGTGCTAGGAATTCTCAGACTAACAAAGCAAGGAGAAAGCATCACTGTCCACTGTGGACATCCATGGGCAAATGCAGTTTGAATAATCTGTGTTTCTGATCTGTGTGTTTCTTGTCTCCTAACTTCTAAAAAGATGTATTAGAAAAGATACAGAGAAGGGCAAATAGGGATCGTGTTTATACAAGGAGTGCCTAAATACTCTAGATTCCTCAGCTGAGAGAGGTAATTACTGAAGAAAACTATAAAATCATTATGTGTATGAAGAAGACATCTGCTTCACAATACAGTAAATGGAGGATATAGAAAATCTACATGGGTTAAAAAGCAATTAGAAAAATATGCAAGAAAAACACATCAAGGGCCTCTGAACAAAAAGAATACTTTTAGTCTGGCAGTTGTATGGGGGGAGTTTTAATTGTGTTTGTCATGTTCTTATTGTCCATTCTTCTTTAGATATCTGCTACAGACAGCTGCTGGAAACTGGTCATAAGTTGAGCCTGACCCAGTACAGCTTCTTTAATTTGTTATTGTAAATAGATTCATTCCTCTTGCCAAGAGCTACTGCTGGTAAACAATAAATCTTACATTTGCAATTTACTTCCTTACCACTATGTACTTCTCAGTAAGACAGCCAGCCAGCCATTTACTTTGCCCACTCCTTAAACCAAGTGTCTGTTGCAATCTGTAAATTCAGAAACCTTTTCATGGTATCAGACTTCTAGATATTTCTTGTAAAGGGCCTCTGAAATCCACACTAAGGAGTATACATCCCACAGGAATTGTAACAGGATATTTAGCATTCCACTCATGTATGTCACGCGCATTGGCCATGACAGGTTTAATACTGAAAAAGAGGAATTAGGGGTGATAAAAGAAAATAATTATGGAAATATCTTAGGTCATGTTCTGATTTTACTCCAAACTTGAAATGCAATAGGAGCAAGCAGCTGATCACATACAGTACGTGCTAATGAGTCCGTTCCGCAGTGACTGAGGAAACTAAGAGGGTATCCAAACTCTGACTCTCGTAGCAGGGTATAGCACATGCGGTTACTGTGTCGGTAAGAAGTGAACCTGAATCTGAAAAACTAAAAATCAGTGCAAATTTGAAGTTAGGCAGAATGCTTTTCTCAAGTATATTCTAATAGGATAGTTTACTAATAATGTGGTGCACTCTGTGAAAAAGAACTGGGGGAACTGAACAGGCAAAAAATGAAATTAAATATGCCACTTGTGCAACTTCTTTTTTTCAGAGCAATGATTCACCTGGTTCGGTTGGTCATGAGGTTATCTAGTAGCAGTTTTTGAGCTTACTCGAAGCAGTGAGAAATTCAGAGCAGCAGGAAGATGAACCACATTTCCAGTTATTCTTATCCCACGTTATTTTTTGCAATCTTTTGCAAGAGTTTCAGAAAGACAGAGGCCTTTGCTTTATGTTACAAACAATGGACTTAAAATTTACTTATTTTATCATTTTCTACCTGAAAAACGCAAACAGTACTACATTCTTTTCAGTGCCTATCAGTAACCTTTAGAATTTGTGGTCTGGAGCTGAGAAGCACCACAGTAGCTGTGAGAGGAACCAACTTCTAAATAATTTTGTAGATATAATAATGAATTTAGTTAGGTTTCTGCTTGCATTTCCCCCTTGGCATTCTATGTGAGCTTTCTAAGCTATGTTGATTTCTATCGACTCCAAAGCTCATACTTTTCACATGCTATTGTTGCAGCCCCAATTCATGGCTATCACTACTCAATCAAAAATATTACCTGCCATTAAATGCAAGAGTAATTATGAGAAAAAGCATGGCTCCTTGGCCGAAGGGGTGTGCTGCCCTCCCTTGGGAATGTCCAAATGCAGGTTCAGTGTGGATGCAATATTTATCAGGCTTTCTGACAAAGGAGTTAGTGCTAAGGCTGAAAGCTCCACCATTGCTACAGTTACTCGTACAGTTCAAATTATAGCCTACTTTTAAATCCCTATATATTAACTGCAAGATAATGAAATATACCATATGCTATGCAGGAAAAGGTCTAATATGTATTTGCATACAACCCACAAACTGAACCAGTTAGCCCATATTTGTTCAGCACACAAATGATCTGTGATTTTAAGGGTGATGGTGAGGAAAATTTGACACCACATTTGCACTATATCCTACTTTTTGTAGGATAAGGAAAAAATGTGGAGTTTTTTCCATTTCCCTGTACCTCTATCTCTCTTGCTTAGGTTAAAAAAAAACCAACACATTTCCTACTGCTGCCTTTGTCTCTTCTCCCACTGGCCTGAGTCTGTCAGTTCTGTAATTAAAATAATAATAAAAGCTGCTATTTCTTTTTTAGTCCAGGCATTTGGGAGGTAGCCAGACTCATGCTTCTGCAAGAGTAATGCTTCATATAACTTGGCAAGAACAGACCTTTGTGGATATCTATCTCTGCAGTTTGTATAGAAATAACTTCACCCACATAATGACTGATTAATTAGACTTGAGGCAGTGCAGATGAGTTGAAAAGTATGGAGAGGAGAAACCCACAACTTCCAGCGTAGAGCCACGCTGAGAACAATACTTTCCCCCAAACCTCACTGCTGCTAATCCAGTCTTTGGGCTGTTCAAAATATTTCTATTATTCCTAATTAAATGTGAAACAATTCCAATGTAAGAAAGACTGCAGCAACAGCAAAACCTGGAATTCCGTGATAATATTAATTTGATGTAAAAAATATAAATGCTCTTTATAATATGGTATTTGACCTTGAACAAACACTGATGAGGTAGAATCACATATAGTTAATTCAACCCCCGAAATTCTGGTTTTTTATCTCAAATTCAAAGCGGAGGAGGTTAGGTGTTAGGTTATACATGCTTAGTTATCACTGCATCCCCTGCAAAGCCCGTGCTTGTCATTTAGATCGTGAAATGCACTCTGCACCTAATATAGCATAAAGAAACTCCAGACACAAGTTTTATTAACCCAGGAATAAATAACTGGAAAACCAGGATTGGACTGTACGTTTTACATTTTCCATATGATGAAAAGTACTCAGGCCAAGAGAGTGCACTAGAAGTGAACACTGTCACTTCTCAAAAGCTAGAGGAAAACTGAAAGGGAAAAAAAGGAGAGAGAGAATAAGAAAGGAATGAGATAACAGAAAAAAAGAAACTGGATATGTTACAATAGTAAAATACAAAGAAAGGCATCTTAAGTGTATGAAATAAGGAAAATGAAAATCACATGAAGATGAAATGAAATTGAAAAAAAAAGTAATCCCTTTTTAGAGAGCTTTGTGCTCAATTCCACACAACATAGGACATCGGTGTTCCTTTCTTTCTAAGTCTCAGATCAAATTCTTCCATGAGAACCACAGGGGACACACCACAGATGCTGGGCAGCCAAGCAAAAGTGAAGCTTTTGGATTGATTCACAAATGGGAGGTTACAGTGGCTCTGCCAGGATCCCAGAATACCCTGATAATTAGGATGTAGTTGAATGGGGTCCCTGAGACCAAAAATGACGGAGTGCCTCTGGCCTCAGCAGAATTTGCTTGTTACTTTTATTAAGCCGTATGTCCTCATGCAGCGAGGATCTGGGTTAGACAGCAGCCCCTGGGCTGCAGCTCTGCTGCTGGTTATATGACACAGCCATTGCAGGGGACAGGTACCTGAATTGCTCAGGAGTCACCCGTGACTCAAGAACTGCAGGTGGCACCACTGCTACCATGATAATCCCTATTCAGTGCACTTACAATCTCCTTGCAGGCTGGAGTGGACTTTTACCTTCAACATTGATAGACTCCAGGTCTGGCTCTATGTAAAATCCCACAAAATTATAAAATTTCCAGTCTCCATTTCAATATGTAAGGAATAGTATATTAAGCGTACTAAAAATATCAAGTCTACAGTATGTGTCTGAAGCACTCATTTAATTAAAATAAACTGTAGACCAGTAGAAGCTAGAACAATAAAAAATAAGAGTAGAAAAGCAAGACATGAAAATCTCTTTTAAATAGAAATAAATTACAGTTAATATATCTGCTAGAAGCACAGTCACATTGAAGTAGAAATGGAGGGCACGTGAGAAAGGAGACCGTCTGAAAATCCTTCAAAGAAACTAAAAAACCAGCATTTCAAGCCTGTGATTTCATATGCACCCCACAGAAATCAGCAGGTGCCACGGTAATGTATACATTAATATGTAGCAATAATTAACAGCAAATAGAATTACATGCTATGTGAAGAAGCACATTATGTGTCTCAAGTGATTAACCTGAATTATCTGTTAATTCCCTCCAACTTCACAAAATAGCTGGACCTATTAAGATCAAAGGAGATAAACCAGCTACATGACCCTTGTGATCTCCCCCTCTCTGGTTCCAGGCACAAATCCTGCGGCGGATGGCCCTAACGGCCTTGGCACAGCACTCCTCTGTGCAACTCGTACTCATCCCTCTAGGAACAAGTGAAGCCCCAGGGACCTAATCCAAGGCCATCTCACTTTCCGTTAAAGGACAACTCACAGAACCCAGTGCCAGATCCCGAGTAGTATCCTGTAATATCCTGTAGCTGTGGTGGTATTCTATAACCATTAATTCATTAGTTGTACCTGGGTGCTGGCACAAAACAAGTATTTGCCACAGAATCCTGAATTTTTTGTATGATTTCTATTAGGTATTTTTTTATTTTCAGTCACTTTTCCTGCTGAAACACTGTTCTCTCAAAGTTTTTATTTAGCACTTTTACATATGCCTTTCCTGTTATTTTTTGGCTAGCAAGGGGTCTATCTTGCATTTACATCATTAAAATACTCATAATCCTCATCAGCAAAAGGCCTGGAATAAAATATGGCTTCTTTAAGTCCTGTCAGTGAAACTCCCATTTTTAGTTTGGTTCCAGTCAGTAGCGCTATATGTGGCACAAATGTGGCACTGTGTCTTTGATTATGATGCTTCTCAGATTTCCCTTCTTTCACACAGAAAAGAATTAAAAATACCCCCACTTCATATGTCAACTTCTAAAGTTTGACCCTGACACACAGCAAAGGCATGCAAGACTGGTCCAGAAGACTTATAAACCCACTCAGAATATTTTCAGGTTAGAATTTTAAGCAGAAACATTCAAATTTTTAAAAAGTTAAATGAAGACAAACCATTTCTGGAAGTGTATTTACATAATTAACTGTATATAAATACAGATCAATCAAGATGGTTTGGTAGATTCCAGTTTATCTAAGTAAAGTAACCACGGCATACTTCAAATGCTAACCATAATTTACTTAAATATGATTTAAAATGCTAACCAGAGGTTTATAGTTCAGTTCAGTTAACTGAAGCACTCACTTCGTTTCACCACCAAACTCTGGCTATTTAAACTGACAAGGCTATTTTGGTTGCTATTTTGTGAGACAGGCAGAGAGAACTTGCTGCAAGCACTTGGTGATCTTTAACTGCCACATTAACACTTCAAACTGTAGTTATCAGGGCGAAGGGGCCAAAACCACCCCAAGAGCATGGACTGGGGAATTATAATTAGCTCCTGAAAATAACAGAATATTCACTCACGTAATTTTCATACAAAAAGATATCCATTCCCTGTGGCCAGTCCCTTCAAGGTATTTTTCATATTTATCTTTGTTGCAGTTAAGTAGCCTGAGAAGTTTAATATGTTATAAGAAAAAAGATGTTTCTGAGCCGGTACGCTATATTTTATTGGCTATGCGACCCCATAGCCCAATCCCACAGATTCTTTATCTTCCCTTACTTTATTCCCTGCATCTATAACTTCATTTCCATCACTTGCCTATCTCTTGCCTTCTTTAGCCTTGTTTCTGCAGCTGATTTGTAAACCCTTAAACTTTCACGAGTTTGATGGCAACTATCCCTATACAGAGTCACAGGGATTTTCCCGTACTGATCAGGCCGTAATCTTTTGGGAGCAGGAGCCAGAGTTATTTTGGCTGCAAAATGTCTAACATGTTTCGGTTGCTAGGTAAACAATAAACTGTATACACGATGCTTGGGTGAGCCATTCAGAATACAAGTATAGTTATCTGGTTAGTCGTTTCTTCATCCGATCACACGGTAATGACTGTGCCACTTAAGAGATAAGACTTTCGCTGTCTCACTTTGCTGCTCAGGTGAAATCAAGAGAAGAATTTGACCTTTATGTTTTATATTGGCCTCTTAAACCGTTAACACTGCACGTGGACACATTGGCAAGCTCACTATGTAAGGAAGTGCAACACCTAGCACAGGTGCTTTTCTCATAACCCGCTCCTAAACATTAAGTAAAGCAAGCACGGAGTAATGCAAATATTGCAGATTTGCAAATATTTTTCCTAACACTACTGTAGACACCAGGACTATGCAGGACTATAGAGCCTAACAAGCCGAGGAAACCTATCTGCATACAACACGCGCTCTCTCACGCAGGGCTGCGAGTGGAAACACGCGACATACGTAGCCGATGCTGTCTTCCATTCCACCCGGGGGAGCACCAGGAAGGAAAAGTGTCCCGGGCCGGGCAGGGGCAGGGACGCGGGGCAGACCCCGCCAGCCTGCCTGCACAGCCTTTCACTCGCTACACGTGACGGTATTTCCCAGTGACACTCTCCGCGTCCACCCCACGGCGCTCGCCCTGCCCGGCCGTGCCGCGGCCCCGGCGGCTTCTCCGCGACGACGGGAGGGGAGCCCCGCCGCCGCCGCCCCCTCCGCTGCCGCCAGCAGACCGGGCCGTGCCTCCGCCGCGCCGGGGCTCCCCGCGCCGGGCTTCCCGCCCCCGCCGAGCTGAGCCGAGCCGAGGCGAGGCGAGGCGAGCGCAGCGGAGGCGCCGGGGGCGGCCGGCGCTGCCCACGTCCCGGCTGGCAGGGAGCCGCGCGGCGCGCGTCACGGCGGGGAGGGCCGGGCTGGCGGAGCCATAAATAGGGGCGAGGAGCGGGGTGGCGGCAGCACTCGCTGAGCGAGCTCCCGCGGCGGCACGGGCGATTAACGGCGGGGAATCCCTCACTGCTTCCCTCCCTCCGCGGAGCGCCCCGAGGTAAGCGCTGCTCCGCGGGCGGCGCGGCGGGGCTCGCCCGTGCTGTAGCGGCCGGGGCTGGGGCGCTGCAGGGGCGGCGGGTGTGACAGCTCTTCTCTCCCTCCGGCCCAGCCCGGCACCCCCATGACTCTGAACCGCGGCGACAAGCTGCGCTACCTGGACAAGCGGCGCGGCAGCATGCCCTTCTCCGTGCACCAGCACCTGCACCGGCGAAGCATGCCGGTGGACGAGCGGGACCTGCGGGCCGCCCTGCCGCAGGACGAGCTCTCCGGCCTGGTGCGCTGCACTTCGTACAGCCCCGGCGAGGCGCACCGGGAGAGCTGGGCCTCCGACTCCTCCGACTCCGTCATCTCCTCGGGCAGCGACTCCGACAGCAACCTCTACAAGGTGATCCTGCTGGGCGAGCACGGCGTCGGCAAGACCAGCCTGGCCCGCATCTTCGGCGGCGTGGAGGACTGCGCGGACGCGGAAGAGGCCGGTGAGGGCGCGGGGCGGCGCGGGGCACCCACGGCAGCACCCCGGCGGGGGGAGGCGGACTCCCGGTCCCGGGGACCCGCCGCTCCGAGCGGCGGAGCGCGGCGCTACCGCTGCCGGAGCGCCTCCGGCCGCACCTCCCCGGGCATCCCCTTCCGGCCACCCCCTCCCAGGCTGCCGGCAGGGATAGAGAGTAACAACTGCTTTTTTCCGAACTTTTTTTCCCCGTAGGAAATACGTACGACAGATCGATTATAGTTGACGGAGAAGAAGCATCTCTCGTGGTGTTTGATATATGGGAGCAGGTACTTAGAGATTTAAGATATTTTTTCTTTATGGCTTGGTCAGTGGTTCACTCTTAAAAAAAGTAGAAATGGAACAAATATGTCTGCCTATTTCTTCGACCAAATCAGTAACATTAAAAAATGACATTAAAAAATTAGAATTCGTACTGCCTTTGTTCTCTCCTGCAATTAATTTCTTGTAGCTAGGCAGGCAATTTAAAAACCCGAATAGGGCTGCAGTGTGAATCCCTTAATGCTTTAAATAAGCGGCAGCTTACATGAACAGCCCAGGGAATTACTGTAAAATGAGAGATTCACAATCTGATCAGTGCAGACCTGATATTATTTCTGGAAACAAGATAATTTTGTTTTGTAATATATTTTAAATAACAAAATCTTTAAAAAAAACTGGGAGGTTGGCTTGCTTTTACTGACTCTTTATAATAAAGCTCAGAAAAATATCTTTAAGGTGCTTAGAATAATTAAATCATTAATCAGTGTTGAATAGATTTTTCAGTGCAATAAATCTATTTCTTGCCTTTTGTTTTAGGATGACAGCCAATGGCTTCAGAACCACTGTATGAAAATGGGAGATGCCTATATTATTGTATATTCAGTGACAGACAAAGTTAGTTTTGAAAAGGCCTCTGAGCTAAGAATCCAGCTAAGAAGAGCAAGGCAAACGGAAGACATTCCTATTATTCTTGTGGGCAATAAAAGCGACCTGGTCAGGTCCCGGGAAGTCTCAGTTGATGGTAAGAGACACTATTCATTTATACAGTGATGTCCAAATTAGTAGCAAAGGCTAAGGAGGATCATGGCCAATAGAATGGTCCAGTTTTGATGTAGAAAAACGTATGATTTGAGGCACACCGGAGAAATCAAGCCAGCTGATTCATGCTGAGGGACTTGGTACCACAGAAAACAGTGAAGATGGTGGTGGGGGAAGATTCGTGACCGCGCAGAGCAATTCTCTGAACTGCAGTACAAGAAAAAAAAATGCATCAGAGCTGCAGCTTTAGCATACTGTTTTGTGTAGGATTCATTTTTGGTCAATATTAGCTGAAAGGGTTTAATTGTATGTTATGTGTTCAGCAGCACTTGCTAATCTCAAGATTTGATAGCTCGAGCTATGCTTTTTAAGGGACAGGAGTGCCATGTCATAGAACCCAGGCAGGCTTTGAAAAGGGTGATCCCATACAGCCTATACAATCCCCTTTCTTCTGGAAGTGATTCCATTGCATTTGAGTTGTGCTGGTGGGACCAGGCTCACACAACTTGAAGTCTTTTTGTATATGTTCTCCAGTTGTGATCAGTGAGAATTTTCTCAGCTAGTTCCAGCTAGCATTTTGGTAACGAGAGCACAGTAGCCGCTGTCAACACCACAGTATTAATTTCACTTATTTAAACATTTGGTCGTTTTCTTTTTTTCTCACTGGGAAGAATACTCTGAAATATCAGTGCCTTGATGATGATGAACCATCTCTTGCTGTCTGGTTTTGCCATGTTCCCAGTGTTAAATGCCTGCACAGGGAATTGGCTGGAGTTCATCAAGAGATTATCACTTTTTTCAGGCTGATGGCAGTGCATGGTTGACCTGTCCTAGTCGTGATATCAGTACTTTGCTCGGGTTTACAACTCTGCCATTATTTACCAGAAGTTAAACATGCAAATTTGCACTGCAGCAACATTCCAGAGTTACGTGCTTACTTCTGGAACATTGAGCATCTTGCATTTTGAATGCAGTCATAGTCAAATCCAATAGTGTACAACTTCATGACCTCTAATGATCTGTTCAATGACTTGACCTTGTAGACTGTATCAGCTTCCTTTGTAGCTAGTATGGAAAACTCTCACTTGTTACAGCAAGGCAGAGGTGCATAATTGCTCAACAATTTGCAGAAGAAATAAAAAACATTTCTTTCTGTACCTCACACTGTTTCGTATCAAACAGCAAGCATGCATCCAAGTGCCTCTCTTATATCAGCTTTAGCTCTTAAACAATACTGGGATCGTCTGCCTAGAGGACTATGGTTGGCTTATATTCAGTACCATTGGTCAAATGAGGTTTCTGACTGTACCACAACAAAACCAAGAAGAGTAAGAGGGCAAAACCATGAGTGCAAATTTGGACTTTCCTACTGTGTAGTAAAGCTCTTTCGTGGAATTGAAGGCACTGCACTTACTTAAAGTCAATTTTCATTTTGTTTTTCTGCCAGTATATATGAAGAGAAAATGTCTGTTTCCACTCATCTCCCTTTTTCTCTTTCCATCCAGAGGGACGGGCCTGTGCCGTTGTGTTTGACTGCAAATTCATTGAGACCTCAGCTGCTCTTCATCATAATGTCAAGGACCTGTTTGAAGGTATTGTTCGGCAAATTAGACTTCGCAAAGACAGTAAAGAAGACAATGCTAGGAGAATGGCCAACACAAAAAGAAGAGAAAGCATAGGCAAAAAGGCAAAGCGATTCCTTGGGAGAATTGTGGCAAAGAACAATAAGAAGATGGCTTTCAAAGCAAAATCAAAGTCTTGCCATGACTTATCTGTGCTTTAGAAGCTTTCAGCAAGGCCAGATGTTGCATGTGGGTGATGAACAAGCATTTGACTGTTATGAGAAGTGTATAGATGATCCTCATGGTGATAACAAGAATGACTTATCGATTGAGACTCTCCTTAATGCCTTAAGGTGCGCAAGCAAGTCCGGAAGTTACACTACAATATCTGCTTCATTGATAAAAGGTTTTAAGTTTCAATGTGTGCAAGTAAATGAACTAACTTTAAATAAGTGGCTTGACACACCCACATTTTCACTGTGTACATATGTTATATATCCTCTTGTCTGGTGGATACCAGAGATGCAAAGATAAGAAAGGATGATGATAAGTATCACCATAGACTTGTCTTGTTTGCAGAGCAAAACTTAAACTTGTACGCAGGCTCGTACACTCTTTTTAGTACAAAGCAAGCAATGCTAAATCTTTTTAAACTTAAATGTGGGGAGGGGGGAGTAGAACCACATTAGAATGGGAGAAAACAAATTATATATATATATAGTTAAATACAGAACAGATATCATTTTATGAAATTAATTTGCACTTCCATTAACTGTTATTCAATTAATTTGTTACTTGTTTACATGCAGATTTTATAATAAAGTATTATTTCCTGTTATAATAAAACTATGCTTTTCTCAAAGTACGGATAAAGAATGAGAGAGCAGTATTTTTATACTGACCTTTTTTCACTGTACAAAACGTTATACACACACTATGCAGATTTACATGTGATAAAGTTCTAGAACATGATGAATCAGGAATATCCTGTGTCCTTTTCTTTAATAGACAGTTTCTTTAAGAAATAAACCCTGCTTTTATGAACACTGTACTTCAAAAGCTCATATTGGGAATGGGTGCCTTGACCCTTCATATTATTGTTGATCTTCAACCTAGTTCTCGTCAGCTCCGTCAGGAACAGGGCTCTATAAGATGCCTTTAGTTAGATAGATGTCTTGTGTCTATACTGATAAATTGAAGCCTGCACTGTTCTACTTTTTAAGTCCTCTCCTGGCTTGAAGGTCTTGTGTTACAGACAATAAGCAAATGTGGGGCTTTGGTTTTTATTCTGTTTTGTTTTTTTTCTTTTCTTTTCTGGGAGCAGTATAATTTTCTAATCTACTCACAAGCCTGTAGCTACCTTCCAGTAGTTTCAAGAAGTTCAAAGCAAGCTGGCAAGGCTGTTTGAAAGAATTGCAGTCTTCAGTTGTGGTGTATAGTGGCCTTCAGTGCTGTTAAAAGCTGTGTTAAAATGAACACAGTTCATTTTACTGTGTTATAATTAATGTGTTTCCATGACTTTTCCCTATTTGCTATTCATGAAGTTAAAAAGCAATCGTGTCTCAACGGAAGACTTGGACTTACTGCATTTGCTTTATAAATTCCTTTTCATAGGACACATTCCTCTTCACAGGATACAATTCCTCTTCATAGGATACATTGTCTTTAAATTCATCCATAAACTCACTTCTCAAAAACAGTAAAACATATGCTCTTCTGTCTCTTTCTACTGTCCCTGCCTGAGTGCAGTTCTTTAGAGAGATTGTTCCAGCTGCCTGGGAGCTCTGTTTGTCCATGATTTTATAGGGCTGACCTTTCCCATACCACAGGCAAATTGCATCAGCTGTTACACCTTACATTGAGCTTCCCTGAGCTCGAACAAACAACTCTCCATTGGGTTAGCCCAATGCTTGGGCACTCATCAGGGAACAGTTAGTACTGGGAGAAATCGCATCTGATTTGCGTAGGCAATGCTTCCATAGAATTAGTGCCTCCTGATGTGATGCTAACTGGATGTGGACCTAACTGGTTAGATGCACAGTTTAGCATATGTTGCTGGTAACTTCTTATGAAGTGAGGTGTTTACTTTGTGTCCTGAGTGAAGTCTAAAGTGAATAACTCTGTCCTGCTGCCAAAACTCACATTTACCTGATGATACATTTTAATTGGATTTGGCTTTTTTTCACTAGCCTTGCTTCCTGGCAAGCTATTATCACTGGAACGTCTAACCACTGTCAGAGTATGGCACCAGGCGTCTATTTACATGGAGGTTTTTAATTGTCAACACCCAAGCAATTGCTCTAGTCCTGAAAACTCTACAGCAAGAGTGTCCAAATTAACATGCAAGAGTGTCCAAATTAACGTGCATGAGTTTGGCACATACCTATTCGTGCACATCCTAAATGTTACTGACAAAACTACATGGTGTTCCCTGTACGTTTGCAAAGGTTCTGTCTTTTGGTTGCCCTGCGCTTTCAGAATGACCAGGAGAGGACTGACATGTCTGATTGACTTGCGAGATTTAATTCTGTCCATAATAATTAACAAGGAATGGGATGCAAACCCAGAGTTTAAGATACGGCATTTCACAAAGTCCAAAATGTTACAAAGATATGTCACTCTTAATGCTGCAACATAACTGCAGCTGCAAAGGCTCTTCAAGGCTAACAGCAGTGCTTTTTGCACACTCTGACCTACAAATCAGCTGTTTTACTGTGTTCGTGAATTCAAAGGTTAGGCTTGGATAACTCTTAAGCCTAAAATATTTCTGAGGCGCTCTAGCACATTGCTAGAGGTTCATTTAAACTGTGGAAAGTAATTTGTATTTTGAAAGTATGTCACATAGGACACCGTGAGACAACAAACTGTGAATCACTCTAAAGAAACTTGGACTAATCTATAATGTATTCTATCAGTTAATATTGTACAGTAAAATACTTATTCAAATCCTCATTATACTAGTTTTTTCATTCATTTTTTTTGTACAGGGATTAGCATAATTCAGCCATGGTTCATGAAAAGGGGGAGGGTTTGTTGTTATTGCATCTCTGACAATAACCTGCTCTAGACTAAGATCATATTCTATGCTGTGGAAGTATTACTATGAATACTATTTTGCAGACATTTTGTAGTTCCTGGAAGATTTTCTACCCAGAAAAAAATGAATTTCTTGGATGTCATTTAGTGGAATTTCCAAGCAGACTTTTTGGAAGTACATGTGCAACACCAGCTAGAAGTCAGTAACAGGCACCTAACTGACAAATGCCTCTAAAAATCAACCTTCTTCAAAAGGTTGTTTGTATCCTCAAGCATTTGAAAGCCATCTATAGGTTTTTGTAATTTAAGATGTTTTATTGGTATGGATACTCAGCTTCTTGTCATTAACGGGGTGAATCTATGTCATGTGAAAAATAGTGAGTCCCAGACAGCAGTATTTTCTCTATTACCAGAGTAGAAGAGAGTGTAAGGAGTAACAGTGGTGTGAGTTTTCTTATTTTTTGCCAATGTACATCAGTTTTCATCTGGAGGGACAGTTCACACAGTCATTTAATCTTTACTGCCTTTACTGTTGCTGCCAGCTGAAGTTCCTATTACTACTTATTGTGGTGCTGGATTTTGTGTTGGCACAAATCCATTTGGAACAGCTAGTTATTAACAACTACAGTGGAAGGACATTGCCTTTTATATGTGACACATATGTTAGGCAAACAAATCAAAGCCTCCTCTGCTTGCTATTGCTAAACTAGCTCCTGTAAATTCTTCATCATATGAAAAATGTGAAGAAAATCATTCCTCCATCTGCCAAAATCACAAAGCGTAAAGTCATGTCACATAAATATAGATGAAATGTTAACTGCTGGGGGAAGACTTAGCATCACCAAAAATGTAGTTTTACTCAGATGTATTTTCTCAAAATAGTACTAGAAAAAAACAAGGCATGATCTACATAGCAACATTGCATAACATCGCTGCTCTTTACTGAAAAGGAAAGTATAGTGACTTGACTATAGTGATTAAGAATCCAGTGTATCATAAAAGATTACTAAGACATAGTCTAAAAAAAGTGGGGTAATACTTAGGCTGAAATTTGCTTTAGTACTCTTAATTTTATTCAGAGACAACGTACAGGTTTAATTGCATGTATATCACAGCGACCTCACTGAATCTGCAGTCGCAGTCAAAGGTGATGTCTGTGCATTCCAGGACCACCATTTAACTTATAATTTACCACATGATCTCTAGCATTATAATGGACAATTTGACTCCCTTTTTTCATAAAGGAACATCTGAACTCCGATACCATTGAAGTTATTAATTTCTAAAAATTGAAATAGTAAATTATGTCAACTGTCCTAGTGCTCTATGACACAGATGTTGAACAGAGAAGTAAAAGATAAAAAGAGAGAATAAATGCCCGTTGCTTATCTGCAATTAAGATTTCTCTAACCCACAGTTCAGAATCCAAGGGGGAACAACATTGTTTAACTTAAAAATGTACTAAGGACTCTAGTACTAAAAGGTAGGAAGCAGGCTAAGAAATTTACTTCAACACCGAGTTCTTCACCAACAAACGAGTATTGATTATGTACCACAAAAATGTTCTGGCCACTGGGAAAAATGGGTAGTGTATGTTCTAAAGACTCTCCTCTCTCCTGTTCTCTTCCCCCCCGCCCTTTTTTTTTGCCTATTTATAAATGTGCTGTTTGAATGAATCATTGGAAACCAATTAGGAGCCCACAGATTTTTTTTTAATACTTCCCGTATTTATCAGAGGAGCTGAAGAAAATATTAATCTGAACTAAAATTTAGCAGATTCAGAGACTGAGATGCACAGAATACATTTGAAAATATTAATTTTTTCACCCTCCTAAAAAAACTTCTCTAAGGTCCGAAACAGGGGCTGGAGAAAGGACAGCATTTGGAGAGCAAGTGCTTCTGCTCAGAATAGTCTAGTCAGACCCATAAAAATCTCCTCAGCTTGTTTCTGGCAGTAAGTCCCACTTTCATCAGCCTCATTACACTAGCATAAATAATTACACTGCTGTTAGGCTTGCAGTCCCACTGAAAGTTGTGACCCTTACATTGGGAATGACAGTTTTCAGTTCAGTAGATGCCGTGGCAGAAGAACAGGAATTTTTGTCATGTCTAAATTAGATTATTGCAATGCATTATGCTTAACGAAGAGCTTTCAGGAGCTCCAGGTAGTAGGAAATATAGCCATGTTAATTAAGCTGGCTAGGTAAAAGCAAGCACATAACTTCTGTGCTCAGGCCTGGGTTCCTATATGTTTTTAGGTGAAGTCATGCTCTAGAAAAGCTGTAAATAGCATTGGACATGACATAATGTTGAAAATGCTTCACTTTGTTGTATGTTTCTTGGCTGGCTACAAAACTTGTTGAACTCACTATAAAGTCAGCATTGCTTAATTTTGGACTGCTCAACAAGAACAATCTTTGCATTTCTAATTGCAGGTTTTCAGGTATCTTATTACAGGTATTCAGGCCACAACAGTTTAGTGCATTTGATACTGCAATGGTAACTGCAAAAGATCACACCCTATTTATTACTCTTGCAGATCAAAGATGCAAAAAGGATAAAGCAACAGAAATACATCTTAACTGAACTAGAACATACGGTGAATTTTAAAACCGTGCCAACTTGTATCAGCTCCACGTCACTGCAGGCCTGCCACTGGAATTTATTGAGGAGTGTTCATCAACCTTCTTCAATGAAAAGAATAATGTAACTCTCTTTGGGTATCAGCCAGGTGCTGAACAACTTTCTCAGATTTTTCAGCTATGGGTATCTCAGTTGTAGGGCTTCTTTGTCACACACTTTTCATGTCAACTTCAATTTTATCTTTCCAACCTCCATTGTTACACATTGTCACCCTTGCAGCAGTGGCTCAGCAGTACGGTGGGAACGGGAGAGTGGCACTCCTCTGCTGCTGCATGACTTACTGAAAAACATTAGCTGTCAACAGTTGTAACATGAACCCGGTCCCCCAGCTCATTGCTTTACATAATATAGTCTAGATAAAAATGTCAGATTTTGCTGCACATAAGTCCCTGATTACGACGGCATAGCAAATTAAATTACTCTCTCCTTGAATGTCAGGGGTACTGTTGCATTTGCAAGGCAAAAGGGAATGGAAGATTTTTAGCTAATCTGTGCATGGAGAAAAAAGAAAAAACATGCAATCTGACAGCCACCTCTCATTTTTACCCTATAGTCATTTCTTCAATGGAAATCTTTTCAGCTATGGAGTATTGTTGCATATGCTCTTCTGCCCTCTGACTATTCATAGAGTTCTTGGATCTCTACCCAGTCCCATATGGAAAATCTTCTAAGAAGTCTGACACGTGAGATAGCAAGAAAAACAAGTTAGGTGAAAGATACAAGCAATGGAAAAGTTTCCATGATTTTGAAAAACACTAATGAAAACATTTTATTCAACAAGTTAACATTTCTATGCAGAGTTTACAACTCACAGTCCACAGCACTGTGGTAATCCATTAAATTCAAAAAGGAAAAACTGGCTAGAGAAACAAAGAAAACAGAGAATTCATTAGTCTTTATCAATAATAAGTATTTTCCATGTTTATTTTGATACTCTACAGCAGATGTAAAGTCACTGTAATAAACTGCAAAGAAGTAGAAAAAAAGAAACTACAAGACTAGGCTGTTTCCACTCTACATTTTTGTCATTACCAATAATAAGCTTTCACTTATGCAAGTAAAGACACTCAATTCATATATATGATAAATACACAATGAGTGTATCTATATGTGGCCATTACCTGCAGAACTGTTTTTCTTTCTTTTTTTCTCTTACGCAGTAATTTAAAAGATAATACTGAAAATCTAAGTTATAGCATAGAAGTGAAATAAGCACAAAAATAAAGCAGTAGACAGCACTGCGTAAGCAAATAATGCCTCCTGAAGACCTGTTTCTTACTCACCGTTTATTTTTTCAAGATATGAGAGAGCTAAAGTATCCATGCATGTCTGCACAACATTTATTCAAAATCTGAGCTATTCAAGTATCAGAGCAAAACTCTGAATGGCTAAGTCCTCAAGAACAAAGATTTAGGATGCAAGTATGCACCAATGTACCTTCTACCTTCCCAGAGATTTCATTAGCAGAATGTCCAACTCTTTCTAGATTGTTTTCAAGGGTTCTAGAAAACAGCACACTATATTCTAAAAACATATTCAAAACCAAAAAAGCGTTAAGAGCTTTTTAATGAACAATTTTATACTCGGCCTTCAGAAAACTAGTTGTAAATTAAATTCTTAGTTAAATTCTACAGATCCTGACTTGGTTAGTAATTGGTTCATTTTTAATTACAAGGTAAATAATTAACTAACATGTCTTTATTATTGCACTCCCGAAGTAACTTTCTGTCCTTCAAGAGTAAGATGGATTAAGGAGCATTTTCATTTTAACCAGAGAAATTGGGATTTGGTTGACTTTCTCTTTTCTGCTGGCTTGGACTGTGACCCCTTTAAACTCAGACTGCTCTCACCTGTCCCTCCGTCAACGCGAATAAGGAGTTCTCCAGCCTTTGAAGGGAGCCCTGCAGTCATGAGCGTTTTGCCTGCTTTTCTGCTTTTACATTTCTTTTTGAATGACTATGCTTAAATATCTGCTAATATAGTATTCATTTGAGGATTGTGATGTAGAGCAGATGTCAAGCCCAAAAGAACAAACCACAGACAAATTTTGACAGGAGTTTGGATGTTGTGAATATTGTAAAGGCAAATTAGTATTCCGGGTGGTAACTTCAGGACTTTCTTGGCTGAACAAAGATTTTTAATATTCTCCTCATTAATAAATGTCAGTATTTTGTAGGCTTGTTTTTAAGAGTTTTTTAAGCATTCAGGCACTCCAAACTTTCAGTTTTATGCTGGATGGGGTATGTTTGGTGGCAAGTATCAAAGATAAAATTATATCTATAAAATGACATTTGTTTTACAGTGAGTTTTCTAGGATTTTTTGCTTTGGGTATCATAGGAAGACTGACTCTATGTTGGCACCCGCAGAAGTCATATAAAAGACTGAGCAAAAAGGAAAGCACCGAAATGAAATCTATATGCAACTTGATATTTCCAATCAAGGGAAGAACTGGAGTGTTTGTGAAGCAAATCACCTTTGGCTTCACTGCTGAAATTGCAGATGGGGGATGGAGTGGATAAACAGGCCAGAGAAGACCTCTAGGTCTAGATGCAGCACGCACTTTTTGATCACCCCCTGCTACCAACTGTTCCTTTCCCAAACTCTACAGGCAAATGCAGGGGTTCTTGGGCTGAAGCAGAGAAAGGGAGGGCAATCAGAGGCGGAATAAAAACATCACTTGTACTAACTTCTTGTCTCTAAGCTGCTTCAAGAAGAAACTGTAGCACAGGGATGGCTGATTTCAGCAAGAAGCTGTGCCTGAGGAAGACCGAGTGAAAAGTCTCTAAGCTGCTCAAGCAGGAGTTTGTTCTCCCGTGACGTGCTTGGTGGGAAACTTCCTGCATCTCAAAGCATCACCTCCAGCCTTCCTCCTCTCCCCCTCTTCCCCCGCAAAGAGAGGGCTATTTTTAATTCACTGATTGTAAAGCTTTCTTTCCCAACAGCAGGATAGAGATTTAATTAAAACTCCACCTGGTACTAACGTAATCCAGCAAAATCCCATCCATTTCAGGGAATGAATCCTTGCTGAGGTTGATTAACCAAAGTGATACAGTTCAGGCAGTTTGCTGTACTCTTCCTTGAATTTAACTCTATTTCTGTGAGAAAAGCTGCCAAAACCATTCAAATCTCGAAAACGTTTTACATGACATTGAAAAGGCTTATTAAGGTCACTTGGTGAATAATGGATGAAGAACACTAACTGCATTTTAATATCTGTGTTTTGTTTATCCTTTGTAATTTCCACAAGGATGAACAGAAAAAAAAAACCCAGCTGAAATTCCTACTATTCCTTACTTCCATCCCTATCTGTACAGCAGAGAAGGCACAGCACCTTCACTGCTAAACGTACACCCAGCTTCATAATTCCTTATTCAACTGAGTTATGCAAATAATGTTATTAAGATCACAGGACAAATCCTGCTCTTTTCTGGAGAGTCAGCAGATTTAGGCCCTGTTTCTGGAAACACTAACACACGCTTAATGTCAGCAGGGTACATTGAACATGTAAAATTGAATGAATATTTAAAAGGCTGTTGGTTTGGAACTGTGTTCTTGCTACACTACGGGGAAAACAAAAATAGAATTTGGCATTGTGAGAGTGTCTACGTGATCTCATGAAAATGTATGGTATGTGTGCAGGATCAGGACTGCATTTTGAAAACAAAATAATTGCAGGGCAATTTCTGTGAGACACAATCACACTGTGGCAAAAACATTAACAAGCACAGGATAATTCTCCAAACTAATCAAAATCAAAGCCAAAAAATTCCTCCACTGATTTATTTAACTTAATTTCAGGAGCCATAAAAATAAGACAGATCAGGTATCCACCACTAGAACAAGAAAAAGGGATTACATTAATCCCTAATAAATTCAACCCTGTTTTGGAATGTTCTCAGCACTTAAAGTTCATCAGTTAAAAAATCATTAAAATAGTAAACTTAATGTCACATAGACATAGAACTTTCAACAGAGCAGAATGGTACTAAGAATTAGTTTTCCAAAGAAAGGGATAGAATTCTAACACATAATTCTAATTCTAAATTCTGCAAATTTATCAAAGGGATAGCTGAAATTTTGCTTAACATTCTACCCATTCTACCTTTTGGAGAAGGATGATTATGTTGGAATCTCACTTCTATTAGAAATTAAGGATCTAGCTATGGAGGTACAGAGAAAAGTTGAAAATGTAAACTGGATGGAACCCAAAGGCTCAAATAAAAGAAATTTCTTAAATTTCATATAATTTTGAATCCTGGCTTGTGAATTTGTGATAAAAAATTTAAGAATGGCAGTATCATGGATCTTTGTCATCTGTGGAAAGCATCCATTTGCAAGTTAGAGAACCAGTATGAACTTGCTTCTGAGCCTTATTTTCTTCTGAGTTACAGCAGAACAAATAAAAAAATAATTGCACTGATTTTGGAAGAGAACTGGATTTAGGTTTGGTTTTTGTTTGTTTGGTTGGTTTTTTAAGCAATTCTGTCTTTATTTCCTCTTTGATAAGAATACTTTATGAAATGAACCATTAATTTCATATCCATCTACTGGCTCTTACCCGGAGAAACAACAAGACCTAAGTTTAACTGTGTGACATTTTTTATATTCTCATTAGAAGTATGATTATTTTATTTTAAAAAAGAAAAGACACTATAAATTTGCAGCACAGCACACTTTCCCTATGTGAAGCTTTGCTTACAGTAATTAGCTTTCTTTTTTCTTTTTTCTTTTTTTTTGAACTTTGTTTGCCATCTTAGATGCTGAATTCTTAAAAAGCTGAATAGATAGATTTATGGTGTAATGTAATCCCATTTTATCTGGAGCTTCTTTGTCTTCTCTATGTCTGCATATGCTTTTTCTTTTTTTGCTGAAACATCAGGTACCATTCCTGTACCTTTGCAATACAGGAGAAGAGACCCAAGTACATCTCAGGAATTTTTAAGCCCCAAAAGCAAGCCAACCTAAAATGCCTGCTACTTGGATGGTTGGAGCACTGAGCTTAAAGGTGAATGTTATGTTTTTTCACTTGTCTTTCATAATTCAGACCCATTCCAATTTAGCTGAACAAGTGTATCTTGGTCTATGGATGGATCTGGATGCAGTTGTTCTAGCTTCCAGAATCATTGCTTGATGAGATTCCTTTTCAGTCCCCCTCCACTCCCCTAATGAAAACAGAGTATAAAGAGAATACTTTGGGGGTTTGTCCTGAGGCTGGGAATAAGAAAAAAATGGAATGCCTCCAAGCATCATGTGGTAAGAAAATGGTTTCCTGCCCAGCCCTGCTGGCAAATACAACGGGTTAAATGCTAACTCTGATGAAGCCACTAAGTTTTCCCTTAGACCTGACTGTAGACCAGAGCTGTATTTCCTCTGTCATTAAAGATGTAGTAACTTGAAAAAACACAAAAAGGAAAATTAGTTCTATTTTTAAGTGGATTTTGTACAAATTAACAAAGTATGCACAGAAAGAATTCAAAACCTGTACCTCGTGTTACGTGTTTTGCACAAGAATGTTTTGACAGATGGATGCATTCAGACAGAGAAATTAAGAAAATGAACCCAGCAAAGGTTTCCTGATTATTTTTGTTTCCAACATCTTGAATATTTGAATGACTAAATGCAAAACTATGTTTCTATGTCTGGGAGGCAATTAACAACAACAAAACTGCGGAAAAGTCTTTCATTTTATTTGATTAAAAATAGATCGGAGGTCAGAGTCCTACAAAGGCATATGCTCCTGCCACACTTTACGCTGCAGAAGAGCTTTACTGAGTTCAAAGGAACAACCTTAATTTAAGAAATTAAATATACGTTGGAGGATGTGGAGAACTGACCTTTCCCAGCTCACTCTCCACACTGTCTCTTTGCCAGCGAGTGTATGTCCTGCACCCCAGCCACCTGGCTGACCTAGCTCAAGCCACCAGAGAAGGTAGGGCTAAGATAAGACCTGGATACTCCTCACCTGAGAGGTGCCATCCATATTTGAGAACAACATTTTAAAGATCCACAGCAGAATTTATCAAAGCTCTTCTATGACAGCTTTCAACGATTAGAGCCCTTCTGTACAAGCTGATGTGTATTAAAGAATGAATCAGTCAGTCAGAACTAAAACTGATAGACTGCTTTAATAAAGGCAACTTTAATATTGCTCCTTCCCTGATATGCTGACATTTAGACATGTGCTTGATGCTACTTGAATAAAATTCAAAGTAACATGTGCATATGTATTTGCAGAACTACTGCTCTAATGACTAACTGTGGTATCAGGACATCCATTGCGGTATTACTCTTTTTTTTGTGTAAACTAATATTTTTTTCCTCAGAATAACTTATTTAAAAGACATCAGCGTAATACTGATAGATTAAAATAGTGTCCAGTACTTACATGAAAACAGGAGAAATCAAAAACATTCATCCACTGTTGGATTTTGTTGCTTTATATCATGGGAATGGTAAATTAAATTTAGTCAATTGTTTTAATTTAGTTTATACCAGGGATGCAATTAAGCCAATTTTCTGACACTGAGCCAGACAGCAGGCATAGCTGGCTTTAAATATTATTTTTTCACATATTATTCTTTTACCATTCACCTTTCAGTAAATATAAGCATTTGCATACAGCTCTAGTAATTATCTTTATATTTTCAAAAAATAGTATTTACAATAATTTTTCTTCTTCAATGTTCTGTTCTGATAAAATTGCTACTTCCAATTTTCTAGCATAAATGAATTTCTATTTCGCCCTGAAATCATTTTACCTTTCACAGGGATATTTATATATCAGACTTCAGTTGTCTAGCTTGTGCCTACAGAACTATCATCAGTCTAGTTTATGGCTGAAATGTTACAATGACTATTCACTGCAGCACCAACGACATTAGCGATCTCATTCTCCTATTTAATGAATATGTGTTAACTGAGATTCCTTATAAATGTCTATCCCTTTCAGATATCCCTGTTTAAGACTACCGAAGGCTTGACTGCTTTAAAACATGAATGTGGCTTTTTTAGTTAAAACTCCAAGTCTTAAAAAGAAACAGCATTTTATTTGAAACCTTAAATAAAAAATATAATCAGAAACCATGGTAGGTTAGAGTTCGGCCTTTTAGAAAGAAGTCAGTGTTTTTTTCCTTTACTCTTTCTTTTGACTTAAGAGTCCAAGAGTAAATTTTTGTGAGCATACTTACCGCTTGAGATGTGTCAAGATTGTACAAGGCAATATTTTCCTGAAATAAACTAGCCTAGCACAGTAGGATACTTATTACCAGCTGAGAAAAAACAGTATATGGTAGTATTATCTGATGTTACGGGCAGTTTTATATACTCTAAGTGGTATTCTGTAATACAATCTATAGGTATACCTCTAACCTACAGAACAGGTCACCTGCACAAGTTGTCCCTTTTTAATCCTAGTATATACAGAAGATTTGAAAATAATAATATCTGCTTTTTTTTCCAGGAGTATCAGGAATGATCAGGCTTCCTTTAAATTTTTCTGCTACGTGACTTCTGCTAAGGCTGAAAGAAATCTTTACTGGTACTAGGGCAATATGAATGAATCCTCCCTAAATCTTATTTAGGTGTTGTATATTCCTAGTTAATTTATTATTTTGTATGGGTAATTATATCTATTTTAATAACATTTTAATATATTAATTGTATCTTAATCTGTTAATATATTTTGAAGAATTTTTTTTTTAGTTATTTCTAAGCAAACAAGAAGATTAAAATCAGGTAAGAAAGTTTTCTACCTAAGATATATTATTTCTTTCATTGCATTTTAGGATGTCTAAAATAACATTTACTCTCCGGCTACTGATCATTTCCTTTTCCATGCCTGAAAATAGAAACAGTTTGCTTCTATTACCAACTTCTCTGTGGCACATCTGTTAGGACTCCATAGACTATATATTGTAGGACTCCATAAAGTCAAACAATAAAAGACCGTGTTAAGAGAAATAGCAGAATATTGTAATAGATACAGTCTCTGGTCACTGACAAAGACTAAAACAGCATTAAATTTCCAAATACTTATACCATTAGCATTAAAATAAGGAAACAAGATTTTAGTTTTAAGTATAAATTCATGATCCCAGCTACTCTCCATTCCAAATATGGAACATCCCTTCCAATAAAAAAAAAAATAATTCTATTACTGGGCATAGAAATATTTAAGTTAACATCATTTCTTGGGTATGATCTCAGTTCACAATGTTGAAACATTCCATTAAGCTAAGTTTTTAAAGGCATGCTTGACTTTCAGTATATGAGCCACCATCCTACTATGAGTAGTTGCCTTATTCATGTGCTTAAAACTTGATGTCTGCTTAAGAAAGTGGGTGAATCATGGCCTAAATCAAGACTTATTCTATTTAATTGAACTTACACTGCTGTGAAATCAGAATGAAATATAGAGGGCCCCATTTTCTACTTCCATTTTAAATTTTTATGTGAAGTGAGTCTCAAACAGTGTGGAGTCCAGAGGACTCGAATGAGGTGTCTGCTGCATTTAGACAAACAAGGTGTAGTGCAAAGGAGGCCTGGGTGTATTGTACATAATCTTGAGGCAACCTCTGTAGAAAATCCTATTTGTGCAGGTTACCTAGCTCTCTACTCAATCCATTTCCAGCCATATTAGCAAATGGCAATGTTGCAGCTTCTCTGTACTGCCATGCAATGCTGACTGATCCACGCCAATGACACTGGGCATGGCTGGGTAGACAGCACGGGCAAGCTTTAATTGAGCTTCTCTGAACAAGCTAAGGTCTCAGCAAGGACCAGCTGAATCCAAATATTCAGAAATCTTGGGTGAACAGATAGACACAGATTCACAATAGTATATCATAATGGGATATTTGGATCGTAACATTGTGATATGACTCTAAGAATAATAGTGGATCAAAAGAGCCCTTTGTGCCAAAGATACTCTTTCTGGATCATAAAAAGTTTGGTTTGATTTTGTCCCTAAAGCACAGCATGAACCTGCTCCAGGAGTCTGCACCATGAACAGAAATCTGACTATGATTCTGGAAGAGCCGAGCCCCTAACCTTATAATACATCCATCCACAGTCAGCTTCTTATTGCATTTGTTCCATAATTAGATATAAAAGGGTGCAGGCTGACAAAGACAATGACCTGGTAAAGTACAAAAGTATGAAAACAAGGTGATAACACTGTAGGAGGTTAATTATAAAGACCTATAAAGGTTCAGATAAATCTCTTGCACATACAGCTGCACACTGACAGAATATTGAACCATACACATTCTCCCCATTTTGTAGGAGTAAGTTTGTGCTTTGTCACTTTGTCTCATTCAGATACCACACTTTCTAATAGAGGAATATTTATTACAAAAAATGTCACTGATATTTCTTGTAATACTGATGTCTAGGTACTACAGAAAGAATTACAAGACTATTGTGAGGTCTTTTCACTCTTATGAAGAGTTATAGAAGCTGCCCGTAATTATCCATGTTCTTTTTCCCTCTCCATGGTGATTCACTATACAGCAAATATATATACGTATATACATACCTGAATTTTTTCCTTCTGAACAGTGAATCACCTGTACTGTTTTGAACAGACTAATTTTTCATTGGACTGGCATCATACAAAAGGGTACAATGTAGAGTCTCATTCAAGATTTGGCTAAACCCACGTTTCTCTGCATTAGGAGGAGCAGTAATGGCTTATGTTTCTCTGTCACTAGTTACTATGCACAGAATTGATAACTCTAGCTATTGAATAAATAAAAGGAGGTAACTTTTAATTATAGCTTATGTGGGATGTCCTATCTTCTCTGTGGGTCCTCTTAATATAAAGCATATATAGGGACCACATCTTTGAGAAATATATTTTATATTGGTACACTACTATACCAGAACCAAAAAGTAATGTTAGGCATATCAAGGAGTCCTGATGGCATTATATTATTAAATGGGCTAAGATATATTTGTGACATCATTCAGAGTTTTCCTCTAGGCTTTTTGCCTGAGATGTAATCTGTGGAAAACATCAATAATCAAATCATGCAAATGTGACACCTATCAGTCTACCAGTTCAAGTGTTTTCTGCTTCACCATGTCATCTGATGGTCAGTGATGTTACAAACGAAGGTTTTCTGCAGGCATGGGCATACGATTGATTTCTTCCACATGACCTTTATAAGTGCAGTAATCCTGTCACCTGAGTAGCCGCCTGTGTAATATGCCTGTCTGTTTAATTACCCTGAGATTTTGTTTAGACCTTGTTCAAGGTTGATGGTGGTTATTCAGATGGGCACGAACCATAAACTTATCTTGAGGCAAAAAAATTCAAAAATGCAGGGATATCTATTGTTCAAGTTTTATTCTGACCGTTATTAAACTATAATAACTCTCTAGCTTGATTTTATTAAAGAACAAGAAACTTCACTATATATAGTTCCTGTACCAAGTACTGAGGTCAGCTGAGTAACTCAGACCATATGCAGAATTAAAGATTGCTTCAGAACTCATTCCTTAGCATTAAAAGCAACTTCAGATTAGGAAGATGAGTTCAGATAATCGTGATTGATTAGAAATCTGACACAAAGACGTTCTGAATTCCAGAGGATTCGGTGGAAGTTATCAATGTTCAGCACTATTCAGGATTAAATCCTCTACATTAGTTAGAGCTTATTCTATTTGCTGCTGGAAACAGTCTCAACATTTCCTTGAAGTACAGCCAGGTTTCCAGCCATTGATGTCACACATAAAGGGAAGATTAAACATAGAATGGTACGTTTAAGTCGTTAACCCGTGCAAATATTTTTGCTGTGTATTTCACTGAAGTAGAGAACTTAGAGGAATGTACTTAAGGACACTGTACAAATAAACAAGCAATTGTTCTTATTAGAAAGAGGAGAAAGGAGGACTAAAGTCTACTCTAATGCATATTGATCAACTTCAGAACAACAGGACTAACCTTCAACCACTGAATGAGACTGGTATTTGTTCCATTGCTGTAAAGGGAAGATGTCATCCTAGTATTGCCAGAAAAAAATCTTTAATTATTTGTATTTGGTTTTGCCTGAATTACAAAGTTAATTTATCTTTCATGTTTTTTTATGTTGTTGTCAACAATATATCTCATTAGCAGAAAAGAATATGTAGAGGTACCTAAAAAGTGTGGCGATTCATTCCCACATACCATAAAAACCCACTCAAGACTTCACAGGTATTAATCTCCCCTCATTTTTGCTGTTTAGTAGCCTCACCAAAGTCAATGAAATGACACCATTGTAAAACAGGTAGGAGCCAAACAGACTAACCTGGCTCATCTGCACTACCGTAGTCCGGTGCTACTTACAAGAAATATTTGCAGCATATAAAAAAAATCACTTTCAATCTTAGCTTGCTATGTGCTTTTTAATACCTTTTGCTCTTCCAGGGCCTTATTGCTGGTACCCAGGAAATACAAGAAAAAGCCACTAGTATCAGATAAAATATATTGATTTTAATATATCTGTCTTCAGCAGCCTCCTTTTTGCCTTATATCCCGATAAACTTTTACACTGACAGCATTTTTGAAGCAGAACGAGACTAGGAGTTCAGTGTGAAAAATGGACTAGAAAAGTTTTGTCTGGTCTTTATTTACTTAAAAGAATTATCTCAATGCTTAAAAGAAGTATTTGGAAAGCATTTTTCCTCCAAGAAAACCGTCAACAGAAACACATAAGGAATTTTTTTAAAAAAAATTCATATAATAATTTCAAAAAAACTCCTGAAAATTTGGACTTGAAAATGTTGTCGTGGTAACTCAAGGAGTCACAGTTCATACTCTATTCTACTGCATGAGCTGGGGTCCCTAACAGGGTAATATGCATCCATAAAGCACCAAAGTGCTCCTGCTTCTTACATATCTTCAGAGTTCCTTGTGCATCAAAAAAAGTAGGATAATAGAGAGGTTAGTTCACAGAGGAAAGCAGAGCTATCAGAGACCCAGAATACTTCCTAGAAGGCTCTGAGGGTCTCCAAATACCTTCTTTACTACTTAAAGCCATAATTTTCCAGTTTTTAATCAGCATCTTCATTTTAAATGAAGAATTAGGCACACCTAGCCCACCCTTAGCTCTACAATTACTACGCTATATAATCTTTGCACAATAAATGATGAAAACCAAACAAAATATCCTAAATTTATAAGTATAAATACTGTTGACTGGAGCCACTCTGTTAAAATACATATTGAAAACAATTTATACTGTGTACTTCTCTGTATCTTGGGATCTCATAAGGCACAGAGAGATTTTGGAGAAGGCATCGTAATTATTCAAGAAAAAAAAGTCAAAGTCCTTTTAATATAAATATTATGCTCCTGTTCAATCTCATTATGGAGCCTGCAAGTGAAACGAAAGAAATGTCATTGATACTAAGTTTGCCTTTTAATTCCTAACAAACGCTTTGACTTCAGTAACTGCCCTCTGCTAGAATAACAAATGGTCATTCTCCTTCCCAGTCATAAGCACCATCTGTCATTTAATAGGTGCTTCGGTGACTCATTAGTCTGTACTTAAATTGACTTTGAACAGAACACTGCCATTTTATTGCTGCTGTGCTTTGCACCAGCTAGGACCCTTAAAGTCAATACTGATAACGTCAATATGTTTGAAAACAGTTTCCAGGCTGTGTAACCGGTGCTGGAACTCTATTTTCAGTCTTAGTATTGTTTTCTTCACCTGGCGCTTTCTGAATTCATGAGCACACAACACGGTCCAAATACAACTGTACTATTTTTCATAGAGTAAAATTACAGACCATAATTTCAAAGGGGATTTAAAAATGTTTTGCATGTGCTACAAGTGTGTTTGGAGTGCATAACTGCCCAACTGTGTGTGCAGAGTCGAGTTTTGTGCACTGAAATAGATATTAAATGAATGTGAAAAAGTATTTGTAGACATAGTTTTTATATTGTTTGAAAAGCTATGCAGAAAATATTACTGGAACCTCCTTAAGTAACAAATTAAATTGCATTTTGTTGCCAATATACCTTCTCCTTAAAATTACTTCCAGATGCATCTATTTCTGTAAATATTCTAGCTATTGAATACAGACTAAGTCCTTAAAGTCATATTGCTAAAAAAAACCCCAGCAGTTCTTATTGCAACCAATGTACACTTTGCCCAAGTCTATCAAAAATGGGTATTTACACAGCCCTTTTCTTTTGTATTTGTAATGCTTGTTAGGTCAGATCTTAAGCACTGTCTTGGAGATCACTGAATGGAAAAACTAAGTAGCCTTGATCTTATAGGGACTACTTGACCAGCTGTTGATATGTCAATGTCCAAATAGAAAATAATTAGCAAATAATACTAATTAAAGAAATGAAAATAAAATAATTATTAATTGAAAACTAAGCCCACATTATCAGCTAATATCACCCTACTGATTAAGAATTTGCAAATTAAAGAACATGGATTACTCTTACACGTTCTTATCTTACACCTTCTATCCTCCCAAGTACAGTAAATGCCCCCACATGCTGGCTAATAAAAGCTACAAACTTTGAAAGAAAACCATGAGGCTTAGCGATCTCATAATGACCACTTCATAGATACGTCTTTTATTTCCTGAAACATTTTCATGACAGAATCACATTTTATAGCCTATTCCACAAGTAGATTACACTTCTGTGGGTACTTATCCTGAGTCACCTGTCTTCCCTGACACTAATGCAGGCCACACTTAGCAACAAAGTCACTTTCATCCCCAGGGAGTTTCAATATGAGGTGAGGCCAATAAAAAAATCTATAGCTGAAGTATTTGGCTATAACCAGAAGTATGCACTGCAACCTCCAAATTAGGAGATGTTTCTCTGAAGACAGAAAATATGCATGGATCTTGTTACATTAGTGTATACCGGTGACAAGCTGAGATGAAGGGATAGACCCAAACATCCAAAAAGTCCAATACTGCTCCAGTGACAATTCTAATAAAGCAATATCCAAGCACTGGATCTCTTCATGTTGTTTCTTTCTGGACATGTAAGCAAATTGCACTGTGGCCAAGATAAATAAAAGGATGCAAAAAATTCATCACCCCCTTGCTACCTGTAGGCAAAGAAAGCTGTAACTCCATACTTCTGTCCCTGAGAAATTACTAGCAGCAATGGTAGGACCTGGAGATTTCAAAAGGAGCCTGTCTTTTGTCTCCCCATTACCTTTTTCTCTGGGGGATATGAGGAACAGAAATTCAAATAGGAGAGACAGAGGAAGCTTATCTCCACAGCTTAGTTTATTTCTTTCCCTTGTATTTTTAATATTTTAAATTTTTAATGGATTTTAAATCTAAACATCACATGCTCTTTATTAGTAGCAACTAATAGAGGTTTTCCTACAGCTCTAGTAACACCATGTGTATTATAAAACACGTTTTAAAAATTAGCATTTTGAAAAGCTGAAGGTGATCATCCAGAATTGAATTCCATGACCATAACTGCAGCAGCAAAAGATGAAAAAAGGCAATATGCCAGTGTTGGCTGAAGATGTCTTCTCTGCAGTTCTTAGCAAACATAGCAAGGTAACATCAACTTTCCCAGCTCCCTTCTAAAAAGGCACATTCCTTTGTCTCCTCCTATATTCAAAGCCAAAGGTTTTACAGATGTCATGTGCTAATCTTCAAATTTAGTCAAACATTTCATTAAAATAATCCAATTTATATAAGTTATATAGTATTTATACTAAAAAGTTCAGAAATTATTTGCTCTCCCAGAGAGACAACCAGAATTGAATATCAAAAGAACAAGTATAAGATGCCTTCCCTCCCCAAAGATAATCACAACCATCCATTTGGAAAGGAGAAATACCATGCCTTACTCTTTGGGATTAGGGCATTCTTTTAATTTGCCATTTGGCATTATGAACACAGTAAACAAAGAGAGAAAATATAGAAACCATGTGACTGCTTGTTCCATAGCCTTTTGCACACTGCTGCTGTAGACTTGCTTTCAGATGTCAGTACAAAGCTGCCTGCTCACTGATGCTCAGTAAGAAATGTCAGGGAAGAGATAAGCAGGCTAAAAGGAGACTATTTTAGAAACATGGACTGTTCTATCATTAGTTCTATAGATAAACTTCCCAACATACTTTTGAACAGTAAATGTTATTGCTTAACTGAACATAGAGTCAGAAGAAGACAGTATTTTAATATAGAGGTAGGGGTGATTTCAGGACCTTCATACGGGGTGAGATGGTATAACCTTGTTAGGCTGTTGTTTTAAGCTGTTAGCGTACTTAAGTCTTTATGTTAAAATGATTCTGCTTGTCAGAAAAATCGGGAAAATATTAGTGTAAATCTTCAGGACATAAGTCAGAAATAGAAAGAAAATTACCTATCTTCAGGTGACCATTAAGATGTCATAGAATGGCAAATTCCTGATAATTCTCAGTTTTGCGATAGAAGGAATTGATAGAATTATAGAATGGTTTGGGTTGGAAGGGATCTTTAAAGGCCATCTAATCCAACCCCCCCTGCCGTGGGCAGGGACATCTTCAACGAGGTCAGATTGCTCAGAACCCCGTCCAACCTGACCTTGAATGTTTCCAGGGATGGGGCATCTACCACCTCTCTGGGCAACCCGTTCTGGCAGTTCACCACCCTCACTGTAAAAACTTTCTTCCTTATATCTAGTCTAAATCTACCCTCTTTTAATTTAAAACCATTCCCCCTTGTCCTGTCGCAACAGGCCCTGCTAAAATGTTTGCCGCCATCTTCCATCTTTCTTATAACCTCCCTTTAAGTACAGAAAGGCTTCAATAAGGTCTCCCCGAAGCCTTCTCTTCTCCAGGCTGAAGAACCCCAACTCTCTCAGCCTTTATTCATAGGAGAGGTGTTCCATCCCCCGGATCATTTTGGACCTTCAACAGGTCCATGTCTTTCCTGTGCTGAGAGCTCCAGCTGCATGCAGTACTGCAGGTGGGGTCTCACCAGAGCAGAGTAGAGGGGCAGAATCCCCTCCCTCGACCTGCTGGCCGCGTTTCTTTTGATGCGGCTCAGGATATGGTTGGCCTTCTGGACTGCGAGCGCGCATTGTCGGTTCATGTCCAGCTTTTCATCCACCAGTACCCCTCAGTCCTTCTCGGCAGGGCTGCTCTCAATCCCTTCATTCCCCAGCCTGTATTGATACCGGGAGTTGCTCTGACTCAGGTGCAGGACCTTGCACTTGGTTCACATGAGCCCACTTCTTGAGCTTGTCCATTGTTCTGAAATACCTCCTAACAGGGACTTGTAGTATCTGATGAGGCACTTTTCAGCACGTGAGCTCTAATGCTTCAAACAAGTAAGCAAAGGGCATGTCACTCATCTTTTGGAAACTTCTGAAAAGGTAAACTGAAGGTAAACACCCAGCTTCCCAGCAAAAGGATGTATTAAATTAGCTCTGTATCTGCTTGCGGTCTACTAATGTCAAAAAGGAGCATAATCAGGTGTATGATATTTTACTTGTCAACAGCGTTTACAACGCAGAAGAATGTGTGTGGACCACAAAGGAAAAGAAGTAGGTTTAGACCACCTTAGGTAACATATTATGGACATCGTCAAAGACTGGAGTGGTGACAGACAAGACAATATGCTATTTTGAGGTGATCCTGTAAAGGCACACTCAATCTAAAGATCACTTTTACCTCTAAACATATATTAAAATAAAGTATGTTAGTTAATATATTTTTAGAAGTCCTCTTAGTCATATCTAAATGCATCCCAAAGGGATTTAATTTAGACTGCGATTAATTTTCCTCTTCCCTACACAGCAAGTACAAATGGTATAAAAAGCTCCCACATGAAACAGGAAGTATTTTAAAGCCAGCACAGATGTCAGGCAGTCATGATGCGAGGCAAAAATCCGCAGAGAATATGACCTATTTGATACTATATTCCTCTCACATTGTTATAAATCAGGAGTAACTCCACTGAACTCTGGTTTATTATACTGATGAAAATGAGGTGTAAGCCAGCGAATAAGATCCTTGATTAATCATAAGAAGCTTATCATGTCTGAAGTACTCAGTTGACTTCAGCATGATGGTTTCCTCAATGTATTCTTTTGGCTTGCATTGGTCATGCTGTTTTGCATCATGTCTCAGAAGGTGGCTTTTAACAGCAATATTCATTGTATTGTAGAAGTTATAAAAGGTTTGCTGTGCATTTCCTTATGTTTGTAAGAGAGGCAAAAGTTACTTCATGCCACAGCAGCAGAAGGATTCATAGTGTGAAGGCTAAATGAATTTTAATAGTACTTGTCATTTCCTCCAATCTGTAACAAAAACTCTTGAGAACAAATAAGAAAATAGGTAGAGAAACATAGTGCTACAATCCATAGTGCTACATTACTGACATTTAATATAACAGCGCTTTCCTAACACTATTTTCTAAATATTACTACTGTTCTAAATATTAACCTTTACAGAGCCTGTCTCCACTTTCATATTAATAGGAATGCATTATATAGAGTTAGATGCTTTATTAATGCTTTCTCCTCAGAATAATCCTGCAAAACATTGTTGGACCTCTACTATCCCTCATGAAATGAAAGACACACATTTTTGACCAGGCAATTAGCAGGTCCTTTGGGATTCCCCATGCAATGATCCTGACAACACCATTCAATTTGCATTTAGCAAATGCTACCTGATTGCATAAGCTACGAACACATGGAAATTCTCCACTATGTCTAGAAAATCCCACTTACATTGGCATATAAACAAAGGTAGAGTTTGGCTATGTTTTGACCATAGAGACAGCTACCTCTAGTGTGGAATAAAAAAGCTATTTAGCAGCTGTTTAATACACATACAAATGTAAAAACTGGACTATTTACTTCAAAGTATGTTTCATTTTGAAAAATTAAGCAACACTGTATTAAAATATAGAAAGAAAAGAATGGACATTGTTCGCATCAGGGAAACTCACTGAGTTAGACCAACAAGGCCACGGCTCCTCTAAGCAATATATCCATTTGTTGTCTACTTCACACTGCTGCTAGCGAGACAAGAGAATTGGGTTTCACTTACACCAGATGTTAAAAGAATGTTTTAGAAACATTGCCACCCCTGAGTAAACCCCTAGTGAGAGACCTAGGCCTCAATGCATGTTTGATCTATTGCTGTATTTCTTGGGCCATAACTGATCTCAATGCAAAGCAAAAGGAAACACCATCAATCCAGGAGGAAGTACTCCACCCCATTTGGAGTGGTACAGATGATTACAGAAGACAAGGTGCACCAATATCTGGGCCCTGCATTTCCATAATTTGTACAAAACATGGTATTTTGTTTCAGTTTTGTAACTTTGGCAAGCTTGTCACCAGGAGATTTAGCTGACACACGGAGACACATACAGGTACCTGAAGACTCTTTCACTCAGCATATGTTCTTACTGTTGACTTCCTTCCGCAGATCACACATACAAACATAACACACACCCTAGTAAGTTCTTCAACTGCAAATTCTCAGGTTCAGCTTTCTTTCTGACAGTTTAAGAACAAAACCAGCAAGGAGCTGTCTTCCTCACACATTTCCAAGACAGAGACCTAACACAAGATACACACAGTCTGTAAAAAACATCCCCAGCTGCTGAGCTGAAGGGTTTAAATAGTAACAAGTGGAAAGAACCACCTGTGCCTAAAGCCTCAGGCCACAATTTAAAGGTTTTCTGTGGAATCAAAAAACCATGTTGTTCCACTACTAGCCTAATCAAAACTGCCAGCAGATGGGTTAGTAAGAAAGACAACAAATGGCATGAGAGCCAGCAACTTTGAGCCTACAAAATGGGACTGATAAGAAATACTGTAAGGCCCTTCAATGCCTCAGAGAAAAGGTGCTATAAATTTGGTCTTGCTAGTGTATCTCATTTCTAGTAGGTACCTGAGGCAGGATATAAGTTTAAGAAAAGAAACTATTAAACAGGCAGTGAAAGCAGAATTAGTTTGAACACAGTAATGATGGGAAGGTACACACTGCTCTGTCTTTTCCACCTGAAAAAAACACCAACCTCTCATATGAAATGCCTATAGGTACAATGCATTCAATGTTTTCAGGATAGGCAGATGTTCACTGGGAAAACAAATATGTCAATAAAAAGTATTTGTCATGTTGAACCCCACTGTGTTTTAGATAAATTACTGTGCCTCCAAAACCAATTTGCAGTCTTTAAACATGGAGTATCCTTTGTGCCTGGCTGCGCCACTAACTCAGATGACCCTTCCACACCAAATGCTGAGTTACAGTGTAAAATCCTCACACAGACTCCAAGCCAACCTTCAGAGCATATGTTCCAGATGGATTCAAGGACATGGACTGTTTCTTTATCTGTAGAAGGTAAGATACAGCTGGGTAGTTCTCCCTTGTTTTGTATTGAAGTGTTTGAACAATTATAGACCCTAAGCCTTAGGAAACAGAAGTCAGTTATCTATTTTGAGACCATGTAGAACGCAGACAAGCATGTGAACTAAACACAGGAATGTTTTTAGATGCTCAAGGATGTACTGTCTCTTTTAGAGCTAGGAATAAGCTCTAGGTTTGGAGAGCTGTTTAGATGCTGTTACCACAGAAAGAAAGTCTTGAACTCCCTACACCACTCCAGTGATAAAACTCTGAATAACCAAATTAATACATAGTAGAGAAACAAGAGCACACAACACAGCAGCTGTCATATCATGGAACACCTTGTTTTTATATGAAAAAAAGGCCCTTTGGTAATATTTGATGTAAAATTTTCCATCAGGTTTTCAGTTCTGATTTTAAGTTACCTAAGCTGTAGAAATGTAATACCTTGGCATTACTCACTGAGTGGCACTTTATAATGATCTCAGCAATGCTGAGATTTTCTGTGACTCCAGGCAGAAAGCTTTCCACCAAATGGTATCCCAATGCACCTAGCACCAGATGATGCTGCCCCTGATGACTTTTATCCTCACTTCTTTTGTGAATAAAATCCAATATGCAAAGTTTTATTTTATAGCAGATTTTTTTCTGAATCTGCAGATTATAAAGTACAGTTGAGAATGTGCAAATTGTTACCCTTGAAAAACTGCCTGATGTTTTGTGTACACCCACATGATGCATCACCAATAATGACAGGTTGGATTAGGATTTTTGTAGTGCAGTGAAAAGTTTCTTTGAAGTTCATTTTGTGCACCTGCAGTCATTGTGTACTCTGTGAAAGATTCTCAAAAGACTAAGCCCATACTAACGTAATAGCTATAGAAAATTTTGGAAAGTGCAGCTAAAAGAAGTCAATATGTATGGGTAAGTGATTAAATAGATCTATAAAGATTTTTTTAAACCCATAACTTGGAATTGTGTCAACAAACTGCACGTATTATTTTGCATCAGTAGGAAAGAAAAGACGAAGGGAAAGGGAGCAAAAAGACTTAGGGAAAAATTACTTTCCTTTAAAAAACTACAAAAAAAATTTAATAATGTCAAATGTTGCAAAAGAGAACTACAAAGGCTAAATGTTTGCTCCTCCAAAACAGAATATTCAGCCTGAGAAGTTTTTAATCACATGCTATATCGACTGAAGAATGAATGTCTTGGCTTAGCCTTCAATGGGCTGGCTCTGTAGTAGATTCTTCTACCTTAGACATTTTGCAAATGACATTTTATACAGAGAAAAATCTCCTGGAAATATAACAGTAGAACATGACAACTCAAAAGCAATAATGGAATGAATTGGGAAGGCAGAACAATCTCATCTTTTAAGAGGCTAACACAGGTGTCAATGCTCTGTTTAAATATATGTCACTGCATTTTGTTACAACGGCACACAGGGGTGTATTCCTGGTCACCTCTCCATATTCTTTATGCAATAGCATGGAAAACACTTATTATTTAATTATGAAATTAAAAATACAAGTCTGTAAACTGCTCCTCAATGTATTTTTCCACTTATTTTTACATTTCCAAATGCTATGTAAGCCTGAACACCATAAAGGGAAAGGCACTTCAAAACAAACCCAAGCCTGAGACAGTAATTTTAAGTGTTTTCATGGAAGTGGGCAAAGAGTTTTTTCCCCCTGGAAAAACAGCTGGTGGCCATCCCTTAAGAAGGTCCTTGTTTATGTTTTAGATAAAGGCTAAGGTCAGAATAACAGTCAGGAACAACGACCAATCTGGACAGCTAGTTTCTTAGATTATATGAAGGCTGTTTTAACTAAACTATCACTGAAAATGTGTGTCAAATTAAGCAACAAACTCCAAGAAGAAAGGTTCAGATGAAATCAGATTTTTTCCAGCCTTCTAGTCTAATATTGCTCCTCTAATATCTAAAATACAGCTGTCATTCAGTTGATTTCCTTTGTTCCAGGAACAGTTTAACAGTGAAACACATCATCCATTTAACTCTGTTTGGGGTAAACAGATTGAAAAATACCAGGCTTTCCTAACTTCTCTCTCCTGGCTGCTATTACTTTTGTACTGACACAGCAACCTGATATAAATCTCACCCTCTGATACAAAAGCAAAAACATCCTCTGCCTCCCTCATGATAACAGAAAAGCACATCTTCCCTCATTCAAGAGTTCAGAGAAATTTCTATGGCTTTCAGGTATTAGTCACTACAGAATCATTACAGAAAGCTGCATCACCAGCTCAACACAAATGTAGGAGGGAAGAACATTCAAAGATAAATCTACATCCCTCTGCCAGCCTCCTTTAAAACAAGTTTAAGCCCTACACCCCTTCTCACTCCTGACATTCTGACTCCAGTCAATGAGATTACTTGTACAGAGGAAGCAGGAAGGTAATCCAGCAAAGTTCTGGAAATAGAGGAAAGGTCCATACAGAGCAGTTTGGGAAGGGCTACCTTCTGCTCACAGAGAAGCCAGGCAGAGCAGAAGGTAGGAGGCAGCCTGCAATTCAGTGACAAATTGCTGGAGCTCTCAGAGGTCTGGGACTGTCTTCACCAAGGAAACACTGGTCATCATGAGTCAGCTTGACATCATCTCTGTCCAACCTTAGACAGTAACGCCCATCACGTTGGCACGCCAGGCAGATCAGGATGCCTGGTGCCTAAGGATTTAAGAGCTGGTGCACTACGTTAGCTTGTCTGAATGACTCCCTCCATTGGAAATGGGAAGGGGGACTTTCCTAAATCCAGCTTCTGAAAGCTCTCCCCCTGACCGCCTGCAATAACAAAGGAGTGTCCCATGCTGTATGCTGCACAGTCATACTGTCATGAAAACAAACATCACCTCAGACAAGTGACAGTGAACACAGGTCACAGCATTGCCTAGAACAAGCTAAGTATAATATCTAGGTGGCTGTCTCTCATTTGCCTACATACTCCTTCATCTGTCCCTCAGCAAAGCAGCTCTCTCCTCAGAGCCCAGAAGCTGTGCTTCTCTCTCCTGGCACCTCTCATTCAGGGTTGCTTGAAGACCTTTTCCTGGCAAAGCTTCATTTCCTCTCCACCAGCAGATACTGCAGTCACCTTAAAGTGAAGATTTAGCAGCCAGTAACCCAGGATTATCAGCCGTGAGTGATCAGTACAATCATTACAAGCCTCTGAAAGACACATAGGTATCATGGAAAATATGGTACAGAACTGTCCCAAATTCTTCCCTTCTAGCAGCTCAGCAGAGGCGTCACGTCCACCACTTTACTACCATGGGCAGTAACAAAACTGAATTGAACTATCAGTAAACAAATATAGAAAAATACACAAAATCAAGAATACAGAAATATCCCTGTAGCAAAGTAGCTGCTCTGATTATTTAGCAGCAATTAACAAGAAAGGGAGCTTAATTTCATGTTCCTAGACCAGCTGTCATGCTTTTGCAAAGGAATTATAAATGTCTTTCTTTGATAAGTTTCTTTTTGTAAACAGCTTTGTGCTAGACACATCCCAGGTCAGCAATTATCATCTAATTGTGCAAGTCAAAGATTTGGGGAATCAGTCTCTAGGATATTGTGCCTTAGCAACAGTGGAAATTGCAATTGTGGAAAACAGCCAGGTAGCTACAGGTGCCATTTTCCTTCCAGAATCCTGAATGTGAGTTATCCTCAGATCATTTCCAAGGTAAGTCAGGAGATCCCGATTTTCAAAATCAATTCAACTCAGATGAGATGAGATTCTCCTGCAATCTTAAATCTACTCTCAGTAATTCCTTTGGATTAGGAACATTGGCTTTGATACTGCAAACCTGTGATTAATTTAGGCTTATGAATAATCCCATTAAATTCAGCCTTCTCTCATGCATTTGCAGAAATGCTGCTGTGTGCACAGGTTCATTATGAAAAGCAGATTTGCTGTGTGTTGCACATTGGAGAGCAAAAGGGAAATGTGTATGGCAACAGGCCAATTTTAATTAGGAGATCAGGAAATGGATCTCAGGTATACGATCTTCAAGTGACAGTTTATGAAAGTGTGTTTCATTTACATGAAGGTGTTTAAAATAATTTACGTGCCTGTGTCTAGTGCTGCATTTTCCCAGCTTCTTACTCCAACCCCAACTGCCTGTTCAGCTCACATTGTTCAAGCATTAACAGAAACACAGGGCTAGCTAATGCACAGAGTAAAGCCTGCTGCTGTTCTATTTATTGGAATTCCAAAGGGAATCCCTCAGGCATGCGAAGTTGCAAAAGGGGTAGGAAAAGGTCGCTTAAAATAACAATCTTATTTTAAACACAGATTAGAGATTGCACTGTCTTTCCTCACAGCAAAGCAAGTAATGCAGTGAGGGAACTGAGTCACATGACTGTATTCACATACTTTGGGAATATAGTCATATGGGTTAAGAGACACAAAATCTAAACAAAATCACCCAAGAAACACATTAATGCTAGCATAAACAGATGGATGTTTAAATTAGAATGAGGCCTTCATAATGGCTTTGCCTTGTTATTTTGAGGACTGATGAGGCACTGCACACATCCCATTTATAACAGTCACCTTCTCCTTTCTCCTTGTTAGGAACTGTTCTGCATCCATGGAGTCGAAAGGGTTTATGTCTTATAAAAAGAACTGACAAGCTGTATTTCATGAGGACTGCACAGTCTAAACACAAGTGTTTGTAGTTACATTTCCATGGTAACAGCAAAAAAATTGGTTATAATTTTCTCAGAGTTTGCTGTCCATTCTTGCTTAGACTATCTGGCATAAAAGTGTTTATTGCTTTTCACCAGTGCAGTACTACAGAAATATTTTTAGCTCCACTAATTCAATTTCATATTTAAATAATCTGAAAATAAGTTAACTTTCAGTCTGCCAAAGGATGTCAGGCAAAGCTTTCACTGATTTGATTTTGCTTTGACTTGTGATGATGGAAAGATTATACCATGTAACAACAAGGAAATGTGTCCCAAAATTCTAGAAGAATTTCATTATTTCATTTCAATTTCATTATTACTCTTTTGAATTTATTTGATATAAAATGCTGCTGTTTGTGGAACTGTGGAGGCTTGCACTATCTCATCAGAAGTCTGAATAATAACATAATTATATGTTCAAAGGATCTCAAAGCAGATTGAGAAAATTATGTATACAAGTCCTGCAATACTGCAGGAGGCAGGCATAAATTATTATATTTTACAATAACTGAGGCAGAGATCATCCCAGCGATGGCTGGGTATTTAGATGTTCATTCATAAATCCAGTTAAAGTCAAGAGAAACTGGTTAACTTCAGAGTCATAAATAGCCTGCCTACTGATACGTAGAATGAGTCTGGCAGAAATGAAGCTCCAAGCCCAGGATTTCTTGATTCCCAAATGCCTCCTATAGCTAGTAGACCATATCTTAACATTTTTTGGTAATATAAATCGTTTAAGAAGCCTATTATGGCAAAACACATTGGGAGAGTCTTCAACCACAGCTGCTTTAAGAGCAGACACTGTACTGCAGCTAGGTGCAAGAGCAACGTTGTCTCCAGTTTCATCCCGAGGCCTGTTGCCTCTCTAAAAAGAATAACTGATAAAAAGGATTAAGTTCTTTTGATAAGAACAAATTCTGGGCTGCTAACACTAGAGACAAGCTTCTTGGTTTGTACTCAGGCTAGGTAAGGAGACGGAATGATAGCACAAGAACTTCCTAATGTCCACCCAAAGTGCCTGGGCAGTGCTCCGAGTAGATGATTTCTACAGGGCAGTTTCATTTCTATGCCTACTTATTCGTAATAGCAATCTTCTGTAGCTGCCAGCAAAAATTTAATGGTTTTTGAGGGACCCTTTGTCCTTGAGACTGAACCATTCCAATGTTATTCATATTTTTTTTGAAACTTTGACTATTTCCATTTACATTAATTAACCCATGATTCCAGGTTCAGTGGCAAAGTAGAGAGGTCCATTACTATTTGAAGGAAAGCTCCCCTCAGGGCTTTTTTTTTCCAATTGATCCAGGGCGAAACATTTATGCAATACTAGAGCTTGACAGAGAAAGTCAGGCAGAGGCAAGTATAAATACAAGGAACAATCAGTCTGAAGTTGTAGTATGACTTCTTCAACTAGTGCTCAGAAGATTCGAGTACACAGAGGATTTTGTTAATATGGATTAAGGAAACTTCGCATATGTGGAACAATAGGATTCTTAAAGCTAAGGCCAGGGAAACAATCTTTTGCCTGCTCATGATTCCTTGTCTCACAACACTAGATTTTATGTCCCTGCATGATGCCTTGCCACCCCTAATGGATAGCTCTTCAGCAGGCAGTGGGAAAATGCTATTATCGCCTCCTACAAAAGAAGAAAAGACACGAGGTAGACTCATTTGCCCAAATTCATACAGGCAGCCTGTGACTAACCTTGGAATTATATTCTGTTCAGTGCCTTATCCATTAAACTCCTCCCTTGAGGAATAAACTTCTGATATCAATTGCAGAATGCAGTTCTACTTTCCAGTACAGAAAGACTGTACTGGATTAGAAGGATTTGACCCTCAACTATAAAAATAGTGATTTCTCAAATATAACTAACTCAGACTTTAACTCTGATTTGATTTGAAGCATTAACTCTGTTTAGATTTTTTTTCAGTATTGCATTCCTTTATATTTCCTCCATAGTTATTTTCATGGGACTAAATCTCATGATCTTTCACTATGTAATTAGTTATAATTCCCCCAAAATACCAGGGAAACCAACTGTAATTTACCTGAAAACAATCAGAATGAAAACCCCAGCCTCTGGCCCAATGAGGACAGAAACAGATTATGGGCTATATGTGCTGCACAGGGCCCTCCAAAGGAACGGGTGAGCACAGAAAGCAGTTTGGACGCTCCTGCAGCAAGGCAGGTCTGGTAGCAGCACTGTTATTAAGCAAATCTGTGCTTTAAATACTGTTTCATGTCCTCCTAAACTTGATCCTAGAATCCATCAGCTCATAACAAGCACTATTAGGAAAGAACACTGAGCCAAATGTTGAGTTGGGTAGACATACAGTACAGATCTTATTGTCTACACTATCTTGTCTTGGATTTTTTTGGATGTCCTTACTATGATGCTACTGTCCCACTTTTCCAATGGGATGTAACAGAAAAGAGTTTACTGATGTTTCAGTGATGTAGGAACATATGGTCCTAGATATTTATAGAAAGAGCCCTGGGACTTCCATGTATTAAGAAAGCCTGCAAACTGCCATCTGGGATTTTGAAGTCTATTTTCTGTCAGTGATAATACATTTTACCTTTAGATTTTTCTCTGGAATATATAAAACAGAATAGTGCATGCAGCGAAGTCCTGTTTGAAGATCTCTATAGACAAACTCTCATTTGAAATACTGTCATTTGAAATGTGATCAATACTTGTCAGAGAAATTTATAAATAGAAAGTAATTTTAGCTCTGTCTTTGTAGTCCAGCTCATGGCAGAAATTCTCAGCGTCTGGACAAGACTGACTACTTAGCTTGTTTTGGTAATGTATCACTTCCAAACTAGATAGGCTAGCAGTTCAAAAGTTTAGAGTTTCTACGAGCACAGTCCACATGCTGCATGGAGTAGCATACGAGTTAATTTTTATGCTTCACTCTAGCTGAAGACACAGTTGGCAGATGGGGAAAAGGAGGATTTTTTTTTTTTTTTTACACACTAGCTGTTCACTATTGTATTCTCCTCTTCTCTTCTTGTTTCCATTAGTTCTGCTAATATAACACTAGGCTTTATGTAAGCTATAAAAACCTTATTGAAAAATTTTATATAACACAAGTTACAAGCAGCCTGTGCAGCTCAACACAGAACTTTAACAATCTTAGCCCCTTTCAGTCCTACACATCCTTATAATTTTTCCAAATTTTTTTTTTAATATTAAAAGGGACTTGAATGTTACATCTGTACTGCAGATCATAGCAGAGTTTTTATACGAATGGAAATATTTATGCCAAATTCTACTCAGATAAATAACGAACACTTTAATCATATTTCTTAAATGTTTTTTTCCTCAATTTGAACTGTATCAGCATGAGATTCAGGTTCTTGCTGGGAACAGTGACAGGCTGCTGTACAGTGATTCACTTATGCTGCTGATAACAGTGATGGACAAGAATGACAACTTGCTAGTATTCACCCAGGAGTTTTATCAGATAGCACTCAAGGAGAATACAGCCAAACGTGAGAATGGTTCTTAGCAGTAACACAGGCTGTAAAATTATGATGAGTCCACCACAGCTCTGAGAATGAATAATAATTTACTTAGGACTCAGCTGCACAATCTTTACTTCAGTGAGAATCTTAACTTAGTAGCTGCTAAGTGAGAGAAACGAATTCATTCCTTTTTTTTGCATGGGACTTGCAAGAGCACTTGAAAGATTCATAGATTTTGATCTAGAAGAGGCACAATCATTCATGGAGTAACAAAAAACCTTTGAGGAAAAGCTTAGGGATCAGCAGTGGGGGAAAAAAAAATACTGAAAGGTATGAAAGCCCTCATTAATCTAATCGGAGGTGAATCTATAATACCTGAACATTCACTATTTATTTCTCATGTCCTTCTGCTTGTTTTATTTGTATTTCTGCAAAGATAAACTCATTATCACATTCTTTATATAATGTATATTACATAAAAATTGTCTCAAAAAACTGAAATTAGAAACAATTGAATTTAATTCTAAACAACTTTTTCCCTTGAGTAGTGATCAAAGCATATACATCGTTAAAACAACTTTTTTAACTGCTGTATTTATGGTTTTTTTTTTAATTCACTCTCAACTTAGTATTTTTACTGTTTGCAGGAAGTGAGATCATCACAGTAAAAGCAGAGAATATTAATGACCCAAAGACTAATAATTCTAAAATTGTTTATGAGATACTGAGCCAGGAGCCTCAGGTATCAAATGGCTTTTCATTTCATAATGGCAAAGAAATTTGAATGATAAGCAAAGAAATTGGAGTGATACCCTTGCAGGATTACAATTTGAACGCCAGTGCTGTGAAGCATTACCGGCCTCCTTGCTCAAGCAGCAGACCTTTTGAGTGGCTTTGAGTATAGCAGGTTTTCTGTAGTCCATAGGAAAGAGGAACTGCTAACTTGATGTTCATTACACCGGCCATTACCATGATTCAGGAGGACAATGCAGTGATTCTCCCAGTGACACAGCACTATTGCAGCTCCAATGACATGGGTATTTCTATAGGAACTTTATAAATACCAATGGCACTCTCAGTCTCAAGTGACCAGTCTGGCATATAGATCCATTTTACATAGAGTATCCACATACATACATGCACAATACAGATAATTTTACAATTAAGACTGCTATAGAACATCACTCACTGGACAGATCACTCAAACTTTGTTGTCCTGACTTCTCTTGTAATCAGATTTAGAACAGATCTTGAATCCTAAGAGGAGATTATCTCTTGTCAAACCTACAACATAACAGACCCTGCGGCAGACAGTCAGGACAGTGTCCTGTTAAAGAATGTCTGCTTCTGCATTAAATATTTACTTTGGGTCAAGAAGCCTTGAAAGTTCACTTGTGTTTTCTTGCCAAATCTCAGCAGCTTTTATAAGGTTTTCATTAATATGGTGGATGTAAACAACTCTCCCACCTTCTCACAAAGGTATAGTCTATTCCGTCGTTACTAAATTCCTGCCCCTGACCACAGCATATTACTACAGGTGACTGGGAAGAATTCTCTAGTTGCAAAGCCTTTCTCAGAAGCATCACTCACTAAGTGATTATCATTGCAGCTATACTCTTTTCTCCTGTCTGTTCTATACATGAAGAAAGCCCAGACACATAGTTGCACACTCCAATAAACTGGGAAAAACATAGGGACACAAATTAATAATGTATTTGTCAGCAATGAACAACAAGCCAATATTTTAATGAGTTGATTGGTACATACCTCTTCTGGCCAATGCAAGTGTAGTTGTCTTATCTGTACGTGATTGCACAGAGGCATGATTTGTGTGTGTGGCTGAACACATACTCATATATCTACTTTTGCACCTTTAAACATGTATTGGAGTAAATATCTTTTTTTGGCTAGCAGTATATATATTTGCTACTTTGGGGGGTTGTGTGTACCATCTACGTAGGTATGCATGAAGATTTATCTACTTTTGCATGGGTCTGTATTTGATGAACAGTCGAGAATCTATTTGTGCATGTTGTTCACCCAGTCACTGAGCTACAGAATGGCTAACTATCTCAAGATGTTTAAAAAAACAGAATGAAGGCTCCCATATCAGGAAATTATTCTAAATACCACATGCATACACACAGACACATTCACACACAAATTGTGCAGAGAAGGGGACAAGAGTTGCCTTTCGTTTTTAAAACCTCTGCATTTCAATCAAGTCACCTTTCTACCCTTTCTCCAGGAGCTAAAGCTATAATCAAAGTAACAGTTTTCAGAAGATTTGCAATAACAGCATGAGCATTGGGCATACTAACTTGGATGTCTACACACCTGTAAGAACTCTTCAAAATACCAAGTGCCTCTTGAAGCTTTTACAGTAGGTCAGAGTTTTGACCTACTCTTCCAGGTTTGACAAGGTCTCCTTTCCTTGGTGCAACATTGTTTTTTGAAGACATGGCTTGCTTAGGTTAGAAAAACGCTCTGATGAACTGAGACCAACTTCAATAAGATTGACAACTTTTTCTTGCAATCTCAATATTTCTCTGTTGTTTTTAGACTAACATGTGAGGGCTTAAGGCTGAGATAAACACAGCACAAAACATAGATGTGATTCCAAGCATCCTTGATAACTATCTGGCCTGTTAAGATGCTGTCATTCTTATTATAGAAGGTGCAATGTTTGATCTCAGAGGGGACAGATTAACACACCAGGCTTGGAAACTTTACTCTAATAGCTAGCTGTCGAAGGAGTGCTGACATCTTAGAGAATTGCACTCTGGAGTATTGAATAATGTTCAGTTACTCAGCAGCTTAATCACTTCCATATGTGGACAGCTATGACAAAGGTTAAGGGTAGACAAGTCAGTGATAAAATTTTCATTAATTTCACTAGGAGAAGAATCAGACTAAATGTCACAAAGATTAGTTCATTGTTTTGAAATCTAATTACACTTGCATAAATAGTGCTGGAAGGGAGAAATTGCTGTATTGCATGGTATATTTATTAATCTCAGATATAGAACGTTAGTTTTTCTACGCAAAAATACTTCGTCACCTCTTCTTCTTCTCCCTACTCTGTTTTTTTTTTCTTGCCTTAATTCACACGGTCAATTTACCCTAAATTGTGATTCTAGTATTACTAAGACATGAGCAATAACTGTACACATTGATAAAGCTCACAGCACAGCTGGACTTTGACTACTTGAGCTCTTAGATGTTACAATAATGCTGCCAAAAGAATATAATATTAAATTAAATAATTCTAAATTAAAAACTGGGGAGAAAAAACGTCTATCAGGAACTGTGTATAAACACTATAGCAATTATCATAGATTGTACTAATCTCTTTCCTCCTACAATAGCTAAAAGTAACATATTTCAAGATATAAACCAGAAGCACAGAAAAAGCTACTATTTTTATAATCTTTTTCAATGTGAAACAGACAACTCATTTTTCATGAAGATACAGAAGTAGGTACACTGATAACAACTATGACCACAACAGATAAAGCTGTGATATGCAGCTGGGTCAGGGCAAGCCCCGGTATCAATACAGGCTGGGGAATGAAGGGATTGAGAGCAGCCCTGCCGAGAAGGACTGGGGGGGTCTGGTGGATGAAAAGCTGGACATGAGAAGACAATGTGCGCTCGCAGTCCAGAAGGCCAACCGCATTCTGGGCTGCATCAAAAGAAGCGTGGCCAGCAGGTCGAGGGAGGGGATTCTGCCCCTCTACTCTGCTCTGGTGAGACCCCACCTGCAGTACTGCATGCAGCTGGAGCTCTCAGCACAGGAAAGACATGGACCTGTTGAAGGTCCAAAATGATCCGGGGGATGGAACACCTCTCCTATGAATAAAGGCTGAGAGAGTTGGGGTTCTTCAGCCTGGAGAAGAGAAGGCTTCGGGGAGACCTTATTGCAGCCTTGCAATACTTAAAGGGGGCTTATAAGAAAGATGGAAGATGGAGGCAAACATTTTAGCAGGGCCTGTTGCAACAGGACAAGGGGGAATGGTTTTAAATTAAAAGAGGGTAGATTTAGACTAGATATAAGGAAGAAAGTTTTTACAGTGAGGGTGGTGAACTACCAGAACGTGTTGCCCAGAGAGGTGGTAGATGCCCCATCCCTGGAAACATTCAAGGTCAGGTTGGACGGGGCTCTGAGCAATCTGACCTCGTTGAAGATGTCCCTGCCCACGGCAGGGGGGGTTGGATTAGATGGCCTTTAAAGATCCCTTCCAATCCAAACTATTCTATGATTCTATATTCAAGTTAATTCACTTCTCTGAAGATGGAACCTTCAAAATCCTAAACGCCTCACAGACCGGCACTGCGAGCATCTGGTCTGCAAGGTACCATAGGATTTTAGCTGGGAAAGAACTAATTTGAAGCTTGTGAACCAATGAGTTAAAATTAGCTCAGATTAAGAGGTTATGACACATTAAAATCACAACTTGAATTCAGCCAGGAGCTGTTTAAATATTCAGGTAGAGTCCCTTAAAAAATATGTGTTGTGATACATAAAAGGTTCAAAGTTATTCTAGTGTTGCTAAGTCGATATTTTTAGCTAGGATAATTCACAGGTCAAAATGTCTAGCAGAAGAGATTTTCCAGTTTAAGCTAACTTCTACATTTAAACCTCTGGGCTAGATAGTAAGTTCCATAAAAAATAATAAAAAGTTCCATAAAAAAATAGAAAGTTCCATAAAAAAAATAATAGAAAGTTCCATAAAAAAAATAATAGAAAGTTCCATAAAAAAAATAATAGAAAGTTCCATAAAAAAAATAATAGAAAGTTCCATAAAAAAAATAATAGAAAGTTCCATAAAAAAAATAATCCGGAGTAACTATGAATTTTGTAGAGTAATTCTGGATTTCTCTTGGAACTGAAAACAGAATCTCACTATTTGTGTTTTTAGACATTAGACTAATTCGGGTAATAAATACTAGGGTACTGGTAGCTACTAATACAAACTGTACAGCTAGAAATACTATTTCTAACAGCAGATGCATAGAAAACTAATAGGAACATCTCCATGATTTTTTTTTTTTTAATTACATTTTTATTCAGTCAGCTCTGTCCATAGTTTGATCTTGCTGTGGTACCATATGACAAGGTAAGTATTATTAGTACTGAATTGCCTGATTATGATGGAATCTGACAAACTAAATTACATTCCCAGATATTTACCAGTCTATGGATTAATCTTGTATAGCACTCTAGCCTTTTTCTAATATAAGATCTAATAAGGATTATTTAGAAGCAGTCCAGTCTGACCCATAAATTGGAAGGTCTTTTCTTCTGAACACCTAAGGTAACCAGAGTTTGTGAAAATACCTTAATAACTATTCCAAGCTTTGCTTTCACTGCTATAAATGTTTTTTTTTTTCCTGACTGTAGGGCAAAGTACACAAGCCCTTCTGAGGTAAAAAAAGAAAACAAACAAAAGAAAAACAATGGAGAAGAGGCACTTTAGTCTTACTACAAAGTATATTAACCAGGGTTACCACTATGCCTTCACCCAGGGTGTACTGTATTAAGTTTACGTCTCTGTAGAACTAACCTTTAATATTTTCTACCTCCTATTTAGCTCACATATAATTACCTTACAATAAAGACCACAAATTTATAGTTGTGAAATCAAAGTACTAGAGATTTTTTTACCTGTCCTGTGTTTTAAAAAGGATTTTTGCCATGTCTAGTGTCTCATGAGGAATATCTGAGAAACAAATTCTAAAAAAGAGTTTTATCACTTTACGTTCCTTTTCCTATAGTTTTCTACCCAAGATGAGGATCTACAGAAAACCAAAGCAAATGGACAGTAGGCTATTGCCAAAAAAGCAGTTAGAAGAACTCTACTCAATTCCCTATCAATTCTTCTGCGATTAATTATTTACTGAAACATTTCCCTCCTCTTACTATGATAGTGCAAGTACCAGTTTCACTAATTATTTGTAACATAGTAGCACCTAGGAATCTACTCCTCAGACAGGACATCACTATACTAATACTCTGCAAAGACACAATAGGACAAAAACTCCCTGTTCCTTAAACTTATTGTACCAGTAATTCTGCTTTAGTAGGGTAAATCAGATACTGTCATTAAATAGATTCTTACAATATAGAGATAAGAACTAGATGAAGCTCCAGGTTGGAACTGTGCATGTACTAACAGTACTTAAAACATGCCTACTTATCCCTAATTGTCTGCTGGAATCATAGGCAACCATTATCACTTTCCATGGAGCTGAAACAGTATTAAAATGAAAGAAAAAAAAACCTCGGTTTGTTGTAATCTAGTTTCCAGCTAACTCCACTTTTCAATGAAAAACAGACATTTCCCTCTTTTCCTCTCTGGAAAAGCTCAGCACAATGCGATATAAAGCTACAGAAGAAAAAAGCAGATACAAACTTTTTTTTTTTAAATCAGAATTAAATTATTTCCTTCCTAAAATATAGCCTTAAGCTCCTGGAAATTAGTGTTTAGTTTTTCCTTGATTTTAACCAAGCAATTTGGCTGTAATTGAAGTGGCAAGTGACACTACAGAATAAGTAAACAATTAAGTCATTGCACTTGTAAAAATAACATGGATTATTTCTACAGTCATCTCCATTAGTAGAAGATGGGGCTGTGAAAACCTGGTCTTACACTCTTTACGCTAACCTCTTCCCCACTCTAGTGGGAATCCTGCTTAGTAAGGGCTATGAAATGAACTATAGGGATCCATTTTTCTTCAGTTTTAAGAGGCAACAATAGAAGTCATTAAAACACAGTGTGGATTTTGTCCTGGACCATATGAGTCACTAATAAATAAAGGCAATGAAAAAAAGATATTATCTTTTAGGAATTGTATAATGCAGTACATCCTTATTGGTTTACTTCTGTGTAAACCAGCCTTACCTTTCTACTGACATCAATGAAAAGGTAAAACTTGGGGTTTTTAGTGTCATCAGTGAAAGTGCTAATACTCCTAAGCAGACAGCCATGTAAGTGATAACATCCTTTCAGTGAGGTCAGCTAGAACAGTAGGTTTTTAGTCACTGCATGTCACTTACAAGGAAATTTTAGTTTCTGACAAAAGTGGCATAAGGTAAAACAGAATATTCAAAACTAGGCACCCAGCGAGTTCTCAGTCAATAAGCTAATACGTGCAGACTTGGACAAGGCTGGCCATTATCAGCAAACATCAATTTTAGTACAAACTCTGTCCAAAACAGGAGTGGAAGATGTTAATTCAGAATTGGGCTTTAGAATGATTTGTTTAAATGTGAAAAGTTCAAATAGTATTTTATCCAATTTTCAGATTACAAAAATAAGGAGTTTGGTATTGCCATCTAAAAAGACATTTTGTCCTTAACACATAATACAACCTATTGCATCCCAACAGAGACTCCAGAAAATACTGTAAAATGAAACAAGAGGAATATGGCAACATTATATTTGAGGGACACAGGTTGAACTCTGAAAACCTTGTGGGGAAAAAATGCAAACCTGTTTTCATCAGGCGGTTCTGCATCCTGAGGAGGCAGTACTCTTCACAGTCCTTAGAAATGGGGGTTATCTGTACTTGGTGGGGCTCTCCAGGCTTTAATCTCTCTGTTCAGCTTGAGTACAGATGCCACTCCTGGCTGCCATCTTCCTCTGGGGGCTCTCTCCCTTTCACACGATGAGCATGTCCGGGGAACAGTCAGTAGGACCACTCATTTCCACTCCACTCCATACAAAAGCATCTAGAGAAAACAGTGGTGGAGAAAGCACATTAGCAGATTGTATTTTCATGCATTGCAAGTCTAGACACATTGAATCTGAAGGGGCTTAACATACTGTCAGTGGGAGATGTGTGGCCAGAGTCTGAAATCTTGGGAAAAAAGGGAGAAGACTAAGCTGTTTAAAAAACAACAAAACACTTATAAATAATGTAACAGTGATCCAGAAAATACTGGGTTTGAATTAGGCAAGTTCCTGAATAGAATTTTGATAATTAGATCCCAAAGTCTGAGGAACAAATCCATAGCCCTCTCCTGAATCAAACTAATTTGGTCTTACTCTCCAGAGCGCTTAATTCCTCCGATTTCAATGAGCTTGGCTCAGATTTCTGAAGTGCAGAATTTGAAGGGTAAATTCTTAACTTATTAAGAAAGACACAGTCAGTTTCCTGCCTCTGATCAACATATCAGTCACATTTCTGGAAAAAAGTTCCATAGGGGAAATGCATTCAGCTCATCCTGCCACTGAAAGCTACAAAAATGAATTCCTGTGCCTCTGGATGAGAGGTGGAGAGTTGCAAGCAGGCAAACAAGGATGATCCAAATCCTCGCACTGTCTGTAACTGGAATCCCCAGCACCACGCTGCCTGTTTTTCTGATGTCTCTGTACCCATCACTGTTATCTTGCAAGATTGCGGAGATTAGTTTAAAAGAAAGAGGCACACAGAAAACACAAGTACTCATGTAACTGCTATTAAAACTACAGCTAAACTAACTAGGGAAGTAAACAAGTAATTGTTTTCTACTTTTTCATAAATCTATTTTCCAGAGAGACACAAAACCAGAGATGATTACAGGTAATCACAAATATAATCACTCAGGAGAGACCACAGGGTACTGCTTCAGAACATGGACGTGTTTATTTAATGTGTGTTTATAGAGTAGCCCTTAAGAGTGATGATGATTACACTATTATAATCTCATTTTAAATCTTTGAGATAAATGCTGACTTTCTTTTAGTGTTTGGTAAGCCATCAAAGTTCCTAATAATTCTACTTTGTCTCCACAATTTACTGTAGTTTGTGTACTGTCTTGATGCAAGTCAGGCACATCTGGAAGTAAATCACCACATCCAACAGAGTTGGAAATTTAACTGTCCATCAAATTATTGTGGTATTCAGAGAAATTGTCCTTACTATTTCTGATCTGGATCCTTCATTTGTAGCCAAAGTTTTGCTTAGGTGGGAGATACTCATCCAATTGCTTTACTATTTTTTCTTCTTCTTAAGAGGAATATTTATCTGGGGAGGATACAGGTTAGATGGAGGGAATGAAGGTTTTAATCCTTAATTGTGATATATTATCTGAAAAAATACTAAAAACATTGAATTATTAAAAGTGTAAACTACATCCAGAAATGAAGAAAAAGGGTGCAAACAAAAAATAGGACTATAACCTTGATTCTTCTCTGTATCTGTATCCTGCTTCAGTTTTCCCCTTTGGGAATTGAGGATAGCTCTATCTACTAAACTCACCTGGTAAGTCTCAGGTTCTTTTCCTCTGGAATGAGTGAAACATCATTAACTGTCAGTCTTTTGACTTCTTGGAGATATTGTGGTGAAAATGCATCTTCCTTTTAATGATTTTGTCATATCTTCATTATTATAAAGACCACATGCCAAAACCTCCACAGGCTCCATTTACTATTTACAGAACAAATTAGCTTCTTAGCAGGAGAAAGGAACACACACACTTTGCAGAATGCACTGGGAACTGTGCCCTGGCCAAATAGGGGGAAAAAGATTTCCACCCCCAGGGAAATCTTGCACGTAAATCTGAGCTGTGCCTGCTGCACTCACCGGCCTGCAATGGATGTCTTAAACGGCACTGCTAATAAAGTAACAGGAGATCCTTACAAAGTAGTCTAGTATATCTGACAGCTGAAGTAGAAGAAATACTAGTGATTTTTGTTACATGCGTAACAGTATGGGCTATGGAAAGATTTATCAATACCAAGAACAGCAAACATCAAGAGGCAAAAGAAAAGGTGGCACCAAGAAATGGGCTGGTGTCCAGACGGATTTAAGGCAGGATTTGAATTTGGTCAAGAAAGCAGCAATCTCACTAGATGTTAGTTATAAGCTATATTTCTGAGAAATTTAATGAAAGAACATCAAGTTTAATCAAAGAAAAATATTTGTAAATGCTAGATAAAGTCTAAAGTAAAAAACTAAAAATTTTGGATGTGAAACCTCAAATTGTTCCCTTAGAAAATCAAACAAATCTGACAGCTGTTGTCAGATTTTGTGCAAGTATATTGGCAACCACATCTTACAACTGAAGCCGGTGCTGGCTGAAATTTGTCAGCTCTATGCTAATTGTTCATTAATATTTCTAGTCAAAACTATATATCTATTCCATAAACTCTTGGAAAGTTTCAGCATTGTATTGAGAGGTAGAGAAATAAAAAAATTACAGCCAAATCCAAAACATTCTTCATAAAGGTTGTCCTGGCAAGAATAGTAATATGAGAATTTTATTAATAAATTGTAGTTGGTATCATTAATGTATTTTTTACTCTTTCTTAATTATACCCATATTTACATGCTTTGCTGTCAAATAAATGTAATAGCCAAAATCTATGAGGAATGTTAATTAAGAGATAATTTTGATCAAAAGGACATGTGGACTTTGTTTCCTTAATGATGCTGGAGAGATTGTCAAATTAACACGAGAGAACAAACTGTATATAATAGCATCTGAATGCTACCATTTGAGGAAAGATTATGAAAAAGATGTGAATGCTTTGAAAATGCTTAAGTCATTTGTGGTCAACCTTAAAACCTACAGTTTTTTTGATAGCATAGCAGATTGGTATTTCATTCATCCTAAAATGGACATTGCAATTGTTTAAGGAACTTCCAGGGTAAGAGTGAAAACGTTGCCCATGTTGTAAATGCACATCTAGAACTCTGATTAAAACTGAGGCACTAAAGTTATAGATGTTTTGGCACCCTACCAGCAAGCACACAAGCACTAATGAGCTAATGCATAATTTCTTTCAAAGCACAGTCTACAATTCAAATTATTTTTTATTTGCCTTTGTAATGTGTAGCTAAACAATATTAACACAAGAGCGTAGATTCTTTTCAAAGTAGATAAACCACTGGTTAACAGGACTGAATACAAGGGAACACCATACAAAGGAACTTAAAAAAAAAACCTAGATTTTTATTTTCTGCCAATGCTCACAGTACATCTTTTCATGTAAGTTTTACCGCGTCTGTATCCTATCTCAGACTCAAAGTTTGTTAGCATCGATGTTTCTTTTCCTAGACTGGTTAGTACAGCTCCTTCCTTTTCAAGCCTCTTAATTCAACTTTCTCCCCCCTAAGACACTGATTTACTCTCCTCTACCATTTCAGACATCTTGGACATGTAAGTTCCAGGTAAAAGAGGTGGGCAGCTCTCCAACACAGCACAGCTATCTGCTATGATGGAGCTGTTGTAGTCCTTTACAGTCATTCCCCAGTGCAAAAAAATTCCAAGAATTGTAAAAGTTATTTCATCTGCAAACAATCAAATTATAAGATTGTTTTAAAGCATGCATTACACACAACCATACAGCTTTCAACATCACAATATACAGAATGCAAAAGTATTTCAAAAGCTAAGACATTTTTCAAAATCAAACTAAAAACCAATGGCCAAGAATGTTATTCTGCCCTGATAGTATACTACCCAACTCCTTTCCCAATGTTCCCTGTTCCCAAGCTCCTGCTCCATTTCAGTCATCATGGCTCCAAAGTACAAAAGCACAAAAGTAGTTCAAGTAAAAGGTAACTAGAATTTCTTACACAAAGCCCAAACATTGTCATTGCCTAGATTTATACCTGGACATGACTATAAAGATTAAAACAAAAACAAGAAATTAACCACTTTCATGTAGACAATGAAGATGGAATTTTTCTTAAACTTAAGGCAAAATTATTAGCAGTTGAAAATGATATTTTACGAACAGAAAACATCAGGAAGCCCTAACAGGCATGTCCCTTTATGTCTTTTTCACTACCTCTCTGGCATGTCAGCCCTAGCTGGGTCATATCCCTTCATTCCTGTCAACAGAATCATTACATTTCACTGAGGAGTAAGCAGTCTTGAATCACTTTGCAACTACTGTGGAATAAAAGCATATACAGTGACCCTTTCATTCACCTGCTCATTCTCTTAAAGGGGAATTAAAGCTGGCTTTGCCCATCATGAACCTGTAAATGACAGTACAGATGCAAAGCTGAATGCCAAGTCCTTTTATTTTTCACTTCTGAAAATACTAAATGAACTTCAGTATTGTTCACCACTACATTTCACTTTGCAGCTGCTCCCCGAGATGTGAGTTGCTGAAGTAGTTTGCCATTGATGGGCACTATGGACAGTTTGAGTCACAGAGGGCCTGGACAGGGCAGTTACACAATGCAGGTCATTGCTCAGGATCAAGGTAAGAATGGATTTCGGGTTTGTAACAGAGAACAGCATCTTCCCATCCATTTCTCTTTAGGACAAGCAGAGCAGACAGCACGCCAAATTCTGAGGTGGCACACATGGATATAAGTTGCGCATTGGTAAATGAGTATGTAGGATAAATGATTGGCAGAAAACATACTTGCCATGTATTAGGTAATCTCTGGCTCCACACTTGTCCATGGAAACTGTTTATATTAAAAGAGAGTGCACCTGTGAAATTCCTATGATTCTGCTAGTTTTGAAGGCAACATGAAGATAGAGATTTCTGGCCTTAAATTCCTGTCCTTAGACCGAGTTGTCAAAATTGATAGTTCCCTCTTGCCTAATATGAAATACTCTTTCAATAAAACTCTTCCTTTGTGGGTCATTTTTTACTGGAAAGGCAGATTACCTGCACACTTGGACCTGTAGAGGGGATTCTGTGGCACAAAGTGGATACTGCAAGGGTTATTAGAAACCTTTGACCTGCTGGTTTATTCCTGCAAAATTCTATTGCTGATTACAACACAGAAAATTTACTGCAACCTATTACAGCAGTGTGACAAAAATCCTTTTCTTTCACACAAAACAAGTCTTTTCCTGCAGTCTCTTCCTTTGTTTTAAAAATAAAGTTAGCTGTTTCATAACCAAATTGAGAGAGTATCCCTTAATGTCAGAACATCACATAATTAAAAATAATATGAACACACCTAAAGAAAAGGTAAACAGCTCTTACTGGGCTTAAGGCCTCAACAGCAATACATCCTGCTTCCAAAATGCATACATTACTTGTTACTTTTACTAATCCAGCCTTGTTGAAACAGCTAGACTTAAAAATTGTCTCAGTTTTATATGTGTCAAGGGGGCTGGCAATCACATAATCCAGTTTACACGGAGTGTCACAAACTTCAAAACTTCACTGTGACTTTTTTTCCTCAAAAACTACTTTGAAATCAGCAGACACTGGGAAGCAATCTAACTGTAAAAAATAGCAGGCTATTTCTAATGACCAGAGCTGTTAACTCAAGCACAGCAGTACAGAGGCACCAGCCATTTATCGCTCTAGAAGCTACTTCTCTGCAGTGATTCACACTTCGGTGACGTCACCAACCAATTTACCTAAAAAACCCCTCCAAGTAAGTTGGACAGGAATGTTTCTTTTTCAGCCTCTGTCTGAATCACACCTAGCTGTCACAGCAGATGGAGAATCTACTCTTGCCATTGTGAATGAAAGAACCATATGTGAAAGCAAGTGCTGTAATTTAAACATTCATCTGTGTCACACGAGGTTGTAGTGAGCTGGCTGCAGCGGATAAAAGTTGGCACTCAAATCACCTTGAGCCAGCGACAACTGCTGAATGGTAAATCACTGAATGTATTAAAGAGGGTAAGGTCAACCAGATGACTGTGATCACATTTCTTTATAGACAATTACAGTGAGAAGCAAATGGGATGATTCATTCCTAAATATAAATAGTATCAAGCACTCCAAAAGCCCAACCCTGAACAGTTTCAAAATCAGCACTGGAAGGAGCTTAGCATCTCATACGAGAAACTGAAGAGTTTCTACTATTAAGCTTTAATATCTTAGCTTCAGGTTCATTGGTGTTGGACGGGCTGCATTCCCAGCCTGTCTCCAGGAGTGCACTCACAATTTTGGGTGCTGGGAGCAGGATTACGCACATGGGCCTAACAGATATTGGCTTGTTACTTTTACTAATCCACAACTGTTCGCTTGAAAGATTAATCAGTGTGAGATTCAAAGGTAAGCAGTACAAAACTCCTTCCATCATTTGTTCATGCTGTCAAGTAAGAATTATTCAGGTCTTGTTTTGCATCAATTTTTTGTCCATTAGCTTTGGAAGAGATTTCCTAGCCATGTAATTTGTATTTGTGATTTGAGAATTACTAACATGAATTACACATACTGATTGAATCACTTGGAATTCATGGACTCACATGGCTGAGACTTCTTTTGTAATCCCCTGATCATTCTTTCTCTGCCTTTATTTCTACTTTCTGATTTAATAAAGGGGTTTTTTTGTGGGAGCCTAAAATTATACATATTTCTTTAAATGAAGTTGAATCAGTGCAACACAAAAAGGCATTATATTGCTTCTGCTTCAAAATCTCTATTTTCCAGACTTCATATGATATCACCTGAGACATGAGTCACATAGACATTGTAAGATTTCTTTTTAGCAATGTTGTAATGAGACAGCAGAGACTGCATTTTCAGCTGCTGCTTCTATATCTATGCTTACAAAATATCAGACATTTGTGCATGCAAGTAAGGATGCATTCTTGCAAACTTGGTATTCTGTGAAAGACTACTGCAGTATTTTCCTTGCATGCACATGATCTACAGTTTTTAATAATTAGAGGACAGTTGAAAATCTCGCTCTGGAAAGTCTACACTGATTTCCTATAAGGAAAAAGATTAAGACTTTTTAAACACAAAACTTCAAATACATAGAATAATTTAGGTTAGAAGGGTTCTCAGGAAGTCATCTCCTAGTCAGGTCCAATCCCCTGCTCAAAGCAGGGATAATTTCAAAGTTGAGTATAGTTTCTCAGGGCCTTATCTGGTTGAGTTCTGAGTATCTTCAGGAATGGAGATGCCACATATTCTGTGTAATATTCTGTATAATAAAGACATACTGCTTCCTACCATTACTAGGGTCCTCTAAGACAGAATGACTTGAATTGTCTCCCAACATTATGGCTGTTTATGTGGTCTAAAGACTTGTTATAACACCTATTGGCTTCTAATCTGAAACATTATAGTAGACATGTTCCCTATGAACCTAATTTCTTTCACATCTCTACATGGCTGCCCATTGCTGTAAACTATGCCACTTCAACATGTTAGGGTTTGACAAGCAAAGTTTTCTAAAGAATCCAGCCTCCAGGCACACATAGCTGGTGTGTGACTTTTAAAGAGCAGAGTACCAGTTCATAGCTGAGCTATTGCTAAAATCCATCTGCTTTGTTGAGAGCTTGGCACCTAGCAAACTGTTCCTGCATTACAGCTCACTAAAAATTCCAACGATTTCAAAATTTGACTTCTCTTCTGTATTTCTTTATTTTACTTTATTTTCTTCATTTTACTTTGCAAGAGCTTCCTACTCTGCTAAAACTCTGTATGACTAGGGATTCTTGAAAATGTGTATGCTATCTGTGTTTGAGGGAAAGGAAGTTAAAATCAGCTTTAACATATTCTTTGTTACAGATGGTTTGGGGATCAAATCTTGCTGCTTGATTGATTTTAATGAGAGTTATTGACCTGGTTTTGCCCTTAGGAATGCCAATGGGAGCTTTTTACTTGGCTCCAAGATGGATCAGCACTGCATATGAGGAAGTTTCCTGCTTTCTTATAACTGGTTGCAGACCAAAAAAGGGCAGGTGGTTTTTTTCCCCCCTTAGGTAACGAGGCAAGTAAAACACAGTCAAAGTGCATTTGGGACTTAGTGCCTTAGAATACATAGCACCTTACAGATAGGAGAACTTAGTCAGAAATAGTACTTTTCATTTTGACATCTTCAATTACACAACACCTATGTCATAGGTGGCCAACCACTCAAAAGCACATTATTTTCTACTAAAGCTAGAAGAAAGAGGATGTGTTTTGAAGTTGTCTAAGCATTCCAAGTTCTTGCACAAACATTCACTTTTTCTGTGGATATTGGTCCTTTCTACATGTTCTCTTAGAGATGCAAATGCGGATCTAACCATGGGAAACACCTGGCTGGAACCCAAAGCATTGGGTAATTGTTCCCATTATCCTGAAAGAGAGTAGAACTCCATCTCAGATCTAACACATACACATAATAGACAATAAGAAAGCATTTGCTTTCCAGTTGTCTCCACTACAACAATAACGGTTAAGACTCACTAATACGATTACATTTTAAGGTAATTTTTGTTATTTATCACTATAGAGCACCCTACAGACTTTAGATCTTAGTTTTTAAGGACATCTTCAAAGACAAGCACTTATGAGTAAAATTTGCCTTCCAGCATTTTGGAAGCTCAGTGAGAACACATGGAGGGATTTTGTTTCTTGAAGATCAATATCATTAGCAAAATTTTAGGCAACACTGTTTTCTTGTTACCTTAACTAGACAACGTCTTTGGGAAATATAAAATACTGTGAAGAGATAAGATTATAAAAAGACAAAGAAAACTCAGAGATTTTCCAGATCATATTTAATTGCAGATAGTACAGCTGGTCCATTCATCCATCCCGAGGCAGGGAAAAGGATTCAAGAAGAGTCTCTAGGAAATGCACTGATGGAGTCAGACAGTGTGGACCAACCAGGCCGGGAGAGTTCCTAGGACTCTCTTGTCCACAGTGTGTAGCAAGGGTGGGAAAAAATCATGTTGTTCCCTTCCCTAGTGAGTGATCATATAAGGACCTCACCATAACTGCAATTACAGGTAGAATTTCCTGGAACACCTCCACACAAACATACATTGTGCAGCTTTGTTCTTTGTACACCTTTTAGAGAAAAGTGGGTACGTTAAATATTTGTCTATACCATATATAATGCATGTCCAGAGGTGGATCAGGATATTCACAGGAGGCTTTGTTGATTTGGCAAACTATATTCCCTTATCTTCACCTAATTAATCATGCACCTGCTCGTGATCATCAGATTGATCATCAGAATGGTGCCTTTTGGCTTTATAATCTATGCATCTACAAAATAAGAGGGGTATTCATAGCGAGCATTTCACTAATTGACTTGCTGACTCATCCTAAGCTTCCCAAAATCCACATTCCAAAACCAGATTAAAAGAAAATGGTTTCCTGCTTATTTCCCAAAAAGCTAGGAATATTTAGGCATATACTTATATATCTAGAAAAAAAAACAACCCACACCCCCAAAAACCCCACCACCACACCACATTTTTCAGAGAATTGCATATTATAGCACTGACTTCCTGGTAGCCTTACATTAAGGTTGCTCCATGCATTCTCACTGATGTTATTTTTGCTGCCTTACTTTAAACTGTTCTCCATGCCAAAATACATTTTTAGGAAAAGCAGTTTTGTTAATCTGACAACATGTACATGAAAGCTATCTTTTGCCTTGTGCCAAGAACAAAAACTCCTATGTTTCTGTTTTGCTGCTGAGAAGTTAGCTCTGCATTTGGTAAGTTACCTGCAACTTCAGCAGGATATAGAGAGTAAATTGTTTTCTTGTCCTTGTTTCTGTCCTGCCACCTGTAATGCTGGAAATAACTGAAGAGAATAAAGCTTGTCCAAAACGGTCTATTTTCCCTTGCACCTCTGATCTGGATTAAGTGCACTCAATGTCCCAACATTACACCATTCTAATTATCTGTTCAGATACTGTATTTTAATTGAAAAACACATTTTAATAATGAAAACTGTTTATGACATTTATCTGCTCAATCACTCTGTTAGCAAGCAGTTTCCTAAAACTTTTTTCCGTACTATAGACTAAAGTACATATGGTGATAACTGGGTGGAAAAGCAGCTCGAGTATATTTGGAAGAAATTGCTGGCATAATGGCAAGGGTTTCCAATAGTGGTATTCGCTTTCAGAGAGGGACTGTAGAAAAGTGACTTACTAAATAAGCAGAGAAGGAGAAATCAAGAGTCTGCTTTCTGTTGCTGGCTAGATCCTTGACACATGAATAAGAGATGAAATCACAAAACTAAGAAGAAATATGAGCTGTTAAAAACAAATCTACACAAACAGTAAGTCTTGCTTGACAGACTTAGTGAAATTTACTGAAGGGCTAATGCAGAGGACACAGGAGGCTGAACAAGGCAGGAAATAACATAATCCACATTCATGAAAAGACACCTGCTGCCTTGTAGCATGGTGGGCTAGTAAGTGAAGGTAGCAACAGTGACAATGCTGAACACATAACACTAAAATGTGAAAAAGGAGTCATCGGAGGAGTATGGAATGGGTCATCATCTAGACCTATACCACAGTAGTTTTCAGCATTTGTATCATATGAGTCTGAGGAAAACAGCCATCAATTTATACTGTATACTGATCTTTGCCTCTGGCCTTGAAGGGCTAAGTTGTTGTACCTGCTATTGAAGAAGTCATGGCATCTTAAAATAAAATTAAGAACAGATTGCCAATATGTTTTTTTTTTCCTGCTGTTGTCAGTGACCATTTATAAATATTGCTTACAAGTTTCTCCAGGCCCTTACTCATCAGTGTGGAAAGGCCAAGGACTGTAACTGCTGCAGCAGAGCTGAAGAAAATTATTTCCATCCAGAGAAGAGGGCAGTGACCTGCTTTGCTCTTATATTAGCCAACTGGCATCTGTGCAGAGCTTCCTTGATTAAGACCTCAGATCTGCTTCTATTAAAGGTAAGATTAAAGTGTAAAATTAAGAAGGGCTGCCAGATAAGTTCATTTTACTTTGAAGTTGGAGAATACGATACTACCTAGCCACAACAACTGTTCAGGGCAGATTGAGTATTGTCCATCTAAAATGTTATTTCCTACATTATTTCCATGTTCTCCTTTCCTTTTTTTCCCCGAATATTACTTATTAATGCTTGGTTTCTCCACAACCAAAACAGTTCACAGAAATGTGCCAGCCATGGAGTCTACTCTCCCTGATGGTTCTCAACATCATGAAAGGCTCAAATCAAAAGAAAGCTCTACTGTGACACCTGTGAGATTGATGCCATCTACCTACTCACAAGATATAGAGTTCCTATGTAGAACACCTGGAATAAGGCATGATTTTCCTCTTCAGATAAGGTGTATGGCCACTGTTTTTAGCTGCATTAAACCAGAACTTGTATCTTTTAGGTCATATTAAGCTCCCTCTTTGGACTGGGCACAATCTGGTACAGTTACTCAGTGAGTATGTAATATGGCAAAAGCAAAGCTTCTCTTCAATTCCTACTCCCATGCTTGCACCAGACTGAATTGTATATAATACGAATAGAGCTTTCAATGCCTCCTTGAAAATCAGCCTGGTAATACTAAACAGCAAGTACGACAAGAAGTAAGCAAGCATGACCAAGCAGTAATTATTCAACCCAGGGCAGCACACATAGATTGAACTTGAACAATTTAAGCTTTTTTATTTGGTTTGCAACTCCCAGCTGTAACAGTTACATGCCTGTGAGATGTGCCTTCAGGGGTATGTCTCTTTTTATTAAGTGGGCCACTGCATCAGATGTCAACTGTTTGTTGACAAACCTGAAAATGAGAAAGTAAGTTATATACTGGGACTTGTCTGACACAGCTATGGAGCAATCTGGCAGTATTGGTTGTGGATATCAATGGATAAGGACACTAAAGTGAATGCAAAACTCTGACAGAAAGCACAGTAATTACTCAGGGCCTGATCTACAGTGAGGATGCGTTAGGTTTAGTGACAATATTTCTCAGGAAATGTCATTATTTCATGAGATTTCTTCTGCATTAGGGTCCTGATCCTGTTCCCAGATTCTACATGAACTGGAAACAAAGGAAGTTGCATAATGGTCTAATACACAATTTGCCAGTTTAATGAGTTGGGTTTTTTAATAGCTAATGCACTGCAGTGTGTTTTGTCTGAGTCCCTAAGATATTTCAAAAGCCCGATTATATCTTATAAGGTCAGTAGGCATTTACTTTTAAGAGCCCATGATTCAGTATGTGCTTGGGTTCAATGCTCCCTGTAATGTTTTGATGTTTGTTATAGAAATTGCTACAGTGATTCATTTGCATGTATTTCTCCTTTGTTTGAAAGGGAATCGTTTAGCATGGCTATTTTAAGGGTTGTTAAGTAGAATATCCTAAGTATGAACACTCTGAAAATATAAATGGAAACGTTTAATATTTATGTTATGCTATTTTACTGTGTCTCAGTCACGTAAAAATCAGATCACTATCCTACAGCTCTTGTTTTAAAAAGACAGCACTAAAAGTAATAAAATGTAGCAGTAATTGATTTGTTAACACAGGTGATGATTTAAAGATAAACAATTCAGAGGCACAATTCTAGCACACTTACAATGCTGAAAGTCTGCTGAAACAATGCTGAAATAAAGGAATACAGAAGAAAAGACTCTTCTACCTTCAGGCAACTATTTTACAGTGTGCTTGCTTCAGCCATAGCTGCATCTGAAATGATTTTGGGTCGCATTAACCTCTTACTCCTGCTTCCACTACATCCTAAAGGTGTAGTTCATGTGTTCTGGCAGTGACACTAGTTTACAGAGTTCCCCTGTCTTGCTTCGCCCAGTATTATGCCTACACAACTGCTTGTGGGGTCACAGTGCAAACCTGACCATTGACCCTTGTGCTAGCATAAAGGGACAGTGAAATACAGCACAAAATCTCCTCAGATGGGCTTTGCTGCAGAAATCAGACTGTTGTCAAAATACAGCCTCACAAGACTGCAAGCAAGATATTGATCTTAATTCCATGAGCAATAAAACTATGGATATGATTATGCATATTTCACCAAATCAGAGCTGTACTACATGCAGTACAAACTCAGGAATTAACTGGTACTGCATGGAGTCCACGCACAGTAGCATAAGGACCCTACAACAGCAACCCTGAATGATAATCATAGCTTCATGTTAGATGACGTTATCTCTGGTAGATACTTCTTCAAGCCTTGAACTATGAGACTGAACAAACCAATTAAAATTTTCTTAGTGTCAACCAGTATAACTTTAGATAGTCTTCTTGCCCATATACGGATCTAGTCCCTTTTTGAATCTAAGTTCTCAATCCTTAAATTTCAAGGATCAGGGTCCACTGTGCTAGATGGTCAAAGGGATTCTTTGTTAATAGTATTTCGGATCAGGCTCGCATAGATTCACCGATCAGTGCATTTGTAACATTTATAATAAGTGTTCAACTTCTGGCATAACTTGGGTCTCTGACTGAATTCTGAAAGACTATTTGTATGCTTAGAGTTGATGTTAACAGATGTATTAATCATTTCCCTATAGGTTTTGAGGAGTGTAACAGAGCTATTTTTTCTCCTACAAAACATTTACCAAATTTTTTTGATTGACAATAAGTTTTTATAAGTGCAGAGATTTGCAGACAAATGAACCAAAATTCACCATTTAATTGTTTCACCTACTTCTAACAGTGTCTAGTAGTATCCCATATTAGGGTTAAACCTTCATTCTCAGAACTGAAACTTGGCTGCTAAATATAAACTTGAGCTTAATCCAAGCTCTTGCTTCAAAAATGTTAGTTTATACAGCTGACTGTGCTAAGTGGGGATAGAAAATTGTTATTGCTGAAGAAGTTCCTTACTATTTTAAAGCAACTTTACCAGCTGTATCTCTCACTGTCACGTTGCTAGTCATAGCTAAAAATACGTGGAATATGTTTTCCTTTCTCCCCAGAGCAGTAGGTGAGAGCAGTGAAATGGCTAGGGGTTTTCACAGCTGACATTCTGTATGTCCATCGACATATTCGGCTAAGAACAAGGTTGGGTGAAGAAACATGGGCAAAAATAATCCATGAAGATTAAGCTGAATATAAAACAAACCCTTAACTTGCTAATAAAGGTCTATTAGAGCACTGAGAAGACTGTATGTCCCCCCAGAAGAGGGAGACACACCCACATCACCTGATGTGACACTCAGTCATATGGCAGCTAGTTTCCTCCTCCTCCACTAGGGTGCAACTTGATCTACCCTTACCTGTCCTTTAGAGTTGATCCAACTCCAGCTGTTAATACTCATTATTATACTCATCAATACTGCTAATGGTAATTATCTTTGTTCATTTGGTCTTCCTGGGAGTAAATAAAAAAGCTCATGTGACAATGTGACAATGCTGTTACAGTCCAGAGTATGCTTTGGCAAAATCAGATAGTTTATTTTACAAAAATGCTTGTGAATGGATGGAGCAGCAAAACTATGTACTGAAGTGAATATAGTATAAGTGCATTATTGGGGCATGCAAAATTTAAAAGCCAAACTCAAAGATAGATATCATCAGGAAATTTCTTTAAGCCAAGAAAACAATGATCAGAACTATAACTACTTGTCATCCTAGTTTGAAAGCTTGAGTTGGTTTTAAAAGTAACAGGGTAAGAGCCAGAAAAAGCCAGAGTCTCAGTGTTGGACTTTACACCATTTTCACTACAAGAAATGTCACTTTTCTTTTCTCTTCAGGGATCAGATCCCACAAAGTACAAAAAAAGAGAATGTTTCACTCTGCTCCCATTTAAGTCAAAGGTAAGACTCCTCTCAACTTTGATGAAAGCATACTCAGGCCAGAGAGAAGCAGCACAAAGTAGAAGTTAGTTGGGTCTCCATGGCAGCCTAATTAGGTAGAATTTGTTCCCCCTTTTCCCACATAAGGTACCTATTATTAGAAAATAGCCTTGTGCCCCTGATAAGAAAAGTAGCATTACTGCGTGTGGTAGTACAATAGAACATCCCGATCACATTGTCTATGGATAATTCACTGTATTTCTCCATTGTATGACTGACTGCATTTTTAAACAACTATTACTGCTAAAAAAAAAAATTTTCATCCCTGTTTCCTCAAACAGGAATTTCTCCTCCCTGCTCCCTAGCTTCTTGCTCCTAGTTATCAGCTGACAAGATCAAAAACTTAAAAAGTACTCTTCTGCTCTTTATGCTCCATAGCCCAGTACAAGTGGGAAATGAGGACATTTGCTTTAATAAAGAACTACATTAAAGAGCTACAGATTTGTCTGGGAAGCTTTTTAGCAACTTGGTACCCACTGTGAATTTATGGGACACAAAGCAATTCAACAGCAACTGGTGATTAGAGCTTATGAGTTTTATTGTTTTATAAACTGTATAAATCCAATAAAGTTTATTCAGTAATGGAATTAAAAGAACCTTTGGTTTTATCTGATAAGCTAAGTGATCTCTAAGCTAAACTGTTCACTAAAGTATTTCCCCAGTTACTCCTAAACAGTATCCATGGCATGTCAGACAATGAATAAGCATCGTAATAAATTAAGGCAGTAGCATTAGTGCTCATTTCATATCCCCATTCTTCAATAATGAAATTCAGTAAGAAGAAAGTACTATTGTTCTATATTGTTCTCTACAGCTATAAAACATTAACAAGCAAACCACGAATAAGCATGAAAATGTGAATTTACTGGGGCCATATACTAATCCAAATGTTTAAATGGCCAAAGAATCTCTTCTGTAATTGAATACCCTGTGTTGGTGCCAGACTTCTACAGATTTGTTCACACTTCATCCTGAAAGATTCTGCCCATCATCTGGAACAACGTAAATATTTTGTCTATCCTAACTGCAAAGAAAAGCTAGCAAGGTTAAACTAGCCATTCTACTTTGCAGTAGGGTAGTTTGGGGTAGTCATGGTGCACATCAGCTGATAGATGGTAACTTCTCAGGACAAACTAAATCAATCACTTTGCAACTGTAACTGTATCTTATACCCTAACTTATCAGAAAGGAGGCATTCTCCTCCAAAGTCATATAAAAGCTTTTAACAAAATGTGACTTTGCTGTTATTCACATGGCAGATGCCAGGGATCCTAGGGATCTCTGGATCCAAGGAAAACTTGCGTTTTGGTGGGAAAGGTAAGTGTACCTATTTCTGAAACAGCTCTAGCAAGTACCTTTAAACAAGCTTCAGTTTATGGGAGGGCAGTTTTTCAGCTACATGTGCAGGAACCAGGATTTTCAAAGGAGAGTTTCATAAGCCAGCAAGAATTATCACTCTTCCTTGAAAAGTAACAACTAGAGATTCTCATCTACTTCCTATTGTGAAGGGAAGAGCCGAACTGGTTTACATGCCAGTCTTCCTGTGCCCTTCCACTCTGAACAACAGTGAACTGTTTTGTTTGTTTATATTCTGTACCTGTCAATCACTTCCTCTTGTATCCACTAAAAATATACTACTTTTGTCACCTGGTACTTACAACTTTCTTAATCAAATAAGAACATGCAATTTTACTAGTCCAAAGTGGGAAATATTTTGCATGATCATATTTAGAGTGAAGCTGTTTCTGTGCCAGAAACCAGCAACTACATGTTCACAATATAAGAGGGAAGTGAACAGTGAGAACTCATCTTGAGTCAAGTGGCAGATATTCAAACACCTATTTTTTTTAACATGGTAGCGGTAAGCATCTTCTCATTAGCTAATCCTAAAGTTGAACATGATCAACAGTTTTCCGTAAAACTGATCTATACATTTGATCAGCAGAAAAATTACTTTTACTGCCTGATGGAAATTACTTTAAATAAATGCAGTCTATGCTTACAGTGGCACTTAAGACTAGTGGAATGAAACTTCAGCCCCTTTTTACCGGGTTGCTATTTGAATGATCCTCTTTGGGAACTGAAATACATCCAGTCAGCTGAGACTGCTTTTGCCAATTTAGACTTCTGATTCATAATTCATAGAAAATAAATACTCACCTTGAGTGGTTTAGAGGAATGTTTTTGTACTTTTGTAACAAGGAAGGGAATTTTGTATGAGGGAATTTCCTTGTTTTATAATGAGGGGAGGGAAGCTTTCTTATAATTGAGGCTGATTTCATAGTTTTGAACTTCTGAAATAATTAAATCCACCACCTGTATGTTTGGACCTATTTTTAGTAACTCTTAACTGGAAATACAGCTGAAATACAGCAGCTGATAGGGCAGGGAGATCGTGGAAGTGCACCCACAGGCATGCAGTACAGCATGTTTTGTTTAGGCTTGGTACTGAACCCTGCATAGAAATCAATGAAAACCAAGAAACCCATGTAAAGTGAAAAGGACATTTATCAGTCATTTTTGGAACTGAAAAAATCCCGTCTAGAAAAAACAGATTACTGAAATCAGGTAGAAATATTGTGGGAGACAATTTTATATACCTGTGGAAGCTTGCAGGACTGCTCTGTCCCAAGAGCTTCCCAGACAAGTAATGCAATAGAGGAGTTAAAATGAGTTAATAGATGGGAACTCCTTTAAGTTGATCTAACAAGCTTTTTTTGGGACAGAAGGAACTAATACCTTGAATGAAAAGGTTCTGCAAAGCAGACAAGCTTGAAAAGAAAACTTTAATGAAATTTACATTTTGCTTACTGAGAAAAGGACCAAGTTTAATTTCAATATAGAGCATTCAGAGCAAGAGGGACACTCCCCCTCCTTATCCAGGGATTCTTATCCTTTGAAAGACAACCTATCATTTATGTCTTTTTTAATGACTTAAAGACAGTTTTAACTTTTTTCTAGCATATATTTTTGCCAAGTATGAGTAAAATGATCAGGACAATGCAGAAAATATTAGCATCTTTTCATGCCACAGGATTCTGAATATGCTAGATGTCAGGCAATTAGTCCTTCTGATTAGCTTCCTTACAAAGTTTATTTTTAAATTTATTCCAAGAAAATTATGTATTTCCCAGCCAAATTGTTACTAATGTGTTTAATCAACAGTTTTGATGCAGTTGGATAAAGCTTCCCCTAACAGATATTCAGGGATTCCCTTTTTCTTATGAGTATTCATTTCCTTACAATGGTAATACCTACAAATGAACCAAGTCTTTTATCGATATTTGGCACATATTTTAGATGGAGCCCTTTGGAGAATACTATTTTGTTTAGATAGAATCTAAGAGAATTTAATGTCATTTCAAACGTATCCTTGGGAGCTATTCAGGTCCACTGTTCCTTGCAGTCTTGGAAGGACTGCTTTCCTTGCAAGGAGCATCACTGCAAGGATATTAGTGTATTTAGTTGTGAAACTCACAGTAAAAAATTTAGCTTTTATTATTAAATTGCACAGCTTGGATTAAACAAACAGGCAATGAGCAACAGTCTCTAATTTGTCATGAAAGATCAAAAAAGACTGAGTGATAGGTAAGAGATTAGTGATAGGTAAGAAGGAAGTTAGGTCTTTATCATTTCTGAAACAAGATCCTTTCTACACAAAATGTAAAGGACTGTACCACAGGTCCTCTACTGATGAATCTGATGAAACGGAGATGATATTATCTAATGATAGATATTGTCATGGCTCTAGGTTTCAGGAAAGCACACTGATTAGTCCTATGACATTTGCTTTGGGCAGCCAGGAGTTATTTATTCAAATGTAACAAGAGTTGCCTAAACAGCTTTACCAATGTGTCTCCAGGACATTAGCATTCTACTGAAGTCATTAAGATGAACTCCCTATTTTTAGCAGTCCAGAAAGCATATTCTGCCAGAATTACCTTAACATTCAAGCAGCAAGCAGTTAGGGCAGCTGAAATTGCATTTTTTAAAATCTAAAGCCTGACAGTTCAAATGTCAGATGTGACATGCTGACGATTTTGACAAGTCCTCTCAATCTCCCATATGTAATTTTTTGCTTTCATGGTGGAAATGTGCAATACTTACTCAGACCAGAAATAACACCAGCTAAAAAGGGGGCCAAATGAGACAAGTTTCCAGTCCAAAAGCAGCTTAAAAATGAGCAATGAATGATTAAATAAACGAACCAAAAATGAGAATAGAGCCACTAGTGTACAAGGAATGTAAACATGAAGTATATTTTTAAACTTTTTTCCATCCCCAGAATGGTACAACACCTTAAATAAGGCAAATGTTTGCTCTGGAACAGAAACAGAAATTTGTAAGCACCATCTTGATCTTCACAATTGATGTACAAATGCATCTATATTGACAAAGTTCTGTTAGTCTAATCCACTCAGTAAACCAGTAATGATCCGTTAGTATTCGATTTGTGGAGTTATAATATATTCCTAGGTGTACACATGGATACACATTTCCATTTTGTATGTATCTACAGAAATATACATATTCAAGTTCCCATTTCACAAAGATATGACTAGCTAGCCTAGTAACTACATTCAAGTAGAAATCTGTGATAGGGAAATGAATTCTCACCTCCTCTGACAAACATATCACCTCTGAGGTTAAATGAAAAGTCAGGTTATTCAAGTGTACCTCAATCTTTCATATTGTCATCTATTTAGATGAGGAGGTTTTGTGTTTATAAACTCACGGCATTTTGGCCTTCCCAACTGCAATTCAGCACATACCCTGCAGGTTCCATGAAAATAGATAACCAGAAAAGTAGAGAAAGGACAGAAGATGACCGCCATTGTTTTTTAGATATAAAAGAACCCTATGGAGGAGAGATTTATGAGCAACTACAAACACAGGAGACATTTCGGTTAGAACTCACTCTTTTCAGCACTAAATAATCCCTAGTCTAGATTTATCTCCCATGTAAATTTTATGATGTCTAATAAGTTCACACTCCAGCTGCAGCTTTACAAGTGCACATTCAACTCTTCCTGTGTCATTTCCCTACCATGTAATATGGATTCATATCAAGTTTCAGCCTTCTATAATTCATTTCTAAAGTCCGTCAACCACAGGAAGCAAATCCTTAGACAACCAAGTTACATTAATGTCTTCCAGTGAGAGTGGCACTACTTGTTTCTCTTGAATATCTTTTTAGATGATCTGCATTACTTTTTACTCAGTCTAATATTGTCTTTCAAGTACAAGGTACCTTTATTACCAACTTGCCTGTGTATCTTGTGCCTGGGAAGGAGAACGTTTTGCACATACCTACTTTGTCTGAAGACAAAGAACATTCACTATTGATTTCAATGAAAAAATTACATTCATGATCTGCATTCTAAAGCTGTAGTTTCACAGTCATTTTAGATTTCAATAAAATTGCATTATCACTGAAAGAACAGATCTTCCAAATATCTCTCTTTTATTGTGCAGAACAAGCATTCACAGACAAGCAGGGAACAAGATTAGCAATCATATTTGTCAGCCTGCTTCAGGGAAAGGATCTTTTCCATCTAAACTTGAACTTTCTCTTTTTCCTGAGGCCTGACAGTCTCTCTGACAGTCAGACATCCCAACTTTTGACTGCTTCCCATCATCTAATCGTCTTACTAGGCAGATCCAACTGTTTCAAGCATCCAGGTAGGGCCCACATACCCTAATTGGGTTCCTCATGCTATTTTCTTGCAAATACTGCCAACTTAAGAGTTCCTATTCTCAGCTGCACCCACATTGCTCCTTCCCCTGTGCCAGCACAACTGATGTGCCAAATGTGTCGTGAACAAGATCAGGAAACCAGCCCATCTTAAAATAACGTTAAAAATAAATGTTTAAGTGTTTTAGATGGTCACAGTTTATTCCAAAGGAGTCCTCCACTGCTCTCCACATAAGGTGGTGACAATTAAAAGGTTTTAAAAGATGAAACATTTCCCTAGATTAAGTATGATGCGTGAGTCAGTAGCTCTGCCTGCACTGACTGGGATTAGAGCTTAGGAATTCTTGGATAAAAACATTAGTAAAAAGCCCAGATTTAGTAACCAAAGCAGAATTAGAAAGAGTATGAAGACACAAAAATAGTAATAAAAAGGAATCCAGTAAAGTGAAACAGCAAAGTCCATAAGATACCTTGCACTTTGAGGCTGGGAACACATCTTCATTCTGTGCCTGGCACAGTGGGAATCCTGAATCATGGCTGGGGTCCTAACTGGTACAATACGAATGGAAATAGTATAGAAATAAAGACTGACTCCTCCCCATACATTCTTAAAAATAGCACATCCTCAATAGAACAAAGTCACCTTTTTGGAAAAAAAAGAAAAAAACATTTTGAAACACACCTTCAGGCAAAGTATTAATTTCACAACACTTAGCAACTATAAAACTAACTGGTAAAATTGGTCCTTTCCTTTGTTCAAACCACTGAGATTTTTAGTTTGAAGTTAATCTGAAGAAGCCCTGAGAAGCAGACACTGCTATGGGGAATACTCCAAATGCCCTGGAGGAACAATAATCATATAAATATTGTGTGCAAAGTACCAGAGGAGGGCCAGAATTACTATGGTTATTAAAGGAAAGTCTTGTGGCCACAAGAACTGCCCATGCAAGCAATCTGTAAGGTAGATCATTGGTATCTTAGCATATCATCTGCATGACATTTGAATGCAAAAAAAAATAAACAAAGTCTCTACATTTTGTGCTTTCAAATGTTTACATACAAGTCATAGCACCACTGCTACAGGAACTGAAAGCTGAATTCACTTACGCATTCAAACTCTGAAAAAATCCTCAGTTTCTAAGATTAAGGAAAAGCCTGCATCTCTGTTTGAAGTTAGCAACTGAGGGGTGTCTCTAAAACTGGGCGATCAACTAGCTTGTGCAGACTCTTTTTGTAATAAAAAGAGCAACCGCACAGATGATGCTGATAGCAAACCCTGAGTAGGAAAAACTGCCCTTATTCCTTTTGTTTGTCCTGTCCTTTGACCAAGTACATATAGAGCACACATTTAAAAAAGAAAGCTAAATTGGGAAGGCATTGAAAAGGCAACCATGAGATTCCCTTCCCTGCTGGACAGGGCTCCCTGTCACTCACAGAAAGGGCACCAGAACTGCAGAAAAACAGAAGCAAAGTGACTACCAAAGGTGAGGCTAGTTCAAACCTCGACCTTTGCTTTCCTCCATTTGCTGAAACCTTTTCATAAAGGCAGAATTACTGTCACAGCAACAGTGAATAGCCTCCTTGACAGGGAAAACTAGAAAGAATGGCAGAAACCAGCCTTTGGCGACATGGGTTTTTAACATTTGGGTATCAAAGTTATGCATCAACCGACTGCCTTGGCATACCTGGTGCTCCTGAGGGGTCCTGTGCTGTCGGGAGAGCTGCCAGCTGCCTCAGTCGGGCACATCCATGTCAGACACCACCCTCCTCAGACCATGGAGGCAGCCGCCCCAGAGCAACTCTGCGGCACCAAGATGGCTACCTCACCAACGGTAGCCACAGCCTCCTCAGAGCTAGGTGCTGGTGGGAAAAACAGCCTCCTCACCAGGCAGATCCACAGCAAGAAGAGAGGTCCAAGGCCACAGCAGAAAGTCAGTCTACAGGTGAGGGTGTAGATGAACAGGGCCATGGCAGGCACAGCCATGGCTGAGTTGGAGACCACCACTAGTACCTCACAGCTTAGGGAGAGCTGATAGCCCATGCTTGAGCTTAAATGGAGCCCCAGGGCCTGTGGGCAGGGTGTGAGTGGGCCCCCCAGGTGAGGCTGGTCATGGCCATTAGGGCCTCAGGGCGCTGACAGCTGTCTCTCTGGCTGTGGTCGCAGGCTCCAGCCATTCCAGAGCGGGGTGCTGAGGGGAAGATGGCTGCCTGGTCCGTCTGGGAGGGGGTGGTCACAGGCTGTGGCATCAGCCACCTGTGTCATAGCAGGGCACTGACAGGAAAAATGGCCGTCTCGCCTCACTGGGGGTGGTGGCAGGCCTTGGTGCTGGCCTGCCCCAATGAGCCCTGCATGGCCACAGGCAGGGTGCAGGGCAGGGAGAGGAGAGAGCCATCTTCCTCCCCGCTGACGCCATTTGGCTGTTGTCTGTGGCCCAGTGCATCCTTCAGCCCCTCTTCCTTCAGGGCACAGAGATGAGGAAAGCAGCCCACGGCCAGGCAGTGGTGGCCCAAATCAACTGCGCACGGCTGTCCCCTCAGCGGTGTCGAGCCTGGGAGGACTTCCAGCACCACAGCGGCTGAGCTGCGATGCCAGTTAATATTCAGGTATTAAGGCTTTATAAGCTATTCCATGGGATTTCTGGTGAGCAGCTTCAATCTAAGAGTCCTGAAGGGAAGGGAATACCAGCAATAAAAAAGTAAGCAGTCAAAAGCAAATAATCAGATGTCCAATTACAGGTTAGTGGATCCCCAGTGTAAAATCAGATTTACCCGATAGCTTTTCTTATCAATGCAGCTGGTTTTCTGTTCACAATGGGATTAATGGGAAAGAAATAATTACTGGTTAAACGTGAAGGTTCAAAACTGAATAAACTTTAAATGGTAATCGGCAAAAGCCCCAACTCACCCATTGCATTTTATAAATAGCAGTTTAAATTTGTTATTTGGGATTTGTTATTCAAATGGGAAAGGAAGAAGGAATTTAAAAATCAGTGTAAATGGGCAGATGAAAAATTTAAATATAGTGGAAATGTTATATGAGCCATAATTTTAAAAAAGCCATCCCCTCAAAATACTTTCATCTATTTAGTTTGTGATGCAAGTGTGCAGTAATAGCAACAAATAATTTAATCTACTCTAAAATTTCCCAAACCAAGGCAAAAAGGTTACCCGCATCTCTTAGTCATTAGGATCGAGAGATATTGTTTTGTTGACCCATTTACAAAAATAAAAAGATTAATTTTGTTTTAGATTTTAGGACAAAGATGGGGATGATAACAAGCAAGGGCTGGCTAATGTCATCAGACTCTGCTAGTACAGGATCAGATCTCCAAAGGGTGTGACAGAAACCAGTTAAGCCACCCACAATTTGTGCCTCAGCTTTTCTGCCTCTTGGCTCTGAATTCCCCCCACGTAGGTGGGAGTTCCCCCTCTGAGTCACAGGGTAGCCTGGCAGCCTTCCTGATGTCCTACCACACACACCTCCTCTCAAACCGAGCACTCCCTGAGCAGCCCCCTTTACCCAGCACAGACATTCGTTTTCCTGTCAACACACTGTGCCTTTGTGGGTGTAAGGCCTCGCACAGGAAATGCTCTAGCATGTGTCTGCTTGCAGTTGTTCAGCAGTCCTTGCAAGATCCTTACAGATTGTGTAGGCTTATGGACTGTAGCTGTGGTTAAACTTCCCATGCTGTGGAGGAAAGGAGTAGACATTAAAAAATCCTAGGTTACTAACTTCAAAAGATGATTCCTAACATCCACACACAAGAGCTTTGTGGCTCTGGCTGGGAATGCGTCTCAGTGGAAAGTAGCATTTTGTACTTTATGCTTCCCTATGCAGCGCCCTGGGTGACCTCATTTCAGACCACATCACTTCGTCCCCAGGAGCTGGTGGAATTAACAGAATGCCCTTGCCACTTTAGCAGAGATGACAGGAACTAAGGAGCTGCAGGACTGTGACAGAGGCAGCTGGGTACAGAACACAGGCTGCGCTGTCCTTACTCAGCAGTGATACAGGAGCTCTTAATCTCTAGAGTCCTCCTTACAACACCTTTAACCAACAGCCATTGATGTCAGTGTTTTCTGTGTAAAAAAACATCAGTCAAATGTTTGGATGCTCCAGGTCTTTGGTCAAGATGTTTCTAAGTGGTATTCCAGAAATAGCACTAGCTTTTACTTACTCTGTAGGAGTCCACATTAATTTGCCAAGTGCCATTACGTAACAGCAATTAATTACATTATTTCTTCATTACTAGCTGTGAGCATAGACTGTTTCCACAATGTGCTGAAATGTATTTCTGAAGCTCTTCTCAGTAGCTCTGAAGGGAAGATAAATAAGGACAGAGTGCCTAGATTAACAACAAATGATAAATCCAGGCCCCTTCATTGAAGCCAAATTCTGTTGTAGGCCTTGACCTAATTCCAGCTACTCGTTATTTTTCTTGTAATTTTTCATTAAACAGATTTTTAAAAATCTCTGGGTCTGCCATATGAATAGGCTACACATTTTCTTTAGATATATGTACCTTCAGAAATTATTCTTGCAAGCTATGGATAATTTCAGATGGCCTCAAAAGTTGCCACTATTTTTGCTGGAACCAGAATTTAATTCTCTATCTAAAGAGAAAAACTCATGTTGTTAAGAATAGTGTTTTATCTACCTTGTTTTAAATACTACAAGATATATCTGCTTGCAAACAACTCCAAATGTTACTGTCAGGACATGATTCCTAGTTTTAATCTTAAAAAATTACTTCCTCTGCTTCCTTCCTTTTTTAACTTTTCTTTCATTATTCCTACATTTTAGTATACTATTGGGTCCAGAAGAAGAAGTGTGTAAGCTAGCGGTCAGTGCGTTGTATACTATGCTAACATATATACTATATACCGTACTATACTATTTCACTGGAATTGTACTGCCTTTCAAGCACTTCTAAATAGCAGCCAACACTGTATTGAATTACTTAGAAGTATTTAATTAATTTAATCTTTTTTGGTTTTGCAGCCTTAAAATCTTTTGAATTTCTTTTTTTAGAGCTCTCTCATATCTCTCTCCATCTTCCCTGTAATAACTGATCTCACTCTCCCTAGGATTCAGTCTCCTGTATTAGAAAAGACTGTGTCTCCTATCTCATGGATTCAAAAGCAACCCTAAACTACGCTGACCTATTTTACCATGTATCACTGTCAGAGAGGAGATTTGCCAGATGTCTTAGGTGTTTCATTATTCCCTCAAGGAATCTGACCTATCCTAGAATAAAACTGAGACTGCACAAGAAGGACCAAATTCTGATTTCAGGGACAATTAATTTACTGGACAAATTCAGTCACAGTCTTGGAAAATAATTTGTATTCATACTGGTGCAGCTGAGGTCAGAATCTGGCTAAAGATCTACTCTCAAACTATATATAACTTACCGCTCTGTTGTTTTTCAATATTATTTCCTCAGTTCAACTCAAAAAAAGAATGATGCATACAGAAAGAAGAGAAAGTGCATTTTTAATCCTCCTTACCATCTGTAAGCTTCTAAGCTTATATATATGTGTGTGTGTATATAACTTTTTTTACTGATCCATGTTAATAAGAGAAGATAAACAGATAAGGTCCTCCTAAGACCTATACTTAGTATTGTAAACACTAGCATTGACTATCATATTTCCTACTGTGAAAAATATTTTGTATTAGACCTTTTAAAACAGGAATTAAACTGGCTGCATATTTTGGGTATGTGCAAGGGTATATAAAGAACTGTATCTGCGTAACTTTGAACAACCGTCTCTGTGTCTCAAACCGCCATCCAGAGGTTATGTTTTAGAACTTTCTACTGATTCATGATAGAGATAATTGAAATATGTGCCTATTCTTATTAAATCCAAACCATACCAGAAAAAGCCCATTTGATAACCTCTGTACTGCAGTTCCTTTTTCCAAAAACAATGTTGCAGTTAACAAACAGGAACTTAAATTGAACTGTTTTGGTAGAATGGTCAGTGACAGGACTGGCTTGAAGGCAGAATAACCTGATCTTTCTCCGACATTGCATCTCTAGCAAAGCTTTTAGCATAGGGGCTGACAACAAAGGGAAGCTTACATTGATTTTTCTTCTGTCATACAAGTTATTAATCTGACACAAAATACAATTTACCCATCTAATCCAAAGAAAAACAAAAGATCAGTTAATAGGTATCAGCACATTTTTAGGCACGCTTACAGTAAAAAATTTTACAAGGTATTAATTGGATTTCCAGGACTGGAAATAAATATAATCAGACGAGAGTTAGTACGTCCAGAGCCCAGTCAGAACAAACAGAAACTGTAATCTTTAACTATTCCCTATGGAAAAATTTGGGGTGTCTTAATTTGACATGTCAGTATTGAAAGGAAAAATCCTCTGACTTATGACAGCAAAGAACGCATAGTCGATAGTCATAAGGTCTGGAAAATCTGTCCACTGCTCGAGGGGAAAAGAGACAGTGAAATCACATACACTGTGAAGATCCATACAAATTAGATAAGGAAATTCTTATTTTTAGCATTTGCCCGACAGCAAAGACAAGGGAACAGCACATAAACAACTCAGAAGGGAACAAGTAACCTAGGCTAATCCAGGGTACATTGAAACAGTCAAGTTTCAGAAGCAGGGTATTCTCATATAACTGAAGAACATGTAACTCGTATAATTGAAGAAAAATTGTAATAGGCAATCAAATAGGGAAGACAAAACACATATTTCTGTCCCTACCTTGCCACTCCAGGAGTGATCTTGCAAAATGCCAACTGAGAGCCAGCGCAAATCAAAGACTTCACTTGCCCAGATTTATGAAAGTATCTTGGCACTTAACTTTCATTAAACTCCCACAGAAGTCAAATGTGTTTTAGAAAGATAAACCTCTGAGAATCCAGGCCTTTGGTACCTAAAATAAAACTTGGGCTTAATTTGAAACCCAGCACCAAAACAGTGATTTTGCACTTTTTTTAACCATCTGGAGATGCATGGCATTTTTAGTTATAATTTTCCCTGCTTTTCTGATAGGGGCATAAAGATAGAACAACTCTGTAGCATAGAGAATATGGAAATCAGTCTTGAGCTCTTTCACTCTGACATATTTTAAGCAAAAAGGATGAATAACACATATTTCCATACCCCCTTCCTGCGCAATTGCCTTTACCAGAAAAGGAGATACCACCAATGCATTTCCTCAAGGAACCTCTCAAGACAAAAAAGGAAGATCTGCTCTGTTCTGTGACTGAATGGGCAGAAACGGTATTTGGAAGAGGAATCAGAGTTGTGGAATCTGAATGGACAGAAGATCCTCCCTGACTGCAGAAAATAAAATTGCTTGCAATGCAGAGTGTAAGATCCAGCTTGTCTCCACTATTTCCCTAGAAAATAGCACACAGCTTCCTGCTCAGCATGCAACTCTCCAAATCCCTTCTGCTTGCTCTTCCAAACTCTCCTGTAGCACTGGATTATGAAGTCTACTCCTGAGGTCAAGTGCCTAAACTTAATAGGTCTGTTACTGAATCTGGCCTTGAAGGCCAGTCATAATTCCACACAGGTTGAAGCTTTTGTGGAATATCTGATAAAATAATATCATTTGATAACTTGCTCACATGTTTGCATAAGACTTCATAATGAGCTGGATAAGTCTCAGTAGAAATAAGTAGTTATAACCCCATCACTTCTACTGTTACCGGTTGGCAGATGTCAGATAGAAGGGGGGTTGTCCGAGCAAAGCTAACATTTCTTTGATCACTCATGTACTAAACCCATAATGCTACATATATGTAAAAGTCAAGGGACATAGGTCCAAACGGGTCATTCCCTGTCCCAGATAGAATATAATTGCAGTTTATATTCTGCAATATATAGGAGAATATAGGATATACCTCCTAGGATATAGGAGAATATATTCTATATTCTCCTAGGAGCTTATCTTGTTTAAAATAGCTAAAATATGATCAGGATTTGTTCACGCTATAAACCAAACTAAATTGTAATCTTCTCCACTGATTCAATTTTGTTTGTAAGTAAGGACAGCAATTAAAGATGCCATTAGGAGTATGTTTCCACCCTCCACTTGACTCTCACTTGAGCATCTGTGTTCTTGTGAGCAATCCTGTGACTAAATTCATGATCTCTGTAAAGGTAACCTCCTAATTTCTGCTTGCTTATTTTCTCTGAAAAATTATGTTTGTCTGTAACCTGAAGACCATACAATTAAGTGTATGTAGCTTAAAGTAAAGCCACTTTTTTGAAATTATATAAATTGTACCTATTGAATGATGGCTCAGTTCAAGCCAAAGATTTTTGTTAGGATGGACCAAAGAGATTTTCAAACTGTTGTTGCTGCAGGCTCTGTAGGACAAAAGAAAATGCTTTGTATATCTGCATTGTAAGAAATCTCAACAATAGTAGCTAAACTGAGCATTAAAAACATTTTCCAGAGCAGAATCTCCTGGAATAGGATCTGTTCTTTATATCAGTGTGCAGCAGTATACTCACACACTGCTCGTAAAAAAAAAAATCTAAGGAAAGTCTCAGTACTTTACTTGGAACAGATCAACAAATGGCAGTTCTGGAAAAGACTGGAGAGTTTAGGAGCTTTTTTCATCACCCTTTTAGAAAAGATCAGTTGCAATAGCATGGGCCTAACATAATTAGTACCAGTGAGGGAGGGGTAAGATCTTAACCTAGAAGAGGAAAAATACAGATTAGGGAGTTTTCATATCAGCTGGGTCTGATGAACTTTGTCATGCTAGGATATTTAAAGAAGTAACTGAAGTAGTTCCGCAACTCATAATAGTTCTCTTTAAAAACTGGTACACAAGGGTACCAAGTGAAAAAAGAAAAAGAAATGTAGTTCCTATTCTAAGAAAAAGTGAAGCAGTTAGCAGTGGGGAATTATAAATTACATCTCTTAATTAAAATTCCTGGAAAAATACTGAAATATTTTCAAACACATTATATATAAGCACATGGGAAAATGCAAAGATTCACAGACATCATAGATTTATTGAGAACAAATTCTGTCAAGACAATTCAATTTCCTTCTGTCAAAGGTAACTGGCCCTGTGAATGGAGAAGAAGCAGTAGGAGTCAAACGTCTTGGGTCCAGTAAAGCTTTGGCCATTGTCTCATATAACATACACAGAAGGAAGCGTCCTCTAGGTGAAGCTGCTGTAGGATGGGTGCAGGACTGTTTGGAAACTATATTGAGATTGCAATCTTCAATGATTCCTAGTGAAAACCGAAGGGCTTATCATGCTGGATTCTGCAGCAGTCTGTCCCAGGCAAGTACTGCTCACTGTTCTCAGTAGTGACTTAGAAGATGGAATAGAGACTGTGCTTATTAAATTTGCAAATGCTAGCAAGCTGGGAGAGACTGCAAGTGCATGGTATAAATTTGGAAAGCAGTCTGAAAGTTCAATAGGAATAAGTGCTACACTGTTCAAAACAGAAATAGTCAACTGCAAAAAAAAAAAAAAAACGGGGAATAAATAATAAGGTAACACTAATGCTGAACCTGGGAGTCTCAGCGACTCACAAGCTGGACATAAGTCAACACTGTTAATACAGTCACAAAAAATGGAAGATAGCATGCTGAGAGGTTTAAATGAAAGTGTAGTCTAGAAGACATACATGAAGTAACCTTTTACTCTCCTTTGCAATGGTGCAACTTTGGCTGGAATACATTTTGGGCCCCAGTTTTGGGCGCCATTCATCAAGAAAGCTGTTGCTGAGATTAAGAAAATTCAGAGGAGGGCCACATGAGGGATCTTTTAATTTCTATGCAAGAATGAACAAAAAGGGATTGTATTGCTTAAAGCATTGAATACTGGGAAAGGAGTGAAATCCTGCCCAGGATGGACAGGAAAAGAAACTAAAGCCTAAATGGCAGCAAAAAAAAAAAGTTCAGGTTAGACATTAGAAAAGCTTTCCAATGATAACAGTGAAACTCCAGAACAGTTGACCTAGGAAGACTTTAGTCCCCAGCACTGAAAGTCTTTAAGGACACTGGTAAGGAAAGGCAGAGTATAGTTTTCTTGCTGTGTGGCTGAGGGATGAGCTTGATGATCAGCTGACGCTTTCCAGAAAAATTTTCTATGACTTTCTAGAATGCATTAGTCTCAAGCTACTAATAAATCTCCATTTTGGAGTAATGATAAGCCCATTTGTATCCACATAATTTTTTTTTATTGAGATGCTCCTACATATATCCATAACTGCTTGCTATTGTAGGTTCTGTCTATGCAACTCCAGAATGGCTGTCTCAAGGGCAGTGCTGAGTCTGGTGCGGTTCCTGAGCGGCAGCTGCCTGCAGTGCCCATTGCTGCACGCTGCTGCAGGGCCGGGCCGGCAGGCAGGCTGCAGGCAGCCAGCCCAGGCACGCCAGGCAGCCTACCAGCCTTGTTAAGCTGCTGGGCGTACTTGAAAAAGTAGTGTCCCTGTGTGATTCAGAGGGTGCCTGACAGTCATGCTCTTGGGCTGATTGTTGGCATGGTCAGTGAGTTTGGTCTTGATGGTGTTGTTGGGCCACCCTGGAAAGAATAGCATAGATCTGCCACAGTCTATGAGCATTACCTCTGTGCTTTCACAAGAAACATTGAAAGCCATTTCCAACCACCCTCAATTTTTGCATCTGATTTCAGTGCTGTTATAAACTACTAAGTTTCACCCATCTACCATTCCTTAACACTTAATGCTCTGTTAAAGACAAATTCTTTTCCTAATGGCTTTATTTAAAATGTATTATCTTTCAGTAACAATCCTTATTTATCTAATTTCAGGATGATGGATAAGAATTATCCAATATATTGATTTTACAAAACATAAATTACCTTTCATAATGCAACAAAGTGGATATAAACTCAGTAGAGCTGTGTGTGAAGATACTTGGACATAAATATGTTGTGGAGTTTAAACAGACACGAAAAGCAAGTTGTATAAATGTTTTAAAGCAATAAACCCTTGTTACTTAGGCGAGAAGGAAAACACTGCAACATGTTTGTTTATGTTGTGAGTGAGTTCACTTGACACAGATTCTCCTTGAACTAATAACCTCATAAATGGATCAAGCCTCAAGTGGCAGTTTTTCCCTGAAGTCAAAGCTGGCAATTTCTCCTTATATCATGAAGAGCAGAAAAAAGCAGTATTGCAGCTGCACAAAACATTCTTTGAAAACTTCACTTCTAAATAACATCAGGGAAAAAAAAAAAGTTGAAAAGGTTTATACTAGTACAATACCCCTCAAAAAAACTCTCTATGTGTTAGATACCTTCTTGAATTTAACCTGAAATAATTTCTTTTGCTCTTTCCTGTCAGTTAGGAATCTGCAAGAAACACAGTGACATGTCTATGTATAAATGGACCGTATAATAACTTAATAATTCTCTCATTTCCAATATAAAACTATTCTATACATCAAGAAACACTGATTTAACAAAGTAAACTCTTCTATTGTTACATTTTTCAAAGGAACCTGTCAGAAAACCAGAAACCTATTCATTATAAGATGGTCTACTTATGTGTTTATAATATGTTTATCTCTGTCACATCTGATAGCCTCATAAATAGCCTATTAATCTAGATTTTCCCACTAAATACTCTGGGCAAAATTTCAATTAGATGGAAAGCAATGAGGTGTCTGAGGCTACACTTAGTGCCTGTGCATACAGTGACATCAACAGAGATTCCTTCCCTAAGTATTCCACAAATATATTGGCTCATAGAAGATACATTTTTCAGGAAGCTGAAGAAATAAGGAAGAGTTGAGGAAGTGAGTCCCACTTTACTTCATTGAACATTGCATGTTGTTCATTTCAGGAGAATTTATTGAAAGTGCATTTCACTTAAGTCTGTTTTAAAGCTACTCAATTAGAGTAACTGAACTTTCAATGAGTTTTGTTCTCTGTATAATACTGAAATATTGACGTTTCCTAGTAATACGCAATCCTGAATTTATAGGCAATTGATTAGCTCAATCACAAAACCTTTTCCTGTGTGCATCAAGCTGCCTTATGACTCTCACCTTGTCCAAAAGTCATATGCATGTAAAAGCAAGCAATTGCTATCCTACTACTCACAGGTTGCCTTACCTACTCCATAGCTGCCTTCTGCTACGTGACAGTATGCAGGCACATTACAAATATCACTGATAGTTTAATGTAACTAGCCACTTTCCATACGCTCTTCCCCTCCAAAATTGTAACAGTAGAACATATTATATAAGAGTTGATGAGAAAAAAACAATGTACAAATCAAGACTGTTAAAATGCATAGGATTTTGTCTTTGACTTCTCTATGGATTAGAGATTTCTGTTAACTCCCAAATTCTTTTTCTGAAAAATCAAATAAAATGGTTGGTTATGATCTGATCATGGGTCTAAGCACAGGCAACTGGAGGAAATACTGTGCTACTAATCAAGGATCTGGCCTTTCTTTCTAAATACTAGCCAAGCAAAATACAAAAAGACTCAATGTACAATAAATGTGATGAAAACTTCCAAAGCTGGGTATAATAACGTTAAAAAGAGAGACTTCGTTTCAATAATCCTGGTTAACCCTGGTCTCTTTTAGCACTAATGAATTTTTAATGCCCATTCCTGCTTCATGTGGGAAATCTCTCTTGTGGTTACAGCAACCAACTGACCTTCTTCGAAAAATCATATACATGACAAAATGGAAAAAATATGTTCTAGTTAGATATCAGCCTGTTGTCAGCCATATGCTATTTTGGGAATCACACTTCCAATACTGTATGTCAAGCCAAGATATTGGCTTCTGTCAAAGATACAGTTTTATATCAGTTTATAAGGACTTCAGGTTTTCTACCAAGATCTTAAAAAACTATTACTGTAAAGCTACTTGAATCAAGACTATAGTAATTCAGGAGATTAATTATTCTGTGGTGAAGAATATTACATGTGCCTTTTTATGGTGTTTGGAAATAATTCAGCAAGGCACTTAAACAATTGTTTACTGCTAGTATATCCTTCAGGATATATGTATGTGCCTTGCTGAAATAAAACCTAAATTACTGAGGATAAACGTCTGGGTCAAATTTTCAAAAGCACCTTTTCAATTTATTGCTTGACCAAATTTATTCATTGCTAAGAGTCAAAGCATAACACTTTGGAAGAATTCCAGCATCTTTGCAGGTCTCCAAACTTCTAAAGACTCTGCTGCTGGAAGACAAGTTCTTCTGTGAGCACTGGAAATAATGACAGGCCTGTTTTCTATCCATTTGTATTCTTTATCTCCACAAATGCTCACCTACACCATAGTATTAACACAGTTTCTCTCTCCGAGCGTTCTAGAAAGACCTCAGACAGCACTTGCCTGTAGATTGCCTAGCTGGCCTCTGCCAAATGGAGTGTGTGACACTCAGGTTGTACCTCTGCTTCCCTCAGTGATGGCACTAGTGCAGATTTTCTCTTCTGAACAGCCTTCAGTTTTATTGAAACTTAATTATAAATTGGACTTCCATATTTTTTTGTCAAATTTGGCTAAAATTATCCCACAGGTATAAAACATCTTCAGGGAATTAGGACTATGTTATTGCTAATAATATGATAGTATAAATCTCATTTTCATAAGAAGCTAAGCTATAAAGAAAATGACTGTCAGTGTTAAAGAAATGTGCTTTTAGGAGAGAGAAAGTCCTTTCCCAGAATAAATCTGGGAGTACATTTCAGAAGTTAGCAATGTTCATACCAATAACCTGTAAGCATAAATCTTCTGTACTATCAGAAAGTAAGAATTTGTTTTAGCATGGAGCTCTAAGTAAATAAACAGAAAATAAGTAACCACAGGCTTTCTGTGAAGAGAAGGAATAAGCAGGGGTGTGGGCAGAGAGCACAGGAAGTAGGCAAAAGAAGTAGTTATCACCATTTTATTGATTGATTGATTGGATATATTTGATTATGGAGACTATATTCTCAATGGACCGAACCTGCTGTGATTATAACTTCTCTGAGTTCAGTGGAGTTCTCCTAGGATTTCAACTGATTCTTCCTCCCCTCAGAAGGCAAATCTGGGAGAGGATCAATAGCCTCGTTTCTTTCCTTAGCTGAGAATACCCAGTGATTGAAGTCATTGTCCTCAAAGAGAGCATTTTTACCATCTAACAAATTCCAGAAGCAGTGACTTCCAGAGTGTAAGAAGTTTCTCCGGCGGCACTGACAAAAGTCAGATGTAAGGGAAAAGTTCAATGTGTACAGTAGGAAGGCCTGGTGAAGATTTTCCAGATCCAGCTCATGTTCTCTTTTTACTTTTTTACCTTTCCTGGATATGGGTGGAAAACAGATTAAAAGTCCCTAGAAAACGTGTGGTTAGGTATAAAAACTGAATAGTGCCTGACACTGGTAAGTCTCAAAATAAGTAAGTGCCTGCTATCTGCTATTTTTACTGGACTCCTCAAAAATGCTTCTAACAATTAGCATTTGTGTCCTACCTAGTAACTTGCTTTCATAAATTCGAACAGATTTTGTTATTATCTCTTCTTAGAGTTTGATGGCTTTATGGCATATTTTTACTAATCTCCTGAATGACCCAAACTGCACATTAAAGTCACATTTCTTCCTCTTCAACCTCACAGGAAATTGTTTTTCCTTATGTGATTCAATTAAATATGCAGTATGGCAGGGGCTGTCACAAGCCTTTCCAATATTGTTTCAGATATATCTTGTAGGTAGAATGGAAGTCTAGGCAGCTGAGATATACTGCACACAACCAATGAATTTCCTTTTCAGTACCTCAGCCTGCCCTTTTTGTACTGTGGGGAATATTTTCCTGCCTCTCAAAGGGTCTGTGAGACTTCTGAAAGAGCATGAGCTCATCAAAGAAGATACACCGGGAAGGTCCGGTGAAGCTTTGTGAAGCCAAGGGAACTGAAAATGTTAAAAAGCCCTTCAGCAATTTAGGTATTTGTCTTTTCCAAGTTCAGCTGGATCCCCAAATTCTGCTTTAATACACCTCACATTTTTCTTCCTTGTTACTTGGATCAAATTCTAACTATTATACCAATGAGTAAGAAACAGAGTAATCTTCTTGGTCTCTTACTAAAAGCGGAAAGAGAAGCATTTCTGAGACTAGAGTCCCCATCTGATTATTTTTTTAATGCGAATGGCAGAAAATTACTAGAATTAGTAAGAAAAGAATAATAAGAGGCTCCAATAATATTGTTTGTTTGAGGGTATATTTTATGTGAACTTTATGGCCACACAAATTGGGATAACGCAACATCACTAGGACTTTCTGATTTGAACAGACTAGATCTAAAGAATAGGGCTGACAGTTCAGACTGAAACGCTCCGTACATTTGGCCAGTGCTGATAATGGCTCTACAAATGTTTCTTGGGGCTTCCAAACCTTCAAAGTAGTGAAGTATTTCTTGATTTATTTTTAAAAATTGTAAATCATACTCACTTAAGAGGCAAATTTTACATTTCTTTTACACTAATGACTCTTTCCTAGTAGCTTAGAATTGTGCTTTATATATGAGCTCTCCTTTCTAGAGGTGGGATTTTTACAGGACTCATTTGAAATTGGTGGCCGATTCTCTTTGCATGTGATCAAAACAACACTGAGCTGTGAAAAATACCAAAATTCCTCCCAGTTGCAACCATGTGTCTGGAAACTGTTTCCAAACATGTTTTTGGAGTTTACACATATCTTGTAACATCATTCCAGAATGCCATTGTAGTCCAGGTCACATCTGAGCAGTTTTGCAGAAAAGGTTTTATGTTCCCTCTCGAATTGGACATGTGCCCAAATGCACCCAAGCATAGGGTGCAGTAGGATAAGGTCTGCTTTCAGTAATACCAACTGCCAGTAAACTCAAGAGGCCTATTAAAAATAGAAATAGTTAAGACAAGTGGTGCAGCCACACAAAATTTTCCCGGCAGGAAAGAAAAGAGGTGCACTAGAGCTGCAACATAAATTTCAGGCTCATAAGGATTCCTTCTGCTGTGGTGATCTCACCATAACTTCTTAAGTCATCAGGAGGGGCTGCTTTGTAGTAATGGTTTAGCTTCAAAGTAACATTTTACCTCATTCAGTGAGGATGACAGAAACCCAAAATGACCTCCTTCTGCTCTTTTCTTAGTTTCAAAATTCAGTCATTTCAGTGACACATTCAGAAAGCCAGGATATGGGAATGAGTTTCTGTTTGTCCATCTCCTTGTCATCCTCCAATTTGATTTATATTTCAGCGATGTTTAAGATTAGGTCTTTTGGTTGGAGTTTTGGAGAAATTAGCTAAGAAAGATTGATTTTTTCGTTTCAGCTTATTAGGAATGAAGGCTTTGCAATTATTTGGTGACCTGACTGAGGAGTACTCACAGAAGAGAATGAGAAGAAGGAATCGACTTTCACAGACAGAGTGAGTAGAAAGACACAAAATAGATTTGTATTTCAGAGTTTTCCATAGTGACAGCACAAGCAAGTCATTTGTATGGATTCAGAAAGATTCAAAAGAACAGACCTAAGGAATATACAAAACATGATGAGATGACAGATCTGAGAAAGTAAAAAAGAGCCACCTTCTTCCTCCAAATGCCCCTCAAACATTGGCACGTAAAAAATAAAAAGTAAAAAAGCAAGCAATGAACCAGACACACTGATCCTTCATTGCGACTGCCTCCTCTCTGTGTGTCTGTCACCAGGTCTGGGATGAGAAGCCTGGAGAGGAATGGAGTCCTACTTGCTGGGAGCTGCACCTCTTCTTAGGAACTGGTGGCTAAGAGGACTGTAGTGGTCTCCACATGGCTCCTTGTTGTGGAAGACCTAACCACCTCTCCTGTCAAATCAGCGGCTGTGAATGGCACGCAGAAATAGGGTGAAGGTGCAATTGCTCACTTATTATGTCCTCATTACTCTATGTGTTGTAAAGGTTCAGCCCTTTTCAGTGGTAGACCTGCTGGTACCAACAGGGACCCAACAGAGACCATAAATCAGGACAGTGTCTCACAGACCTTCTTGAACACTCAATCTGATCTCATTGTGAGAGAGTATCTCAAACTAAAGATATAAACAGCCTATTAAAAGCACTGAAACCAGTTACTCAGCAGAAGGGAAACCTCCTTCCTCCCCTGCTCCATTTAGTCTGAAAAGTCACCTTGCACAATGCAAGAGCTTTCTCCGCCTAACTGACAACCTGGCAGCCCTGACAAGAGCAATTTGACTTTGGATGGAAGCTGGATCTGTGGCAAGCATATAGTTACAAAATAAGTCACGCTTTCCTTCCATTGAGTGCACGTTCTATTTATAGTACATTCCAGATTATGCAAGGATTCCCAGAACACTGCAGACTCTAGCTGAAAATTATATCTGCATAGCATGGAGTATATCAAGCAATATTTTAAAAATCCCATTGTTAGCAGAGTGAGCATCTTGCAGTTATATCTACAGAAAAGCTGGGGTAAATTTGGAAATAGTATAGTAATGAAGAACAGTTACAGTTCATTTTATTTTGTTTGCCAAATCATTTTGATAAATTTTATCTTTTAAAAAAGCAAAACAGTAATTGCATAAAGAAAGCCTGAAAAACCAAGGTAAATAGTTCACTTGATTGAAAAGTGAGATTTTTCTGATATTTGAGAGAGTGTGTATTTTAGAAAATATGAGGGAATGTTTTAGAATGTGAATGATTCAGGACAAGAATATCTGAATTCTAACACTTTAATGTCAATCTCCTCTCAAAGTTGTGACAAAATACAGTATCTTGCTATCCATTCAGCCATGGGGTAGGAACTTTCAGTGAAAGTTTGTTTTGTGATGCAAATATTACAAATTTCTTAAATTTTCATGTTGAGAATACCAAATAATAAAGCCAGGACTTAAAATATTTTCATGTAAACTTAAAGTACTCTTATGCTTTGAAATAAGCCAATTGGCAAAGCTTATTCTGAATTTTCAAATGACTTATCACTCCTAAAGTGTGAAGCGGGAATTTCTGAAAGTCAGACTCAATAATAGTCATTTTGAAAATTTGGCTGAGTTTAGTCAAAAAAAAAAGAAGATTCATAATTCTATTACAAAGTTTATTATCACTGAGTCATCACAGGTTTTCATCGAAACATCAAATATAGACACAGCTTTTGGTCAAGACTATTCAAAAATATAAACAACAATGACCATTTTCGTGCCAGTGCATTCTGGCAGACTTCACAATCTTGACTAATTTTGAAAATGGATGTATTGATTGGATGTCCCAGTCTATTTTAGACAGCAGATTCACTCTAAAATCTGCTAACTGGTTTGCTGGCAAGCTAATCAATCCAAGAACAAATTGTACTCTTTCAATATATTTTTTAGTTTACAATTGCCAAGCCCTGTTATGAAGTGAACTTTGCAGTCTAACAATAAAATACACCTATAGAGAAAGTCTGCAAAGTTATCTTCAATAATAGGTTAAATTAGCGATATACCTGGGCTTAACTGTAAAATTTTATGAAGTGTGTTTAATGTGTTACAAAGCAGAGTTTATACAACTGGAATTAAATAGCTTACCCTCAAAACCACCTTTTGTGCTTGATTTAGAAACTGGGGGTTAACAAAGTTTCTTAACAAACTAATAATGCTGTTGCCGTTGTTAACACAGCATTCAGGCCTCTGTACCTATGTATCAGATTCTGCAGTGTTTCAGTCCATTAAAAATAAAAAATAAATGTGAAGAGGGGAGAAAAGAAAGGGGGGTATTTCTAGACCTCAATGTAACGTGGAAGGGCATTTTTGTGGTATTTTTGTTTAGTGATATCACCTATACTTTTCGTGTCACTCAAATTTTAATCTCTGAAGTGCTATTTTTCCATCAACAAACTATGGAAAGAAGGTGATGTGAGCTCCTCAGTTATCTATCCAATTATTCATCATTAATGGGCTGAGTCGCAATGTAAACCTTCATGCGTAGCTTTAGAATCAGAAAGGAGCCAGATTAGACAGTTTTAATTACCCAAGAGTCATCATTTGAGCCCTCTCTTCTCATATCCTTTCATTTTTAAATCAAACCTCCGGTCTCACATGTTAGTTTTCGCACATCATCCACTAGATACTGGAATAATTTACACAAGGTGTGAAGTAGTCTGTTTTTAGCTATCTGTTACAAAGTTAGCAATGTTACTATTCTTACTGGGCACAGCGTGTAAGATATATTCCCACACTAGGAGAGTATTTAGTAAGGTCACAAGGATGCCCAGTCCTTATCAAACACATTCCCTGGAAACTTGGCAGGGGTTTTGTTTTACAAGAATTCAGGGGCAAATTAATGGTCTTGGTTTTAGACTTATTTAAATTTTTCAGTGTTTGTGCAGAAAGAGATTTGTATTACCAACCTGTAACGGAAAATTTGTTGTCAGCAATATTCAAAGTTTAATTTTGCTTTGAGTAAATTGATTTTGAATCCATTTAATTCACTAACTTCTGTAGAGTTGCGTCACAGAAGCAGGCTGTATTCACACTATTAAGATTTATTTTAGCCTATTTAATCATGACATGGAAGAAAACAGTTTTTTACATAATTTTGAAGATTATAACATCAAGGCTGGAGGCAAATACAGAGTAATATATGCAAGGACGGGATGCAAATATTTTCAATGTTTAAAAAGGATTTTATGTAATCCAGAGAAAGAGAAGCAATAGAAGTGTGGCTCTAAATGGAAACAGAACCCTGCAGAAAGAAAGGATTTGGTCAGAGCGCTATGCGTCTGCTTCTAATAATCTGTGGGAAAGAGGGAAGTCCCCCACACACTTTGTTTCTTGTCATTTTTCTGACGTTTTCCTTAGTCTTTATCCTGTAGAAAGTGTCTGTGCATGGTAGGAATGTTGCCAGAAACAGGGAGGTGGAAATTGAACACAACCAATCACTGAAGATCTCTGCAGAACTCCCAGGCAGTCTGTGTAATCGCAGGAGGCTCTTCAAGTTCTGCTGCCAAGCCAGACCAAACTATATATCCTGAAAAGATGTATTAAATAACACATCACAGTGTATCGAATGGAAAAAGATGTGATCTGTGTGATCTGCTGTGCTCGTGAGGATCAGAAAAGAACGGTGAGCAGGGATAGCCTTATTTTAGGAAGAGTCTTTTTTAAAAAACTTATTAAGATGAAAAATAAGAAGAGCAGGAGTAGAGTTAGTTATTGCCATCTGCAAAAGCTGAATATAGCCTCAATAAATGAATAAAGGGACTCAGATCCCTCTGAGAATCCAAGAACATGTATAAAACTAAGTTATGAAACTTCGCAAATATTATATTCAACTATGTATCCTGCAAGCAGAATATATACAGATAATATGCAATACTAAATATTTGCTGTGACATCATCGGCTGTTTTTTGCCTCTTTGCTATGCACTGAGGCCTACCCAACTTTCTCGGCCTCGGTGAGAAATCGGAATTTGAAGCTGGATAATTCATTAGTTTCAATTAATAGGAAAAGGACTACGGCTTAGATCCTACCTTGTACTACACCTGTGCAAATTAGAGACTAGGGGTCACAAAGAGCCCTTTTCTGCCCAGGCACATACTGTCAGGCAGCACGCACTTCACAGCAGGCAGCAGTGCTCAGGAAGAACAGCTGGCTGAGCTGCCAGCCTGCACTCTGTGTCTCAGCGTTGTCTTCTTCCCCAGCACACTGGTATGGCATCTTGCCATTTGCAGCACGTTCTGGCCAGAAGATGGCATTTGGATACAACTGCACTCCAGAAGTCCAGCAAAATAAATTGACTCAGCCTATCTGTCAGAATAAAGTCTTCTACCAAAGGATACCCTTTGTCAGAAGTTGGCAGTCCTGCAGAGGACAGCCACATTTAGGAAACTTTCTTTCACATCCTGTTCCATCAGACATTTATTCTGTGACTCGAACAAGTAATTGGCTTGTCAATGCCCCGTTTTCCTGCCTGAAAATATTTGCAGGGGTTCTTGAGGGTAACATTGCAAAGCCCTCAAATACAATGGTACTGAGGACCAGAAAACTGGACAGATACAAACTTTTTTTGGAAACACAGCTTTCTACTTCATCTATCAAAAAAACCCAACTGTACCAGAGTTCAAGTACAGGGGTCAAAAAAGGCTGTGGTAGCAGAGAGCCTTCAAACTCTGCTCTTGGGTAATGAACATGTCTTCTGACACTTAAACAACCACTGCTGACTGATAAACAATGCAGCATCTTGCCCTCCTGGCCTACAGGAAGGGTCACCACATATAGGGCCTTTGAGCTGTTCCGGGAAATGCAGATCTTAGAAGACTTCACCAAGAACGATACAGTTCTGTGTTAATATAATTATCATTTCTTCTCTAAGATACAAAGCTCTCAGACAGTAACATTCCCTGGCTTTCCTCACGTGAGAGTCACAGTGCTCTTTGTGCAACATTGCTCCTGGAGCTCACGGTTCAGTAACTTTCTATCTGCCTTGATTGTAAGTGGCAGTGTCAACGCTCAATGCCAAAAATAAACTCTCCTGACGAATGACACGGATACTCCACAGGCTTAGAGGCATCTTTTTATAGCAACCCTTTGATTTCAGATACCAAACATTTGCTATTTTTGGCACAAAGGCTTGGAGAAACTTTCATGATCTTTAGCCTACATGACTACTTTTGCACACAGCTCAGGTGCTGTCAGAGTACTTGTGGCGTTTCTTAAAGATAGGGAAATATGTTTATTCTACTGGATATTTGTACTCCCTAGAGAAACAGCTGACCTAGAAAATGGAGACTGTGCTATCACATGCGGTTTCCCAAATTGTTGCTGGGGTATGAAGGACTTGACACTTCAAGAAGTTCTAAGATGTCTGATGGTTTGATACTTAATGTAACTGAAAAGAATAATTTTTAATTGAATTAACTAGAAGTGAAATGTCACCATGAGATGACTTCAGGTCATTAAATGAGCAAATACATTGGAGAGGATATATATATTTATTTATTTTAATAAGAGAATGTGGTACTAATGGCAGATGCCAAATTCACCCTCTGGCAGATAGACGTTCACTATTTATTCATAGTTCAGATTGAAGATGTCCTTATCCAAACACTTTTTTTAAAGTCATAATTTACCTCTAATAAAACTCTACCAGTCATAAACAGCACTAGAAGCTACTGTGTAGGCAGAGCTCTTGTTATTTTACCTCACAACAGTTCAGTACAACTGGATAACAGAATAGAAAAATTTTGGCAGCATTACCTGATTTAGTCGTTGCTATCAACGTTCTAGTGAATCATATTTCTGATATTTACTATTGTAGTCAGAGCCAAATCTCAAGGAAATGTGTATGGCTACTAAATGTTCTGTAGCTTAAGAAATGCTTGCCAGATTAGACCTAGTTTACCACAGTACAGTTTATCACAGAATCTAGAAGGGAATTTAATTTTCCGGTCCTTATAAATCTTAACATCACTGATTTTTCAAACAAAAATTACAATTTTCATGATGACAGGGTCATTTGCAGCTGATTAAATACTAGCCCAGACTATCAAATCAACTTTTACCTAGGAAAACGTAATACCAGGAGACAGAAACAAGTAGACACTCTGGAAGGACAACTTTAAAAGAGAGAAGAGGCCATGTGAGGGGCCACATCTGGAATACTGTGTCCAGTTTTGGGTCTCCCAGCTCTCTCCTCTGGAGACAGTACAGTGGAGAGCCACAAGGATGGTAGGGGGCTTGAACATGTAGCGTGTGAGAAGAGGGTGAGGGAATGGGGTTTGTTTAGCCTGGAGAAGAGAAGGCCGAAAGGGAATTTAAATGTTGTCTTCTGCTACCTAAAGGTGGGGCTTATAGAGAAGACAGGAACAGACTATTCTCAAAGGGACACCACAAAAGCACAAAAAGCAGTAGTCACAAGTTGTAACAAGGGAAAAGCATAAGAAAAATATTCTTTATAACAAGGGTGGTTAAAAAAAGTAACAGATTACCCAGAGAGGTTTGAAAATCTCCAAGGCTAGAGGCCATGAATTCAGCTGGCAAGACCCACACCAGCCTATAGAGTTAAAGTAGTTCCTTTACGATTGAAAGCTGTTGGTTGCCAAACTTGATGATTTCCGACAAATACTTTTTTAAATTGTGGCAGAAATTATTCGTTTGATGAGGTCTCATTTCAGCACTACTTCAGTTCTATGGGACTGAAAATTTGCCTTCAACTTGCCTTCAGAGTTAGTAGCTGTAATGTTAGTTACTGGTATGGTTTACTATTCTTTAATGCCTGCAGTTCAGAAAGTCTCTAGGCCTTGTACTTACACCATACAGACACAGAACAAAGAGCAGTCCCTATACAATATTCAGGACAGACAAATAGTGGGAAGGTAAAGAAGTACGGCAAAAACAAATCCATGGCTCATCATCAGAAACACTGGAACAGATCCCCAGCTCTCAGTTTAAGGTTTTTTTTCATTAAAGTTTCTTGCTCATGTTCCCTTTTTGATCAATACGACTTAACAGCCAATCTATGTAATAAAAGTACAAGGAAAAAAAATCAGTGTTATGGACACTTTAGCAATATTTGAAGAATTTTAAAAGTGGGTTTCACAGGAAGTCTGTGAATAGGACCTTATTTCTTCTGTAAATAAATATTGTCCTAAATACCAGTGCATTAAGGCTGCTTAAGGCTGAAAGCAGGATGATTCCAACTTGTCCTATTTTAGCAGGCTATACTCAAGGTATACTTTTTAAGACTACTGAATGCAATTCATTTCACAATTACTTTGAAAGGATTAAAAATCTGACCAGATTAGATTCAAAGCCTGGGCAGCAATTGCTACAGCTGAATACAGAGTTTCATATACCTATTCATTTTAGCTGTTCACTAATGTTAATATCCACTGTTCATTAAGTAAAAATTCAGTCCTTTAAACTTCCCCCCTAAAGCAGGCTAATTAATTTATTCGTGGATGTTAATCCAACCAGTAAATTGTTCCTCTCCCTCTGTACATAATCTCCCTTTTGTTTTAGCTTTTAGCTAAAGAACTAGAGAGACTATAACCTCCCACGGAAAGCTCTTTCTGTAAACACTAAAATGAAAAGAACAAAAGAAAACAGAAGAATCAAAAAGTTACTATGCTTTTTGGATAAGGTAAATGAGAGAAGTGAGTTTTATTTCTAAAAGCTGATATACAATATATGTGTTATATCTGTGTATGTATGTCCCTATGCTTTAGCAGATTTCTTCTTTGCCTTTTTCAGGTCTCCACAGTCAGATCTGACTACAGGGAACAGCTCATGGAAGAGTATGTATCTTATTGAACTGTATCTGTCAGAACTGCTTTATTTGGGAAAACAACAGAAAACAGGTTAAACTAAAATTAATAGAGAGTCATAACTTACACTGTCAACCAGAATAAGGGCAACAGAAAAATATATAGTAAAACAATGAGCTGTTTTGAGTAGGAGAATGTTCCCTTCCTTTACCTTAGAAATTCAGCAGTGATTTTTAATTCTGACCCTTGTCAGAAAACATACTGAAATACTGCTAAGTATCAAAGCTTAAGAGAGGTACAGCCATTATCAGTGAGGAGCTGCATAGTCATACAACAGATTTCTCTCATCTTTATTAATTTTATAAAATCTGAAAGTTAGAAAATTACAGTGGAAGAAACCTTTTTTGCTAAACTCTTCTAGGGCAGACAATCTTCACTGAGGAGTGACTAACAGGCTTGCCTATAGCATGACCATTAAGCCAGGGTAAGGAAATACTATTTATTATCTATTTTGCCCTACCTCCCATGTGCAAACACTTCTAAAAGAAAATCAGTCCACATGCACAAAGATGCTCTGAGCTGAGGGCATGCCTTCCCCTTAAAATGAAAGATGGTACAGATTTCCTTTAGCAAGCTGTGACCAGAACAAAAGTGAAGCAGTCATATCAACACAGCACTGTACAAAAGGTCCCACCAACAGTTTTTTTAACCAAGGAACAGCGATGCACCCCAGTAACTATTTGCTGTCTCTGGAGTCAAAACTGGACACTCTTCAGTGCCATGCTGTAGCTAGTTATATATATTGTTCAGTGAATGGCATTGCATTCCACTGTGCACCATTTTTCATTAAAGAACTGTCTTAAGAGGACACATAGTTACTGTAAAATAGCTAGCAAACTAAATTCATACCATTAATGTGCCGTAATTCACTTTGTAAACAAACTCTGGTTCAGACTACTATTCATCTTACTATTGACTTACCAGCTTACATACTTACTTTAAAGGATGATAGTTATAACCTGCTGTGGAGGACTTCCTGATACATTATAAATACCCAAGCTAAGTCTCCGAGTACATTACACTTGTGTGGATTCAGTGACCCCAACAGAATAAGAATTTCTCCAGGCTGATCCCCAAACACCAAGTCAAAACCTTGATTCTTTTCTTTTTCTATTGGCTTGGTTGTCTGTTTTTAACTGGAAACACTATTTATATATCTTAAATACATAAAGTTTATGATTATGTTACTCAGTCTGAGTCAGACAAGCAATAACAATACTTAGAACAATGCACACAACCTGCAGTCAACAGCAGATTGCCAGGTAGAGGGGAGTAATTATGAATTCTCTTCATTTCAGCCTGAAATAACACCAAAAAAGGTGAATGCCATTATGCAAGTTACAGACAATTCATAATTAATGTCTGAAATGCCCTTGTAATTTAGCCTTTAAAGGGGAAGAATCAAAACAACTATCAATTATAAAGACTATAGAGCAATATTAGACTGTTGTTTTTACACATAAGTGTTACCAGTTTATTTCCAAGATTTTTTAAAAAACTTGGCGTCAAATGTGAGCATCATTGTTTGAGTACATCCCATGCAAATTGTCAAGCACATAATCTTTAGGGAGGTTTTTCTCATCCCCAGTTTGATGGGCTAGGTGGAAATGAGGACTCTGCTGACAGCAGGCCAGATGACTGATAAAGTACACATCTAGCATTGAGTCAAATGCCCCACAATCCCAACATATACACTTGACAGAGAGACAGACATTTGTGTAATTAACATTTGGCAAGCAAGAGGCAGATAAGTAGTCAGTAGGCGGTTTACCGAGAGCTGAATTGTTCTAGTCATCTGTGTAATACGTGCACCAGCTGTCAGTCAGAGCTGGGGGATTTCTCTAGACTGACAGTCATGTGTATTCACCTTTTCTTAGCTCACAGAGGAAGAACCCTCCCTTTCCAGAAACAGACATAAATAGGCTTTTCAGCAGACATGAATGCAGTGTAGATTAGCAAATTTCTAAATGCACAGGATAAGGGTTGGAATCACAGTAAACTTACCTAGTTTAAAGTATTTCCATAGTCAGAACTATAAAAGTCTAAATAATCTGTACTAAAAAATAGATGCACTAGAAACAGATTTTTGGTACAAGTTCTCATTAAGGCACCTTCCTTGTTTTCCCTTGCTGGAAATCAAGTGAAGTCCTGCAGATGAATCCCTATCCACTCATAGCAAAGGGTGCAAAACCAGAACATTTTTACCCTTTCTTGAAGACAAGTATCTCTGAATACAGTACCTCTGCTCCTCTTGCATCCAGATTTCAATAATAGATTTACTGCCTCTTTTCTGGAAGAGCTGTGATATTTTTACCATAAATTAGACAATGCTCAGCATCATATTTCAAACAAGGTCTCTTGCCCACATGCTCTGAGTTGTGAGGCATCAGCAAAGCAACCTGTTTCCTAAAGCAAAAATCTGGAAAGATGCCTTTGTTCCCAGACAGTGAGACTGTTTTCACTATCGTCTTTTTTTCCTTTGATTAACACACAGAGTCTAGAAATTCTACCCACAATTGACATGGTTCCTTCTTGTATTTAGTTCAACTCTTCTGTTTCCTACATATACTTGGGAAAAAAAAAAAAGTGCAAGGTGACTGATGAGGATCTGTCTTTTGCCTGAGTGTAACTGTAAGAAAGAATACATTCCTCCTCCTAGAACACATTTGTGGAAACATAAGCTGTGAGCCTATTAAGTGCAGAACAGGCACAAAAAGTTAGCCAAAATAGACAAATAAATGATGATATTGCATTTCATTTAGATTGTAGTGAAACGAGCTACCTTTGTTTTCATACACAGTCACATCACTAAAACAGAATTGTTCTATTTCTCTTTAGATCAGTTGCTTGAGCATTCTAGCTAAATTTTGAAAGCCTAACTAAATCTGAACAGCTATTACTTCTACCCTTTTTCTACCCCAGTGTTTGGGTTATAGCTTGACTCTGTTCTTGCAGTGGGCCACAGAGATGGCCCAAGGGGACGCAGTTGAATGCTGCTTCTGTAACTTGTTTTTCACCACCTGAACAAATTGCTTGTGTGGTTTTATACCCCCAGTTCCAACACTGCCCTCTTGGGTGGATCAGTCTCAATAATACCCCATTTCCACATGTAGAAGTAATTGTAATTTTGGGTATGGTTAGTCATAAATGTGCCTTTATATTACAACACCACAATATGCTGTTGTAATGTAAAACATAGCTTTGCTACTACTGCAGAGATGGCAAAACTTGCTGTGCATAAACTAACTCTGGAACTATAAATCCTATTTGGACGTATCCCATAGCCCAGGTATTAGCTACCTCAAAACTTGGTATGACAAATGCCGTTTCATACTGTGGATATGACTTAATCTATTTGAGACTTTAAGAACTCTTTGGGAAGTTTGGTTAATAGTTTCAGCAGGGTACTGAAGCACTACTACTTTTATACTCAGAAGGAGGTAATTTTAGAATATCCATAGATCAAAAAAACCCTTCAGTCTTCAAGACTGAAGGTTGAAAAATATCTTTCTGCTTTTCAAAAACATGGGAAACACTGTGAAATTAGTTCAAAAAAATAGTCTATATCAGCCATAGAGTCTATTCAAGTCATCCTTGCTTTAAGAGGGCCAGGTGCCCTTCTATAAGATGGTTTATAGACTTGAGTAGAATTTCAGACATTTATGATAGCAGAGAATTTGGCTTTTCTCTTCAAAAGGTGAAGTCAATGAAAATATGAGTAAGAGGAAATTCACACTGAAATGAAAGAGTGCATTCTGCTCAGAGTCATTCTAGGTTTTATACTATCTCATGATTTTCAGTTATAATTTTGAAGACATATGCAAGAAAAACTATGAAAATTGTTCATCGAAAAATGGATTTTTCTACTATTGTCTGAAGTGGATAGAACTTTAACTGGTACTTTTCCATGCAAAGAGTTCCCCCACACTTCCAGAATGCAAATACTTAGACACAGCTACAGTAAAGAAAAATTCCAGGTGACATGGATGTATAGCCATTAGCAATAGAGATTTTTGAAGTGTCAAAAAGCATGTCATCATTGGTCTTTTCAGAAAGATGTGCAAGTAAACTCAAAATACCAGCCACTGACAATATTCCTCAGTTCACCAGTAAAACAGAGGTAATCTTGGATACCACACAGAAGCCCTTAATAACAGGTAAGTCAAATGCTTAAATCTGTGTCCTTAGCTGAGACTATATCCCTGTTCCCCTGGCAAACCCAAAGCACCAAGTATAATTGCTCAGGCAGAGCAAGCAGTACAGTGTAGTTATTTGACAACTGTGTATCAATACAAGTTCATATGCATCCAGTTGTGGTTTTAACTGAAAACATGCTATTTGAGCTGTAAACAAATTATGTTCTATTTGTTCCATTTCCCTGTCTTTTTTTGGAGAACTGTAGGCTTGAAACTGAGTTTTGAGTTAAATATAATGAGAACAAAACAAAACCTATCATAGAATTAAGGTTTAAAATCCTTTGTACATTAGGTTAAAGGCAGTATTAGTACATCTTATTACTTTGCCATTTCCAATGCCTTGTAAAAGATAAGATTATCTCATTAATCCTGTTGTGCTCCCTCTAAGAAGGTGAAACACTAGATAAAAGAACACAGAAATAAAGCAGTTGATAAGTGGTATTTGATACTACAGTATCAGAGCAAAGCTACGCATACTGCCAAAGCATCTCCAAAAGTACAATTTAAAATTAGGGATCTTCACATTCTGTATCACCCAGCTAGACACAAACATAAAACCAGTTCTTTTTGCCCAGTCTAAAGTGTGGTAGAAAACAGTCATATTTCATTCACTGCTGCAGTTACTCTCTAACTTTGTCTGTAAACAATTCACAGTTCTCAGAGAAAACTGTGCCAAAAGAGAGCATTTTTTCCCCCAATTCAAAGAAATACAACAATAAAAGATAGTTTAAAATATATTTCTCTATATAAACAGATATAAGCCTGTTTTCTTTCCCGCCCTCCTAATACTTTCATCTCGACAGCAATTACTGTTTCAGAAGACAATAACAAAAGGTGAAACATCTCATACCAATCAGCTGTATTTATATTAAAAAATAAATGCATAGAGGATTGTGGGAATAGCAAATAAAGTTAGAAGTACAGAGACTACATTTTCACAGTTACTGTTAAAGTAGTGGGAACTCTGCAAAGTTGGAAAATGTTGTATTTCAGTCAGGGTTCCAGCAATAGGAGGAGAACACTGTGAAGAGCCTCAGCAGTATTTTGAATGTTCAGAGGTCTTCAGCTGATTTCTGTTCACATAAATATAACTTTATTCAGTCATATCTCCTGAACATAACTCATGGGAAAGTTCTGCTCCCAGTTTTGTTCTTTTACAACCAAAAAAAAGCCTTCACATTGAATGAACTTTTTCCTTAAGAAACTTGAATGATAATCATGGGAAAGAAATAACAAGCCCCGAAGAGTAAAAAGAAACACGTGAAATAGAAATAGAGTTGTCATCAGGATTGTAAAAAAATACAATGAAATGAAAATCAAGTGTCCCAAATGTTCATGGATATGAGGATTGAATGTCAGAGATGGATGCTTCAGAGAGAACCTATGGAAGGTGACAGAGATAAAGCTTCCACACCAACCGTAATGCTGGAGACCATCAATCCTTGCCTGATACAAGTGGATTTTACTCAGCTAGTTGAAGCTGTCTTCAGATACTGAGTGGCATAAGAACAGAGATTTTGTATTTGAAAAGTGAGATCAGAATCACACAGGTACATCAAAGAATCATTTGGCTTAAAGACTCCTCCATTTTCTTGAAGTTTACAGTTAGCATCTTTTTAAGCTTTACTGAATGGCCTTCGGACAGAAATAGATCTTCAAGACAGAGTATCTGAAAACTTATGATGGATTTACTTTTACCCATAAAAACTCCAGGTTTTAACATCATGTTTTCACCCACTCACTACACATGTTGCAACTAAGAAGGAACAGTAATTTCTAACAATCATTTCATAACAACAGGGAAAGCTTTCTGCCCTAGTGACCAGGACAAATCTGTTCTCAGAAAATTATTTTACATACATGGCATAAACTCCATCAGCCCAAAACACACAGTAGCTTTTGCAAAGTTGTTAACATCCTGTCTCAATCTCTGAAACAGACACGTTCAGTAAGGGAGAACAAATAGTTACTGCTTGCCAAAAACTCTCTGAAAGCTAAGCAAAGCATTTTGGACCAAATTATGAGAATAATAAATGCTAAATGTCAAATTTGGTTTTACTATTATTTTTCTTATTGTGAAGAAAAGCATCCCAAAATGAGTCAGTTTCTTTAACCTTGAGATGCCAAAGAACATTCACAATCTGGTGCCGTTAGTCAGCTCAGCTCTCCCAGCAGTATGCTAGACCTCTGGAATTCCCAGGCAATTTAGTAAAATGTGCACTAACACCAAAAAAAAACCAAACCCCAAACCCAACTACAAAACAAAACACCGCACCATACGATTGCTAATACAAGTCAGCCTCTAGCTAGTGACCATTCATGACGGGATTTGAAAAGAGCAAGCTTTCAATACGGAATGATGCAAATTTCTACAGTGCAGGAAGCAGCATGTTTCAAATCCAGTTATGGCACAAGTATCAAGTTTCTTCACAAGGTCAGACAACAAACATGGCCTTAAAGACTAATGGCACTGTATTGTCATGATTCAATCTGAATCAGTCTGCTCAAGTTATAGCCAGTGAAACTTTAAAAATTAATACTTCATTTCATCTAAGCTGTTCCTGAATAAGCCATTTAACTTTAAAAAGCGCCAATGGAAGTTCTGAATTGCCTTTTCATAGAAAATTAAGGGTTTTCATCCCTTCCCTGAGGAAAAAAGATAATTGCAGGGTTTATTTCGCTGTAATATTTTGTTGATTACTTCCAAACATTCCAATTTTTATCCTGTGAAAATCAGAGTGTGTGAGACTGTGAAACATGACTATGAAACATTTCAGTTTAGCTAAACCATCAGAAAATTATTGTATTTTTCATTTTTAAATGAAAATTAGAGTTCTATATGCTACTGAAAAGGCTGTGAATGCTTTGAAACTCCTTTTTTTAAAGAAAAACCTTTTCATAAATTAAAAATGACCACTTTAAATCACTTCCAGATAGAGATTGCTGTAATGCTGCAGCTTGGCAGGTTATAAGTTTTACAGACAAGCTATAAATCCTTCAAATAGACATCAATAATAGAAATAATTGCACAGTCTTTATAAAGCAGTATGAACAATTATACTGCAATATAAAAATCTATTTCCACTATAACCAGCGATGAATCAGATGCCCATTAATGAATAAAGGTTATGAATCATCATCTTTTAAAGATTTAAGACTATGAAATGTAACAGCTTCTTAAAATTGGCTCCCTAGCTTGTCTGTGTTAACAATTGCATGACCAGAGATGGTTAAGAAATAACTGGAGTTTTGGTTCAGTGACCTTACCTCAATATTTGTCTGATGTGCACCAAAGTTGTTTTGGTACGGCTTTGAAATCCAGGCTTTTGAAATTGGCCAACTCCCAAGGACAGGGTCTTTCTTGTAGTACATTGGGAAAGTACTGTGCTCTCACCTAGACTATTCTATATCATACCTGTTAATAAGGCATTTTCACAAAGCAAAAGGGCCTAGTTTAACACAACATTTGTAAGCAGTTTCTTACTTTATCTGAAACAATTCACTCATCCATCAGTATCCAATTAAATGTGGTATGAGTCAGATGGTAGCATGCTATATTGGCTGCTGATGACTAATAAGGCAAGTCAACATCTATACATAGAATTATTTAGTGAAGTAATGGTGATTGGCTAGAGACAGTGACCGTGAGCACAGTATATACATTTTAAGGATGTGTATTATATTTAATCCACTAACATAAGAAGGCAAGATACACCATTAAGACTTTCATATTGAATAATCCCAATTTAGTATTGCTTGCTAATATTTTGTACTTTACGATTGTTCTTTTCCCACTCTATTAAATACATTCTTTCCTCATAACAGGACAAGTCTCAGCAAAATGAGTATCTAGTGCATATGCCTAAAAAAATTTAGACAATACATTATTTTTAACCTCATGCTTTCATAAGCATTGTATATGATGTAAATCAACACATCCTTCGCAAGAAGGAACATAAGGTTTACAAATCCACAGAGACCAAAGGAAAAAAACCAAGCATGCAAGAAATACTTCAGTAATTTTTAAATAAGCATAGCAAATTTATTTTTCAGGTCAGCGCATGATTTTCTGTTACTTTGTTTTCCTTAATCAGTCCTGGCTTACATTACCCCTAGCATAAATAAGATCACTAATTTAATCTAAAATTGAAATAGATTTTAAAAAATCAGTTTGTGCTTTCAGCTTGGATACTACATACAGAGCAAGTTAGCTGAATGTGAGCATGGTAATGTTGAACTGTGTATGCAGGTTTTTGCTACAGTCTGAATCCTCTGACCTTCACAGACACTAACAAAATCTGCTTAGATAGACTGGCCATTCATACTTGCTTGTTTTTGAGAGGATAATATTTGCTTTCATGGAGCTTGGGGTTTTTTTTATAGTTTTTGGAGAAGGGACAGAAAATTGTCATAAGACACAATTTACAGGAGTGATCTTTGAGCCTTAGTTTTTCTTCTTCTGATTTCTGAATGCACTAGTTATCTATTTTAGTAGCTCTAATTTTGTCACAAAATACTTAGTCAAAGAAATATATCTACACAGCTACATCAGAAATTTCCCATCTTAGAGAAGTGAAAAAATGATTTTTAAAATAAATGTCAAAAAACACAGGAGGAAAGACAGACATCACTTTGAAGTTACATGTATTAACAACAGAAATGACAAGGACAAGAAAAAAAGATAGACAGAATTAATGCATTCATTCTTCTTGTCATTTTAATTAAGATTAAACAGAATAAGAACATGCTTCTCAATTATTTTTTCTTAATGCCTGTTCTTGCTTACTGGAAAATTAAAAGACTTCTTACAGTTCTCTGTCAGTTATATAGACCCACTTGCAGAGACTTTAAACAGCATGAGTTAAGTGTTAGGCTTGCCTTTATGTCTAAGAACTCGCTTCCATCTAGGCCATCACATCATGTTACAGTCCCGTCCATGACAGCACACTATGCTATAGATAGTTGCTCCAGAGAAATAATGTGCATCTACAACTCAGCAAGCAGAGAATAGGATGTACATACATACACTATACATGGTCCAGCTGCAGCCAGCTCTGACTATCCAAGCAAGTTTTCCTCTTTTAGTGAGGCAAATTAATCCAGCAAAGTGCCAAATTACTACTATCTAGCTCTGGAGTTAGCTCAGGTACCTCTGCATTGTACTGCATGCTCTACAGCATCACTGAGACTGGTCACGTATTTAAATTGCTGATGAGAGCGCGCCCCGTATTCCATTAAATCCTATAAGCCATGCAGGCTGTGAATACTGAGACTGACAATACTTCATGTTTCTCTAAAAAAATCTGCACTGTGTAAGAAAAGGCAGCTTGTCAAGTCACAAACACAAAATCCAACTGTAACTTCAGATACTTTATGTGTCCTTCCTGTTAGGTTTGTACAAGCAAGGCTACAAAAACATTTGCAGTTCTTTCTGTAAGTTCAGCAATCACCCTGATCACCCAAAAGACGTGAAAAAAACAGTTGGGAAAATTAACCACCTGTCTTGCTATTATCCCTGCTTCTTTTCTTAATGCAGTACTGCAAACACATCAGTGTCTTCTTAATCTTTCAGATACAAGTTTTAGATGTTGTTTTATTTCAAAAAATACAATTTTTCAAAGTTAAAAGTATCTCTTTAAATGCTCCTCAAAAGATTGAATTCTTGGTATAACTAGATTAATTTTGCAGTTCTGGATATGAACAAGAAAATACCTTATGTCAAAGAAATTTCATTATTTCATACTCAGGAAGAGGAAGCGGGACTTCCACAAGGCCTGTCTATGCCATGCGACAGAGTCTGAACTAAGAACGAACTAAGAACTGTGAATTAGCAGCAGGGGACAGCACACTATCAGGATTCCCAGATTTTATTGCTCCTAAGATGATCAGATGTCAGCAAATTTTCTCACTTTTTCACCAGTTTCCCTTTCTACCCTTTATTCCTTTTTAGGTATTTACAGTATATGTACTTTCTTGTACATTGCATATAGGGGACAGCAGGACAACCATGACAAGCGTCTCCAAGCTGCACACTTCTGTAAGAGTCATAAATCGTTCTTAATAGCTGGTTTTCCCCGACTTTTTAATTACCAAAGCTATATGGTCTTCTGCCACTCAAAGATCCCATCCCATACCTGCATGTGTTTTATCTCACTCATATTTCACAGGCCCCTTATTTAAAGCACAATAATTTTAAATATATAAGTTATAAAGAAAATAATGTAATCAGTTTCTCCTGTAAACTGTTTGTTCTAGAGGCAACACATGGACTCACCTGGTTTCAGTACGCAGTAAAAAAGCTAAAGTTAAGACGTCATAGGAGGAGGGTAGAAAACAGTGAGATAATGTAATTGTTAAACAGCAAATGTACCTGTTCTAGAAAAATGGTCTACAGCTCTTCCTCAGTTACTTACTGTGTCTCAAGATTATAGGGTCTTCACCCTGCACAGTATACTTTGTTTCTCAGTAAGGAAAGCGGAAGTAAAGACATTAGTTAGGATATTATTTCATGATAATAAAACTAACTGACTTAGTTTGGCATCCAACCATGTTTGAAGCCTGCCAGTAAGGGAAGAATTAGGGCAAAGTCTTCATGCATGCCCCAAGACCAGAGTTTCATCTTCTGGAAGGCACTGTGTGCCAGACACTTATTCAAAGCAGAACGTGCACGCAGTTATTCAGAGTGTTCCCAGAGGACATATTTCTGGGCTGATGCAGTAAGCCTTTAGTCTTCCTTGAGACTAGATAGTTTAGAGGATTCATGCATTTTCCACTAGTAATCCTACTTGAGATATTGAAAGAGAGTCACATATCCATAAATTTACTTCACCACTTCAGCACCAAGTATCTGCCTTTTACATATGAGGAAGATAAGCAGAAGTTAACAAGATCTTAATTTTGTGCAAGCCTCACCTGAAGAAGATAGTTCAGAATACCAGAAGTCCTTTGTTTATCCCACTGTATACACTTCATATATTTTCCTTAATATTAACTACCCTAGTTTTTTCTCCTTTCTCTCCTTCCAATATATGCTGCCTTGAATCTCTTTTCCAGATGGTTTCTATCATCCTTAACAGTAACACAAAAATAGCCCATTTGTAATTTAAAGGTTTAGAACCAATTAGCTAAGTCTTTGCTTTCATTTCATCAGCTCAAAACTTCTGTATATCAGATCACATTGTTCCAGCTGAGATATTAATGAGCCAGAATTTCTCATTTTGGTGGCCCCTAAGTTCTATTTATAGAGTCCTTTCCAACAATGAATTCGTTTGTTCAGAAAACAAGGTCTGACTGTGCTCAAAAATAAGTTATAATGAGCCATGTCAGCAAATACTAGATAAAGGTAGTGCTGAAAGAGGGAAATGAATACTTCAAGCTCATTTATGATTTATGAGTTCAGGGTTGAAATGGAAGTGGCACATAATAATGAACAATGGAAATACCTCTTGTTTGGAGGGTGAGGATGAATAGAACTTTGGGCTTGAATAGGTTATTGATCTAAGCTATTTCTGCTAAAAAAAAAAAAGCAAAGTTCAAGAACTGGTCAGCAAAACAAAAATACACTCTATCAGCCAATAGCTAAAATACTTCTGCAAGGCCATAAGAATATAGATCTAGAAGCATCAGAGTCATAGGTATTGCACATCTAAAACTACATCTCTTCTGCAGTTAGAATGTACACATCCAGGAGTTTCACGCTCTTACTCCTTCCAAGTTTTTCAAGGAGAGGTCAATTGGCTCTGGACCAAGGCCCAGGATGTTATGGCAGTGAAATCTGATGTGATCTCAAGGGAGAGCACAACAGTGCGTTTTCTACTCCAGGCCAGGGAATCAAAAATCCCATGATTTTTTAGAGGTGGACATTTGTTTATTTTCTACTCTACCAATTTCATCCACTGCCACAGCTCAGAGGATGATGACCCTATTGACCAGTGCCTCAAGAGATCTGACTTCAGAAGCAATGCCTACATCACTGGCATGTTTTGTTTTAATTCAACACCATCTTGAAAATCAGAGCCAGACTTTGACGTGTTCCTAAGGAACATGTCAGAAACATGCAGTCATGCCTCTAAGTTCATAGGAAAGCTCTTGAAGGGGCTAAGATTTCCTCTAGTTGAGTACAGAAAAGCTCTTTAGATAAAAATAAAAGTTTAAATGGACGCACATTCTCTTCACAGAGCATAAAAATCACATTTTCATATTACAAAAATATATTTAAAATAGCAAAATCCTTGCACTCATGATTGTCTAGGATTACATACAATTCTTGCTTTTCATCTGTATATCAAATGATGGTTTTTAGATACACATATATAACATATAAAGCTGCATAAATCAGTTGGTCTGGTGAATACTACATCCTGTTTCAAATGTATTTAGTAATTGTTACATTTTTATCTAGATATGTAAACTCCTGCAACAATTTACAGTTTTTACAAAAGCTGTTTGATTACAGCTAAGCCATTTGCTAGTTTTTAACAAAGAGGTACGAGCAATTAAGCTGAGATCGTGCTACCAGTAGTTTGCATAAATTTGCAATTTCAACTCAAGTAAGAGAAATGAATTATCACTTAGCTGGATTTCATTCAGTGGTATCTCTCCAAATTTGTACATAAGCACACTCTTACCCTACAAGGAAAGAAGGGAGTCAGTATCGTGGGTACTTCCTTTTTTCCATCAACACATATTGCCGATTAATTTATTCTCAACTCCAGTTCCCAAGACACAAAACTTTACAAGTAACCATTCTCCTGCGTGTTTGGTACCACTGCCATCACGCCAGCGCACCAGTGTTTGAGGAATAAGGACTTGGTATGGCTGCACCAACCAACACCTCTAAAGTTTTAAGGAAATATAAGGACAGACAGTTTTTGTTTTGGTACAACATTGGCATTTTGCAATAAGTGCAGGTTCACCTGTTGCTACATTTACTGGGTTACATTATTTTTGTTGCCCTAATTAAACATCAGAACTTTACAATTCCTAACTTCGTAAAAAATGTGTAACAAAGTAATAGAAAATTCTTACACTAAGGTGAAAAAGGATCTACTACATCTGTAACGGGAAAGTTTTTGAACTCTTTCAGCACCAGAAGTTTCACAGGAGATTGTTTTCATCAGCAGGATGAATAAAAGATGAGTTGGCAGCTGAATAAGGTAGAAATATTTATTACTAGCATTCACTGAAAATGACACTAGAATGCCTCTAAAAGCCTGACTGAAAAAAAACTAAACCCCACAAAAAAACACATTTAAAAATTAACTAGCACTCCAGAAAAGGAAATTAAGATAACTGAGTGCACCTGCTTTTATGTCAGGTAGTTGGAAAACCACACAGAAATTGAATTCAAAATGAAATTGAATCCTCTTTTTCTTTTTGTAACATAGCTGTAAAAGGGCAGCGATGTCATATTGTTTTTGTGGTTTTTACAAAGTGTTCTACACTCTCTTCTGCATAATGTCACCAGGGAAACTTTCAGACTATTGACTAGTGCAATCTACTGTAGTCAAAGCTTTCAAAGACATGGGGCCTACTTTAAACAAAGTCATAATAAAAATAACTAACCTTTTCAGCAGCGTTAGGCACATTTTTTGAAAGAGGATCACGGTCGTTAGGGAATTTACTCTCTACTATTATCATAGTTTAAAAAATACAGCAATTATCTCTTATTCATAAACACAGCTCTACAAATGAAAGGTCCTAGTACATGCCTTAGGAATTCACAGGGGATATCACAGCAAAGAAAACCACTGGCAAACAGTAAGTTTCTTAATGCATGGCAACATCAGAATTAGGGATGGATGCATAGCTTTTATTTGCTTTACATATGCTTGCAAACACTGAGAGATAACTATTTTGTTTTGTTTAAAATAAGATGATGCAACATGAGCCCCAATCCCAGAAGATTTTAATCATGACCTAGTTTCTCTGAAAATGTAGCCAAATGACTAGATTTCACTTTTAATAGAGACAGCACAGCAAAGATCTGATTAGCAAATATATCAAATGGGTTTGAGATTAGAAGCTGACCCAAGTCCATGTGTGGAGCAAGTCTGTGGAGGATCAGCTCTGTCACCCAAACACTGCAGCTTTATTCTGCCCCACTAGTGCCCATCATTTTAATCTTTCCGTTGAGTTGCCAGTATTATCCAAATACTTTACTTTCATGGTAAGTGATTAGAAACAGAGACTCAAACATATCTCAGGGTGAAGTTTGGGATTAAACTAAAGAAGGTAAAGTTGGTCTAATAGGAGGATGCATTACTTTTATCTGTGATAACAAAGACAACAAAGCAATTGCTCGCTATCACCCAGCACTTCAGATCTTTGATATTTGCTGTGCTATACTGCATTGCTGTAACAGCAGCAAACAGTTGGAAAAGCTTTTCTATAACTGCTTGTATGGTCACTCACGTATGCACCTGGCTGAAAGCACATCCTGTCACACTTGAGAATTCCCTCACCTGTTGTGTGTAGAAGAAAGCCATGTCCCTCTTGTCATATTGCTCTAAAAAAAAATGCAGTGTTGCCCCTTTTCCTTGACATAGTTGCCCAGAACAATAAATAGAAAACAAAACTCCATGGATCAATGGGAAGAGAAGAAAGAGAGAGGTAGGGGGTGGAAAGAGCAACAGCGAGAATACATAAGAGATGCAAGTTTTGATAAGCAGCATCCAGTGCAGGCAACTTTGTCCAGAAGAAAGAACTGCAGATAAAGGCAAAAATAAAAAAAAAAAAAAGGGGAGGGAAAGGAGGGGCAAAACCCCTCCACCACTAAACAAACCAAACACTGATTTATTTCTCAAACCCTCATCTTATTCAAGAATCCCAGCTGACAACGAGGTTGAACAAAGATCTTTGCGAACACCTAGGCTGAACAGTAGATCTCCAGCTCGTCACAGCAGCAAGTTCCTCCAGGAGCATTTCAGTGTAATTTGCGGACTAAAAGTTTGTTCAAACCAAAACAACTTAACCTAAGCCATAGTGTAGCCATGGGGCAGCTGTGGCCACCTGCAGCTTCTGAGCTTCATAACAGCAGGAGCTAGACACTTGGCTAATGCTTGAACAAAGACTTCCTCAGCTTAGGAAGCATCTTTTCTTCTTGTGCAATTGAAGACTTTTTAGGAAATTCAGACAGGTGCCTCTTGACTTCACTTTCGTGTTCTTGTACCTAGTATTGCCAGGACAAGGAGACTGTTTTCCACAAAGCTTAACCACTTAGGGTACTTGGGCCATTAAAACTTGGTTTCGGCAAAGAATTAAAGTTAATCAAACTCTTGCTCAGATTACCCCGTTCATAAGTTGGAAGTACTAATAAATCACATAGAATTCTTAAGATGTGCGTAGGTGATTGGTGGGAGCTTTGTCTCCATTTTTCAATAACACCTGAAATTTATGTTACGAACACATATGTAACAGTGAAGAGAGACTGAAGTCGTAACACAGCTCTCCTTTTGCAAAACTCAGATGACATCTTTTGGCCAACCTTGGTTCTGCAGGTACGAAATCAAAGATTTATTCAGTAAAGTACTGAAATTGAAATCCTTTTTGTTAAGAAAAACATCACTGAACTGTGGAGCATGAAGTAGTGATGTAACAGCCACCTCAAAGCAACAAAGACCATTTCAGAGAGCACGAAGCAAAGCACGCTGAACAAAAATAGGAAAGAACATGCCAAAGGCTCCACCACCAGAGCTCAGAACCCCCCTGAGCTGACAGCAAGCTGCTGGTTTCTAATGCACTTCAGTAGCCTACAGCCAGCCTTCCACAGTTAGCATCTTTTGGCTGATTTGAGAGAAGTACAAAGTCAGAGTCTGAACTAACCAACCCACTCTAGAACAAGTCCCTAAAGGATTGGCTCCAAAATTTCAGCAGGAAGGCATGAGAAGTATGCTTTATGACCCACTTATCTGCTGCCTAGCGTTCCAATACCCTTTTAAGAATTGCTTGTTGACCACATTTTTCCCCTCTGCATTGTTTCTAATTGAAAAAACCTCACCAGAAGACAAAAAAATGTATTTTTTCTCTTTAAGAAATGAGAAGTACCCAGTTAAGTTTGCTTAACCCAAATAGAAACCATAATTCTTCCTCCTTTCCACAATTGCTTGGCTCCCAGTCATCTTTTTCCTTCAAGTTGCTAAAGAACTTCAGCCAAACCATTCTGAGTCTCCAAGAGCACAGGCTCAAAGAAGCCAAACTCAAGTAGACGCCCCACCATTTGTTAGCACGGTACTGTAGTGCAGGCCAATGGGCCGTAAAGTCCCTGAGCAGCAATTAACTAATGCAGTAAGAAGTAAGATTCTTACCTGACCGACAACTGGAGAGATCCAACAGTAGCAGTTTGAACTGGTTCTTCAGGATAAAGACAAAGATTTAGTAAAATTTCAAGTGTTTTATTTAACAATACTTCTTTGAAGGTTAACCTCTCCACAGCAAATATAAAGAAGGAAAAACTTTTTTTTTTTTCATGTCATACCATGCTTTGTAACCCCAAGAGAAACGCATGCCTTGGATTCTTTGTTTTCTACTTTCTACTGAAGTATTAAGCCTGTGGTAGTAAAGAGCACACGCCACCAGTGTGACCAATTGATATCCGACAAAACCACAAGGTGTGCGCAGTTCTACTTTCAGTTCTCAGTACTATTATATCTCTGAACAGAGAAACCTCTGTTCGACTAAAACAATACCAAAAAACTCTTTCTCAAAGTTTAGACAAACATCTTCCTTCAGAAGGGGAAAAAAAAAGAAAAAAGGAAGAAAGAAAAAAAAATCTGTCCCAAATAATTTTCTTTTCTCTTTACCCCCACAAGTAAATTCAAACACTTTGAATCAATGGAAATAAAGTTAAGCCTCAAAGACTAAGTACATGAACACTTGCCTTGCTACCGGTCTGTTATAATTCAAAGATTTAATCCATGTTTCTATAGATGTTGTATTTGCAGGGTTTTTTGCTTTATTTTTAAGACAAGTACAACGCTCACTTGATTTGCATGTTACAAAGATGTTTAACTGCTGATAAACACATATGTGCATATGAGCCTACCAAAGTTAAAATATTTTTATGTAGATTGTCAAATTAACTAAAGCACAATTTGGATATCTTGGCCAGTGAACTCGTGCTCCCTCTGCTGACTGGTTAATTTAGTGGAACCTCAATAGTATGAGGATGTCCTTTCTTTTATGTATTAACAATTATTTCCATTGTCGGAAAACTGCAGAGCTACAAACACTTAAGCAAACTCACAACGCCTACTCAAACTACTTTTACCCCAGCTGGAACATTTATGCTCTCTGACCTGGAATCTGGCATCTTTTCATATGAGCATTCAGCAGAAAGAATGCCAGATTCCAGTACAGCAACCAAAACTTTAAGTCTTTTATCCATTTAATAAAGATTAGTTTTAAGTGTGAAATGAATATTTTTACTTACGAAAACAGAGTAACACTCTCTCATTGTTAACAAAGAAGTTACCAAAAAAAAAAGATCCCCCGAAACTCCCAATACATTATGGAGGCCTGAATACTTAAATATAAATAAACATCATAATTTAGGAACATGGAATAAGAGTTCCGGAGGAAAAAAAGTGACAAAGTTGTATTTCAACCCGAGGTTTAAGTTTTAGGGAAGAAAATAATATTTTTTCTAGTATTTACATCAGTGCTTAACCTCAGATGTTTTACTTAAGAGTCAATGCCCATAATACCATGTTTTGAACACAGAATTTGTGTGACTCTGTTTTTGACTATTGCTTCTCTGGACTGCTATGGAAATAAAGAAAACAAATGCCAAGCAGAACTATCTAACCTAAACCAAGCAGACTACCCGCAAAGATGTTTGTTCCAACATATTTTCAATATTGCAGGACTTGCATCTAAATGTGCTATCAAATCTTCACATCATTGTGCTTGCAGGAGCAGATTAATGAATTTAGTTTGCTCATTTAAACATTGTTGATTCTCCAAGTCACAAAATACTACTTATTAATGCCTATTAGCTGTGCTTGCAGTTAGAGATGAAAGAATGATCCAGTTCAAACGGGTAGAATAATTATTTTCCTTACCACAAGTATGGATAGGTTTCTTTCATTGGCCTGCAACATATTCCAGGAAGTATGCAGTTAAATCCACAATTTGCACTAAAAAAAAACCAAAACCAAAACAAAAACCAAACCAACCTCTAACTAGTTTAATGTTATCCTTTCCCACTACAGGATAATTATAGCATTGCATATTAAACTGAACAAAACTAACGTGAAATTAGAAATAGTACCTTTCTTACTGTCAAACACATTCCCCAAAATAATCATTATCAATTTGCAGTTGCAATGACCTATGTATCCAGGAGTAACACTTAAATGACATAGTGCCACAATGACTCTTTCAAAAGACGACCTAGATTTCACCACTGGCTGGTGAAAAGAACAAAACAACTTATTTTTGTTTTATGACTATATAATAGCTGGTTTGCTACATTACTTTTGCAGTTGCAGGTTTGCTCTGTATCAAAAGTTTTCTAGATTATCTTCATAAAAAATGTATCGCTTCATATCAGCTCTAATATGGTTTAGCCCCTTTGTTCCTCTAGCTACACTGTTAAGTAATTTCTCTGTTAAGAGGTAGTCTAGAAATGCATTCTTTTACTGCTTTATGTCGAAATTTCAAGCAATGAAACATGTAACTAATCACACAAAAGGATTTGTATGAGCAAATAGAAACAGCCCACTTTGAGCCGAAAGGATTTAGGAATGCTGCTGAAGAGCTCTCCCCTCCTCACCCAATTGCCTGGTAGGTAGACCAGACCCCTCTTGAGGTTAAGACAGGGCCTGACCTTCATTGTTTGCCTTTTTCCAGCAGATGAAACCTCAGTCCCCGCAGTACCAGCCTCAAGGATGAAGGCACACTTTAAAGTAAGTTGGGCTCAAGCAACAAGAATTTCAGCAACCTCTGTAACATCTTGCACATACCTAAAGTTTTCCTGCAGTCCCTGTCACCAAGATTTAAGCGTCAGATTTCTTGAGGCAATCCTGTTTTGTGGCTATCGAGGGGAATAAACCTACTAATTTTATCTGAAAAATAGGGCTACCTGCCTCCAGGTTGAATTGCTGGATGTACTCCAATACATACTAGATGAAAAAAAACTTAAGAGTAAATTAGTTTTCCAGAACAGAAATCTTTTAAGGATGCATTCAGTGATTGCAATTGTAGCACTGAATTACAGGTCAATCCTGAATAGTCAAAAGCATGAATATTTTTTAAACAGCTTTAGTTTCCTTCTAATCAATCTTCAAAACAGATTATTTAAATGCCTGAAAAAGCACCAACAATTTTTATCTCGAAGAAAGGTATACAAAAAGCCCCAAATCCACAACTGCTACTGGTTTATGCCCCAAGATCTCATCTACTTAAGGTCTTGAGAAAAACTTAAGTACTTTTTCATCTGCTAAACTGCAGAAGGATTAACACTTATTTTGAGTGAAATTCAGGGAAAAAAAGGCAATATTTTTATCTTCTTTGCTGCACCCACACGGGTTCTTACTCAGTGGCAACAGCAGTAAACAGTCCTGTATTCCCAGTACGCACATTCTCGCGGGCAACAGTTACTGCTGTGCGTAAACAAGGAAAAGAGTCACTAGAGAACACCATATGTGAAATTTAAGAAAATACAGCTAATTTGCAAGCTTGGATTGGCTCTCCAGAAAACACAATATAAAAGAAAACCATTGTAAAATACACAAAACTGTATGTTCAGAGATTAGAACATACATTCATTAGAGAAAATAAGTCTGCACTTATAAGGAAAACCTGACATCCAAAGGCAAGAATAAGAGTAAAATAAAGATTAAACATATTTTGGTGAAATATCAGCACTGTTATTTCTCTCTTCTAAGTTAAACCTGAAGAGAAAGGTGCTCTCTCTTTTGTTGTATTTATATTTAGATGAATTTTTGAACTTCTGGACCTGTCAAACTTCATTTAAATTACAGTTGGTAGATTTGATGCACAGCACTTTATAGACCAAAACTTAAAAAAAGGGTATATTCTTTAAGCAAGTTAGACACTTAAATGCTTAAGTCTAGTACTGTTAATTCTTAAACAGGGAATTGTGAAGTTCCTCATGTGTGTTTGAGCTGTAAGTTGTCACAGAAGTCCACACACAGTTAAGAGAATATGTATTCACACTTCAAAATAATTATGGAAGAAAACACAATTTTGTTTCCTAGCTTAAAACAAAAGAATTGGGAAAAAAAAAGTCTGACAATCCCAGGGCTCTTTGAACAGCCTTCTTTAGTGTTGTCTTCACATATACAAGGCAATTCATTAAAGTACCTGACACTGTTACATCAAATAAAGGTTTGGTAGTTTATTTATTTAATTCAATTACAGTGCTTCAGTAGGATGCTACTCATTTTCCACAAGAGCGAAGCCTTTCTTACACTCCATGCAGCTACATGTATTATCCATCCCTCTATTAAATTGTACCAGTCTCAGTGAAATTTGTCTCATTTGTTCATTTGGAAAGTTTTACCAGTGGTTCCCATGGAATCAGAACTGGGTCAGCAATCTTTAGTTCAGTTACATTTCAGTGAACTTTTATTAAAACATTTTTCTTCAGTGTGTACAGCCCTGGAAACCCAGGGACCTTTCACCAAACTCGTTTCTATAAAGTTATTTTCAAGACTAGTAAGTAACAGAAAGACTTACGAAATTCCAGACCATAACACTGGTAACAGCTTGACTATCAGAGAAAAACAGTAATGGTTTCAGTATCAAAGCTGGCTAGTGGTATAGAACAGCAGCAGTGCAAGTCCCTATTCATTGTTTCTGTAGTAATTTTCAATTGTTTCTGAATTAAAATACACTACAGTAACTGTGATATCATCTCTGTACATTCTTGCAAGGTCTTCAGGCAGTGTCAGCATTGCAGCAAGTTTCTCTTGGTCCACCTCCCCATACTCATTACTTCCAATTGCATGCCTTATTAAATGAGTAGCTATGTTCTGGTCAAGTGAGGCAATGCCCCTGTTTTTCCTCTGAAGTAACAAGCTGTGCATATAACCCAAATTAACTGGTTTCTCAAAAGCCAGTTGCGGTTTCTGCACATTAAGCTCCGTAAGGTGTCCAGCAACAAGTTTTACAACCTTCTCATTACTTAGCATCTCCCATAGTCCATCTGAAGCAATAACTAGAAACTTATCCTTGCTTCTTAATTTGTGGTATGTGACTTCAGGCTCTGCAGTTAAATAAGGGGGTGTATGGTAGTTTGGAGGAACATACTGATAAATATTTAAAGCCTCGACATCACAGCTATTCTCAAGAACGCTGTGTTGCAATTCTTTACTCCATTTTAATTGCACATCTCCAAAAGCTCTGGAGGGCATGAGAATCCCCAGTAATCTGTCATTCACAAGTAGGGTTTTCTCCTCAGATCTTGGATGTTCTCTCTTCAGTCTTCTGATTTCAAATTCATCGAAGGCATTGTGGTCTCGGGTTAGAGGGAGAGTAGACCACGTTCCATCTTCTTCATGAACCCCTAAAATTGCTCTGCAATCGCCAGTATTGGCAACATGTAAGTGAACACCATCAATGTGAGCTACGCAGGCTGTTGCACCAGAAAAAGCTACTTGAAGGGCAATATTTCTCATCAATTCGTTTTCCTGGGGAGCCTGAACTTCCAGTGATATGTCTGAGTCTAACCTTTTGAATGCACATATCATGGCTTCTTCTAAACTAAACCCTGGCTCAGTGTCTAGGTCCAGTAAATGTTGCCAGTAAACCCGGAGGTTTTCGAAATATTGTGAAGTTATTTCCCGATACTCTACATCATTTGGATGCTTGTGCCACTGCAGAATAGGCAGAACTGGTTTCATGCACTCCACAGCAAGCTCGATCTCTTCCAAGGTTTGCCGAGACATGAGAGAAACCGCTATATAATGAAGTAGTCTCTCACTTACTGCCTGAGCACACGCAGAACCTGCATGACCATCAAAGACTCCAAACATCATCCCTTTGGTCTGCAAGCAAGTGGCTGCACTTCTGCGGTCTTCAATAGGGGTGTTGGATGCCAATTGGTTACTTTCAAACTTCAACACGGAATTTGCATTTTTACCATTCAAATCCAGTATTTTATGGGATAATTCACCTGCTCTGAGCATATCATTGATTTGTGTTGGAGACAACTGGAAAGAGAAATGTTCTTCTTCAGTGGAAGTGTGTCGGAACGCTTTCTTTAAGGAGAAAGTATTGTCCAAGCTGCAGCTCCCAGCAGGGTAGAGACATGTTTTGGAGAAAACAAGCTTCCATTTTATCTTGTTTCTATTTGGGATACAGATGGAGTACAAACGTCCTTTTTCTTGTAAAACAATGCTGTTTCTTGCTGAGCTTAAGATCCAGGATGATACAGTTCTTGACATCATAAGTCACTCCACAAATAGGAACACCTTCCTTCAGTAACAGAGAATGTCCTTTCAGCCTGGAATGCAAGAATAGGAAAGGCATAAAATCTAGAAGGTTCACAAGAAGCTTTCTATATAGCAATACAAAAGCAAGTCTAGAGCTCACAGAAATATTCAGAACTTTTTTCCAAAAAAGACCGCTTTAGATAGAGGCATCTTAAAAGCGATAAAATTTCCACCACTTAATTATAAACTTGGTGAATTTAGCTTAGGATATGACTGCCTCTCTCCAGCTAACTCATCAGAAAAGCTAATTTTTATTTTCCAGGCATGTTTTTCCTCATTGTGGCAAGGCTAACAAGAAATTCCAACATTACAAGAAATGTAATCGTAAACTGTTCAGTGAAAAGCCTCGTTTAACATGACACAGAACAAACAGATGCAACAAGTTTGAAAATAGGAACTTAAGTGACAATTAATGCGTAACTTTAAAAAAGCCTGCTAGAGTATAAATCTATTAATACACTCTAAATATCAAAACCAAGAGAAGATCACTACTCAAACCCTACAGAAAAACTGAAAGATGTGGCAAATTAATGATTTATATGAATTGCCATGATCCTCACAACCGGAACAAGCTTGTCTACCTTTCCAATTCTGTTCCAGCTTATAAGGTCAACTCTTCTTTTTTTTTTTTTTTTAACCTTCAAGGTCTTAACCAACCTTCACTCAAGTAGGACTTCTTTGTGCAGCTGAAGGCAGATTCTACTGCTGGTTAATTAATGCATTTATCATGGCATTGTGCACTTTGATGCAGTGAAAGTTACAGCACTGTTACATTGACAATGTTTACAGGTTTACAATTTGGCTTGTTCATTTGGAGTGCGATTAGAACAAGCAGCTGTGAAGAGCTCTGCTGCCAACAGCACTAAAACCTAGGGCACCTGAACAGCTGAAGTTCTTCAGTTGCCATGGGAGAGGTCCATCATGTTGTCTCCTACTTTAAATAAGGTATTCAAGCTGTGGGAAATTGCTAAGTACAACAGGATGCTTACTCCACAACAGAATTTTGCCCCATGGATTTCAAAAGCTAACTGTATAGTAGCACTGCAAGTACAATTACTCCCATAAGATAATGCTAGCAGCCAGTTAGAACAATATAGTTTTCTGTGAGCTCTGAATCACTTTCAGCTGGCCTGTAGCACTGTGCTTTAGGTCTCAGGCCAAAGATGCTACATACTACTGCTATATTGTTTTTTTAGCAGGGCATTTCATGAGAAATAACAAGCCAGCCTGGCCATTGCATAAAAATTGTTCTAAGAAATCAGCAGGAACTAAAAACAAACTTGAACTATTCTAAACAAAAGGCCTACTGATATAACCCAAGGACTTTACTGAAATCCCATTTGGAAAACAAAAGCAATGTGTCACAAAACATTTCTGAAATGTACCACCCATGCTTAACAACAGAAAAGAGTAGATAAGCTCCCACCAAAAAGGACCCCACCGCTATAATTCTGGGGACTCTATGAGGACAGGCAAAGACACAGCATAATTTTACTGCTGATGTCAGGAGAGCAGATGGAAAAGGTGATGCCAGTTCATTGCTTGAGGCTTGCCTGCAGTCTCCTGGGACACTGGCATCTCCCAACACAACTGACACCTTTTGTTGCACTGCAGAGGGAATGTAACCAAAATAAAGCTAATAGGAAAACAGCTGATACTGCTAACTTCAGCATCAGCTAAACCCAAAAAGCACCAACAGTGTAAGAAAAGCCTTTGTGTTTGCCAACCTTTCCCAGGTCATTCCCCATCCTGTTTTTTCTTCTTTCTCTTCCCTCCCTTCTGAACCACAGGACATTGAAACAATGACGCCTTTCATGTTCTTGACTCAAAAAGCCGATAGAAACAGTGTTTTAAGCAAACTTACCGTGTTCACTTCAGCGGGCTGACAGACACAGCAAGGTGATGGGTTTTTTTCCTAGCAGCAGAGTTGCCTAATACCACTTAGACATGTGTTTGCCTAAGGTCAAGCAGCATCGATCAGTCCTGAAGCACATTTCTGAACCACCCCTACTCACTGCCCCTAACTACAATTCTCACATCCTGGGGTTCCTACCCAGCCACAGTGTGCAGACTCCACCGCTTCTGCCCAGGACACCCACCCACATCCATTAGCCACTCCAGCACAAGCCACGTTAAAACACGGCAGCGGTGCTAATAAAAGCAATGTGCTAAAGACCATTATGTAAGAGCCAATTACATAAACCTTACTCTCCCTGTGGCACACCTACCACTTCAGCACCAAACCCGGCACTTCCTCATCAGGTGAATCAGTGTAATCATTGAAACCCACTTGCTGCCGGGCAGTCAGGGTACACACTGGGGGCTCACAGAAAAGCAACGCCCACTTTTTCCAATAAAATAACAGATATCCATTACCTTTAGTTTTAGAACCCCCCCAAACAGTCCCCCCCCATATTCCCCTCACGCACGCTCCCGACACTGCCCACACACCCAACCCTTATCCCACACACATCCCCTCACACCAACCCTACCCCACTCCCCCCCCCCACAAGCTCCCCGGCTCCCCTCACTGACCCCGCACCCTGCCCCACGTGCCCCATCACACACACAGCCCCCTCCCACCCCTACCCCTCACACACCCCCGCGGGCCTTTCCCGGCAGAGCCGCCCCACGGCCTTCCTGCCCCCGCGGCTCCGTCCCCCCGCTGCCGTGAGGGCTGACCCTTGAGCAGACTCGTCAAGTCAGGCCCGGCTCCGCTCCCTCTGTCCCGCGGCATCGCGCCCTGCCCGGCTCAGCCCGCGGCACGGCTGAAGGGCCGGCGGCCGCCGCCCAGTCGAGCCCCCGCGAGCGGCGCTCCCCCGCGCGGCTCACCCGGAGGCGGCTGAAGCGCCCCTCTGCGCTGGGCGGCGGCGCCCTCTGCCTGCCCGCCCCCCCACCCTGCGTGGCGCCCCCGGCCGCACCCACCGGCCGCAGCAGCCGCCACGCGACCCCCGCCACCTGCAGGTTCCGGGCTTGCCGGCGCGGCGCGGGCGGTGGGCGCTGACTGACAGTCCCGTCGCCCAACCGGCGCCCCCAACGCCAGAGCCGCCCTCGGCGCCCCGCCCCGAGCAACGGCCGCGCCGTGGGGCGGCGCGCGGGTTCCTGTCAGGACACGGCGTGACGGCCGAAGCGCGTGGAGCCGAGCCCGGCCTCCCTCCCGCCCCTCCGCCATGTTCTCCTCAGCGCCTGCCTTTGCCCGCAGCAGCTCCGCCGCCGGCAAGCTTGGGCACAGCTGCGGGTAAAGTTCGTTCCGGAGCTGCCGGCAGGCCCAGGGGTGAGAAGAGATGCCCGGGGGCGGGACCTGGGCCGGGCCGGGCCGCGCTGGGCCCCGGAGCCTCCCGTCACCTCAGCTGCCCCACGCTCGGTCAAGAGAGCTGTGCCCTTGGCTGCCTCACAGCGCGGATGAGGTGCTGAGGTCAGGCCACCTCGGCCCTGCGCTTCTCGGTTTCTTGCGTAAGGAGGATAATAAAGTGAGCAATCAAAGCAAGCAGATGATATGCATTAGAAAATAAAGCATCAGCAAGATTTTTTTTGCCATTAATAAAGTTCAAAAAACGTTGTTCTCATGAGGCAGGGTCCTTAGGATTTTTGTTTGGTTGGGTGTTTGTTTAAATACAATTCTACACCCTTCAGCGCTGAGGCCATCAGCTGATGAGGCTCAAAATCACAAAGCCCTTTTGAAAATGATAGGCCATATAAATTATGGAGAACAGAAATTAAAGGCTCATTTTGCTGGCTCCCCATTTTTTTTTTTTTTTTGTTTCATGTGTCTGCTTGTCTTGGTTAAAATTTCTACTGAGTGGTTTTATACCATGTAACAAGACAAGGAATGGGCCCAAAGTGCATGGTGGTTAATAAGTAGTTATTGTGTATTATGGATTGGTTACTAAGTAGTCCTTGCTTTAACCTGTAATAGTGATTTTGCAAAAACAGGGGCTCACAAGTCATAAGAGGGTTTAATATTATCAGTGCATTTTTTATTCTCCTGGCTTCTTGTATTGAAGCATTTTTCATTTAAATAATGTGTTGCAGGTATCCTAAATGAGATAAATGTGTTCCCAGATTATCTGAAGTGGAAGGATGTGCCATCACCTTTGTGAGTCTGAGCTTTCGTTTGTTTCTTGTTTTATTAATGCAATGAAACATAGCTTCCTGTCAAAGGGAAGACCAAACCAAGAAAAAAAAATAGAAGGTCACCTTAAAGAAAAATTTCAAGACATTCTTCTAGCACACATGAAAACAATTATCTCAAGTCTGACATAATTATTTTATTTGTCTGACAAACCTACTGAACTGAAAGAGGTCACCCACAGCAACCCTTACCTTCATCTCTCTGCTTTGCTCTCTGCTTTGCTCCACTAGTTGGGTATACTGACAGTAGTTTCTGGGTCTCAAGGCACTCTTCATTCTGACCTACCAATTTTTCCATCTTTTGTACCATTTACAACAGTGATAAAACCTCATACAGCAGCCTAAAACCTAACTTGACTGCTCTGGGTTTCCTGTGCTCCCTGCATGTTTAAATGCTTCTCTTCAGCTGGAAGCTAATACCTATTGCTCACATGTTCATGCAATGCAGTAATTTCATAAACTCATATGCATAAGATGAAGTGATTTAGGAAATGTATAAATAAAGGTGAAACAATTAACAGTCCTGCAGAAGAAGGTGGTGTTTTCATTCCATATTTTCTAAGCACAAGAAGGAATACCATATTGAAGGCTTCCAAGAAATGTAATGGTTTTCAGTGTTTCAATGTTAATATCCAGTACTTGACAGGACTGGATATTAAGTTGAATTGAGATTTAGATTCTGCTTTGGGGTGTTTGATTATGCTGATGAACCAGGGTGATACATAATTAAAGTTAAAAAAAAGTAGAAATATTACTCTCTGATATGATTTGAGGTCAGAAACAGTATTGCTCAGTCTTACAGTATTTTTGCCTTCAGGAATATCTAATTAAAATGGCAAATTTCTGTAGCAACGGTGGCTTGGTTGCCATAGTGCTCTATCTTGTTAATTTGCATCGAAAAAAAATTGTAACTCGAGTTTCTTTAAATAAAATTAAGATTTGGTTTTGACTTCCCTGTTTATAGGTGAGCTAAAGTTCAGTATCAAATGTCCTGTGCCAGGAGAAAGTTCTTACCAGTATTTATAAGTAAATGAGTGCAATTCCAGGGGCATTGCATTGAGGTGCAGTGATAGGTTAAAATGTAGCAAATGCTGTATTTAGATTTTTTGAAGATATAATTTTATCTGTTGACTTGTACAGTCAGCAATTCTGATTTTCTTTGCAAATACATTTTTGTGCTGATTTCTATATTGCTTAGGCCATGATCCAGCTCCCATTAAAGTCAACGACAGTTTCAGCAGACTTCAATAGGTTTCAGATAAAATGAAATGCTTATTTGAGCCTTAAAGGCCAGTTTGAGAAAGGCCATTACATGAAACACGTTGCGATCAGGCCACTCAAGCACATGGCATCTTTACTTCTGATCTTGGGGGATTACCAAAATATTAAAAAATTGCTTTATTTCTGCTTATATTGCATACCTCCCATTGCATACAGGGACTTGAAATAAGCTTGGGTTTACCGTTTTGTGATATTTCATGCCTTGATTTAATTTTAGATTCTATGATGATCTTAATATTAAGGCAAAAATGAATGTTATTATTCATTATGTTAGCTATATCAAGTTTCTTAGCAAAGCATTAAGAATGATCTGAGGAGAATAACTAGCTCAAGGTTAAATTACAATATACTGAAGATGCTGACACCATCACAGAAACAATTGCATTTGTTCTACTTCATCAATTCCCCAAATCTGTTTACAAAGACAAAAGTAAATTACTTTGTGCAGACTTTGCAAACCAGACATATTTCAGCAGTCTGTTCTGAATTTTAAACATTTGTTCCAAAAAATTAATGAAGTGTAATAGAAGAGGCACAATCTTATACACCTGGAGTAATTCAAGTAAGTTAATACAGAAGTACCTGAATTATTCAGTGTTAGCAGAGAATATTTGCACAATGAGGATTTTCATACACAGAACTGGAAGTAGATGTCTGCAAAACTGACTTCTTGGGAGGGAGTGCAGAGAGGTGTCCCACAGACCATAAACTTTGCTTGAGGGGTTTAGGACTTAGTTTTCTGCTTTGAAAAGAGCAGCAGCTAACTCAACTCTGGGAGCATCTATGTTGCTGAAAGAATTCTGGTTAACTGAAGTTCAGATAATTGTGGTTCCACAGTAACTGGACTCCTAACAGCACTGTATCACCCTTTCTCTCTGAAAAGCCAACGCTGTCTGAAGAACTTAAAAACTTAGGAAGCAAAAGAGGTCATATATATGCATCACTTGGAAATGGCATATGAAAGTATACTTGGTATAGCTCTGACAGTTTGGGATAATAAAGTCTTTAGCTGAAGTTAAGAAACAGCCAGAATGTATCTAGGAGGTGGAATTTTTCATGTCCTTTTATAAAAGGAGGCTAATTCTGTGACTAACTGGGCAGGGAAACTTAAAACTTTCTATCTGACTTTCCTTACACTGATATTGCACTACTTGGGGTTTTCTTTGTTCCCATGGAACATTACATTTTCTTCTCCCTTTGTTTGTTTGGGCAACTGGCTGTGGCTAATTTGGTGCAACGTATACAGCTTCTGCTTCCAGAAGCTGCAAACAGATGCCCATCAGTTACCGCTGCCTTCACAGCAGGTGCTATGATGGATTACTTTCCACTAACTAATTGATATTCATGAAAGGTGTGGGACTCCTAGTGCTTTGTAAACATTACTTGTTATGGGGACATGAAGAACAGAACCATCAAATAAGCCTGATGTTCCTAAGAAAACAAGTTAAAAATCAGAATAATATTTCTGATAAATAACTAATACTTTTCCAAAAAGCTGACTAGTAACAAACACAACTTGAATCCATAGAAAAGTAGTTTGCTAGAAGTTTTCCTGAAATGGAGAGAAAGGCTTAGTCTAGCAATACACATCAGAAAATAGTGATAGATCCAAACCCTTTGGAAACTTGTGAATGACCATCATGCAAAGGAAGGTAGGTCCTTTGAATGGGTTGACTCTCTGGTCCATCTCAGAGAATACAGATTGAGTCAGAACTTGCCTTTGCACAAAAAGTACAACAGTTTAGCTAACCAGCTTTTTGAAAGGAAACAAATACAATGCCAGTCCACAAAACGCTTGGATACATTCCCACTCAAAGCCTTTAAAAATGTCATCTGTTTACTGTATGTATTTTGCCCTGTGAATAGCGAAATACATTTCATTTGCTGTATATCATATTTTGAATTTTCACAAAAGTTATATTAGTGCTTTAGATGCAGAGATCTTTTCTTATAAACAAAAAAAATTACCAGGAATGAGACTGGGGAAAAATAAATTTCCTCTAGGTCTGTTAAAGCAATTGCATTTTCCTAGTTTGGTTACAGCAAATTCCAGTCTTTGATCTTCCTATATAGTCTAAAACAAATACTCAAAGCAAACAAGCTGCAAGAAATGTCAGTGAACAGAGGTAAACACAATGAAGAACTCTAAGAAGAATGCTGTTCCAACTCTCCAATTTCATTTAGTCTCTGCTGTTACAGCAGAGGCTAAGCAGTGTGTCTATATATGAAGTTGCAGGGGTTAAACTGAAGATCCAGTTTAAGTTAATGTAATTGGGCTGGTGCAAAGGCCTATCTAGTTGCTGTAATTTGATCTGAACTCCACGTATATAGGTTTTACTGGATGTTGCTTACAAACTGGTTCGAGTTAAACTGAAATACATGTTCAGTAAAGGTTCTGTACCACTGTAAAAGTGAGTTTAAGTTTACTGGAGACAGCTTACAAGTGCAGGAAAGTCTTCTGGCTTGGTATGAAGTGCTCATAATTATATTCCTCCCTCTCCTCCTTCCACCTTCTTCGTGTCCAACAGATGAACAGGCTGAGTTGACTCCTGAATTGCTGCATTTAATATTCCACTATATTAATGTGAAATGAAACAAAATGATGGTTTGCATTGCTATGTTGCTGTTCACAACCTGGAGTGAGGGGCTGAAATTTTACTAAAATTCAAATGTAATGCAAGTATAAATAGAATGTCAGAGGTATAAACATTCTCTGGCGCACAGCCATGCAAATTGGGAATAGTTCTGTTAAAGCCAGCCAGGTTTCATCAGTATACGGTAGTTTCCTCAGGCTAAGTGAGAAAAAACTTGAGACCCCCCCCTCTTATAGGCAGTGTAGAGCAACATGCTTCGATACTCAGTGTCTCTACTAAATGGTCACTTTTGCATGCTGAAGGAATTCAGGGAGGAAAACAGCTAATCTGAGGTATAAGATAACATCTCATTTTTTTCAGGCTTATCGCTGCTTTTTTCCTGAAATGCTCCCTTTTTTATCTTTCTGACCTTTGAATACCACCAAAAGCACCATTTGGTGACAAGGTACCTCACAACACTTTTCTCCTGGTGCTTATATTTGGTTAATTTACACTCACCACGAAATTTATCATTATAAATCACTGCTAGATCATATCAACTATATCACTGAAACTGCTTAAAAATCTTTTCCTTTGAACCTTAACTGTAGCTATTGAAGTTAAAAAGTTGAAGTTAACATAGTATGCAGTTTACCAGGCAGAGGATATCACCACTCTGGCAGTGAAAAGGTGAAATAAAAATTGTAACTTATTTATTGAGTTTATTTTGTAAGATCGATTTTTATCTTTATCTTTACAAAGGAGTTTCAAGGACTGCCAGCACAGGGATTTCAATTACACTCACCTTTAAAAATAATTATTCTCAAAGTTAAAGTTAAATTCTCTCATCTGTTGTATTTTGACTGAATTGGCCTTAAAAATTTTTGTAAACGTTGTTTAAATGTTCAGTTGTTTTAAGCGTTGTGGTAAGAAATGGAAACAGACAGCCACTAGATGGCATTTTTAGTCTAGCTTTTACAGCTGTGCAATTTCAGTCACTGTCCTAAATAAAAAGCCTTGTGTTCTCTCAGTCATGACAACTGTGATCCTCTTACAAGTTAAGCTAAGTCTTGCTGGAGTAGTTAGACTCAACTGCTGTTTTTACTTTAACATAGTTGGTAGAAGATAAGGATAGCACATGTTCCAGAATTTGAACGACCTTGATGGAGGAGCTTTGCTGAGTAATGTTTGTGTGCAGAGGAAGACAGTTCAGAAGGAAAACAGAAAAAATGAAGTTTCTGCAAATCTGCAAAAGTACTGATGCCTAGCACAGGTATTTGGCCCTGTGAATTGCCTTTGAGGGGGACATCTGTACTAGAGGTGTACTAGAATATTTATACTAGAATACTGTTAGGAGTTCAGACAAGCAAGCTGGTAATAGTGGCTTGATTCCTATGGTCTTACAAAATGCAGCACTTCTGTAAATTGATGGTCACGTCTGTGTATGCAAGCACCGAAACGGAGCTCAGATCAAAAGTGGAATTATTAAATAATAGAAGTTTGTACTGTTATAGTTAGTATCTTCTGGGGGTCTCAAAGCATATTATAAATATAGTACACAGTCCTCGGGATTCATTATCCTCACCTCAAGAATAACAAGATAAAATAATGTTGGTAAAAGAAATAAAGGAGTTCTTGCTATAAGGCTCTCAAGTTAACTATATTTCAACCAATATGTTAACTAACAAGTCAAGAATCTGTAAAGGAATACAAATTAATATGGTCCCTTGCACCCCAGAATATTATTACTAGGAGAACATTGCTAAATGAGAAAGAATTGTCAGTGAAGCTCTTCATGCCACCCCTTCAGAAAAATAGCTTAGATAGGTGATTTTAAGTCTTTTGGTGGGGAACAATCAGTTTTATTGTTATTACTTTTGCTATGTTTTCCTGGTGGACTATATTTTCAGTTACAGGGAAAAGACAGTACAGCAAAGCATAATCTAACTGAATACTATACCTTCATCATATTTTATTGAATATACAATAAAATTCACTATTTCATATAGTATTTGATATTTCTTCTTACAGTTTGCTTTTGTAATCTCAAAATAAATGAAGTGCATTAAATTGTAGAATATAGTTTTAAAACCATACAAAAATTAAATATTTGTGCTTTTTTATTGGATGACCAGGGTTTCAAGAAACGACAAAGAATATAAAAGACTTCCTTTTATATTTTGCTTCACCGTGGTAAAAATAGATCATGTTCTTTAATCCAGCAGCAACTGAAAAAAAAACAAACCTGTAAATAGGATAAAATTTATTTCTGAAGGAAGGTATGGTTCAGTTTCTCCCAGAAACTGAACACCTTCAGAGATTCAGCATTTAAAGCTCTTTACAATAGCTAAGCTTTTACAATAACCTTGTGAGCTAAACATTATCCTTCTGTTGTACATGAGTAAACCACCCTTAAAGAAGCTTAAGTACTGTGTTCAAGGTCACAGGATGGACATATTCTGTGGATAAATAAGATTTTTATTTTATTAGACTGAGTGGTTGTAGCTGGGGAAAAACTGGACAAAGTTTTGGTATACAAGCCCTCTTTACCTTTTTGTGAGTAAGCAGAAACCTACTTATATGCTTAGAATGAGAGAAAACACTGAAAATATTGATCAGTGACCTGTTCTGTGGAAGTGTGTACTAATGCAGCAGTACTTTAGTAGCTCGATTAAGCTATATATGGTAAGTAATATTGGTTAAATTTTAATTTACCCCTAATAAAAGTGTATTTGGGCTATCAAATATGTAAGGTTCTTTTGAAAGACTTTTTACATTTTAAAATGAGTCTCCATGTATGTTTTAACTTTAACGGGGACATAGATTCATAGGTTCATGACAACAATAATTTAATTCTGACTGGACAAAAAGTCATCCAAGATGCACAAAATATGTCAGAATTTGAGTGAAAGGACTAAGCTGAAGTAGGAACTGTTAGTTCCAGAAGTTGGGAAGAATTGTGATATAGACTAAAAATATTTTTTATAGTTTTTAAACAGCAGTAGGCTTTCTAGAACTTAAAAAGAGCCCAGAAACTTGGGAGGGATAACTCTAATCTGTACTTAGATTATTCTACTATAGCATAATCAAGGTTTCTATGAAACTGAAGGTAAACAATCAAATCATTCCTTGATGCGAAATAGATCCATCAGTTGAAGATATCAAACAGCATTTCTGTTAATGAAAGTCAAAGAAAAACAGTGCTGTAAGTAGGGAGAGGTAGGTCTATTCAAAATAAAGGACAAAGAGATGCACACTTAATTTTAAAGTCTCATTTATTTCATTTGTTAAAGAAATCAGAATACATTAAATAGATTTTCTGCAATACCAGTTTGCATTACTAGCAAAGTTACATTCATAATAGCTAAAAACATTGCATTTTGTGATGATTTTCTGTTTCCTTTAGCATCTGCTGTATAAGAATCTCACATCTAAAACAATGCTGAATTAGCCCTCACAACATCCCTGTGAGGTAGGTCAGTGTTACTGTTATTTCATATAAGAGGAAACTGAGGAACAGAAAGTTTTAAGTCAGCATACCAGAAAAACTGTAGAAGAGTTAGGTCTAGAATTCTAGTCTTCCATTCTTTGTACTGTACTTCACATCTAGTGTTTTTCCCCGTTTCTGAAAAAGGAGAACAGCTCATAGCAGCTGTTCTTCTCCTCCTTTCCCCCCACCCCACTTTCCTTTACATTGTATACCCTTGATTATTTCTCCATCTACACTGATGAAAATTGATAAACATCAGCAATTTCTCTCTGAACTATACAGATGAAGTAGAACATTTTAAGCCCAGAATTAAAGTAACTGAAAAGAGACTGTGGATAGTTACAGATAACATCACTGTATTTAGTACTGGAGATACAAGTCTGAATTTTGTCACTAAGCTGCAGAAGCAGTAATAATAACACATGGCTTTTCTCAAGCAACTTTCTTTTGAAGAGGTAAAAGGACTCAGGACTGATGAAGCCTCATATCTACAGGGAGTATCGCTGACAGACTGCCATAGTGAGGGGTTGATTTGTGCAGCAATGCACATTCAGTGCAGTCAAGGTCTACCCATGTTAAGTCCCTAAATAAACAAAATATCTACTTTCTTTAGGGTAGACGATGAAGGAGGTCATATTGCAGAGCAAATCACTTAGCTGAGGTAGAATTTGAACAATTAAGAACCACAAAACACATACCTGAATCGCTATAAAAGTTTTTTAACAAAATCGACAAGGGCATTATAGTTACATATGTTGCATGGGCCAAAAGAACAAGTGTCTGAACAACACTGTGTAATAAAATGGCCTGCTTTTAAATACAGCATTTACATTGTTATTTTAAATTAGTTATAAAATAGCATCTTAGAACACTAACTTTAAAATATATATGTAGTTTTCATACCAGTGCCTACTTGAGGCGAGTAAAGAACTTTTTTTGTGTTACTCATGTGCACTGTATGTGTCTACAGACAGCAAGAATACAGTGAAAGCAATCTTTAAATCAGGCAGAGCTCAGCGAATGCTAACAAGAGATGGGTAAGGAGAATTTAAGTCCAATTTGTCCAAAATTCTTGACTACTGTTTCATCATATATTAAATGAGATAATTAGAAGTTGTGGCCATCAGTACTAGTAGATCACTATATAATTTCCCATTTTAGATTAAATGGGATTTTAATTTCATCTTCATTTTTAGTTTAAGGTCTTTCAGAACACTAGTTTACTCAACTATCCCTTATATTAAAAAGAGTTCGTTAAAAAGATCCCATTTCTTAAAAGAATGAGCAATTCAAATATAATATAAAATCAGAAGATTGTCCCCCTCCAAGTAGAGTGTTCATGGAAATGGCTTATTTTGTGTGTTCACTGAGTGATCTGAAGACCAGAGTTTCTGTTTATAGTATCTCAGATGTGGAAGCTCTTGGATATCTCAGGGCCGTTATCAGTTTTCTTCAGGCCTTGAAGGAAGCTCGAACTACTCTCCCCTTAAGAGGCTGAGGGGGACGAAAATTATTCACCATTTGGATCCTCTGGTCTTCCTCACTGGTGAAGAGGAGCATGCGGAATTTCTCCAGCTGTAAATTCAGGTGAAATAATTTACTGCTTAAGAGGGCAATCAATATTAATGTTTTTTAAAAAGGACCAAAGGAAAGTATTCAGTACATTTTAATCTATTAATAGATCTTTTCAAGCAAAGATCCTGGAGAGTATTAACAGAGAAAAACGGAAGACCTGATTATTGAACAGGCTGATTATTCACAGGCTAATGGTCTTTTAACTTATGCCCATTGCAAATCAAGAGTCACTGCCAGTTTATCCAGTGTTGAATCCTATAAGAACTGGGAGAGTATCAAAAGTTTACCTGTTTCTCAGAAATTGTGATGGGTTCTTTCAGCACTATCCATGTTACACTCTCATTAAGGGGTGGTGTTGTTAAAGAACCAAGGTACGTCCAGTAATCTAGACTCAAAGGCAGGAGACATTTGGGGTTGAAGCTTCTAAATTGAGCTTTTGTTCCCTGGAAAAAAAAAATTGATACTTTAAATTTATCTTTTTAATTTTAAGTGCAGGTTAAAGAACTCTTTCTGAAAGAGGAAAAAATGCTAAAGTAATATTAAAAATTAGGTGAAAGGAAAAGTCTATAAAGGTTTGGCTGCCTTATAACAACTGTTATCTCAGAGTAGCATGGCAAGGGTCATGCCTGCTGCTGGCTTACTCGACTTTGAGTTCTTGCCCCATTGCCTCTACCAAAGTTAAGGTCTTGTCACAAAAGATCTAAAAATAATGCAGGAAGTGTATTCTGTATAGTATTCAGTGTGAGCTACAGATAATATCATGGCAGAATTCCTTGTCTCATTACTTGCTATTTTCTATGCTTCCCATCTATTTCAGTAGAAAACTTGGCCCCAAACAGTCATTGTCTGCTAGGACAGAGGGGATCGAGTGCTAGGACAGAGGGGATGGAGTGCTCCCTCAGTAAGTTTGCAGACGACACCAAGTTGGGCGGGAGTGTGGATCTGCTCGAGGGTAGGAAGGCTCTGCAGAGGGACCTGGACAGGCTGGATTGATGGGCCGAGGCCAACTGTATGAGGTTCAACAAGGCCAAGTGCCAGATCCTGCACTTCGGCCACAACAACCCCAGGCAACACTACAGGCTTGGGGAAGAGTGGCTGGAAAGCTGCCCAGAGGAAAAGGACCTGGGGGTGCTGGCTGACAGCCGGCTGAACATGAGCCGGCAGTGTGCCCAGGTGGCCAAGAAGGCCAACGGCATCCTGGCCTGTATTAGAAATAGTGTGGCCAGCAGGAGCAGGGAGGTGATCGTGCCCCTGTACTCGGCACTAGTGAGGCCGCACCTCGAATACTGTGTTCAGTTTTGGGCCCCTCACTACAAGAAGGACATGGAGGTGCTGGAGCGTGTCCAGAGGGCAACGAAGCTGGTGAAGGGCCTGGAGCACAAGTCTGATGAGGAGCGGCTGAGGGAACTGGGACTGTTTAGCCTGGAGTAGAGGAGGCTGAGGGGAGACCTCATCGCGCTCTACAACTACCTGAAAGGAGGTTGTAGCGAGGTGGGTGTTGGTCTCTTCTCCCAAGTAACTAGCGATAGGACGAGAGGAAATGGCCTCAAGTTGCGCCAAGGGAGGTTTAGATTGGACATTAGGAGAAATTTCTTTACTGAAAGAGTGGTCAGGCCTTGGAACAGGCTGCCCAGGGAAGTGGTGGAGTCACCATCCCTGGAAGTATTTAAAAGACGTGTAGATGAGGCGCTTAGGGACATGGTGTAGTGGGCATGGTGTGTTGGGTTGACGGTTGGACTCGATCTTAGAGGTCTTTTCCAACCTTAATGATTCTATGATTCTATGACAAATATTGGCTTTAAAAATCAAATGTGCAAGTCTAAAATTAGAGGAAGACCAGTAGAAATAGAAGGAGGTGCTGCCTAAAGTAGTGATTGCCTTAACTACCAGTCTAGGGCAAGATTTTTCAGCCTATGGAAGTACCTGAAAGGTACTTAGTCATTCAGAAAACACTGTCCAATTGTCTGTAAAATTGCTCATAAGGAACAGAATGAGCAGTGGCAAACATGCAGACCTTCCATCACTACAACTGCGGGATAACTATTTCTTTCTTGCAAGTGGAAGAAATCACTTAAACATCAAAGTATCATTTAGTGTGTCTGCAGCCTACCTATTGCTGTGTAACTGCCTTCCTTTCCTGTCTTTCAAGCATATACAGAGAAGCGAGAAATACTATGCCCACTCAAGTATTAGATATAGTTTATTTTGCATATTAGAACTTATGCATGTTATATTATGCATTAACCTCATTTAAATCCAGAAAGGATTTGTAGTAGTCTAATCAGTCTGCACATTAGAAGGTGCAGCAGTTATCAATCTTCAGCAAAGCTCTCAGATATATCTGGTTAAAGACCACCTTCAGGTATCACTGTAAGAATAGACTAGCTCAGGACCTCATTAAGATTGTCCCCTGACAGAGCTTTGCAGCAGAAGATAGAAAGCCAGCTTTGACTTGTTAAAGGCTAGGCTCAATGGAAAAGGATTGTTTTGCTGAACGTAAGAGCTGAGCGTGAAGGGTCATGGAGCTTTTGATTTTAGATACTCTGTGAAAGGTAGAACCTCTGAGTGACTAGTGTGGTCAGCATAGCTTTGGGAGGCACCTGAGATGAGACAAATAAGCTGAACTTTAGAGGGGAAGAGGAGAATACAACTACAGTGATGTTCTAATTATGGGAAGATTTGTGCGGGCGATTTTCCATTTTTGTCTCAAACATGTACGTGAGCTTGATTTTTAAAGGATATCCCAGAAACAATTAAATTTAAAGAGCTTAAAACTTACTTTAAATTTTACCATGTACAAAGCATCAGTGAGTCTGTTCATATTGGCATGTTCTTTCCCAATCTAAAATAATGGAATAGAAGGTTAAATAAGAATGACTATAATTATGCTTTGAATAGGTGTTGTTTTCTTATCTGAATCTCAACATTCCTACTAAAGTAAGTTTAACAACAATTTGCCATTAGTTACTGCTTCCAATAAGTCATCTGTTTTTCTTAAGCACTTCTTAAATACATGGCTTGGTTCTCAAACGCTTGACAGCATAATGCTTTTCATCGTGTAAACATGCTATTTTTGTGATTCTTACCTCCAAGAAAACACCAACTACTGCCAAGCCATCTGGAGCTGCTGCTGCTTCTCCAAATGTTGCATATTTTCTAGCATTCCAGTGAACTAAGTGGAGCTTTAAAGAAAAATAACAAGAATTAAACAAATTAGTAATAGAAGCTGTGAACATAGGTTGTCTCATGTTAACAGGCACTAATGTAGGTTTTGCTCCAAAGGCATCTTTGGAAAGATGAGCAAGTTCAATCTTTTGGACCAGTCCATAAGCATGGACAGACATTAAACGAAGTTTCTATATATCAGCCTTAATTTGAAAAAAATCAGGCATTAACCTGTGACCCAACTTCCCTGGTATGGGCCTTCATCCTATGAAGCACTATGCTCTAGTACTCACTGGTAGACTCCAGGATGCTACGCAACTGTAGTATTTGGGATAGATTGTGCTGGGAAAGGCTGTGCCTTGTCCTAGCTTTGCAGAACTCTCTCAAGAGCCCTCACATGAAGCCATTTCTAAGCTATGGATAGCACCAGCATGGTGGTTTCACAGGTTGTGATCACCAGCTGAAGCCTAAACTAACTGTGCCAGGTAGTGGAGCTATACATGGCTTCTCAGCATCATGTTTGTGGTATATCCTTCCCATCTGTATCAGTAAAAGCATGTAATCAATTGTGTGCAGCAGGCTAAACTACACAGCAAAGGATTGTTAAAGGTGCTGTGTGAGCACAGCAGATAAACTGTGGGGCCAGCTGTGTCCTGTTGAATAGGATAAGATGGCTGAGGACCTTGGAGAAAGGGCTGCACTGGAGGGATAAGTTTGCATTCTAAAAACCAGGGTGATCAACAGATAACTTCAGTGTAAGGAATAAAATTCTCATTAAAGTCTGTGCTGACCTAACCATGGTGAGTAAGTAATCAGAATCCTAAGGGACATGCAGTCCGCGCTGCAGACAGTGTCATTTGTCAACAGCATTTGCATGAATTAATCCATCTGTAAAAACACGTCATTACCTCACATGGAAAAGGTTTGCCATCAATTGTATGCTCCGACCCCTGGCTGTGCTTTATCCCCCAGTGAAAGTGAAACTGCTTTAGCCGAAATGGATTCTCAAATGGACCGCCACTGATTGCTAGGGAGCGGAAAAAAAGAGAGGAAAAAGCTTACACATTCTTGCTTTTTAGCCTCCTGTTAGTAAAATCTAACCACTGTTGGCACAATAGTGGAAAAAAGCCAGCAGCATCTCCCAATTGCCAATATCAAAGATATGCATCATCCAGACATTTGGAAGGGTTGGATTTCTTAATGGAAAGCACCTGAATTCATGTAAAAATTTAAATTAAAATACATCGAGTGGCTACTTGTACAGAATTTTGTAGCTTTTTTGAAAGAGTATATTTGACATATGAAGATGTGGTAGCTTTGTTATGCCTTTCTTGTTAAACACAATAAATCCAAGTTGAATATTAAAAAAATAAATCACAATTTGAAACTCATGTATCTAAAATATTTTTGACAGTGCCACTTGAGATTTTGTGCAAAAGAGTGTAGATATCTTGAGCATCAGGTAGACAATTCAGCTCAGTATTTCCTCTTTGAAGTGTCTTTCCTTCCTGTGAAGGTTATCTATATTCTGTTTTCTTTAAATACCTGATCCCATAAAAGAGGTAATATAATAGCTTGTACTTTACATGACACCATTCAGAATCTCAAATCACCTTATAAAGGTGAGGAAATGCTGCAGAGAAACTTCATACATCATTTAGAAATAACGCTTAAGAACAGATTAATGTTTAAGATGCCACCTGTAGAAGATACTTTATCAACAGCATCAGTAATCCTCCTGTAATTTTATATGGCACTATATCAAATAAATTTTGCCCAACAGACATGAAAACCTGATCAAAGTCTTATACTAAGAAAATCAAAATTACATTTCGTATCTGTAAAGCGTTCATCCTCAGTGTAGTCCATAACATTTTATTGAAAAAATTAAATTTGGGGCTTGCGCAGTGCTACCACATGTGCATAGTTCCAGCTGGCCTTTATGCAGGAAACTGGCCTTGTCAAAGCAAAATTTTAGTATTAATTAAGAATGTAAGTACCTCCTAGTCTGTTTTTCTGAACTTAGCAATGCAATGCATCACTTGTCTCAAACATTATTTTAAGAAATCTAGCTATGATGGCTACTGTCAAAATTCTGTTGTGCCATTTATGCACAGCTGTGAGTCACTAGATCTATTTCAACACAACTAAAACCATTTTAAACCATGTTTCCACTCCTAGCAGTCTTCTTCCTTGAAAGTCTTATTAAAACAAGGCATGTACTTAGTGCAGAAAGGACAGAGGTCTTCATTCCTGCATGTGCTCTGAGTCTGTATCTCTAAATGCAGAGTAATAGGTGATGTTCTTAAACTTATAAAGCTGGGTAAAGAACACTGTTATGTAGATATATTTCAGCTTAGAATTGCACAAAAGTAGTTAGCAAGCTAAGATAATACTTCCAGATATATTTTACAAATTCTTTTTGTGGAACAACATGCTTAATGGATCTGTATATTAAGATTTTGGAAAATGCACATCCAGTCTTCTCTTCAAATTCACTACGGATGCTTGAAAACCTGACCATTCAGTTGGGCAGTTTTAGATTCATTCAAGAGGAGAAATTTTAAAACAAAATGGCTGGAATTTTAACCCCAGCCCTTATTTCAAAGGGTTACCAGCACAGAAAAGTCACTTCACAGAAAAAGTAACTTGTTTTGAGTACCTAGGATATCTTATTTAGCTAGAATCAATAAACACACCCAAATGGAAGATGAAATCAGCTGATAGGCTTAAAAATTGTTCGGAGTGTTTTTTTAAAATGCAGTCTTTCCATTTGTCAGCTACTTCATCTCCATTTGAATGCTCTTCCCCTACGCCACAGATGTAAAAGCAAGGTCTACTATGGAAGTAGAATTAACAGAAGTAATCAATCAATGCTTATAAATGAAAGCATTTATAGTCTCTGCCAAGAGACAAAAATAATATACAACTGCAGAGAGTCCAACATCCACAAGCTGCTACCAACTCAAAATTAGCTGAAGATTTTATAATTTCTGAAGAAACTGAACTGCTATGATGCACGGAATAAAGAAAACAATGCAAGGTAACAGTTAGTGACTGGTCCAGATACAACTTGGTGTGGTGGACTATATTATGACGACTACACTGTATGACCTGATCTCTGCTAATTCTCTTCTCTTCGCTACCCCTGGGCAGCGAGCCAGACAGAGCTGGCATGTGTGTTAGCATCTTTGATTTGGATGATCATGGAAACAGGGTAGTGAGGAGTGTACATACCTACTCTGCGTGCTGGATGTGGTCTAGGAGTGCTGGAGAGATGCATGGATTCTCTGTTTAGCAAACTGATAATCCCCATTTAAAAGGGAAGCACTGCAAACAAACTTCTGATTTTCCTGATGCAAGAGCTTTTCCTAATGCAGAAACACTATTCTGCTGTGCAATATTGCTAGAGAGACTTAAGTGAAGAAACAAACGTGAAGCTCAGGAAGACAAAATATTAAGGGCTCTGGTCATATGCCTTGTTCTAAACTGAAATTATATATCATATAAAATATACTATACAGGATGTACTTAATTGTTTCCCTCACTAAGTCACAAAATGGTATTCCGTGTTAGTTGGCTATGTGTTAGTCTCACCTGTCTTGTCATCGGTATCTTCAAACTCAACCATAACTGAATGGCCATTGTTGGAGATGTTGAGAGATGTACATGATTCATAGGAGATAATAAGTGGCTTCAGATTAGGGTCATAAACTGCTCTTGCAGAAACTATATCAATAGGTGACTGGCGGTTCCCTTGGGCAATAGGATAAGATTTGTGCCACTCTGATGGTCCTTCAAAAGGAAAGAAAGGAAAGCACCATTATTTTCTTCCTACTATACACAAAATAATCATTACAGGTTTTCATGAGGCTTGAAGTAAAGCTTGCTGAGCAGGAGTGACTTGAAAGTTCGGTATCCGAGAAGTTCACTTAAATTCTAAGCTGGTGTGTTTTTATTAGCACAAACAGGCTGCAACAAGATGGGGGATTCAAATATCTTGTACAAAACACACTGAGGAAATCACAGCACATCAACAGACGGCTATATCTTCAGTTACTTATGCCACTAATTTTCTGTGGAGTTTGTAATTACATTGCTAAAGTATCTGAAGACCTTCCAAGATGGGTGCAGGTATAAACACACTTGCATGCACACATACATTCTCCCAGAGAAACAGCATTTAGTTCTTCCTGGGAAGATAGTGTAAAAGCTCCAGTGATTCAGATTAGATGCAGATGACTCAATCTCTTAGCTACTGACTATGCAGTTATTTTTAAAACCATTTTATGACTGCAGTAAATCTTTGAGGCAGCTTCTTTCTTCGCTCATGCCCATTATGGTATCTCTCTACCCTGAATGAAGAGTAGAGTGTGATAATTAACATTTTTGGACTTCCTGACCCCAATAGAGTGGGGAGAAAGACCAATCTAACAATACAGCTCTCTGCTGCCAGAGCTGGAACATTCTTATGCTGTTTGAGATAACAAAACCTTATCTGTATCAAAGAATTACTTATTCTTACCGCTTCTTTTTCTACTTTGGTATGGTAGTGCAAGAAGCAATTAAATTCTTCTACTGCTTATATTCAGAAACTATTAACAGTAATGATTTTACTTTAACATTCCCAAGAAGCACATTTTTAATTGTAGCATTCTCACATACTTTCACAAGTGGAAACTTTTTTTTTTAATCAGGCACAGGTATTTACCCTCCTCAAATTTATATAACAAAAACAGTGATCTATTATACTCTTATTTGTCTTTGGCATTTTCTGAAAAGCTAAGCTTATAAAATAATATCTTTTCTCAGCCTGCCTATAAAGCAGATTTAGGACTTAAATGCTGTTACACAAGCTTAGGCAATATAATTTTTCTCTTATGAGCTTTGTAAGAATATACATGGCTTTATTACTACTACCTATATGCCCAAACACATAACACTATCTACTAGCACTAACCAGCTTCACTTAGTGTTCAAACTTGCTTTTGGACACACAGAAACTAAAATAATTGCTGTTAAGAGAGAGAGAGACTGGCTCCTGAAGGTTATGCAAAAGACTTTTGTTGGACACTCAGCAGCTAAAATAATCGCTGTCAAAAGAGAGAGAGACTCCTGAAGGTTATGCAAAAGATTATCTTATTGGACAACACCAGTCACTCATCCATCCTTCTCTGTAAAGGATACAGGTGCTATAAAACACTATTGTAGGAATCTTTCAGTAGCTTCACATATTCTCTCACTCTGTGACACACATTCTTGGAGGTGGAAAGCAAAGGAGGATGACTAAATTAAAAACTGTCAAATCAGAAAGCATAAACTGTTCTATAAGAGATCTCTGATACTGATCTGCACAATTTATTGATGTTCTAGAAATATATAACATACACCTTATTTTATTCACTTCTATGGAAGCCTAAATATCACTTTTCAACAGCTACAGAGGATCAGAAAATCTATTACTGCTCTACTAAATCTTCTTTACTTAAAAGAATTGCTTTTGGAGAGACAGACACAGTTAATCCTTTTCATAACAGCTTTTTGGAAAGGGACTCATCTGTAGTATCTGCAGCCTGAAGCAAAACCAGTCAGTACTGCTTCTCTCAGTTTTGGAACATTGATTGCAACAATGAAAGGCAGCAGGCACAAGTTTGTGCATCTTTTGGTGCCACTTTCGGGGTGCTATTTATTATCAATAAAGTAATTAATTACCTGCTGTATATACTTGATGCTTGCAGACATCGAAATGCAGGCAGCTCTGCAGGGCTCAGGCAACAGTTCTAGAAAGAAAACGAGTGGGGGAAGATAGAGAGATGCAGCATGGAAATGCTATAACCTACCGTCATCCTGCCCATATCCCCAACTGTGGTGGCCAGTCATTACAGGGGAGCTGCACCCTGCTTTGCTCTCAGCTCTTTGATCAGGGCACTGCTGCTTACCTGCCTTTATAATGGCTCACCGTGGGATAGGGTCAGCCCCTTAAAGATACAGAGCAACCAAAGCAATTCCTGCAGGACAGGGAAAGCAGACACGTTCCTCCTGCTCCCAACTTTGCTGCTCCTGCTCCTGCTGCTGCTCACTCTACTTGCTAACTCAGCACAGGAGAAGGAAAATGTAAAACTGAGATAACTGAAGTCTCAGGACTTAGAGAGGAACCAAGACTGTCCAGGTGGCATGGGAACCAAATTTAGAAGAAAGTAGTCGTATTTTCCCATTCTATACAAGGAAGCACAAGCTGTAACCTGCTCTGAGCATCAGGGCACAGCAATGTGTGCAGATTGTAATGGGAATTGCCCTTCTCTTTTTTACGTTCTGCAGAGGGAAACATCATCTAGTTACTGCCTCTCTTTTCTTAAACATTCTCTCCAGCTGCAAAAAATGAATGATGTTTCCACCTGATTTGTAATTAAAACTTCAGAATCAGTGCTTAGATGAGATGGGGAACATTCTCATCTCAGAAAAAATTACTTGTGCTACTTTTAAATAAGGTAAAAATCACACTAATTAAGGATAAATTGGCAATCTGATTTTTTTTTCTTTGTAACTCTAAAGAAACTTTTTGAAAATAAAAATGTAATTATATTAGGGGACAGAACACAGCAGACTCTAAAGAAAGGAGCTGATCTGTGAAGCCTCAGGTATCTGGTATGATCCAGTAGCTGCCTGCACCCTGCTAAACCCATGAAGAGGCTACAATGAGATACCCAATCTGCAGCTGTAAAATGTCTTAAGACATCTTTGTGGCAAGAAAAATGGCTCCTTGGCAGTAATTTTGTCAGATCTGAGGAAATGCTGTCTGTTAAGACTACATTTTATAAACATATTGATTTTCACAAAGACAACAGCACACAGAAAGAGGGATTTTTCTATTATGCAATCAAGAAAATGGAAGAAAAAAAATCAATGAAAGCATTTTATGCAATTTTTATATTGTGGTACTGCCTTGTAAGAATTCATTTCCTTTTTCAGGAGCTTTCCATAGGAGCCAGCTGTAAAACTTTTGAGATTCACTGATGCAAGCTAAATCACTCAATAAGGGATGTAAACTGCTGTAAAGATGTCCACAGAGTAGTTCTACAATGACTTACTCGGGTCAACTTCTCAATTTACTTCTGTTAATCTACTGTGATCTACTCAGGTCCCTGCGTAGGCCTGACACACACCAGGCACTGACACTGCAGGTATGTCTGTGGCCAAATAGTCTGCACACACAGGTCCTCATGGTGACTCAAATACTGGAAGTAGTACAGCAGCGCTGCCATTTGCTGCTTAGTAGTGCGAGAAGTTGTGATGCTTTGGTTCTTATTCTTGTGTGGCTCTGTGCTGTGTTTGTAGACAGGGAAGCCAGATGTAGACAGTCAGTCAGTTGCAAATAGTTAGGAAATCTGTTCTAGACCATGGGAAAAAGTACAAAAAATACCAACTTACCAGTGAAAAGAAGAAATGGAAGAGGAATTTTGTATGTGAAAAAAGCAGACTATAGATTGGGGAAAACCATATGCAAGATAGAGAATACTGAGCAACTGTTTTCAAGAGAAACTTGAAGACATGGCAGGAAGTGGACTCCACAAAATGGAGGTTTAAATGGTTGGATTTAGAAAAAGTGAGAAGGGGGAATGACAATACCTGCGAGGAAAGAACAAAATAGCTTGAATAAAATTTTAGCTATAAATGATAGCCAGTGTGTATAGGACAGTTTAATGTGCTCCCCCATCAAATCAGCCTTCTTTTTTTTTTTGAGGAAAATACTATGTTTTCCTTAAAGCTGCTGCTTACACAAATATCACATTATTCTGTATCCCTCATGCCTCTTGATATTGGCTGCCTCTAAGACTGGACTTTCACTGACTCTGTCCTCAAATTATCATTTATCACTTCAAAAGTTGCAGTAGTAATGTAATTCTGATCTCAATTTTACTAGCTTGTATCGAGGATAATTACATCACACTTGTGAACTTATGGAAGTGAGAAGAACAGAGTGGTAGGTGCTTAAAGGGTGGATTTCTCCAATGCTGAGCTAAAAGTGAAGTACTCGTGATTTCCACAAATTTCTCATGGGCTTTGACTACATCTCAAAAGTGTCTGCTTAGCAGTGAATGACAGGAAGACGTAATTCCATCCACAACAGTGAAATGTTTCAAGCTACCTTAAAGAATAATTCTGTCTTCCCCAGTCTTCATATTTATGGTTTTATTCCTCTTTGACAATAATGATGAGTGAACAGAGCAGCAGCCTAGGACAAATACATGGGTGCTTCTGAACCTGTCACTATGTTGTGATACTGGACTAACAACAAACGCTGCAGTTTTCCCATCCCTATATATGGAATAATTTTCTTTATGATTTAATTTGAGTTCCCTTTATTAAAATTGCTGTATAAGAACTAACTATTACAATTAGAAAGCTCCAAGTAAGATTGGAATGCCAAATAGAAGTTGAACATATTAAGCTTTGCAGGTTTGAGGAAATTGGATTTTTGAATCTCTAAGGCAAGTTGTGTCTATAATACAGATCTGGAGTCATTGGGAGGTATTTGCACAAGATTATGTCACTTGAGAGTAATGCGTTTGGTATATATCACTGTAGAGGGGCAGAGCGGCGTTTTAGGAAACGTGAAATGAAAGAATAGTTATTTGTTTCCAAGGTGAATGGTTAAATGGCACTCTAAGTGTATTTGCTTAAATAACTTGGCAATTATCTTTGCTGAGCATCTTTAATAATGGCAACATACATTTGAATGAGGTGTCATGTGCCTTCTTTAATGCATATGAGTGTGTCTGATGTGTCATTGCCTATTAACAAAAATATGGCAGAAATACAGTCAGTTTGGGTACAGGCTGCTCACTCTAGACCCTTTGAAATACAATAGGTAGGAGCAGATTAAATGTTAAAACATTCATCACTCCAGAGCTTGCCTACACCTCAGGTTCTTGAAAGAGTATCTTATTTATCCAGGCGGCTCATCTCTCTTCTTACATTGCCGTTACTAATGCTGGCAGTTTTCAAATGGGAGTTATACGAAGGTGACATCTGTTTTTAATATGTGCATTAAAATAATTTATAATGAATCCAGAAAATGCACAAAAATACTTTACAAGGTAAATATAAACAGGAGGGTGTACTGCCAACACTAAACATTAAAAAGCAGAATCAGTCCAGATTTTTTTTTCATTTTGTTAGTATTTTATTTTAAAAGTGACTGCCTACACTTGTTGATTGGCCATAGAAATTTCAAATTTTATATTCTCAAGTTTTTCATTGCAAACATAAAAACGTGATGACTGTATATTGAGATTCTCATGCATCCAGTGTAACTTCAGGAGCTGAAAGTGGTAATCCTTCTCCCACAGCTACATAGTGAGATTAATGAGATTTCTAAGGGAAAGAGCTCAACATTTATTTACTGGGAATCTCTTCCTGGCATAAGGGATTCGGAAAAAAAAAAAAAGGGTCCCTAAGTAAAGAAAGAATTGAGAAGAAAATGACAAAAAGGACATACATAAAATCAACAGACAATTTTGCAAGAGAAAAAACTTGAATAAGATATGGGCCAAGAGGAAAAAAGGAATTTATTTGGAACATTCTTGGGAATGTGGGGCAGAAAAAGAGGAACTGGGTACCTGGCTCCCTAGGGAGTTTCCCAGCCTTCACATGCCATTTTTACTATTACTTATCTTTGATTTTTAAAGCTATACACACTTGGCTGCTTTATACCAGAAATGGGGTCTATGGAACTAAGTCTGAAATAACAATTCTTATCATTTATGGTTTGTCCAGTTGAAACTGTGTAATTGTAGCAGATAGCAAGAACAGAATGAGTCAACTTTTGATTTTCGTGAACAGAACATTCCTACAAATGTTGCAACCAGTCACTGAAATTTCAACCGAAGGAAGGATTTACTGTAACATAGCAAACACAAAGCCTGAGAAAAATGAACTTGGGAGGAGATACTGTATATGGGAAAACAAAAGAGGAAGCACTGTGTGGTATTAAAACGTCATCTGCAAGGTATAAAACACTAAATTATAATTGCACTGTTGTATACTTTATTCCAGCAGATACATAGCAAGTTAAATTTACTAAAGAGAAGCACATTAAAAGGACAACAGAATACCCTTTTATGGGCTAACAAATCAGCTGGAACGGTGCACACATTTTAGGACCTCTCTTTTGTTGTTGAAAATTAGAGCCAGAAACAGTTGAAATTTTTAAAGATGTGAAAGTTTTCTCTTTTTTCGTACACTTTTATAGTACAATCTGTATTGATCCTATATGGAAAGATTTTCATAACAGAAGTACATAGACACAACAGATTTCAGATTTTATTGTCTCAATACTAAATAGAAATAATTGTAATAATGTACACCACCTCAGCAAAATATATTTAAACTGATTTTTCTGAATGCAGGTACCTGCAGGGCTTCCGACTCAGACTGCTGTAAAATGCTTCAAAACTTCATAGCAGAAAGTGGGTTGAGAGATGAAGAGAAATACCCATTTTGAATATAAATTCCAGGAATGGCAGCGTATTTTTAGAAACACATTCCCAAAGGAAACAGCCTCCTATGTTTCTATGCTCGTGATTCCCATCAACTTCAGTGTTCCCCAAAGACATCAAGGCCCGCTCTCCCAGCACCTTTTTTTTCTACCGGTTTCCAAATTGCCGTCTCAATTCCATTTAACAATGATGGCAGCTCTTCCCATATCCCAGCTCTTCCCGTATCCCGACCGGATTTGGTAACATCTCCGTGTCGAGACGAACGCTTTCTGCTGTTTACACAAGACCGAAGCAACGCCCGTGACTCACGGACGAAGCCACGGGCCGAACCCTGCAGCCCCGCAGCGGAGCCTAAGTAACCCACGGTACCAGCCGGGAAGCCACGGGCCCTGGGGCCCACTACCCCATCTCAGGCGGGCCCAGCTGGGAGCAGCAGGCAGCCGCAGGACGCTTCCAGCGCGGCGGAGGGCGAGGGGACGTCCGTGTTTAACAGCGCCGTGTGGGGCGCAGCCCGCAGGCACCGGGCTCCTCCCGCAGGCACGACCCGCCTCGCGGCCCTGCGGCGCAGCAGAGCGCAGGAGCCCGCTGCCGCGGCACCGCGCCGGCCCGCGCCCACGAGGCTCCACCTCGCCCCGCCCCCGCCTCCCGCCTCCCGCCTCCCGCCTCCCGCCTCCCGCCCCGGCGGCCCCACAGCGCCCCCCAACGGCCCCGCGGACCCGCGCCCCCGCGCATGCGCGCGCCGCGGGGGAGCGTGCGGCAATGGCGCAGCCGGGCAAGGCCAGCCTCAAGGAGCAGAAATACGACCGGCAGCTGAGGTAGCGCGGCGGGGCTGCAGCGTGCCCCGGTCCCGAGCTGCTGGGGGCCGCCCAGGCTCCGCGGGGCTGTCGCTGTCCTGTCGCTGTCCTGGCCGGGTGGAGAGCGGGCTGCCGCGGCGCCTGGCCCTGCCTCTCGCTGCAGGCCGGGCCGGGGGCCGCAGTCTGCGCTGCCGCAGCTCCGGTTGCCCGTTCAAGCGACAGGCCTCCTCCGCGGCCGCTTGTGAGGAGAGGCGGGCGGGCGGCCCGCCTGGGGCTGCGCTTGGCGGGCAGGGCCGCTCGCCGCCGCCCGCTGAGCTCCGCGGAGGCGGCTGTGTCCGAACTAGTCGTGCTGCTGTGGGCCGGTCGCTCGTCCGGTGCGCCGAGCAGCTGCCTGGGTGTTGGTGCCGGCATCGGGGAAAAAGGCGGAAAAGAGCAAAGTTAAATGGGAGAGGGGCGACTTGTGCTGGAGCCAGCCGATGGGTGAATTTTCACGTGCTTGCATACATTTGAAAGTCTTAGTAGTAGTTATAATGCTTTACTGTGCCTCCTCAGTAACTTTCTTTTATGCAGCTGAAGGGAGTAAAATTACTAGCCGTGTGAGATCAGTGGGGCATTTGTGACTGAGTACAGTCAAGTCCCGATTTCGGCCTGAATGTTATTTTATAGCTGTCCTAAGTACATTGCCAAACTCATCAAGACTGATTTCCATCCACGTTTCAGTGTCTTGTATTATAAATCATACAAAATATAAAAATGTATTATAAATAATAAAACTCACGAAAAAGAGAGCATTCAGTTTTAGGATGAAATTGTGTAGGGAGTGTTTTGACCCATGCTGATTTTTAAAAAGTGGAATATGTTACAGCCGAAAAAGGTGCGCGCATTCATATGGTGTAGAGTATAAAGATGGAGAAAATGAAATGTCAGTAAAATTGGGTTGCTCTTTAGAAAGTTTCAAGTTTGTCACAGTGAGTTTTCTTAAGGAAAGCTTATTTTGGTTAGTGCTATTTAGCCCCTCTCAACAGTGAATGGAAAGTAGTACGCTCACCTCCATTTGTGATTGTGGACATTTTTTTCATTTCTTTATACGGGCCTTACAATCTGAAATGAAATAATTTCAGAATGTTTCTGTTTCTATCCCAATATAGATTGTGGGGTGACCATGGACAAGAAGCTTTAGAATCTGCCCATGTTTGTGTGATAAATGCAACAGCGACAGGAACCGAAATACTCAAAAACTTAGTGCTACCAGGTAAGTAGATATCTCTTCTGTATTTTCTTTTTAATGTATCTGATAATTTAATAATGCCTAATTATTCATAGTAATTTTTTTTCCCCAAGGTATTGGTTCATTTACAATTGTCGATGGGAATCGGGTCTCTGGAGAAGATGTTGGAAATAAGTAGGTTTGTTACTAGTTTCCGATACAAATTGAGAAGTAACAGGGTTTCATGAGTAGTTCCATCTCTATACTTGTTAAGAAATTCTATAAAATTCTTAATAATTTTAAAAGTCTCTATATGTTTCCCCAGGTCTTTTGGGGTTTGGATGTTTGTGACATATACAGCATGCACGATCATTTTGATATTAGCTGCTAAATTTTACATACATTTTAGTTGCTAGTTTTGTATCTTACAGATCTATTTGCTTCACGCATCAAGTTTATAAAGACAGTGGTCTACTCAATATAAAAATATTTTAAAATAACTTGTTTGCTGTAATCTTGAGGTATGACAATGCAAGGTTTGCTTGTGTTTCAGCATGGCTAAATGTATTTTCTGTAATTTTGGTGATAAAAATAACTTATTCTTCATTAGTTGATCATTGTGAAACTGTCACTGATAGCCATTTATTAGCTTTCATAGCTTTGAAAGGCTGTGTGCAGCAGGGGAAAGGATAAGAAACTCTTTAGAAATCCTCTAAAAAATAATTTTTTTTACTAATTCTAGATCACATTCTGTTATGGTTCAGATAGATACCTACAAATATCTGTCCACTTACAAGGGTTATATATGGAGGAAGGATATTCCATTACATGAGGAAATGAGTACTAATGGGTCTTTAATTAGCCTAGTGAAAAAAAATCTGCAGTATGGTCCTGGCTTCTAGAGGAGTTTGGCATGTCTTATTTTTCAGATTTGTTGCTGAGGCATTGGAAAGTTTCCTTAAGAAACTGATCATGAGGAAAATATTACAGTCTGGGGAGAAGAAAAGCAGATTTAAGGGGCAACTCGGTTTGTTGTATGAGAGTCAGCAACATATTCTGCACTGCAGAATGTTTTAATTCTTCAGAATAAAACTTCACATGTAACTCTTTCTTGTCTCCTTTTCAGTTTCTTTCTACAAAAAAGCCATATTGGTCAGGTAAGGAGGTAACAAATATCACTTTAGGTATATTGAAAGCATGAAGGTATTGAGTAAATACTCAAATATATATAGTATGAGTAATACTAAAAACATGTATGTATAGGTTAATATGTATTTATTCTTTGACAGAATTCCCCATGCTTACTTTTTAGTTGCTCACAAGTGAGAAGATAAGCTCAATTCTGGCAAGATTGAATGGAAAAAATGAACAGGATATCGTTAAGAGAATCTTTGGAAGGATAAGGTGGAAGAGAATTGTGGTTGAAGGAGTAAAGCTAAGAGTAGAGAGGTGGATGGGGGGGGAAATTACAAAAACAGGAGAGTACAAAAGGCATAGGTAACTCCTGGAAATTAATAAATAGCTGTCACATAATTTTTGTTACTAAAAATGGTCTCAAACAAGTGCCTGCTGTTAAGGGATTTTTTTTTTTTTCAGATAAGCAAGGCTTGGAATAAGAAATCCTAGGTTATGATGAAGTCCTTTTTTTTCTTTTTCTTTTTTTTTTTTTTTTTAAAGCATGTAGCATGTGTGGTACTTATATACTATATAAATTACATTTCAAGAGGTTAAACATTTTTTTCATTGTTCTGAAACAGAGTCGTGCCCAGAGTGCCACTGAGCTCTTGCAGGAATTGAATAATGATGTTTCTGGAAACTTTGTTGAAGAGGTTTGTTTTCCTAAATTGGTTGTATGTTTCTTGTTATACAATGTGATAAAAGTGTGGAATAATAGCCATGTGCTGTCTTTGTAATGTTTCAGTTTAAGTAGCTTCATGATAAAATAACATTTGAGGAAGAAGATCTTAAGTTATCTGCAAAAAGTCAATTTATGTATTTTTAACATTATTTTATAACTTTATCATAATTTTATAGCTTTCACTTAACACTTTACATTGAATGTTGAACAGACTTGCTGCGTGTTCGGAAATTTTCGGTGTTTCCTGACATATTTTTTTTTCCCTATTATTTAGAGTCCAGAAAAACTTCTAGACAATGACCCTTCCTTTTTTAATCGGTTTAACTTGGTGGTTGCAACGCAAATACCAGAAAGGTAAAGAATCATCTAAAGATGTTTGTTTGTTTGTTTTCATTCAGTTGTAAAAGCAGGTTTCAATTGCAGGCACATTCTTGTAAACTTATGCAAAACAGAACTCTGTCATTGTGAAGGAAAGTTACAGTAAATGATGGCATTTTTCTATGGACCTTTTTATATGTTAATACAAAGTTTAAAATCTCTTTCAGATCCATGCCTGACTCCTAGGTGCTCTCTCCAGGTGTTTTTGTCTATGTCAAGTACTCTTTTGTAGTGAAAGTTGTTTCTGGTCCAAAATCTCTATAACAAGTATTCTTATGTAAAACCTAACAGATAATAGGAGCTGTGATACCTTTAGATTTTTGCAAATGTATTTTATCATTTGTATAGGTCTTTCCATTTTACCCAAGTATGTCATTATTTTGCCCGTATAAACTTTGTCCAGACCAGAAGTTCTTGATTTTTTTTTTTTTAATTTTTTTAACCTCTTCCTGCTGAGAGGCCTTTCCAATGCTGCCTTCCAGTAAACAGTACAGATGAAAAATGGCAGCTCTCAAAGTACTGAGAAGCTTGGGGGAGAGGAGCGTACTTCTGTTTCAGTAGACAAGCTGCCTCCACAGAGGCAAGAGATTGCTGGATAGAAGAATCGTTAAATCTTGCCTTTGTAAGGAAGTGGCTGTTGTTCATACTTTATGTATGTCTCCCTCCCCCTACTTACAGAGGAGGTAGACGTATAGAAATAAGAGCCAACTTGCCTCTTTGAAGTGGTGATTCCCTTGCAGGCATTTGTGAATAAAGAGCATTTCTTATGTGCTGTTCAAAAACCGATGATTGGAATTGCCCCTACTAGAATTTATGTTTGAGCAATACATAGATCTAATTCTTTTTTTCTTTCTTTCACAACTCATTGAAGTTTTTTGTTTAATTGATATTTGGAGCATTTGGGAGGATGGAGTTAAATATAAGTAAGCTAATGGATAAATATATTTCTAACCTAGTGTAAATTCATGTATAAAATTAATCACCTTATTTGTGCTTAGAATCATGATAAGACTAGAGTTCTCTCATAGAAAACTTGTCTTTCACAAGTGACTTGTATAAGAGTTAACTTTATAGTTAACTGTTGTCCTCTTGTACGTTTGGGGGAAAAAAAAAATGTTTATCCTTACAGTACCTTGCTGCGCTTGGCTGAACTTCTCTGGAATTCTAACGTTCCTCTGCTGGTCTGCAGGACTTATGGACTGGTTGGTTATATGAGAGTCATTATTAAAGAACATACAGGTTAGAGGGTTTTCTGAGATAAAGACTTTTCTGAAAGGTTTAAAGCTTCAATATGTAATGTCACTTTGATTTTTTTTCTTTTTTTTTTTTCATCTTTATCTTGTGATGTATTTAGTATTTAAGTCTTACGTAGTTTGCAGTTCATCACCAGGAGCATTCTTTGAGGAATGATAGAAATTACGGACTGCAACAAATAGTAAAATTGGAGACTATCCTGACATTAAAGTTAACTTACCTAAAACGCTTATTTTGAGAATCAAGCAGTTAAACGAGCAGATGATGCGCTGTATTTGACATATAGCTCTGTTTTGAAGGCTGGACACAAAACTGTGAAATGCATTGTGTAATTTTTTTCACAGTTGTTGAATCTCATCCTGACAATATGTTAGAAGACCTGAGACTGGACAAACCATTTCCAGAACTGAGGGAACACATTCAGTCTTATGACTTGGATCATATGGACAAAAAGGTTGGTATGTGGTTTGCACTACGTGCTCTAAGACAGATGCGGACATAGAAAGGGGATTCTATGAAAATGACTCTTGGCAGATGACTTTTTTTGGTGCCGAGTCTCATCTGAGCAGAGGCAGCTGTAGAATCAGTCACGAGGTACTATTTTTGACCTCTGCCCCAAATGTTATAGTCTGTATTTAAATCTTAAGCAAGTGGGGGTCTTGGGAAGTAAGGGGTATTCTTGGACAACTTGATCTTTTGTTAGATTGATTCCCCCTCACCCTCCCTTTCTTTATTATTTTTATGATTACCTACTGCTGCAGAGCTTTGCAGTGTGGGTATTGGTGCATAACAAGTTACACTCTAGAGAAGTATTGGAGAACTTGGCTCAGCCACCCTTCTTTTAAGTAAAGTAATAATAATTTAATAATTTGTTTTATAGTAGTTAGAGAATGTTATTTCTGAACCAAAATCTGGAACATGTCGTGTGTTTTTACACTAGTGGAAGGGATGTTAGTTTACATTTAAAAGAGTTTTTTAATTTGTCTCCCATTTTTGTCTTTTCTCAACTTGACAAAGATTTCTCTGCTGTTCAATTACAGGACCATAGCCACACTCCATGGATTGTGATTGTAGCCAAGTATCTAACAAAATGGTTCAACGAGGTATATTGCAAAACTGGACAAGTCATCAGTCTATTATTATTAATTACTACTTTAGATATGTGTTTTCTAAACTAGATTATTATTTTGGCAATGTATAACAAATAAAGAAAACAAGGTGGAATCATAAAAAAAATTACTGATTGAAATACAAGCGAATGTACGTGAACAATGACAAACTCTAGAGTTCAGCAGTCCGAACACAATGAGGTTAGTAGCAGATATTTTAAAGACAAAATGTTTTTGTGTTTTTAAATTTAGAGAAGTGATCAGCTGCCTAAGAGTTACAAAGAAAAAGAAGCCTTCAGACAACTGATTCAGCAAGGTAATATATGTCCTAGGAGTCACTTATTGATACTGACAGAAATATATAAGGCAATATCTGAAAAATAATCAGAAGTTCTCTAAGGGTTAATTTATGAAAATCGGCTGGCATATATAGTACAGTTCTTCTGCTAAATGATTGTTTTATACAGGTGGATCTTAAGATCCCAGACTTGCTTGTAAATGCAGTTTGCCAACATTTCTTACTGTTTGCTGTTTCAAGATCAAGAGTATGTTTTGATTTGGGTGGGAGGAGAGGCCTTAAAAGAAAATCCTGTAGAAAATGTTGATGTTTAACACGGAAAATGTGACAAAGAGGAAAGCAAGTGGCTTTTGACACTGAAATTGTTATTAACTGCAAATATTTGGTTGGTCAGTTGACCCACCAAACTGTTGGTAATCATTGCAGCTCTAAATAACTAGTTTAGAGAGAGAGAAATACTGTAACCAGTATATGAACAGACTTCATTTTTGCAGATGTTTCAATCTAATACCTTTTGCGTGTGCTAAAATTAATGAGGCATTTTTAAGATCTAGAAATACATTGTCTTAAATGATTGTAGAATAAAAACATTAACTAAATTTTGTTATTTCCTCGTTTAAAACTGGCCTGTGTGCAGATTACTGAGTGGTTCTGTCATCCTTATCCCCAGGTTGGGCTAGGGAGCTGATCTGATCTGTAGTAATTACCTTTGGTTAAATTAGGTTTTTAGTGGAGTCCATTTCTTGGTCTGGCTTGCTGCATGGGTTCATAACTGTTTGCCAAATTTGACAAAAAAACCCCAACACAACCTGACTGGGGATGGGAAGGAGAGTTGAATTGTCTTTTTACCACCATCTACATGAATTTAGTGATTATGAAACTTTACTCTTTCTCACACAAATAAACTGGTGTTTTTGTGATAAGTAACTTCTATTTAACAACATGGGAAAATTAATCATATGCAAAATGTGTATGTAGTTAGTTTTATCAGTACGTCTTACTGGTAATTCAATTTTTTGCTGATTAGTTATTATGCCACAAATACATCCAAAGCCAGTCTGTTGGTAAGACCTAAATGATGACATGTAATTCAGGGGATTGTGTATTTTTAATTTTTTTTTTTCAATAAGGTATCTTAAAGAATGAAAATGGGACCCTAGAAGATGAGGAAAACTTTGAAGAAGCTATAAAAAATGTGAACACAGCATTAAATACCACAGAGGTAAAATAAACATTTATATGATAAAATTGAAGAAATTTCAACTACCGCATTTTTTCAGAACATATTATGCACTTTTAGGACAGGAATTCCATTTGCAAGATTTATATTTAGGTAAAACAGGATTAATACAATTTTTAAAATTGAAATCGTGTAGTAAAATAGACCTAGACTAGGTGGCACTGTAACTTAAGGAAATTCTTTTATTTCCTTGCTCATGCAAGGAGGCTACATTTCCTTCCTGAAGACTTGAATTCAAGTATAGAATGAGTCAGTAACCAGAGTTCATTAGTAGTGTATTCCTGTCTTAGATTTTTATGAGATTTTCGTTTACAGATTAAACTGTAAAGTGCTTGGTACAATTCTAAAGAATTAGCAGTCACTAGTGTGGATAATGTCCGATTTAAATACTTTGCTAGGGGAGAGGCTCAGAAAGCATTTGTTGAAATTGTGCTATATTGAAGCCGCTTGCTATAGTATTTATTCTGTATAGAAATGGAGTGCTGCAAGGGACGTTTGACTCCACAAATTCAGTACTTTCCTCTTGAAGAAACATGTTACGGAATTCGTTTCATAAACTGATCAAGCTTAAAAACATTAAAATTGAAGTTTTCATTGTTTTTAAAAAATCCTGTAGTAACAACTCATGGTTTAGAATTGATCTCTGATTTCCTTAATCTCTCATACATGGTAAATTGCAAAAGCTACATGAGGTAAAAGCACATTCTGTGATTCCTTCTAGATTACACTCCATTTTCATTTGAACTGTGCTGATCCTTGCTTGGACAGTCACATTAAATCTCCCAAGAAAGCAGCAGGTAAATCTTAGTCTGACATCTGAGCTACTACAAGCCATGTCCCAGGCTATTAGTGATTGATTGCAGTTTATGTGCCAGACTGAAGTGCAGCAGTTAAGGAGTCAAAACACTCACTTTTGCAGCCCCTCTTCATTTCCCTGGCTTTTTTGCTGCTCTGCCTCTAGCAGGTAGCATGGGCAGCTGGGACTGGTAGTACCTTTTGCTGATGCTGCTACCAGTTTTTTTAAATCTTCCACGTAGAAGAAATAAGGTGAGATTTTGTTTGCAACATTCATCTTGATCAGAAGCATGTGCTTTGTTCTGAGGCAGTGCTACTATTTGAAATATGTCTGAGAAGCACTGACTATGTTAAGATTCAGAAGAGGTTGGTTTTGGTATGAAACTCTGAGGTCACTTAGAGTTGGATCACCTCTGTAATGAATGTTGAGATAATTCAAGAAATCCCAAGTCAAGTAAATACAAACCTAATTTTTTTTTTTCATAGATTCCAAGATGCATTCAAGAGATTTTTAATGATGATTGCTGCATAAATCTCACAGAGCAGGTAATAAGTAATTAAGGGTAAGACTTAAATGTAGAAAAAGCATCATAAATAACTTGTGTACATGACTGTCTCTTGTGCATTTGCAGTCACCCTCCTTCTGGGTTTTGGTTCGAGCTGTAAAGGAATTTGTGGCAAATGAGGGGCAAGGAAGCTTGCCTCTCCGGGGCACTATTCCTGATATGATAGCAGACTCCAATAAATTTATCAAATTGCAAAATGTGTAAGTATACAATTTTTTCTTTAATAGTTACCAGTAAATGGTGATGACTTCAGACCTCACAAAATGCATGAATTCCTGTATTTTTTTAAAAAAAAAAAGTGTGTATGTGGGACCGGAGTGAGGAGGGGTGTGGGAGCACAGCAGCCTGGGGCTATCTGCTCCCTGTCTAGAGCTATCTGCTGTTTGGAACCAGGGCCTAAGCCTTCAGTACATCCCAGTTTCCTAAGATTGGGTAGTAAGTGATCACTTTTCTTAGTTTCGGATCTAGTAAAGACCTTCCTATAGATAGTAGATCCCATAGTCCAGCTACTGCTGTCCAAAGCAAATTGTTGCTTAAACACAGCCTTTGGTTTTTCTCCTCAATATGTATGTCAGCCTGGTTACAGAAATTCTAGGTTCCTAGATATTTAATTCTAAATACTTAATTCTAATTAATGCCTTTGATGGGATTGTTTGGTAGATAAGGAAGAGTGTGAATGAACATTAACTGCAAATTCTAAACAGCATCAGCGTGGATCAAGATTTCAGGAAGGCCATCTTTGAATGCATGTATCCTCAACATGAACTTATTATTCCTGTGCATCCTGGACATGATGCAAATTGTTGGCCCAAAAAGACTTTCTTACGGTGTTACCACATTTTCTTTGCAGTTGACTGCTGCTTCCTCCTTTTTTTATCTTTAAAATGAAGCAGTATTTTGCAGACGACTTTGTTAAATTTATTGTCTGTGCAATTGTAGTGTTGAATTGTTCAAATAGGAAAATACTGTTTCTAATAGATTTTGGTTGTTTCTCCATAGATTCTGAAACACAACCTCTACTAGAAAAAGGATTGTGTGCCTTAATAGTGTTTACTAATCAAAATGAAATCTGTAATTTTAGAGGTGCATTCCTCAGAACTGTGACAAATAGCATTAAAAAGATGGATATAAAAATATAGATCTGTTACATGTCTAAAATAATTGATTGCTGTTGCTTCATGGAGGTTACTCTGTATAATGACAGTAAAGCCAAGAACTTGTATCATTATTTTGGTATATGAAACCATAATTGCTTGAATTTGCACAGATACCCTAATTTGTAAATCTGAATTCTATAAGCATCAGTCCTGAATTTCCAGATCATTATGTACTTCAGTTCTCAATTCCAATAAGCATTACAGGGTTTTAATTCACAGGTAAAACAATTACAGTTCCTTCAAATAAGCTCTTAAATTGAATTTTATTAAATACTGTGTTGTTGAGATGTTTGCATTGTCATAGGTCTTAACGGAACTAATAGTCTATGGCTACAAATATTAAAATACAGAAATTAACGAAATATTAGAAGCCCAATGAAGGACTTATAGCTGTTGTTCTGAAACTACTTAATATTCTTCCTCTGACTGTTTGTAGTAATATTCATTTTAATTTCAACCAGTTTCTAAGCCACATGTTCAGTGAACAGCTCAGCCATGCCGAACAGTCATACAGGGAGGTAATAAGTGCATCCATGGCCTTGAGGTAGCTCACTTCCATTCATGTGGCTTGTATTTTGTCTTTATGATATAAAACAAAAAGAAATGGTCTTCACTGTGAAGTTGATGGCTTTTTGCTGTAATTATTAAAAGACTTCTTTATTATTAACAGATACCGTGAAAAAGCAAAGAAGGATATTGCTGCTGTGGGTAACCATGCTGCTAAATTGTTACAATCCCTAGGCAAGGTAATTGCGAATGTACGGCCATTCTGAAAGGATAGAAATATTTTTACCTTGATATTCTGTACAGAAATAAGTCACAGGAGACAGATAGGAAAAGAGAAAGCTTAATTACCTCATTCTCTTCAAAAGGCCTAAGTAAGTTCTAATGAAATTTAATCTGTGGTCTGTTTTATTTATCACTTTTGGTTTGGTCATATAAAAGGAAAAGGCATACAGAGATATATTACTTACAATTTAAGATGTCTTTTTTTTTTTTTTTTTACAAAATCGACTAGTTATTTCACAATTAATATAAAAATATCTCTGAAAATATAAATTCTGTGGTCATTGTATGTACTGGAATGAGTATATTCTCTCTTTTAGGCACCCGAATCTATTTCAGAGAGAGAATTAAAATTGCTTTGTGAGTATGCTTGGATTCTCTTGCTGTGTTATGCAAATGATCAAATAATCAAAAACTTCGAAATAATAATGTAGTTATTAATCAATAAGTCAATATTTGAATTTTTCAAATAAGTGCTTAGCAGTTGCATACCTCATCTTCAGTGGAAGTATCAAATGTTCAGCATCTCTCAATAGTGAGTCTGTAAAGGTTGGCTTTTAAAAGATAGGGTATTTTTTCAAGTCCAAACAACAGGTAGCAGATGCCCTCTACTTTCTGTGATTAGTGCGTAATCACTCTTGCCCGTTCTGTGATAGTGACTTCAGAGTTGTTGTGGTTTAACCCGGCAGGCAGCCAAACACCACATAGCCGCTCGCTCACTCCTCCCCCCCACCCCCCAACCCCCCCCGGTGGGATGGGGAGAGAATCGGAAGGGTAGGAGTGCAGGCTCTGTAAACTTCTAGTAGTCTGAAAAGGTAAAACAGTGATGCAGTGAGTAGTACTGTTGATGGCATTTTAGGTTCTCTCTATTCTGGATACGTATACATGTCCACACAGCAGTCTGGCTAAGTGTCCCCGCAACTGCAAAATTTTCCTGTAAGCATGTATCCAAGAGCACGCTGCCCCTGTGTTGATGTATTATTTGCTGGGAGTTTTGAGAACCTCGCAGTTCCTCATTTTTCAGTAGCTGCACATTGGGTTGTTTCATAGCAGTGATACTGGACAAGAACCTTTTCCTGCTCGTAGCTGTACTTTTAGAATATTAATTGAGAATATGTGAGACGATGGTAGATGTAGTGGAAGATGAAAAGAACCCATGTTCATTTGCAGCATGGAAGAGGAGAACATGAAGTTGATGGCTGTGATTGATGAATTGCTATAGAAGAGGTACACATGTTGTGAGCTGTTACATTAACATGGCAGATACGTTTAGATTCTAGAAGAAAATAGGTACAAAGTATTTCACTAAAATATTTATGATCATAGACCTAAATGGAGTTTAATAGATTTTATTACTGCAAGCTTCCAGAAGAAACAGAAAAGTGTTAAATGAAATTATGATAAGTTTTAGTCTTTCAGGTTTAACACATCAGAGGTACAGACTTACAAAGATGTAATAATTGGTGACGCGTTCAAGTAGGTAATGCTCTCCTTTCTGCACCGTCTGCTTAGGCAGCAACTCATCTTTTCTCCGAGTAGTACGATGTAGATCTCTGTCTGAAGAATACGGTTTGAACACTTTTAACAAGGATGAAATCAGTGAGTACTCCTTTTTGGCACATACTTTAATTGCATTTTCAACTTGAAATGGTTTTGTGATCAAAAAGAATTGTATGTTACACGTTCTATTTCATTATGCAGTTTTATAATTTGGCATCAACTAGAAGTATGGTTTTTTAAAGTCTAGAATGTTGAATTCAATTTGACTTTGAAAGTTCAAAAATGAACTTAGATTGATGCATGTTTCAGGGTTTTTTCCTGGCAGGTTTTTTTTTTTTGATAGCACATAAATAAAACATTGTTTTCTTCAAACTTCTCTTTTCTGTATGTCAGTTATTTCTGACAGAGCTGGAAAGGTGCTTTCACCTGACCAGAGATATGAGAATAATTGTCTTGGCCCCTCTCAGCTTATCTTTTCAGTATGTGAACTAGCAAACTAGTTACTTAATATTGCGTTTTATTTTTTGAACCTGCATAAATTAAAAAAAAAAAGCTGGAAATACTTCTTATCAAAGTTTGTTTAAATTAAGCTTAAACATGTCCTTTAAGTGTTTTGGACAAAATGTATGTGCAAAGTGTATACATTTTGCGTATACATACATTTTGTAATATTTATAATTTAAGTGAAAGCTCCTTGAATTAGTTGGTAATATGCAATGAGATTTTAAGTAGTAGTTAGTATTTAGAAAGACTACTGAGATGAATATTAAGGGATTTAAGACCTGTTTTATAATTACAGTTAAATACATGAAGCATGCATTTCAAATCCCAAAATTATAACTAAGGAATATCCCATTTAATGTTACAGCAGCTGTTGGAGTTGAAACGTGAATATCTTCACTGAGCAGTTTGTATCAAATACATACAGTATGGTTTTGTCATACTCTCTGGAGTCAAAATTGTGTATCTGGCAGTTGACTCATTGAGATTCTCAGTTGCAGGTTGTTTTCATTAAGATTTCTTTTTACTGCAGATTTTACAGTTTAAGCACATGGGATATACTTGATTTCAAGTAATTCAAAACCCTTCTTTTTCCATTTTATCTGTACCAGCTAACCAGTTCTCTTCCTGCTTTCAGTTTCCCATATGGATAACCCAGACAGCGAACTAGTGCTGTATTTGATGCTACGGGCTGTAGATAGATTTTATAAGCAGCATGGTAGATATCCAGGTATGTTAATACCAGAGTTACTTAATGTCATCAAAAGAAATACAAAGATCCAACAGTTACTATAATACTAGTTATAAACTACAAATATAGCATTAGCTGTGGTTTTGTTTCCATATTAATATAACTTTAAGAATGTGAAAATTAAAGTGAGAATTTTTTTGCTTTGGGAACTTAAGGAATTAATTTGAATTCACGCTACTGAAATGGGTTGCATGGATTATGAATCAGTTCAGCTATGCAGTAATTTGTTATTATCATGAGTAGCATCAACAGAATATTCTATTATTATTAGTCTAGTATTAATAATTTAGTATATTAATCAGCTTAGAAACTTTTCAGAAAAATAAAATACTTATGCTGCCATTTAAACCCATTAACTTTGAATATGGTGTTACAGTTCTGTGATGGAATAGTTAACTTATTTTCCAGGTGTCTACAACTATCAGGTAGAAGATGATATTGGAAAACTAAAATCATGCCTTACTGGTTTCTTACAAGAACATGGGTTGTCTGTAGTGGTGAAAGATGACTATGTTCATGAGTTGTAAGTATTATATCTTAAGTGTTACTTTGTTGGTAAAACTGACCTCAAAATACTAACTGTTACTTTGCTATCCAGTTGTCGCTACGGAGCTGCTGAGCCCCATGCTATTGCTGCCTTCATGGGAGGTAAGAATGTCACTGTATTTCTAAGATCCACCCAACCAAACCAACCTGCTGTAGTACATATTTGAGTCAGCATCTCCACTGTTTTAATTACTTTGTATTGTCAGGGCAAAGACTGTAATCACATACTGTAGTCAAAGATAGTATTAGAACAAAATCCTCCCCCTTCATTCTCCAGATCCGAGCTCCTATGGTATATAGAAAAAGTGGACACAGCAAGGGTTTAAAGTCAGTAAAAGAAACCAAATAAGCTTTAAAAATAATCTCAGTAGATCAATTCTAGTCGCTTAAAAATGTGTTTAAAAACAAAATGCTTGAAAGAGGCTTTGAGTTTAAAAAAAAAAAAGCAATAGTTGTAGTAATATTAAAATTAACACAGCACATATCTTTGTTTAAATTAACACAATACACTGTGTCTATTAAATATAAATAGCCTTGATTGCTTACCTTAATTCAACCTGCGGATATTACATAAATTAATATGTTTTAATAGATGCTCAAAATTGTTATATTGGTTAACTTATCTTCTTTATTTGGCTTCATGTGATGTTGAAGGTAATTATGTATTAAACACTCTGTGGATGCCAGAATCTTCTTCTGATTAAGTGAAACTTGGTATGTGCAGTGCTTTAGAAAAATATGTAAAGATAACTTCTGAAGAAATTACAGAATATTTCATACTACAGGAGGACACAAAGGGATCACAGTGAAATGACCCTTCAATTTATTTTACAGTTTAACTGTACATGTTTTTTTTAATTCTTCTCAGTTTTATTTAGAGAAGTTACAACTTGCATGGGTCTGTCGGCTCACACATTTTTACTCTGTGTGTGTACGTACATGGAGAGAAGAGAGAAAGTATATACAGCAAAGTGTATGTAAAGCTAACTTTTGAAGTAACAGCTTTCTGAGCCTCTTTTCTACTGGGAAATACTGAAAGGCATTTTTTCCTCCTAGGAGTTTTGTCAGGCGCTTCTGAAATAATTCTGGTGTAGTGAGTTCTAGATAAATAACGTTCTTTTACTTGTTTTTAAATATGACCTGCTAACTACCTTCTGTTCTATCTTTTTTTTTTTTCTTTTTCTTTTACAGGAGCTGCTGCACAGGAGGTTATTAAAGTCATTACAGGGCAGTTTGTAATTTTTAATAACACCTATATTTACAGTGGAATGTCACAGACTTCAGCGACTTTCCAGCTGTAGGATAACAATCTCACATTTGTTGCCGCCAGGCGCTGCTGCTGCGTTCTATAAATACTGTGGTGTTCTGCCACTGACTGGACTGTTCTGTATTACCTGCGAATTAAAGTTCCTTTATTTGTAATGATTTTATCTTCTTTTTTTTTTTTCCCTGAGGACAAATAAAATCATACCAAATCCTGAAATTTTTTTTTAATCTAGAATTTTCTGATTCACCTTTGAAAGAAAAAAGCAGCAGCTGTTCTTTGGCATGGTAAGTTGCATTTACAAATTGGCTTACCTGATTTGCAGCAGAGCTGAATTTTTTTATAAAAGCTGCTCCTCTGATTGAGGGGGGGAGGACTCGCAAAAGGTTGAAAAAGGCTAATTTAACTATGATAGTCTGAGGATCTAACGGTGAGAAGAGCTAAGGAAAGCTATAATACCTTTTACTGAGTTCAAGGACATTAGGGAAAGGGATTGTGCGCCTGAAAGCTTGGTTCTTTCATCTATATTCATCTAGTAAAAGATTCTTTTTCGTACACCCTCTATGTCTGGCAAATGTCAAGTGGTGGCTAACTGCATTTTGTGGCGTTGTAGTTTCCAAAACGCATAGTATGGAAACTGAGCTGCGCTGCAAACCAAGTGATTTCCCCCTCGCCTTGGCCTGGAGCCACGCTGAGGTTCGGATAGCGCTCGGAGAAGGTTAAAAGGCATCTCCTGGTGCCCGAGAGGAGCCGCGTCTGGCGGTGCCTCCCTGCCCCGCGGCGACGGCGGTACCGCCGCTCGTCTGGCGCTGGCTGCGGTGACTCCTGAGGGGGCCGGGGGAGGGGGCTAGCGGCCGCGCGCGCCGCGGCGGGGCGGGAAGGGCGCGCGGCTGAGGGCGGCAGTGAGGCGTCCCGCTCTCCTCAGGCCGGCGGGGGGGGGGGGCCCGGAGGGGCCCGGAGTCGCCTTCGTGGCTGAACAGAACCACTCCCACTGTGGATCAACAGGTACCTAATCCGTGCCCTGTTTCCCGTCCTCTTGATATTCCCCACCCTCCCAAAAGCTGGCAGAAGAATGCTTTTGTTGTTTCATCTTTAGACTGTTGGACTTTTTAAAATCTTTTATATGTTCTTTTCTTTTTACATTTGGGAAGATCTGGAGTACTAGTTAAGACTTCAACTTCAAAGTCGAACTCTGATAATGAGCTGTAAATCATACATGGCTCATTTGAGAGGGAGGAGGGATGGGATGAATGCTAAAATAGCACTGGAAGACTTCAAAGGCCTGTTACTGAACAGTGTTCCTCAAAAGTTAGTGGACGCATCCTCAGCTGCTGGTGTGAATTTTGATTTCAGTAGGACACCAAGAGTCCAGACTGCTTCCACTGTACAGGATTTGACCACTAGGTTTTAAAAAGGAAAAATATCCCTGGCGTGGCTGTGCAGGGGTGAGCCCGGCAGCCCAGGCCCCCATCACTCCATGTGAGCACTGCTAACCTCTGGTGTCAGTCTTTCTGAATGTTCAAGCCGTGTGCTGCTGAACAAACAGATGAATATATCTGCACTTTTTTTAAGACTGTTTTTTTGAGGTTTGAAAGGGTGTTACTGGGTTATTGTCCATAACTGATGGGGAGGAGGTAATCTATTTTCTTTTATATGCAGAACATTTGCCAGAAGTCTGTTGCAGCAAATCCTGTTATTTCTCTTCATCTTTGCCCTGTGATGCACCAACAGAGTTAAGCTATTTGCATTTTAATGTAGGCTGGCTTATAAATATTGCTTTGTGTACCTTCTGTATGTTGCAAAAGAAAAAGATCCAGTTAAGATCAAGACATATCTTTCTAGAGTGTTTAAAAAAACTTGTGCTTCTTATATTAAAGGCTCTTTAATTGTATAAATGTGTATTTAATTAAACTTAACTGAAATGAAGTCAGCTCCAAAGAGAGCTCATTTTTACAGCCTTTCTTTTGTTAAGGAATATGTAGGTAGTTTTTGTTTTCTCTGAGGCTAGCAGGGTGGTATCAGGAGGAGCAAAAAGAGGTGAGGAAGACTTGCAAGCTTTCCGCTATTGTGGCAGTGTTAGATTTGCAAGAAAATGAAATGCATTACTTCTGAAAGGGTAAAGGGAGATGAACTCTTTCTAAACTTTCCCTCTCAAAACTCGTGCTTCACCAATGCTACCATAAGGATGTGTATGGAGCATTTGAACTAATGGTAGCAGCAAAGGAATGGGGACAATCAGTAACTAAATGGAAAGCAGGGCTGGCTGTCTTCATTAAGATGACATTGATATTTCTTAAAGCCTTTGCTCTACTTTGAGAAGGATAACTAATCCATTATTAAGCTGGATTTATCACTGATTTAAAGCTTCTACCTGGAGCTAAATCATTTTTGAGAGATTGAAATAGGTTACTGTGACGCATCAACCTTTTGTGTTTGGGACTCGGGGCACGGTTAAGGGACCATCTTTCTGCTTCCAAACCTGAATTTCACTCTGCTGCTCAACTAACTCAGATGCTGGCACATTAGGTTTATGTAGAATCAATGCTGTGGGTTTTTCTGGTTTACATGGTTCATGTTATGTGGTAATTTCTTTGGTGAACTAAAATAAATTCTTAGTTTAATAAATAATGTCTGAGTTCGTGCTTGTCTTTGGTTTTGATCAATACTGATAAAACAACATAAATAAGGTTTAGTGGCTCACTGAGTAGCAGTAGGAAGCTGAATGTTTTATAGTGTATGTCAGACGCACTTGATCCTCTACATAACGTTATTTGGTGGTCTTACTGATAGTTGTTGGCTGATGACAAAGTTGGCAACCTATTGTAAGGAAAATTGGATCAGATTTATTGTGATAAATGACACAGAGCTGGGTATATTTTTAATGACAGGGACCCCACAATTCGGTGCCCCACAATGGTAACTTGGAATCACCTGATTTCTGCAAAATGTTAACTTTCAAAAGATAACAACACAATAGTTACAAATGCAGTGTTACTATAAAATACTGTATTTCCAAAGGAAATCTTTGCCATGCAAGAGCATATTAGACTGTGTGTGTGTCAGATGATAGAGTAAAACCACAAAACTGGAAAGAGTGTATTTTAAGAAAAATGATTTAATTTATACTGCATATGATATTATAAACACTGCTAATCTGAACAGAAAAGAAAACACTTTTCCCTTGCTATTGTAGAACAAGAACAGAGATACAACCAAAAATGGAAACTCAAAAGGTGCAGAAAAAACAGTGTGGTAAGATACCTAATATAATTTGTCATTTATTATCTGCATCAATTTTACAAAATATTAGTAGACTCTGATAGGTCTGTCATGGGGTGGTGAGCTGTCGGGGAAATGTTCTTTTTCCTTGTTGCCAAGTTTTTGGGTTCTGTATTGGATAGCTAAAGGGCAAATCTAATGACAAACTTTCAAATAAAGTAAATAATACCACCACAAAGTCACTTCTTTTTTTTGCTAATATTTACCCACATTTTTGTTGTATTTTAACTTGTTTAAGAAACTCCAAACTCTACCAGTGTTTAAAATATACAGTATCTGCTGTTACTGTTGCAAATAATTATCAAATGAGTCTTTTTATTATACCCAAAAGACTTAAGAAGGAGATTTTCAAAGTGGTTTACCTACCTAGGGTTGTATGTAGGTGCCCAGAAAATGCTTTGTGTTAACTTACGAACCTAACAACCCGATTCAAGATTCTAGCTGATGTGGTAAGTGATTAAGTCTTCTGTAATTAAGTATCATATAGTAAGCCTTGCTTTGTTGGATTCTTTCCCTATTCACTCTGTAGATTTTCAATTGTATTTTCACTTAATACACTTAATGCACCTTGCAATTGCGAATTTAATATTTAGTAATTTACATCACATTTACTAACACTTACTGGTAATTAAAGGCCAGAAATATTAAAAGGGAGCTATTACTTTAGCAAAGGAAATCATGCTCAAATAACAAACTACGGAGGGGAATATTTTTAGGTTAAGTAAGTTTGTTATTTATAGATGGATAGAAGTGGCATAGCTCCATTTTTGCGCACGCTTTTTTTTCTTTAAAATACATATACATACTACACTTTTGAGCAGGTTTATTGTAATACTAAATAGATTAACATAAAGAAAAGATAGCAATTTTCATGAGTTTTTTTGTGTTTGCTCTTAGATATGAAAACAGATCTGAACTTACTGCTTGAATGCCTTAAATATCAGATGGACTGCCCTGTATCTCAGAAAGAGGCTTTGATCACCATTTATTCAATTTGTCAACAAAACAGTAAGAAGTGTTTTTCTTCAGAAACAATGCAATCATTTATGTTCACAATATATGTTAAGAAGCTGGTTGTCACTGTAAAAAAAAAAAATTATCTAAAGGATAGAAGGCCTGAGAAGTTATAAGATCTTGGAAGGTTTTCATTTGACAGAGAAACAAAAAAAGTTTGATTTTTTGTTCTTTTTTCTGTTATAGGTGAAGCAAGCGAATATTTTCGAGAAATTGGTGGTTTGATGTTGATAAATGATCTTGCAAAGTCAAGTGTTCATTGCATAGTAAAGGAAGCGGCTTTATTTACATTAGGAATTATAATAGAGAGTAATGGTAAAAATTAATATTATTTGTATTTCCGAGTGAGTTATGATCCCATGTTATTACTTCTACTTGTGCTTTGTCTCCATTATTTTTTTTGTCTCAAAAAATCAGATTACAAGATTATCAGCTCGAGCAAGGTGCAGTAAAGGTGCCACTGTTTCACTGTCTATCCCCAGATTTGGAGAAATACCTTGTTGATTTGTGTAGACAGCATGTCTTTATAATACCAGACAGCTGTACTACTTCTCTTCCTCAGCAGCAGGTGTTAAATGATTGTTCCAACGCTTGCCTATGTCCTGGTTGGTTTAGAACTGACTACAGGGGGAAGCTCTCAGTCACTTTACAGTCCTGCTTTGTCTCCACTCACCGCATACTGGGCACAACTGAGAGTCTAGTTACTATATTACAAAAATAATTTAGGATTATGAATGGCTTGCTTTAGGGCTTAATGGTTTTTATCTTCTGGTTTCAGTTTATTGTCAACAAACTTTGTGTACTTCTGCATTCTTTGAAGACCTCATTTTATTTTTAATTAATAAGGATTTTGGTGTGAACTTGAAAAGAATGTCTGTTTATGTCATCTTAGTACTGGTTTCAAATAATAGTAAGTTGGGTTTTTTTCTTCTGTGTTATAACACTATTTTTTTCTATTTGCCAATCTGCAGTACAGAAATTTGGAACACTCAATAAGTAATGTTTTAGTAAAGTTAATTTATAAAGATGAATGATTTCATGTAACTGAACCTGAATTATGTAAGTAGATCATCGCTCACTGGGATTTCCTTAAATAGCAGAAAGCGGTTTCGTTCTAAAAATGAAATTACAGTTTAAAGAAAAAAAAAATGCAATCCAGTAGTTTCTGATAATGTATAGAAAAAAACAGACATAGAAAGAAATGGAACACTTTTGCCAATGTGTTGGTATGATTTTGTATTTGTTTTCTGGGGGGATATATGCTTAGGAAATGGAAATAGAATGTATTTATGTAAATTAAACTTGACGTTAAGATTTTGTCTCAAGTTGCATGTGTCTTCAAAGTCTTGTATGTGTTCTTTTTTAGAAAGTGGGCAAACCTATGTCAGAGATACAGGCTGCATTGGTCTTCTGCTACAGTTATTCAGGTAAACGAACAGTTGCTCTTCAAACAGAAAAATGACAAACTATTTAGGACTTAAGTTCGCTTGACTATTTGGGACTTGTTTGCGTTGTTCTTAACAGAACAACTCTTTCCACATCTGAGATGAATCTGTCAGAAGAAAATACTAATCAGTGCTATCAGCTGTGGTCTTCAGTCTGCAGTACTCTCTGTGCCTGTGTTAACAATCCTCAGAATGGTAAGTGTTGCTGTTAAAACTGTGGAGAAAGTTTAAAGTATTTGTCAAAAGTGACAACAGTTTGTTTTCATTTTTACTGTTCAACTGAAATTTCATATTACATTTTGATTTGGGGTTATTTGTTTTTACTTCTCCAGAAGATAATCAAAACATTTGCTGTTCAGTTTTTCCATATGCCAAAGAGTGGCTCGAAAGTTGCACAGAGCCTGAGATAGTTCGTCCTATTTGTTCATTTGTTGGTCTCACAGTTGCAAATAACTGTAAGTGCAGCTCAAGCTTTAAATAGTTTTTCTTTTGTAAAAGTAAGTTTAATTTGATAGTTAAATGTTTGATTTATTTTTGTCAACCTCTACAAATTCATTTGCTGTTCTTGCAACTTTTACTATGAAGACTATATTCCACCATCTTTACTTACGCTGCATTGTGCTGAAGTCCACAAATAGCCACAAACTGGCTGCATTTAGTAAGGTCAGTAAAAACTATTTGGGAGCTGTTTTGATTAAAAGTATTTTACAAATATAAGTCATCATTACATCTCTGAAAACAATGACTTAGGTGGAACTCAGGCATAATATTTGCCACTTGTATGCGTGTACAAGGGCCATGTCTTTCCTGTTAACTAATTTTTATAAGACAATTACTACGTTTCTTGAGATTAATATATATCCAACTTCTGTTGTATGGGTTGAAATGTAATGATTAATACAGGCACAGAAAAATTGTAATGAACCTAACTGATAAAATGCTAAAACAATTTGCAACTTGTATTATTTAAGACATATTTTTTCTTTTTTTCACTAAGCATATGTGCAGAAATATTTTGTTTCTGTTGGAGGATTGGATACCTTAGCTAAAGTTCTCATCAAGCTTATGCATGATTCCCGTATGAGCCACTCAAGCACAAAACTTGCAGTAGTAGTAACAAAGACTCTGGATGCCTGCATTGCTAATGACTGTGAGTGAAAAGACCGCTACCATTTTTTACACATGGCAATTTTAAAATGCAATTTTTAAAGTCTGGTTTTGGTGGAAAAGTGATAGAATGGATGCTAAAAGGCAATTAAGTTATATACATCCCAGTTGATATTGCAGATTTTTTAAAATTCAAACGTGTATATGGGGAATGATTCAGTTCATCTGAGGTGGGTTACTTTCCCATTGTTGCTAAAATAAACAGAGTGAAATTTAAACTATACTGAAAATTAAAATAAGATACTAGAGCCAGTTTCGTGTAAGTAAAGCTGAGAACTGGGCGCGGCAGTCATCTTGGATGCTGGAGTTCGAGCTGTGTTTCTGTAGGCCTATGCCAAACTAATAAGCTTTGTAAGCTTTAAGATGCTTTAGTTACTCAGGCGTGGAGCTGAACAAATGTGGTATGTCTGCATAACACATCTTTACTCTCATTTAGTGTCTGGATAGTGCTATCCTAACGAGGTCTTTGTGTATTCCATCAGAAGATTTTGAGAAACCTGTGAGCCTGATGAATCTCTACTGTTGGCCATGATTATTATATTTGACACTTCTGCCATAAGTGCTCCCTAACGGAAGTTCAAAAGAGTTTAAAAGCATGTACCTGCACTAGTTTTGAGCCTAGCTTCAAAGAAGTTGGTATGTGACCAGACTAGGTTTCAGCATGTATGTACTAGCAGTGGTGTTCCCAGTTTCAGGAAGAGGTTGCCCTCTACCAGAAACACTCCTAGCTCTTTTTGTGGCAGATAGTCTATGTGTCAAACTTTATTGTACTCTTTCTTGCTCTATTCTGGAGCTTATAAAGGATGTGGAGAAACTCGGCAGAGGTCTACAAAACTTGCATGTTGCAAAACCCTTGTTCATCAAATCTTCTACCACATCTCTATAGAGCACAATCTGGGAAAAAGGGCAATGTTGGATATGGGAAGCAGCATGGGCGGAATTACTACACCAGGAAGGATGTGGTAATTTGAAGTGTTAAAATGAAAGAGAGAGGAGGACTGTGCAGGCCCAAGGCTTTTAGAGGTCTGTAGGGTTCTCTTGAAAAACAGCATTTTATACTTGGACGATGCCTATATACTTACAATCTACTTTATTTTCCTTCTAATTATTTTTAACATAATAGCTGCCATGGGTGTTGTCTTGACTAAGTATCACACTGTGTCAGAGCTACTGAAGCTGCTGTCCAATGACACTCTGGATACAGGAGAAAAAATTAGTATTATTCTAACAATTGGACACTGTACTGAAGTTTGTGGTAAGATTTTTTTCTTTTTTTCTTTCTGTCAGTTTCTATTAAATTCTCCTACACTTACTACTTCAATGGTGTACTTTCATCAAGACTGGAACATGAGGGAAAGTTCTATTAAATAATGTAATATTAATATTCAGAAAAAAATGTTTGCTATAATGTTCCATCTTTAAATTTTATAACCTGTTAGCAGATAGTATCTTTAAGAGCTTAGAAAAAGTAGACTATTATGCAAGAATTCAGAGCTGGGCTTAGGTATCACAGGATGAAATTCATCCAGACCTGAAAACTACTATAATACATACATACCAAATAAGTCTTTTTGAGCTCTATTTTAATGGCCCTTGATATATACAGCTTTTGTCCCCTTTTACATAGCTATTAATTTTTTAAAAAGCTATATAATAGTATTGGTTTTGAAGTAACATAAGCAGTAGGTAACCTTGAAATGTTTTTGCTAGGCTCCTCAGGGCTTTCCCAAGCATATCTCGTGAAAACATAACACTTAAGTTGGTATTTTATGGTAGTTCAAGCAAACAGAAGGTGTGAGATACTGATCATCGTTTATTTATACTACTGTTTTTTCTCTTGTATGTTCAGAAACGCAAGGAAAAGGGATTATATTCAAAAATCCTGATTATCATCCTCTAAATGTCAATAACACATTCAATAATTAGCTTAATAGGTCATAAATCAGATATTTTAAAAGACATTTTTTCATGAAGAATTAATTGAAACAAAGCTTATTGGAAAATGTCTTTCAAATAGAAATATGATTAAACCAACAGAATAAAAGTTTCTCTTTAAATGTCAACACTGACAAAATAATCATATTTCATCTTTTGTTGATTCCTTTGTTTTGTTTTATCAAGTTTAGACAACAAAACTATTTTTAGAAAGTTGTCAATTTTATGAATGCATACTGCAAATGAGATCACAATTAAAAAATTTAGCTAATTACATAGTTAACAAGGAGGAATAAATTAGATAGACCAGGATTAAACTACTAATTTTATTAAAGTTTTACTAATTGTAAGCTTTAAGCTTTTGATATTTCTGCATCTCAAGGCTTACATAAAGGTAGTGTATATACTTTAGGAGTATATACTTGTCGCGGTTTAACCTGGCAGCAGCCAAATACCACGCAGCCGCTCACTCACTCCCCTCACCCCCAGCGGGACGGGGAGAGAATCGGAAGGGTAAGAGTGAGAAAAAACTCGTGGGTTGAGATAAAGACAGTTTAATAGAACAGGGAAAAAAAAGGAAAATAATAATGATAATGATAAAATATACAAAATTAGTGATGCACAATGCAATTGCTCACCACCCGCGCTGACCGATAACCAAGTAGCGATCGGTACTTCCTGGATCACGCCTACCCTTCATATACTGAGCATGATGTCACATGGTATGGAATACCCCATTGGCCAGCTGGGCTGGCTGTCCTGATTATGTTCCCTCCCATCTTGTGTACCTAGCTCAGTCAGTAGGCACGGGAGCTGTCCTTGGACTAGGAGGGCACTTAGCAACAACTGAAAACATCAGTGTGTTATCAACATTCTCCTCGTACTAAATCCAAAACACAGCACTAGGAAGAAATTTAACCCTATCCCAGCCGAAACCAGGACAATACTAGAGGAAAAGAAATACAGAAGCCATAATTCAAATATTTTAGGTGACAATTAAATGAGTTTCAATCTCTGTCATATAATTTGTCTCAGTCCTCCTTCAGTTTTCTTACAAGAACTTTGAGCTATGGTCAAATCATCCTGTGTGATCTAGAGCGCTTTTGCTGCAACCCGGGTAGTAGGTCATTACAGCATGCTTGGATCCATAATGAAAATCTCTTTTTCAGAATTTGCCTGAAAGTTACTAGTATTAGTTTCTAAAATTACTGTAAGATTAAGTGTGTATGAGGCTGAAACCAATCTATTATCCTTTACAATGTCCTATTTTAGAAGAAAACCAGTGTGAACTGCTCCAGAACAATGGTCTTCCACTTATGATTCAGGTATTAACTGAGTCTCAGGATGAGGAACTAAACAAAGCTGCTACTTTTGTGCTGCAAAACTGCAAACAAATGAGTAAGCTTACTGTTATTGCTTTAAAAATTACAGAGATGACTTCCATCTTTAAGTTCTGTTGACTTTCTAAATGATTTTAACTGTAACAGCTTTGTAATTCTGTGTACTCCAGGAGGTGTTTGTTTTCTGCAGAAAAGTTGGGTATTTGCCACCAGGGACTGATTATGGCATTTGGGCAGAAAAAAGAAAAGTAAAAATTCCAATGATGTTGCAATAATGCATTTGTGAAACCTATATATGTAGGGCCAGTTCTTAAAAGCTTTCCCATCTGTAAATTATGTGCAAAATATTAATATTGTCATTCAACATGCAATTGGTACTCTATTCCTAGGTATGTACCATTGTATATAGAGACTAAACCAGTAGATAATCAAGCCCGAAATCACCATGACTACAATTATTTTGCAATATTAAAAAATCTTGATCTTTATTTTTAAAGTAGGCTGTATTTTGAAGTATCCTGTTTAAGTTTGTTTTAATTAACTGTATAATACCATCAAAGAAACAGAAAAACACCTTGTCCTTTAATCTCTAAAGCATAGATGGTATTATGCAATTGATAATTAGTAAAAAGCATGCATCTACATTTTTGTACTGAAAACATAACTGAGAGTTTTGTCTAAGATTGAGGGGGTGTGGTCATTTTCAGTGTCCATTAATATGGAGTTCTTTTTTTTTTTAAAGAGAGATCCATACTGGTAAAGGACCTATAGAGTTAGGATTAAGTCCATGATAAAGTCATTTTTTAGAGCACAGCACCATTGTGTAAACAGCTTATAGTAACTATAATTGCAAGCTCACCTCTTGTAACTGCAGTTTATATTTGAAGTGTATTAACATTTATGTGTAAATTTAAATTAAGTTATATAAAAATCATTTTTCAGAGGTTATATTTTGCATTAAATTGTTGGGGTTGTGCCTCAGCATACTAAAATATAAGAAATACTTATTAAGGTGTTCATTGATAACATTTGGAATATTAATATTGTTTTACATTTTATAAAGCTGAACAGTTGTCCCTGAAAATAAATGATAATTCATTAAACGTGAACAACGCAGAAGAGTTGGATATGCAAGTCAGAAAAAGAAGTCTACAAGACTACTGGAAGAAAGCAAAAGAAATTTTACACAGAATAAACTTGATTGAAAAAGAACATGATGAGGTTGGCCTATTTACCAAAGTAGGATAAAACTAAGCAAATCTTTCCAGAGTTTAGGGAGAAATAGAAAGTAAACCCTTAAAATAATTTCAGTGTGAGCTAGAAAAGTAGGGAAAACATTGGATGTGTGTGAAACTACAACCTGCAACTTTTACCATTACTGTATGTCATACAAAGTTAGAAGTATGCAGGGCAATCAGAGAATGCAAGCATCTGTATTTTTGTGAAGCGTTTTAGTTCATTATAAAACCAGATTTTCTACAAAATTGAGATCATTTAGGTTGGAGAAACAAGAGTTGGATTTATTTTTAATTGCTGATCATTTGAACCTATAATTTTAATATTTGCATGCATGAAATGCCCATGATTGTACAGCTATAATGGCATAAATGATAATGGAAAATGTGAACATAAACTGAAATAAAGTTGTTTCATATTTTCCTTGTGCTGTATAACTACTTGGTATCTCTGGGTGTAGAACAGCAAGTTTTTGAGTTATTTAGCTGGATCTTAAGTTAATGAAATATTTTCATTTCTAGAAGTGCCTTGTAAAGGGTTGTCAAGCATTGGAACAGGCTGCCCAGGGAAGTGGTTGAGTCATCGTCCCTAGAAGTATTTAAAAGACGTGTAGATGAGGTGCTTAGGGACATGGTTTAGTGGTGGACTAGGCAGTGCTAGGTTAATGGTTGGACTCAATGATCTTAAAGGTCTTTTCCAACCTAAACGATTCTATGATTCTATGATTTGATTAATAGCAAATCCATTGCTTCAGCCTGGAACTATCACTTAGTAACTACCCCTTCAACACATTCAACAGCACTGCTGTCTTGTTGGCTCTCAACTCAGTCAGGGGTTTTTGAAGCTTCTCTGGAATTTGTTTACCTTCAGAGTTAGACTGGTCTATCCTAATTAATCTTGTTACTAGATTTATTTAATGTTTTTATAGAGCTCATATAGTCGCTAACTAGTATTTTTCAATACAGGAAAGAGTGCAAGGAAGAGTATTTGTAGACAGATCTTCAGAAGCCAATACTGAAGCATCAAAATACCATGAAGTGAATCCTGCTGATCCAAAAACTTATATAAAAAGAATACATAAAGAAGTACACTGTCCACAGTTGACCTCTAAGTCAGATGATCACGTTCTTGCTCCATCTGTAAATTCTTCTCCACTGAAAAATGAAATAGTGAACACTATGGATCCAGTAAATGCTTCTACTAGACAAAGTGAACAGAGTAATATTCCACGTTCAGTTAATAAAATGCAAACATACAGTGTACTTCAAAGTCACAGTATAAATGAAAAAACTGCTTGTGTAAAAAATCAGTCTATTCTTCAAGTAAGGTAAGTATCTTGCACATAAGTAGAAATACTAAGTTGTGTTTCTTTAGTAATTTCCAAGATGAACGTCAGCCTTTTAAATTATCTGTTACTAGTCATTAACCGTTCTCTTGCTTGTTGCTCTCACACAAACGCTTACTTTACTCTTTTTCTTTTGCTTCTTATTGTTATTTTTCCTATTGATAAACAAAAATTAAGTATAGGCAAGTTGCAAGGATAAATACAGATTCCATTATCTTGAATTTATATCTGGAATATCCCTCAAGACAGGCAATGAGAGAGTATGAACAAAACTACGTTTCTCCTTTTTTTGAGTTCCACATTTTTATTATGCTTTTTTTATGTGGCTTCCTGGACCCTGCTCCTATGTCGTTTCCTTGAACGCATTGCATTGTAACTTTGCAACTACCACAGAAATTATCACGAGCCTAGGATATTTTCCGTGGTACATTCAGGTAAATTTTGCTTTGCTACTGATTAGCATAATTTCACACAGCTTCTTTATTTGTTGTTCTGACCTCTGAAGCACAAAACTATTAAGAAATTAAATTTTTTTTTTTTTTAAAAAAAAGGCTCTCTCCTTGCATATGTATTTGTGTGAAAACAGGAGTTACTCAAGCAAAACCATAGTTTAGGCTCCTTGCTCCTCTAGCATTTGGAAGTAGTCAATGACATAGAAAAATGCATGATCACCGTATCATAGGAGCATGTTGGTTGCATAAACATTAATCAGTGTAAAAGAAGAAGAAAATCAGTTACCTTTTAGAGCAATTGCTACATCTGGTGAAGGCTACAGTATTTTGAAGACTTTGTGAAAGTTTTATGTGCACTAAGTAATCTTTACGTGAACCAGAATTGCAAATGACTCTGGAAACCAGCATCCCTTGAAAGCACTGCATTCCAAATGGTGGAACAGACAGGCTGAACAGCACTGCAAGGAATGCTAATCACAGATCTCTGGTAATCAGATTTCTAACACACAATGATTATATGCTGGATACTACAAGCCCAGTAACTCGGGATAATTAGAATAAATTTTTTAGAGTTTTACCTTTTGTATATTTAATGTGGTTTTTGTTTTGCCTTTGGAATGTGTGTATTAATTTACAGGTAAATGTATGTTGTGAAATTTGATTTTTTTTTTAATTTGTTCACATTTTGATCTTCCCAGTGAACACTTATTTAAACAACCAGCAGAGATTGTTAAAAATATGAAGCAAACATGCACATCAGGTACAAATAGCTAAACATATTCCTTTCTTAAAAAATTTTGTTCTTAATGAGATTTGAATTAGATTTGTGTACTTTTATCACTACTTTTTATCAGATGTTATATATAATTACATAACAAAGTAAATTATGTATAATATCCTTTAACTGTTTGCATAGTTTTGGAATTTTACATTGTATATAATTTTACCAGAAGAATACTTATTCTATTTTTCTTCTAATACATTTTTTAGCGTTCTTTTTTTAATTGATTTTAACTATTCAAATGAATGTATCGCAGATAAATGTTTTAAATTTAGTCTGAATGCAATCCGTACTGAACAATGAAAGCCATTAACAGAAAATGCATAAGGATGCTGGTTTTTTTCTGTACTCGTAAGATTGGGGATAGAATCTACCCGTGAGAGTGACTTTTGCCTGAAGCTATTCCTACATGTTGAACATGTGTTTAAGATAAATGTTTTTCAGATTTGCATGAGTCTTCTTAGTCTGATATATTTATTTCAGAATTGGGATCTGTTCAATCAAATCTTTATTCATAATTTAGTTTTCTGTTAATTTATAAAATTTGTAATTATTTGTTAGATTAGTATTTGCCAGAATGGTAGCTTTACAGGTGACCAAGCTGATCTCCAGGTTATACCTATTTAAATGGAGAATAAGTATTATTCCAGTACATCACATTTTTCAGCATCTGAGTCCAAATAGAAATAAAGTTTATAGGGTTTAGTTAAGCAATGTAAGTTTACAGGGTTATTTTGCTGTGTTCAAGATGAAGTAATATGCTTTGGGAGAGTGACGAAAAAGCATTGAATTAAATGTAATTAGTCTGGATTTACAAAAATGTAAATGCGATCCATTTAACTTCAGGAATTTCCTTTGGATTTTCTGCTGTTATGTAAATTAAACTTTAATAATCTACAAATAGAAAATACAATTGAATATAGGTATGCTGATGCATAATTTCTGCAGCAAAGGATAGGTTGCATTTTCTTAGTGGTTTTTTTGTCGTCTTAATTTAGATCAACGTTCGTTCTACTCAGAGATAACCAAGGAAGAAAAAAGTACTTCAACTACATCTGCATCCCATAAAATGGCAGATTTAAGGTGTTTAGGTAAATATTATCTTAGGTCTTTCTTTCCTGAGTCCATAAAAGAAGCCTTAAAGAGTCAGCAATGCAGTAAGTGAACTGACATTACACAAATTTTAACACATCTATTCAATTATCTATTATGTAATTCTTAACTGCTTCCTTTCCTTTTTCTGCCCCTAAAATAAAACATAAATATTGAAATAAAGCTTACATATTCCAGTTTCGGTCTATGTATTTTCTTAATGTGGGTTTACTAACAAACAGAATGTACAACAGCTTAAAAGATGACACACTACTTACAAGAATACTTAAGAGCGGGTGTTTTCCTCCTTTCTCTGATCGGAAAGAGGGAGGAAAAACATGTAGCCCTCCTCAGTTCCGTCATGTATTCCCCTGCTAAGCCTCCTAACTATTCTGCAGCCCTTCTGTTTTCTCTGCCTTACTGCTATTAAGTACAGGCAGTCAGTTTTACAGTAATCCATGACTGCAGCCCTCAGTTACCCCATCTTCTACTTCCTGAACATGGTCTATCAGTAGGTTATAAGAATGCTGCTGGTACTCAGGATTTATAAGTGGATTTTTTCATCAAGCCTGTGTCTCTTTATTAAAAAACAAAACAAAACCAAAAAACTGCCAAAAGCCAAAAGAAAAAAAAAGCCCATAGTCCACCTTTGGACATAAGGCCTTTAGGCACATGAACCCAAGTTGTCAAATTAAATTCAACCTGAGATTTAGCACTGCATTATCTTAGGCTAGAATATTGCAGTGCCCTCCTTAGAATTGCTCACAGTGCAGAAGTTCTCCTTCAGCTGATGTAACAAACTGTGAGAACATCCAAGAATAACTAAACCATAAATTACCTTAGGAATGTCCTGAAAATCGAACAGGAAGGCTTCTTGTGAGGAAATTCATACCTAAGTTAGACTTATCATCTATTCATTCTATCTTAATACAGATAACTGTTAGAACATAGAGAAAGTTTCAAAGTATAGCAAAGGCATCTTTTATATTTTGACTCCTGGATAAATGTGCAAAGGGAATGAGGCCCCTTTCTTCCCATCCCACTTGATATTTTTACTTCTGTAGAGGATCCATGCCTCATTTAGTACTTCTGGAGTTGAAGTGCAATATAACTTGGTCCCATAGGTCATGGTGAAAACACTTTTTTTTTTTTGAGAGCAAATACAAAACAAAAGTAAGTATTTTCAAGAAGATACATAAAAGTGTAATCTCTTTTGAGATGTGTATATGGAAAACTGGAGGTCAAATTGTAGATCATAGTGAGCAAAACAGAACACTGGACGTTGTGATGGCTTCTGTAGCATTCGTGCTTGCTGTTTCTACAATATCCTATTTTTTTTTTCCAGGTTGTACAGCAGGAGGACTGTCCTTCAATAGTAAAACCTTTATGAAGATGTTGCAAAGTTGTCCATACCAGTGTGAGCATCACAAAGTCATTCTGGAAGCTGAAGAAAGATATAAAAAGGAACTTCGCAAATTGGCTGTTTGTAATAACAGTAGATATGCAGCCCATGAGAGTAATTATGATATTTTTTTTTTAGTAGTTGTAACTATTGTTTTAAACCATATTTAAAATTCCGAACTTTTTTTGGTCTGATTCTTATTGTCCTGCTCTTGTAAACTCACTCATTTAATTTGATTTACCAATGATTTGTACTAAGTGAGATCAGAACTAGCCACTTATGTTTTGAGGATCTTGTGTATTTCTTGGCAGTACTGATACATCCTCATTATAGGCTTTGAGACTCTGTCCTGACAGTTTGCCAAAGTTAGTCAAGTACTAATAGAAGGGAATATATTAAGTTGAAATAAGTGTGAATGGATGTATGATATCATAACAAAGTAATTTCATTCTAATATTACATACTTATGGATGTAAGGGGCTTAGGAATTAAATAAAAGTGCATCCTATATTTTTCTGGTTTAAAGGAGGCATTTTAAAAATTAAACAGTTATTACTTACTGGCATTTGTACTGGTGTCTATCTTATATTTTCCAGAAATAATGCTGACCCCAGTGAAGAAAGAAAGACTGCATACAGAAATACCAACTTTTAGGAGCAAAAAGGATAGTTTCCAAAGTAAGGGCTTGGTTTGGAAATTAATGCAAAAAGCCCTTACTGTCTAAGCAATTCTTTTGCAGGACTTTACCGTGGGAGGCTGTGGATAGGGAATTATGTTATCTGGCACTTGCTTTGTAGATACTGCTTTGAATCCTGTCAGGGTTACTTCCATGCCGTCTGCTATTTTTCAGTTTTGTGGCATTAATTTTTAAAATGGAGAGGTATAATCAAGGTCAGAACACAGTGCAGTTGCCTGTTCCTGGATTCAGCATCACCCTATTATACCTGTTTCTGTTCCTGCTTGGAGCTCTGCTAAGGATTTAGGTCTCTGTGTGCTAAATAGCTAAAAAGGTAAAGCTTAACATATACAACAATACTAGAGCAAGTAACTGAAAACAACCTATCAGAAAATTAAGTACAGGAGATCTATTTATCTGTCCTGTATTATGAGGTGTTGAATAAGATGTTGTTAACAAGGTAGAGATAGAAAGTGAATATAAGTTCCATCAATTTCTGCAGTGCGGTTTAGGAACCCTATGTTTGCAGAACCGTCAGTTGCCCATAAAAACTGGTATTCTTTATAATACACAACTGTCCACTTGTAAATAGCAGTGTACATATCTTTTACAGTATTTTGTTCTGTAATGTAGCAAAAAAGTTAATGGTTATAATTTTTTTCTTTACTCTGCAGATATATATTTTTTACGTAATTCACAAGGAATTTTCTTCAGAATGTGGTGTTTGTGGGTACATCCTGCAGAGCTCCAACCACAGTCATACATTACTACATCCATCAACCAGTAACCAATACCGTGTCTTATGATTGATGACCAGAAATTTTAAAGTAGGCTGAAGCAGCTCTCTAAATCAGTACTTATATTCTAAAACATTAATATTACTTTAAAAAACATTCTTTTCAAAAATCAGTCCACCCATCAGGAATTTATTTTTAGTCTCCTATTTCCAAAAACCTTGTTTACATCGTTATTTTATTTCATTAATTTCTGGTAAAAGCTAGTAGATTGATTATTTTTTTTTTTTAAATACTTTTAATTCCCCCCCCCCCAATTAATTTGGCCATGATAGCCATGGAGGTCTTTTAAAATTTAAAAAAAACCCCAACTTTATTTCATCTCGAGAGCCCATTTCACTAATATATTACCTTTAGCAAGTAAACATTTTCTGAAGTAAACTGAATTTTCCAGTCTTTCTTCCAAGACCAGGTAGTATTATGACTCAAAAGATGGTTCTCTCTTAAATTTTAATTCCTAAAACATTACCTGTGTTTTGTGGTTTTTTGAGAGACATGCATAATGTTCTATTGTTTGTTTTTTTTAAGGTATTATTTTGACTCCAATTAGAAAAAACAAATCTGATACTTCAAATAGAGATGAACATAGAAAAAATACTAGGTTGGCTGACAACTATAACTTGATACCTACATATGAAAAGTGTGAGTATTACCGGAAAGTTAATTCTGTAAAAAACATAACTTAAAGATCAAGTTTTGCATTTAAGTCAGGGCATTGAGAAAAGCACCTGTGCTTGCTATTGGAGACAAATGGCTAAGAATCTAAACAGGTATCTTCTTGTACCTTCAATCATAGTATTACTGATATTTGAGTTAGTTCCTATTATTTGCTAGTTGCTTCCAATGCATAAATAATCTTCACGTGTTAATGTCAATGATGAGAAAAAAATCTAATGAAAATGGAATATTACTAATAAAGCAACATTTACATATACAAGTTCGTTAGAAGAAATGTTCCTTTACAACACTATATTCAGTTTTACAGTAGATTTCAGTTAAAGTAACTAAGAGGTGGTCTTGTTCACAATTTCATAGCTTTCCAAAAAAACCAAGATGCTAACTTGAAGAGACAAAGAGTCAAAGAAATGTGCAACCAGGAATGTCAGCGCTTAGAAGAAAATTGCATATATTCACTTGACAAAGATGAGGTTAGTTATGCAAAGCCTAATCATACACTCACATATTTATCAATGTCCAAATAACATCACTATGAATTACATAATTTCTTTTTAAGTCACCTTTAACAGGAGCCCAGTAGCAAAGTGAGCCTTATTAAAAAGATATTCTGTTGATTCTACTCTGGTCATACTGATTTATCCCTGAAGTAAGTTAAGCATTTTTCAACTGACAGTCCTTTCTGAATAATGGATATGGAGGTATGCTTTTTGCTGCACTAATGAAAATTTGCATAGTATAGAAATAACAGAAACCTAAAGGAATAAACATACTAAAGGTATAAACTATGTAGGCACAACAGAAATGAAGGTAAAGGTCATGGAAAAATACTGTATTTCAGTAAGTGGGTGACAGTGAAGAAATCTTGAAGAACCATTGTTATCTTGAGAAAACGATCATTTCTTTAGGATTACTTAAGATTGTATTGTCAGTAATAATGCGCTACTTCCAAATGTGAAATAGTATGTAAATTTACATAGTTTTTAATTACACCAAAATAAATATTTGCAGAACAACGAAATATGTTCCCTGGACATGAAGACAAGAACCTTAAACAAGAAAAGAAGAACTCGAAAAGATTTCACGACTGAAGAAATTAACTGTCTTTTGAGTGGAGTAAAAAAAATGGGTAATCATTGGAATTTAATTTTGTGGTCTTACCCATTTCAGAAAGGACGGACAAGTGTTGATCTTTCCAAGAAATACTACAGGTTACAGTTGCAAGTAATCATAATTGAGTTTTCTACTAATCATATATGCTGTCAGCTCAGTTTTCAGCTTTTGACCCTGAATTGACTTGCAAAAAAAGGACAGGCTATCAGAATTTGCAGCCCATGGAACTGTGCTTTGTGTCAGTTCAACAGTGTGCATGCTAAGCATTAGAATGGTCTCTGATGTAAATCAGTTGGGGCTTGTGCTTGGAGAGAGAGAACTAAACTGGTATTAGAGAGCCTTTAAACCTTCCAGTGCCACCTGATAGAATACAAAGAGGATAAGAAATTCAGTTAAGGACTCTAAATTAATCGCTATGTTTATTAGGAAGTTGATATTTTCTCTGTTCAGTCTCTTTTCTGATGATGGTTTGTGAAAATCTCTCTCGCAGTTTTCACAGTGTTTAGTATGTACACTCTTACACAGAGGTGTGACCTATGGATGGAGTAGACAGCATTCCTGCTGTGCTTTGGGTGTGTGGTGGTTTTCTACTGAAACATTTTCTAAAGTTCTGAAGTGCAGTGTTTTGTGTCAACATTTGTCTTGGTATTGTCTCTTGTATCTCCATTTTATAGAGGCAAGAAAAAAACAAAGATCATCAATAACATCTTTCAAGAGTATTTTGGATTTTGTTGCAGAACGTTGAAGAACAGCATTATTAACAGTGAGGTATTGTCACAACAATATGAGCCCTGAGAGAATTTAGATTGGCTTGGACTTATGTTTTTCAGTGATAACATTCACTGACAGAGTTGTTATGCTTTGTAAATTTAAATTACATGTAATTTGATAAGTAGGTTTTTCTTTTAAATAATGCTAACATAGCTAACAAAATCTTTATCAGTAAAATTTATGTTTTTTCCTTAATTTAACCTTCTTGAACATTTGATTTATGTAACATTCGATTTGGTTTTCTGTTTGAATCTTTTTATAGTTTGCTTTATACCATTTGTAAGAAAAGACTATATTGCTAAAATGAATATTTTATGTCAGAAATTGGTAAATGTTAATGTTGTGTCTGAATTTGTTTCCGCTTAATCAGTGAAACGTTTAAAGCGGGTAAAATATTTTGTCATGCATTTAATGTGCTATATGTGCAGAAAAATATATCGATGACAGAAAACACCAAATGCGTGGTTAAACACTGCTGCATATAGTAGGCAGATCTTACACTGGTACATTAAGTAAATTGAAATAGAAAGCTTGTGGAAATCTCAGAATTTCTGGGTAGAAGATTTAGTGTGTGGTTCAGCTGCAGTATTTCTTGACTGATACTAGCGACTGGGGTAACATTCCTGGACCTACATAAAATACTTCACTGTTGAACTAAGTAAAATGCAGGTACTGATAAAATTTGGCCTCTGTTTACAGTTGGACATTTTTTGGTGTATTATTCAAGTAAGTGAGCAGAATGACCATTTCTGCTAATTACACAATTTTTATAGAAAACTTTAATGAAAGCATTAGTAACTTGATTTTTCAGTGATAGCCTTTGTATTTCATTTGTATTTTCTATCTATTCTGATAAAGGAGTGATTAATTGATAGTTCATTTATTATGGAAAAAGTTTAGTTATTGGCACTAGGTTTTCACTACTATGTAGCTTAAATGCTTAAAAACAAGCAAGATAACCGAAGACTTGCAGTAAAGATGATGCCAATGATCTAATAAATAGGTCTTCTAATATTTTCAGTTGCTGCACTTTGGTTTTTATATTATTAAAATATTCAAACATCTATAAAGGATGTCTTTGAATGGAGCTATTCAAAGCAGCATAGTTAAATATTGGCATCTGTATTTGCAGAATATGAGCCAAAAGGACTACCAAGGAGCGGTACGCACAACAGGAGGTTTTGGTCTGCTACAGACAAGTGTTTTTCCAAGGACTCAAAAGCTAGTCTAGACAAGCTGCTTTTTCATCTCTGGACTGAATGTGTGTTAGTAATCCGTATTATTCTGGCCTAAATGTATTTCAAGTGGAGAAAATATGTAAGGCGTAAATCTTTACTTGACACAAAGTCAGAATATCACAATACTGACAATTTATCTATGCTTAGGTACAATTTAGGTTAGAAAGGACCTCTGGAGTCCATAATCTAATCTCCTTCTCAGAGCAGGGCTCATTTCAAAGTCAGTCAAGTTGCTCTGTGCCTTGTCAAGTTCTGAAGATCTTCAAGGATGAAATTACCACAACCTCTTTGGGCAACCTCTTCTGGTGCTTCAGCTACTCTCGTGACGCAAGTTGCTGAAAAAGACATCACTAAAACATTCTTGTATAATCCAAAAGGGAGGAGTCAGGGACTAGAAGCAAGCAGAAACCTGTTGTGTGAATTTGTGCAAGTCAATTAATCTTTTTCTCCCCTTTTGATTGACTGTACAATCTTGATATTATTAATTTTCTTGCTTAAAATGCTTTTAATGGGCATCATAAAAATATAATTGCATAAGAATAATTGATGTCATTTTCAGGCTGTTTAAGCTACCAAGAACAGTATTTTAGCACTTTGAAAAGCTGAAGGAAAGCATGTTTACAAAAACCCTTGAACTGCTTTGTAGCTCTATTAGAAGAACAAAAATTATTGGCGGGGTGTAAGAATTTGGGTGGCAATTAAAACAGGCAGTTTCATCTGAACAGAGGAATTAATTCAGCTGCCACGCTACACACAGCACTCCCTGCGCCAGGGCCGCGCAGCAGCTGCAGCCAGGGCAGGAGCAGGGCCCGTGCCAGCAGCTCGCTGACAGACCGCGCGCAGCCCGGCAGCGCTCCCGGTCGGCTGTGGCGGCACGGGAAGCCACCGGGGTTACGCGGCAGCCGCCGGCCCGGGCCCCGCGGCAGGGAGCGGCGGGGCGGCGGCCAGCGCCTCGGGCGGGCAGCACAACGGCGGCCGCGCCTCGCCGGCACCAGGGGGCGCTGCCGGCGGCGGCCCCACCCGTCGCGGAGGGCACCGCCCAGGGCGGGGAGCGCTGCCGGGGCTGCCCGGACACCGCCTGATCGGAAAGCGGCGCGGGCGCGGCTGGGAGCGGCGGTGCGCCCGCGAGGGGCAGGGGGCGGTGGCGAGCAGCGGCGGGGCCGGCAGCGCGGGGCGCCTGCACAGGCGGGCCGGGGAGAGGGAGGAGCGGGGTCCTCGGCGGGCCCGGGTGAGGTCACTCTTTGTGGCTGCAGTTGGCAAGATGGCGCCGGTGCTGGTGGAGAAGAAGCTGCTGGGGCCGGACGGGCCCGGCGGCGCCGAGCTCCCCAGCGAGGAGGAGGAGGGACAGAACCTCTGGTGAGCGGCCTGCCCCGGGCGGGGGGGGGGTGAGGGGGGCGCCTCCTGGGCCGCGGCACCCCGGCGGCGGAGGCGAGGGCTGCTCTCGGGAGTCCCGTTCCTATCACGTCGGGGTCTCCCTGCTCTGCTGAGCCGCCTCGGCCCTCCCGCGGCGGGCGTGAGCCCCTGCCTCGGCTGGGCTGGAGAGGAGCGTGCGCCCCGCTCGGCCGGGGCAGGGGCGGCGGTGGGCGCCGGATGCGGGGCCGCGCTCGGGCCCCGCTGACAGGAGCGGGGGGTGGCGGCGCCGCGGCACGGAGCTGCCCGCGGCGGGGGCCGGCCCGCCCGGCGGCCGAGGCGCCGGGGACGGTGAGGAATGCGGTTCTTCCCGGCTCTGAAGGGGCTCGTGGGGTGCCTGAGGGGAGCCCCGCACTGCGTGAATGAGGGCAGCATCGCTGCTGCGAGGATAAGGGAGAGCAGGTGTGCGGAGCCCGGGAGATTTGGCTCTGCGGGATAGGCTCCAGGGGACTCGACCTCTTGTTTTTCCGTCGCTTACCTCTGAGAAACGCTTTTAAAAATAATGGCAGAAACAATTGTGTATAAAATGCAGTAATGGATTGTGGGAAGAGTTAGTCATCAGTTGGAAAGTAATGTTTTGCAGTAATGTGATCTCTTATGCAGGAGAAAAACTTAAGAAAATGTTGCTGCATTTCTTTTCTCAAAAAGGTGGCATATTTTTGGTCTTTTAAAATGAACTTAAATCTTTAACTGTGACAGCATCTCTAGTTTGTAAATAGAATGAATGTAACTGGATTGGTCCGTGCAGAGCTGCTGAGTTCATCGGTGCTGTCAAATGGGCAACGCGTGGGTTGTGTTTGTATGTGTGCGTGCATATGTGCGCATGTCCGTGTGCATGTCAGCCTAACAAGAATGATGCTGTTTTTCTAGGTCCTCAATATTGAGTGAAGTTTCTACCCGTTCAAGGTCTAAATTGCCATCGGGCAAGAATATTCTTGTTTTTGGTAAGTAACACACGTAAGCAGTTGGGTGGTTGGGGTTTTTTTTGTAGAAACGAAGCGTGTTTAAAACAACGATGTGAACAAACTGACATATCAATTTGTTAAAATTAGGTTATGTAATACGATCTACAGTAATTTTGTCTTCAGGCTGATAGATTTACTTTCTTTTTGGTTTACACTGTTAGATTTATAACATATTTAAACAAATTGAATGTAACACAGAATGTAAATGCTTCGTTCTTATTGTCATGGTATAAGCCATTGGATTTAGCTGGAATAATTGAAAGAAAACAACAAATAAGTACAGTCCAAAAATGTACAAGGATACTTCTGACTCCTTAAACGTGTTTTGAAAAATCTTTTCTACAAAGTTAAAATTAATTCTGAAAGTGTCTTTTTTTCCTGTAAAAACTTACTGGCAGGTGATGATGGTTCAGGTAAAACCACACTTATGGCTAAAATACAAGGAGCAGAGCATGGCAAGAAAGGAAGAGGGCTGGAATACTTGTATCTAAATATTCACGATGAAGACAGAGATGGTAAGTTCATTTTATATGTAATCTCTTTACTGTAATTAAGTAGCTGACATGCTTTTTTTATAACTGTGGTTTCATCAGTGTATTTTGGGTTACGCCCAAGTAGCTGGTTCCAGCATTGTTCTGTATGTTTTAGAAGCTATATCAATTTCTTAAAAGTGAAATGCATTTTACATTCAGTGTACATTCTCCCTCTTACCCTTCTTGCAGCTTGGCCTGTGTATCAGCAAAAAGTACACTTGAGCAGCTCTCAGGATCCATTTACTTTTAGGGTAGATATATTTGCTGATGTTGATTTACTAGCAGTCATTTGGTATGGCTACTTGATAACTATAGAAAGTAAGTGATACATCTGTGAGAATTTAATTCTCAGTATGGGTTTCTGAGCGTGGGATTTGTGTTCCTTGTGGGGGCTGTGTGCGGAATTTTGGTTAACTATAACTGAAATGTTTTGTTAGAGTTGAATGAGTGAAGAACAGAACTTAAAATCAGAATTAGTATTTCCTTTTGTCAAATTGGAGCTTGTCTCTTTGCCCCTTGTCTTTCTCTTTGTTGCTGTTGATGATTGCTCTTCTCTACTATACGGGAGGGGGATGACAACATGAGACTGTTTAAAAGCAGGTCTAATGATCAGAATATTCCTATTTTTAGGAAGGTTTGGGGCAGGAAGAGATGGGGAGTGAGTTCGTTAACCTTGCTCCTAAATCTGCCTCTGTTTGTCTCATTTTGGGCAAACTGCTGGACCTCTTTGTGTTAGTTTCCTTCTTCAAAAACAGGGAATGAGAGTCTTCCTGTTCATTACTTCCTTCTGAGTTTTCAGTTCATAAGAGAGAAGCAATGATGGTGGTTCATCCATGTTCCTGAAAACAAATGAACTAGGAAGATCCTATAATGGTATTTTGGAAATGGAAATGTGCTAAAGCTTGCACGAGTGATTAAGTACCATATGTGACTGGTTGTTATGGAGATTTGTCCTGCGCTCGTGTGGTGATAAACTGTCTTTGGATACTAAGTTAAGCACAGTTAAAGGATGAGTACGTTGCCTTGTCTTCAGTGGCCACCTAATCTTGCAGTTCCTAAAAATCTTTTGTGCTGTAATTTTAAGTGCTGAGCCATTCTTGGCTTCTTGAGGTTGTTGGTGTAAGGGCTTTCTCACCATGCACAATCTTCTTTAGTACTGCATAAATACTTTAGGGGGAAAAAAACCCCACGATTAGGAGTGTTAAGACAGCCTGTGACATGAGGCTTCTTGCAATATCAAAGGAGATAGTATTTTAAATAGAAAAATGTTTGGTGTGCTATTTTTTCTGGTGCTGTCTATCAAACCTCGAGTATGTCCCTACTTCGGAAATATTTTGGGGCTATTCCTGAGTATCTGGAAGTGATAAGTATTTGAGGTGATTGGGAGAAGCCTGTCACAAGAACTCAGGCAGCACTAGCAGGAAAGAAAAAGACCTTTTTGACTACCAGACTCAGCTGGAGAATTTAGGTCTTCATGCATCCCTTTAATGGATGTGTTAGGATCTAATAATGCATGCCTTTTTCCTTTCTGTCTCATTAGTGTCATCAGCAAGCAAAATAAATAGCAAAGTGGGTCAGGACCTCCCAGCAGGCAAAGATAACACTCTTCCTTCTCTAGGACAGGTTTGGGTTTGTTCCTTTAAACTCTCTGTGTGCTATAGATGTGTGTATGCTCAGATACAGATTTAAAAACAAAGCCTTTATAATTGACTCACAATTCTTGGAAGCCATAAAGAAACTGAGGATAGGCATTCAGGAGCTTACTATCACATATTCATTTTTGAGGGTATCTACTTTTTATTATACCCCAACCTGTTCAAAACCAGCAAAGCACAAGGATTTCCAGGGGTGTCAGATCAACACTGGTAACTGAAACTCTGTAGTGGAGTGAGAAGATCTTTTCAAGTTCTTTCTCAGGTGCTGGAAGATTTCTTTGCTCTCTTTGCCTTTTTCTTCTTCATTTCAGAAGAGTTTATTCTGTCCAGGAGAAATATTTTGGTCATAGTGCTGAGTCATTATCTACCTCCCACCTCCCTTTGGAAATCTTAAGGAAAATCTTGTGTGTTGCTTCTTATCCTCCCTCTTCCTCTTCAAGGGATATTTGAATCTGTCTCCTCCTACATTTGAAGTAGAATTACTCTAGATTGCTGGGTGCATATCTTAGTTTACAGTTACTTTTGTGTTTTCCCCTAAAGATTAGATCAGTGATTAAATTGTTCTTTTTTTTTGTAGGAAAGCTAAACAAATGCACAGAACACACCTCTTTTTTGAAGAACCCCCGTGGCTAATACGGGTGCCCACTAACTTTATGGTTTTCACTGTCATCTGCTTGTTTCTTGGCAGTGGCTGATACCTAGCTTGGATGGCAAGATACACATCACCACTGCGTTGGTAATTAGCTGGTTCAGTTCTGTTAGATGTTAGTTGTTCAATGTAACATGCAGTACTTTGGTCCCTAGGTCTCAGGATAACTTAGAATAAGTCCACTACTGAATCTCTACCTGAAAAATCCCCTTCCTAGGGTACTATCCCAAATTTTGCCTAGGCTAAGGCATTTGTTCCAGAAGAGGTTCGGGGATGCCTGAGAAGCAATCCTGAGAGAGGGAGGATTCTCCTAGATCATTAGCCCCAGGTACAATATCCTTGGAGCATATGGCTTCTTCTGTATACCTGTATCCAGTTCATCTGGATGAAAGCACTTACAGCACTAGCTGTAAAGCTAACTCCAAATATTAAATGACCTTGGAGCTCAGGCCCTAGAGTCCTCTGTTAGTGGAATTTCTCAGGGAGTGTGGCCAGTTTTAATTTTTTGCCTTTCTTTGGGATGAGCAGATGTTTTGTGTCTATGCTGGTTAGTCTGCTTTTGAGAGCTGAAAATCTTACTTTGTAGGAGGTAGAATAGAGGCTCTGTGCAATTTTGTTAAAGGATATGTATTTCTGGAGTAGCTTTCAAAGTTTCTTGCAGTGATGGGGCAGAGTTAAAGTGAGGGCGTACAGCAAGACAGTGAGACAAACTACATTGACTGGTTTTGTAGCGATACTGTATGGGTTAACTGGTAATTATAAACACCATAGAGAACTTTCAGTTGAACTGCCTCAGATTACAAATGCAATACAGTTGTCCTGACTGTGCCAAACGTGTCAATGAAGTAGAGCCATTCTGTTGTTGTGTTCCTCCTTGTAACAAAATCGAGTAGTCTTGGTTTTTTGCCTCAGGTTTGGACTGGCCTCAGTCATATCATATGCATATTCCAGCTGAACTGGTTGTTCCAGATTGAGCTAAGTGCTGCTGGTACACTGGTTTCTAATGGGAAAAATGTTTTTTTTGTCAATATCTTTAAAGTAGTTCTCTTGAAAATTATTTTTCCCTGTTTTGCTTCTCTTCACAGCTTGGACAAGGGATATCTAATTACCACTGATACCTTTTGAATAAATGCAGGAGATGTAGTTGCAGTTCACAGAATCAATATCTGCAGTAAAATTCATCAAAGCTGGAAAATCTTTTTCATGGCTAAAGGGATAATGAAATACTGACAGGATTTAGAAATGTAGTTTTAGCAACTATTTTAATAGTCCTTAATAAATAGCGCCTGTTTTTCCAACAGGATCTGGTAATTTTTTGTTCTGTTTTGGTGTCTCATGTCATAGCCACTATGAAAGGTCCAGTTAACATTCACATCATATGACTAACTAGGAGCTTGATGTGGTGCTGACAAAGTTGAATTTGCCATCGAGTCCTTGTCAAATGTACTGATGAACAACCAGTACTGTATCTTAAGTGTGTTTTGTATTTGTAGCAAATGTAGATCACAAGTCATACCTCTTTACTGTAAGAAAGGAGGAAAACCTTTCATTTTCTTGCAATGTTATCTTTTTCTTAAAAAAGTACATTTTAATGTGAGTGCTTCCAGTCTTCCTGGCAGATTGATTTCATTTGAGTGATAGTTGCAAATGCATTCTAGTTCCACCTCTATTCTAGTTCCAGTCTGTATTCTAGATGTTAAGCAGAAACTAAATCCTTAAGTAGGATAAAGGTGTTTAGCAAACAAAACCTTTGTAACCTTTAGATATTGGCTTAAAAATGTGACTTAGAAGCAGTGAATTTGGATATTTATTAATTTTTGTTGCTTGCTAAGGTGTGAAAATCTTTTCTGTAATCAAAGCACTCGCCACAGGAGAAGCTATGAAAGTGCTGATGAGAGTTGTAAACTTCCATAGACTACAGGTAGACTTAAGTTACGTTTTTAAAACTTTCATATTTTCTTCAAGGAGACAGTTGTGCATAGATGTAGTTAATGTCTATTAATAACCTTTCGCTTGTAGAACGCTCAGAGGGTTTTTATTCACTGGTAGATTTCTGCTTTTGGGAATATACAAAGGATGCTTCTGGAATGCAGAGGATAAGAGAGTTCTGCATTGATGTTTCATTTACTGCTGTGCAATAGTAAATGCGTTCACATTATGTCCTAGCTTCCTTTCTGTTTTTCCAAACTTTTTTACCAGACTTTGCCTCTGTCCTTAGAGGTCTTCCGATAGCTTTAGATTTGTACATCCAGTGCTGTGAGAATCCTGTGTGATATCACTGAAATGGTTTCCTAAGTGGTGGGGAGAGAGGGGGGAAATGATGAATACACAAAGGTGCATTTCTTAGATACATAACGATTACCGTAACTGTTTACTGCAAAGGATAGATCCGAGATGCACAGTTGGAAGAAAGAAGATCTTTAAGTTAAGAGCATAACTGTTGGTCTATTTGTGTGATGACTGATGTTTGAATGTCTTATGACAGCCTAACAGTACTTAAGTAGGAGCATAACAAATGCCAAATGAAGACTGCCCACGTATAGCATCTTGATGTAATTAATCTGTCTGTAATTTGGCTGTTCAGTAATTTTATCCAAGACCTGATTAGAGGGTAGTCTGTGTATCTCTGTACTCTTTTCTCCTTCCAATTTCCTTAGTCAAGTTTTTGCCTTTTTCTAAAGCCAGTGTTTTTGATCCTGATGGATTCTTTCTCAGAGTAAAGTTACGATAGCCACAGCAACTGGATTTATTTTGTGAAGTTAAAAGATTTGGAGCACAGGGCAGGGAAATACAGTGAGGCAGAGTAATTATGAAGCTGTCCTGGTTTTGGCTGGGATAGAGTTAATTTTCTTCCTAGTAGCTGGTATAGTGCTGTGGTTTGGATTTATGAGTATGAGAATAATGTTGATAACAACTGATGTTTTAGTTGTTGCTAAGTAGTGCTTACACTGAAGGACTTCTCAGTGTCCCATGCTCTGCCAGGTGCACAAGAAGCTGGAAGGGGACATAGCCAAGACAGCTGACCCAAACTGACCAAAGGGATATTCCATACCATATGATGTCATGCTCAGTATATAAACGGGAGAGTTGGCTGGGGGCAGCGATTGCTGCTCAGGGACAGGCTAGGTATCGGTCAGCAGGTGGTGAGCATCACTTGTTTTTCCTGGGTTTTGTTCCTCTCTTTCTCTCTCTCTTGTTGTTTTCCTCTTTATTACAATTTGTTGTTGCTGTTATTATTAGTATTATTTTATTTCAAGTATTAAACTGTTCTTACCTCAAACCATCCCTCTGGGGGCGTGGTGGGGGGCGGTGAGCGAGCGGCTGTGTGGTGCTTAGTTGCCGACTGGAGTTAAACCACGATAGAAACTCAGTAGCTGTTTTGAAAATCTGGGCTCTGCAGTGATTGGTTTGCTGATCCATGTATTTCAGAATTCACGTATCTTGCATGTAATACCTATGGAGACCCATTGTTCCCTCTGGACAGCTGTAGTAGAATAGGGAATACTTTGGAAGAAGTACTAGGAAGAATCTAGAAGATAGGAACAAATGGAGTTGTTCTTTTCGGGAGGAAGTTCTGAGGATCATGTACTTATTTTCTTTTTTTTTTTCCTTTCTTTTTTTAAAATTTGGACACAATCGGTTGTTCAGAGTACCTGATACATCGTTCCTGGATGATGCTCCATTTTCAGTTTCTTCTGTTCTTGCCAAAGTTCATGTTTGGGGTAAAACTTCTCATGCCAGCTGTCTGTCCCAGCTAATTTCTGCCCCCCGCCCCTTGCATTTCAACAAAAAATGTCCAGTCACTATCAAAATACTGGGGAGAGAAACGCAAAACCTAAAATACCAAATCTTTTGTCCAGTACTCATTCTGTAAGGAGCCTGCAAGTAGGAGCCAATGTTATGTCAGTGTGAATTAAGAGCAGGTAGCACAACTTTAAAGTTTGGTAGGTTGTAAGTTTATCCTGTGTTTGCTCCTCCTACTCCTGTGCTAGAAACCTAAGCTGCTTATTGCTTGCATCTTGTTTGCAGCTTATTTCTGTTGTGAGATGTCTTTAGTATGTTAAAGCAGCTTATGTGTCTGAGGGACACCTAAGGCTTCCCTGCTGGACTCAGCTATAACCACCCCCTTTTGAACTTGGAGTTACATATGTATCATATGTATTCTGGTTTTACTTGGAATATACATATTTCAAATTCAGGAATGCTGTGCAGCATCTAAAACCTGTTGTGTCAGCTGTCCTTAGTAAAAGGTAAAGAACAGAAATTATTTTTTAAATGAAAAGAGTCTGAACCTGAACAGAAAAAATCCTGTTAAATGAAAGCATCTACCAAGTAATGTAGGCATTTACACATGCACCTGTGTTAAAAATAAACAGGCAAGATCTGGTGGTAGCTGGGCTTTGGTCTTTCATTTAACACTAATGCGCTCATCTGTTTACTTGTAGGCTAGCAAAGCAAAAAGTTGGCATCTGTTGAATTAGAACTGTACCTTTTCCTTTCAGATCATACTCGCTGTAACGTTTGGATTCTGGATGGAGACTTATACCATAAAGGGCTATTGAAGTTTGCAGTTTCTGCAGAATCGCTGCAAGACACCATTGTAGTCTTTGTTGCAGATATGTCTAGACCTTGGACTGTTATGGAGTCTTTACAGAAATGGGCCAGTGTCTTGCAAGAACATATTGATAAGATGAAAATTCCTCCGGAAGAGATGAGAGAGATGGAACAGAAATGTAAGTCTTTGTGCATCCATCCATACTTCTTGTCTTTTTTTTTTTTTTTTTAAACTAGCTCTTGCAACTTTCTTTTGTAATGATAAATTTCTTCAGATTAGTGTTTTGAGAATGGGTTGGATAAGAATTACTTTGAAGTTGTGATTACAACTCTAATTCAAATAGACTCTATTAGGCTTTAAAACAACTCTTCCAATTTTGCTGTGCTAACAAAACATCAGGTGCATTAATGGTCTAAATCCCTTGCAATAATGAGATTTCAATAATTTGATTTTTTGAAAGGCCAATTTTTAAAAAAACTAACTCCGTACAGAATCACATTTTTAAAAATAGTGACAAAATTCAGCAACAAAGTGAGCTGTCTGCTTTTCTGTGGTATCTCAGCCAGGTCCCATTCCCGTACTGTGTCTTCTAGTAGGTCTCTTTGCCCTTTTTTGTTACGAGGCTCAGACTGTGGTCCTGGTACATCTAATTGTGTCTCACTACAGCCATTCCTACCCTGTGACTTTAGGAATGTTGTATAAATTAACTTTCTTTCCTGGCATATCTGTGGCAGGAAAGAATCTGGCACTGGCGAGCAGTCATTGCTGCAGCTTCTTTTCTTTCCTAAAATAGTTTTGAATGTTTCTTGAGAGTTTTCTCTGTTTTCATATTGAATTACTCTAAAATAAATTTCTTCAGTGGAGAAGACCTTAGCAACATGCATTCCTTTTCAGCTGAAGTATAGATTCAGATTGATCCTTGCTGGTTGCTGCTTTTGTTCAGGACTGGTGGCTAACTGTACTGGAGTGTTTAAACCTTGCAAATACTGTCTAGTAGCTTTCTTAGATTCACTTTAGGGAGCCGCGTAATCTGTTTGGCGTGTGAGCATTCAGACATATTTGTATAGCTGATCTCCTTTCTGAATGTTAAATACTACTTTCCCAAAAGGCTTGTGCCTACAGCATACTAGCTAGAGTTTAAACTTAATGATTGAAACTACCTGGGTTGATCACCAGTTTATATTTTAAAAAAAAAAAAACAAACAAAAAACCCTGACAATTTTTAAGGCAAAAAGCATCTTTTTTTTTTTTTTTTTAAGTGTGAGAGATTTTTTGGGAATGGGAGGTGGAAAGGCAGTTCTATTCTCAAAATACAGCAGCTAACCCGATTTTGACTTTTCTGAGATACACCAAGTTTTATGGCAATCCAAATAAATGTGGAGTTTGTGCACTTAAGTTTTACTTTTGAAAAGAGAAGTGTTTTCAGCCTTCACTGAGAGTGAACTGTGTGGACGAGCCAGTTACTGCTATGGCAAATTAGCACCATGTTTGGGGAACTTAGAAGACATTCGAATAGTATTGTCTTGGAGATTTCTAAATTGAAGTATCATAGAAATTCCTAGTTTCTCTTGCGCTTTAATAGAGTCGAGGGAAAAGGAAAATTTGAGAGCTGCCTAATTCACACCTGTGCAGGACTCTGCTGCCATCCTATGGCTGAGCGGTGAACTTCGGTCCAATACCAGCATGCAGGTAAACCGGGGGCCTTAATGTCTCTGCTCCCAAACTTCCATCTCTCTCCTTTTCTCAGTTGCTGTGTAGGACACTTGTGTCATCTCAGATGACCCTTGTCTTCTGAGTTCTTGCAGACTGTCCCTAAGGCCAGATCTGTGCTTAAAACTTTGGCCACCATAGCTTGTAATTCTGTTAACAGCAAATTGTGCTAAAAGAAATTCCTATTACAGCTGTGGCTATATTAGTGTAACTGCTTCGACAATATAGAGCACACATGCCTGAAGAATGCCTTGTGACTGTGGTCCATCAATAAAGCTACACCAGCAGAGTTTTTCTTACTAAAGTCCTGCATATGCTTCCTGAGATAAGCTGCCGCTTAGAAAATGGAGAATCACTGTGTTGCAATAGCCTAGATATGAAAAAACTGGGATAATAAAGTGCATATGCAAAGCAGGCAGTCAAAACATAGAAACAGGGTGCAGAGAGAGGAGATATGCTAAATTCATTCCAGTAAAGCGCCACCGCAGCATAACACCACATGGATGTATATGTTTCTTGACTTCAGCTTGTAGAACCAAATTGCCTTATGCTTACTTCTAGATGTAAGCTGGGGCACGTGGACCAAGCTGAATGTCTGCCTGCACTGCTTTCCCTAGCTATTACACTCAGTACCAGTAACCAGTAGTTCTTGTTGACGTGGGGAAACATTTTCTAGTATTATCCCATTAGCATCTGTTTAAAGTGCTGTTGGGTTGTTCTTTCTCCATTACTTAACACCAGGATCTTAACACCAGTTTCCAGAAATCCTTTTGTTAGCTCACCATTTTCAATGGAATTGAACTTTGAACTGCTTGTCTTTGCTTTCAAGGTTTTGGTGGCCTTTCTCCACCCAGCCTTTTGTCTTGTGTTTGCTATTTGAGATGCTGACTCTTGGCTTTACTGGGTGGATGACGCTAGGCTCCATCTGGTATACGAGAAGCTTTCCTTTTCTGTTGAAGAGCTTCCAGAATGGGAGGCAGGACACACATACGGAAGCAACAGGCTGCCTTGAAAGAAATTGAATTATTCAGTGTATACCAAGAGCATTGTTTGTCTGCACTCACTCCTACCACTGAGCTGCTCTGGAAATTCCTTGCAAAAAGCTTGGCTAGTGTGGATTCAGATAAATAATGTCAGTTCAAATGTTCTAATTTAATTCAGGCTCAATTATAATAAATCATTGTTTAAATAACACACATTTGAATAATTATTTCAGGGAAGATCTAAATTTTGCCTCCCTGTTTATGACAACAAAGCAGAAAAGACGACTGTCAAGAATCAAGAAATGCAGAAAGGAAGTATACTGGTAAAATGGCTATTATATTAATGTCCTCCAGAGCGTTTGAAGCTGAAGACTTGAAACACAATAACATATTTTTCTGAAAATTAAGTAGTGTCCTGTTCAAGCTGAATTAGTTTCAGGTTCTCTGGTGTGTTTTTTTGTTTTGTTTTGGTTCGGTTTTTTTTTTGGTCTGACGTAGAGCTAAAAGAATTCTGAAGATAAAAGAAACTCACTTTGCCCAGATATCTTTTGTCTAGGAATTCTTTTCACAAGACTAAAATTTATGATCAGTAAAGATAGTGCACAAAAAAGCTAAAAGCTGCACAAACTGATTGTGAAACTTAATACAGTGTAATTATGGAATGATTGTCTCAGAAAATTTTTCTGTGTTTTTCTTGTTCTGCTGTTCAGTGCTTTTGTGATCCGTCTAGTTAAGTAAGTTGTAGTGTTTGTCTGCTATTTCCATATTGCAGTTAAACAGTACTAAAAGACTGAGGATTTTACTGTTACTAGAACAATCAAACCTAAGAATAATTGTGGATTGCTTTCTTGGTGGTACTTCAAGTCAGTTGCTCCTGTGACATGAATGATACATCTATTGTTATAGTTAGCTTTTAGTAGCTTGTGTAAATAAGCAGTAACATGAGAACAAAACAGTTAACTGGAAACTTGCATTCGTTTGCTGTGTTAAATGCAAAAGTCTAAATAAAAGGCTTTTTACCTAGATAAGCCACAAGTTTGGTAGATGTATTAGCACACTGTAGCGGGTGTGATTTTTATGGCGTATTATGACCTGGTGATAATTTTTCAAATTTAATAGGCCATTCCTAGTACTTGGCCTTACTGATAGGTAGCAGAATATTACTGATTTGTCAGATGAACAGTTGTTTTTCTGGCTTCCTATTTTATGTGCATCATCTTATCTGTATTTCCTGCTCAAAAAAATTTAAACCAAAGTCATTTTCCCCTCCTTCTTAATAAAGGAGTTATTTCCCATACCATACAGAATGTGATTCCTTAATATGAATTATGTGGAGGAGAAAATATTCATAGCTTGCTAGAAAAAAGGAGAAAGAACTTTGTCCATGAAAAGTTTGAGAGTGGAGATCAAGTGAGAAATAGATATGGAAGGTAAGGAAAAAATATTAAATTGCTGTGTGACAAAAACACTTTAACTGAAGTGAGTTGCTTTATTAGCTGCTTAGAATGCAGCTTGTTCATAAGAGGTAGTCTGACAGCACTTGTGGTACAGGTTTACTTTGGATTTAACAAGACTAAATTTTGAATGGGAATGGGGGTTGAATGAGAGTCTTTAAAAAGCGTTTAAGAGCCTATCACTAACAGGGATTTAAACTACTTTAATTTAGAGACAAGTGTATCTGCCTTCAGGATACAGTAGTTAGAGGTTCTTAGTATAGCTTTTACCTTCTTTTAACTCTAGTGTTTTCTTGTTCAACACACCTTGTTAACTAAAGCTGAGTGTATGCTGTAGCATTTCTCAGTGTCTAGTCAAGGGTTAATGCCAGACCATATACATTATTAACAATCCCCAACAATAGTTCATCTCCACAGTCAAGTTTTTTCTCCCTCCATGCATGGATCAACCAGAGTGAGATATGACCTTGTTGGTCGCTGGTCTGTGATGCTTACTCTTGGGGATAGGGAGGAGTTGGGAATCTCGGTTCTCTAGATTATGGTCTTCATTCCCATTCAGCAGAAATTCATGAGGATGTGCCATCAGATTTCTGAAGTTCCTATGTTGGCATTTGCTATTATTTATATTAGTAAAGTTCTTGGGGTATCTTGAATCATGATTTGTATCATGTTGTCAGAGTCTTACTGTTTTCAAGAGAAAACTTTTCTTTCCCAAATTTGAGGGGGTTTATACTAATAGATATCTCAGAAAAAAAAGATTTTTCTGCTTTGATATGAACAAAACCTAGGAAACTAATATTGTCTGATTATAATGCTGTAGTAAATTGAGAGCAGTATTGTCAAATTAAGTCAGAGAGGCTTATCTGAATGCTTGTAGTGCATGTTAATGATAGGCTCTTAATTGCTGAAATACACTTGTCTTCAATAGGTTTTTTCCTATCCTGAGCTAGGAAAAGTCTGAGTAATGAAATAAGTACTTTTTTTAAACCCTTTTCTAGTTAAATGCTCTGGAATTAATTTGCTTTCTGTGAGATAGTCAGTAAACATACTTAATGTGCAGAATGTATAATGGAATTTTGGTTTCCAGTTGCTGAATATGAAACAGTACTAGAGGAAAGCATCTCTTTGAAAGCATTGTTGTTTCCTCTCCACCAGAAGGCACTGCCTCCCCAAGTTTAAAAGCAACTGCATTCAAATTTTTTTTTTTATTTCCTTGGACCTTGAGTATATTGAACTGGTGATTGTCCTATGGTCTTATGGTCTATATTTAATGTGGTTTTTTAAGCTTGTCTCTGGACTAGAGCTCTCTTGTTTTCCACAAAAATCACATGATTTTATATTTCAAATAAAAATTGTAGATTGTGCAGCTTTGAACAGTAGTATTTTTCTGATTTGTTCTTCCTTCCACATGCCCATTCTATTGCAGGAATGGTTCCTATTTTGAAAAGGTACAATGACTTTATTTTGCAAGATTTGTATTATAAACTTTTCTTCCTAAACCTCAGAAGTATCAGATGGCCTGCAATACAGTTGCAGTTCCTTCCCTGTCACATGGATGGATGTACTGAACAACACTGTCTTTGTGACTGTGCTGGAGATGGGGAGCTTTTTCAGAGAGTTTTGCTTACTGGATGTACATTCAGCCTGCTCCCACTGTTTCTAAAATAAAAACGCCGTCATGGGAGCAAATCCCGGAGCTTTGCTTGCCTCTTTCCTGAGGGCTCCTCATGGCTGAGCCAGGAGGAGGCTTCAGGTGGGATTGTCATGTGAAGAGAGCCTTGGGCCTTCGGGAAGTGCTGTGCCTGGGAGCAGACACATCCGCTAGGCAGATTTATCTGGTCTGTGGCTTTCATCCTGAAAAAAGACATAAAAGCTGTAAGTTGCAGCCCAATTTTGACAAAGCATGCATGGGGTCACAGTGCGCTTCCAAAATGGTGTTAATGCTATTTCTTAGGCACTTCAGTAGTTGATAGTATTCAGTATTATTGGAACACTCATCGTTGCCATAAAATTAAAACATTGAAAACATAGAAAGCATCTAGTTTCCTCTGGACTCCATTGTACTTTTCCAGAATATAACTGACTCTCTTCAGATAACATTTGAAGTCCTTGAGAGTGTATTTATGTAGTGTATTTTTTTATCTTTCTATCATTGGACTCCTGCAACAGAAATGTAGAGTAATAGAAACTTAAATTGAGTAATCGTTTATAAGAAAGCGTGGTGTTTTCTGTGTCCATTTACATTTTCACCATGCTTTCTTCCAAAACCAGGTACAAATTGCAGTGAGTATAGGCTATGTTGCTAAACTACATTTACGTTTTCTGTTGTCAGCTCCCCTATAATGAAATGCATTGAGTTGAGGAATGTGCATTTGTGCATACTATAGCTCTTGCAGCTAGTTTTGAGTACTTTTAACAGCTCCAAATTGGACTTGGCTTAGCTTGCTGTAAATTTTGATGGAGGAGAATTGTTGTGTTTGAAGGGGCAACAAGGCTTAAGCTTGCATTCTGTTCTCATGTAGTGCCTCATTGTAAAAGCAAAAAAAAGAGTTGAGATTTCTGTTCTCATGTAGTGCCTCATTATAAAAGGAAAAAAAAGTTGAGATTTCTAGTTAGTTATAGATTAATTATGGTTTAAAAAGAAGAACTAGTTCCTTTGTTGTACCTTAAGAAGATCTCTCTCTTAATAGTTATAAAGGAGTTTCAAGAATATGTAGAACCTGAAGAAGGCTATCAAGGATCACCGCAGAGAAGAGGCCCTTCTTCTGGCCAAGAGGATGAACATGTTTCTTTGCCACTTGGAGAAAATGTGCTGACTCACAACCTTGGTATTCCTGTGCTGGTAGTTTGTACAAAAGTGAGTTTCTAGTTCTGTTGGCTACTATGGAAAAGTTTAATTACTTTGCCTTTAGAAGGCATGCTTCATACAGACATGCAAAATGAATTCTGGATTTATTTTGAAAGTAAGCTTCTGCCATCAGTGTCAATTTTTAATTTTGCAGAAGGGTAATAACCTTATTAATTATATGTTAATTACTTTATCTTTTGATTTATTGGTGGCATTTTAAAACCAAGGGCTCAAAGTAAATGTGATGTGTGTGTAATATTAAGGAAGATGTTGGGATTAATTGACTGGGTTTTTCTGGTTTTGTTTTTCTCCCTTTCTTCCAGTGTGATGCAGTGAGTGTACTAGAGAAGGAGCATGATTACAGAGAAGAACACTTCGACTTCATTCAGTCGCACATTCGTAGATTCTGCTTACAGTGTATCCTTTCCTGCGCTGAAGAGATTTGCTGTAATCTGGAAGCAAGAAAATACACTTTAGTGTTGAATTGCACATAAAGTTAATCTGAGAAAATTGCACTTCAAGATTGCTTGGTATTCAGTTATTTACTATGTAGCGTTTGTTGTTTTGAAAATGTTGAGAGATGTATAAAACTTTTTATAGTTTTTAAATTGTTTATGGAATTTGGAGCATTTGTTCCTTTACAAAGGATTTGTCTTGCATTTTGTGAGGTGGCTTGTCTTGGTTTTCCGCTCAGAACTTGCAATTTCCATGTAAACCTGAGATCTCAGCTGTCTCTTAAGTTTTTGACTTTTTCACAGTTAATTGCTTGGGAGGGTAGCTAACTTTTCTGTATGTCAAAGAAAAGTATTATGAGTCTTCTCCTGTTATAATGCTTCCTCTCCCTGAATACTAAATGGCTATAGCTTTTGCTTTGAACTACTTCTCAAAATTAGGCCTAGTAGATATATGTCCATTAGCTCCTGTTTTGAAATTCTTACTATAATTTAAAAATTATATCTTGCATAATTTTCCTTAAATAAATAATCAGATGGGGCTGCCTTGATTTATACATCAGTTAAGGAGGAAAAGAACCTTGATCTGTTGTATAAGTACATTGTACATAAAACATACGGTTTTCAGTTTACTACACCTGCCTTAGTGGTAGAAAAGGATGCAGTTTTTATGTAAGTCAATTGTATAAGCAGCATGGTTTCAGATTGTTTTCTGTTAAGCACTACACTTCATATAACATATGTATAAAAATAACTTTAATGGTTTATGTCATTCAAAAGCTTAGTATGTGAGTCTTCTGAAATCCTGAATTAAAAAACCAACTTAGTGCATATTACTTGGGTTACTTGGCTCAGAGTATACCATTCCAGCTTTTTACTATCTTTGGAATTTAGCTGAGAATTAGGACTGACCTGTAATAAAATTGCCTTATTCAGGTAAGGGGGAAGTAAATAAACGGTCTCTGTAGAAGCGCTTTTTGTGACTGAAAAGGCAAAGCTTTCCTTCTTTTTATAGACCTGCTGGTTGGGACAATGAAAAGAAAATTGCCATTTTACATGAAAACTTCACAACAGTGAAACCAGAAGATGCATATGAGGACTTCATTGTAAAACCTCCTATAAGAAAGGTAAAAAGGCGTAAACTCTTCCCTGCCCCCCGACAAATAAGTGCAGTTTACTTGAATGGCTACTGATAACTATTAATATTGAAGAACTCCAAATCTAAATGTAATTTTTTTTTATCCAAATGTGTGAAACATCAGGCTTTCATTTTCCAGTTGTTTAAAATACTGCAAGCAAACACAGAAATCATTCACCTTAGTGAATGAAAGGCAGTCCAAAAATAACCATTTCACATGAACCTTTTTGCATGCATGGGGCAAAAAACACTTTTTGAAAATGGAGAATACTGTTGAAGGACTTCACCAATTTACATATATACACACATGGCATTGAGGTTACCATGTGAAGGCAAATCTTGTAAAACAAGACAGTATATCACTATTGCATTAAGATATTATTAATGACAGATTTCTTCATGTAAGGCAAGAGCAGTAAATAATCCATATAATTCTGTATATTGCTAATGTTGTGAGTATAGGCACACAGAAATAGGATATGTGTAAAATGGATAATTGTAACTGAAATTGCATTCTCGTCTGTATCGGAAAGCTTCTTTTACAACTTCCTTACACACTTAATGTTTCTAGCTCAAGCCCCAGTATTTGGAAAAGGGAAGAGCTGTTTGAAACTTTCATGTAAGGGAAAGATTTAATCCTGTTGTTTGTAACTCATGGCACCTATAGGAAATAATCGTTGCCTAATAGCAGTGTTATGACTGATAAAAACTAGTATAGTGCTTTTGGGGCTGAGGGATTGAGTGTGGGGTCTTATGGAGTAAGGTAATCTCAGGTCTTTGAAGAGATGCTGATGAGATTAATACTTAAAAAGATAAATGTACTCATCTTTCTGGAGAATACCCACAGGCTGACATCAGTGCTAATCTACTCCATTCACTTACAGTATTTTTTTTTTTAATGACAGCTTCTTTAATGTTACTACTCTTTTAAATGTGAAAGAAGTTTGTGGGTTGTTTTTTTTTAAAAAAGTAAAGAATGGTATTAAAATTTGCCTCTTTTTTGTCCCTTTTGATCACCAGAACATAGAAACAGTTACAGTAATTTCATTTTTTACGTCTAATAACAAAATATTTTGTTCAACAGTTAGTCCATGATAAAGAGCTGGCAGCAGAAGATGAACAAGTATTTCTTATGAAGCAGCAGGTAAGAATGGAAGAATGAAAAGAAGTCCTTAATAAATGAGATTTCACTTTAAGCTCTCCATTGTTACTGCCTTCAGTTTTTCATTCCTCATTTTAATCACTAGATAGCCACTTTTCAGCTTTGCAAATTCAGATATAATTGTGAAATAAGACTTTAACAAATACGAGTAGAAAATATGGCCACTTATCTTGGCAAGTTGAAAGGAAAATATGCTGAGAACAGAAATAATTTACATTTCAAAGGAGAAGAGCTAGAAGATAATTTGAAATTTCACAACATAGATGTATTGATCTGTAAAATAGAAATATTTTTAAAACATAACATCTTAGTGTTGCAGTTTTCTTACAGCCAGAGGCTTGAAAGACTTAAAGATGTCAAATTTGGCTATGCTGTATCTTGTTATTTTCTTTACGGCTCTATTGTTTAAAAAATAATAATACTTTCCTGTATAGTTGATTATAAATATCATAGAGGTTACAGACTTGGGTGTCTATCGTTCTGGCTTATAGTTCTGGAATGGCTGTGTAAGACAAAGGACTGAAGCTTATTTACTCATTTTAACTCTGTCCTCTAGTGGTAGAGTCTGGAAGTATATAAATATCAAAGAGGAAGCCTGTAAATATCAGAAAAAAAAATTATCAAATAAATTAATGGTTAGTCAGCTTCACTGTATTTTATTCCTTTATAGTTTCTGAAATATATTTAATATTCTTAATATGTTGTTTTTGCAGTCATTCCTTGCCAAACAGCCAGCAACGCCTACAAGAGCATCAGTAAGTAGATCCAAGAGAAAAGTAGGAAGTGTTTTGCTTTTCCTTCTAGGGAAGAGGGAATGATTCTAACCTGTAGAGGTTCCTTATGTAAATGTAAAATACATAATCTCCCCAAACTGCAGAAAGTAAATTAAAAAAAAAAAAAAGTGCCAGTATTTTAAAATGTTGCTTATAAATTACTTCATTCTAATTCACTGTGGAAACATAGAAATATACTTATAATCATTAAACTGAAAATTTCCTACAGTGATTCATCCTTTCTTTTAGTGGAGGCACATGCCCAACATAACTGGTGGTGTTTTGCTTTGGTTTTTTTTTCCCCAGTGTGCAGACACTACGGTGCTAATATAAAGGTTTAAAAAGGAATTTCTATATAATGTTACATTTGCTTTATATAACTAATCCATTTAAGTTCTTCTCTGATTTGTGTGACTTGGACTTTTTTTGAGGAATCTCCTGCAAGAGGCCCTGCAGGATCCCCAAGAACTCAAGGCAGAGCTGGTCCCGCCAATGTACCCAGTGCCTCACCAATAACATCAGTTAAGAAACCAGATCCAAATATTAAAAGTATGAATAAGCATTTTACTGTTTTTATCATGTGTTATTTCCCTTAAAAAAAAAAAAAATTCTCTTTTGTAGAAAGATTTTGGAATTTATTCACTAATGGTATAGTTAGTTTAATAACAGGAATGAATTTATGACATAGCTTCAGGTTTGATTTTCTTTTTTTCTTTTTTTTTGAGTCATTCATATGACTTGAAGTAGAGTTCTGTTATTGCCAAGCAGTCAGACAGAGTTCAAATACATTATTTCCTTAAGTTGCCTAAATACATTTATTATGCATCAATTGGATTATTAGAGTGGGGACTGCTTTAAACTACACGCAGTTTTATACTTCATATCACTTATTCTGGAATCCACAATGAAACCTGTTCTTCTACTAAACCCTCTCTAGAATGTCATTTTCTATAGTACGTGAAGTAACTTGGAAGTTGCACCCTTCTCCTCCCTCAGCCCTAAGATGGAGCTCCACGTTGTTGAGTGGTTTCTTTCTTCTCTATGCCTTAAGAAAGTTGGTAGGGCAAAGTATTGTTTTTAATTATGCACTGTGGTGCCACACCTCACTTACAGTGGATAAAATAGTCATGCAGTTCTGGATCATGTCTCATTGCTGTATATCCCAGTTCTGATTTATGAAAAGTAGTGTAGCATGAAAAGACTGCACTAAAACATCTACGCAGTTTGTTAATGGACTTATAAATCTTTGAATTGCACATCCATACTTAATATTTTGTTTCTTGGCTTCTACATTTAGAAAATACAAAAGCATACAAATACTTAGATTAAAATTTTGTCACCACCCCCCCGCCATTCCAGAAGAGCAGTAATATGCTTTCAGTCATCTCTGACTTTACCAAAGAGTGCAAAGGACTAGTGTCTTTAAATTGAGCAAAGTGACTCTCTCGTATTTGAGGTTTATTTCCCTGATTGGTAAGAGAGTTACATATGTATGTTAAAAAATAAGCTCTATCATTTACCATCAATAACTATTCTGTGAGAGATATGTGTATATATATGTTTGTTTTTTATTTAGATAATGCTGCAAGTGAAGGTGTCTTGGCTAGTTTCTTTAACAGTCTCTTGAGCAAAAAGACTGGCTCTCCTGGGAGTCCTGGTGCTGGAGCAGTGCAAAGTACAGCCAAGAAATCAGGTATTGGACTTGTTATTGCAGGCTCTTTTGCGTATTTTTAGTATTTAATTTGGCCCACATGGGTCTAACTGTGTGTATCTGTTAAACTGGTCACTAAAGCGACAGACCTTGGCAGGTGACAGTGCCAAAATGTGCAATCTTTAAAAAAGAAGTAAACTACTGTAACTTCACAACTCCAGGGCTTCTATTAAGCCTATTGTAACTTGATTCTTTGAGTGAAGTTATACGGCTGGGATATGAATAACGTTTGAGTCTGGATCATATTCAGAAAGTGCTGATTTTCTTTTTTTTACTTTAGAATTCCTTTCTTTCTTGACACTTAGCTGTTGCTTGAAGGAAATGGAGTTTATTGGGTTTGGACTGTAGTTGAAACTATTGAAATCTCTCCAGAGTTCAGGTTTAAATGAATTACTTCTTATGACAGTTTGAAGTTATTCTCTCATTGATTTAGTATTTTATTGTGATCCCACACAACTGATAACACCGATCAAGTGGATTTGTTCTGTGTATGTGCCTATGACTGCATTGGATAAGCTATTTGCTGATAAGTAATTGCACTAGTTTAGGTGAAAATAAAAGAAACCCATCAGAATACTTGGTACCTATACAAAACTCAGTGTTGTAAAACGCGTGATTGTTCCACCCAATATTAGAAATATACTACTTTGATTATTTAACTGTTTCTTTTTGATATTGGCGTTCCCATCACACTTATGTTTAGGAGTTTTCCTTCCAGAATTATTTCATTACTAAATTATTGATAGATATTCTACTTCTGATCCCAGACTTGTGAAATCACGTAAAATTCGATGGTGATGCCAAACCCACAGTTTCTGGTGCTTAGAGGAGTGTGCAAGGCCCCGACTTTCTGAACTGGAAATGAAAAGTACTTGATGCCAGCCATAGTGATGGTACTGCCAGTAAGAGAACCAGAGCAGTTGTTGGAGTGTGGTATTTGAACTGAAACTATTCCTGGAGAGGGGAAGTAGGGTTTTTTTTTAATTGGGAAGGGTTTATATGACATTCCATGCTCTGAAAGCTCAAAAATGGCTAGAATTTGACTTAAGGCAAGTCAGTATTTTGTTGGGTTTTTTTGTTCTAGCATGATGAATTCTGTAATTTATCTTTATTAAATTTATTTATTATAAAGATAACAATAAAATAATTATTTGTGTTATGTATCATTTACATAATATTATTGTACCTACATTATAAAAATATTTAATTCATTCCTTCTTAATCCAGAATGCCCTCTTTAGTTAAACACTGAAAGGTGCCCCCTGCTTCATCAAGTGCAGCATCATGCTATTACTGACCACAATGTCAAATTACCTGCTTTTATAGAAACAGGACTAGAAATAATTTTTAGGGATTATTTCATCCATGCTCTTTATCTAAAGCAGAATCAGTTAGGGAGTTCCTGGCTAATGATTAAAAAGCAAACAAACTCTGAAATAAAAGATGTAATGTCATCTCTCCAGACAGCCTATTCCAGTACTTAATTTCTTAGTTATTTTTTCTCTTGTACAGTCAGTATTTCTGAGTGGAGACAGAGATCAGTGTAGCCCCTTTGTCTTTGCAGCAGTCCTTTGCATATTTGAAAGCTATTACCCTTTTGCCTGTGACTTTTGTCTGGACTACAAAAATACACTTCTGTCAGCCCTTCCTCACAGCACATGCTTTTTATGGCTCTGATAATTCTTACTCTTCTCCTTTGGACTGTCTACTCAGATGACCTGTTTCTTTTGGTGCTCAGAAATGAATGCAGTACTTCAGACAAGGCTTTGTCTGCCCTAACTAGGGGTTACTTAATCTGTGTTTTGTATTGTGCTTCTGTTTAGATGTCTCAGCATGATGCTAGTTTTTTTTCATCTGTATGATATTGATCAGGATTTCTTACAACAGTATAGCCAGTTAAATACAATTTCTGCCTCCTAGCAGGAGGTTTTCTAGTCTGTATCAAATTAGCTTAGTATTTCCAAAGGGTGAATGTTTGCTTTATCGTTGTTTTCCATTTGATAACTTATATAAATAACTTTTTACCTCCAATCCTGTCTTCCAAAATCCTTTGTAGCCCTTCAAGCATGGTTGCCTACATATCTGATATCTTCAACAGTTGGACAGGGTAGATTGCTGAATAAAAACATCGACTAGTACGATGGATAACTAATGGGTAATTTTATGAATTACAATACATTCATTTTTCTGAAATACAAGACTTTTTTTTCTAGTTTATTTATATGAAGGTTATGTGAGATGTGATATCGACCACTTCTCCCTTCTCCACAGGACCTGTTATCCTATCATAGAAAGAAATTTGGTTGGCTTGACACAACTTGTTGGTAACAGATCCGTGTTGATTGTTGTGCTGGTAGGCTGTTTGTAAGCATCTGAAACATAATTGCAATTTCTGGAAAAAATACTAGAGTAAAAACTAACTAGTCTGTAATGGGCTTTACTCTTTCCTCTTTCAGTCTTCTAGAACATCATGTGCCTTTCAGGAGTTTTCAAAGATAACACATGGCTATGTGTACCTTCTTTTTTTTTTTTTTCCTCCTTGTGTCAGCATTAACTTCTAACTTAAATAGATTATTTCTCTCCTGAAACATCTAGAGACAGCAGTCATATATCCTTTCTTAATTTTGTTTTGTTGCACTAAATTAGATAAGTTCTCTTCTAGTCTTCTGTTAGAGATTGAGCTCTGTTTTCCCTACTAGTTTATTCTTCAGTAGTTCCCGTCTTATCTTTTATCTTTATCTATCTTACCTTTTCCTGAACATGAGTGATTGGAATTGTATGCAGCACTCCAGATATATCTCATTGTAGTGCCTGGTACAGCAGTTCTCTTTCTTTAGTGGAAGTACTTCTCCCGAGTGATCTCAAGATCGCAGTTGCCTTTTCTTGGCTGCATCAAGTTGGCAGCTCACACTCATTCCCTGACTTTCGGAACAGAACAATCGGCTTTCACTCAAAAGAGGATATGCCTGTTCCTTGTCAGCTGATGTGTTCGCATCTTATATTCAACCAATGTAAGATTAAACTTTCCTGAGAAGGTAAGGCCTCCTCACATTGATATCTGAAAAGCTCTTGTTGAATTTGTAAGGTAGCTGGTGCTGGTGATAACACAAGAGATTACTTGCTCTTTTGTGGAAGAGTTGAGGAGAATATCTTGGAGAAAGTCTTATTTATGGCAGCATCCTCTGTGTGAGTAAATGTGCTAAAATTATCTTTGTAGGCATTTTAAATGTCTAATCTAAACTGTTCAAAGAGTCCTAAGTTTTCAGAAGGTTGACACTATAAATATTTAGCTTTAAAGAGACCTTCCGTTTCTCCCACAGCTATGAATATCCTGTGGTTGAGATGTTTAGATTTTGTTACAGGATGAGGGAGACATTGTGGTTCTCAACATACTGGTCAGCCTAATTGATTGATTGGTTTCTGCTATGTTAACTCTTACTTGAGAGAACTCTGTCATCTGGGCAGATGCTGCAATGTCATGTCCATTTTTCATGCTGTGTAATTCCTCACCCATCTTATGTGCCTTTATGTTTCTGGACTGTCTGTCTTCTATGTGTAGACTGTGATATTTCAAAGAACTTCAATTGGTGGTTTCTGTGGTGGATTATTTCTCTTCGCATGGACTTCTAGACTTAAAAAGTTATTTCATTTATATTCACAAGAAGATTCTTGTAAATTCTAAGATTTGCCTTCGCCCTTCTATTCCTGTGCAATAGATAAAAAACTAGGGTTCCCTGCTCTCACTCTAATCGAGAAAGGAGAATACATATAATTGTATAGAACACATCTAATTGACTAAGGTTATTACCGTCCTTGACAATATTTTTGTAGGGAAACTGAAAGCAAGTATTAATTTAATTTGTAACGGAGGCGAAATCTTTATTTTCTTAAAAACAGGTCCTTGTATTTCTTCTCCTTTGAAAGGTGCTCACCTATGATGGTGGTAAAGGGGAGTATGTAAACCTACACATTATTGAACAGCTTGGCAATGTTTTTCCTGTCCAGTATGAGGTAGTTGCAGGAGACAGCTGCGTGGTATTATTTTGGAGGCTTAAGAATCCAGTTCATCTAGCATTAAAAAAAGCCACATTTTTTGTTTAGACCTACTTTTGTTTGAGCAAGAATTTTATGTGGTTTTTATTGTTTTAGGATTTAGGTTTTTTTAACTCCAAGGTGCCATTAGTCTACATGTAAAGTGTTTTGTAATTTAAGTTATATTACAGTTAATGTACTAATTTTTAAATTTTGTTTAAATACTCATGCTTTGAATAGATGCTATTAAGAGTACTGTGGCTTATGACTAGTGCTTAAATCTAAAACCTTTATAGTGATTAAAGGTAACCTTTTAACTTGATTATGTCTTTGTACTTTGGGGAAAAAATCACTTCCATCTCTAACAGTCAAATCTTGCCTTCTTAATGTTTTCAGCATGTACCCTGGAAAAAATCCACCTAATATTTCACACACATTTGAGCTGGAAAACAGATGCTTGTTAAATTCTTTGGCTATGTAAGGAAGCTGTACATGGTTATATAATCTACTTTTTGTCTAAAAATACAGCTTTTTAATCTTAAATGCTTGTATGCTCTAAGCATTAGAACGTATTGTTCCAATTTTAGCGATTAATTTGTCTGTGGGTTTATAATTTTCAGAATGAGAGAATTCAACTGATGATTCAGTTAGAGAATTGTTAAAAAGTTTTGAGTCTAATATAAAAATGTAAGATACGCCTTTCCATGAAATACTTCAGTGTGTCTGTTTCCAATTGAAGAAGTCCTTTGAAATGACTGCTCTGAGATATTACATGAATATGCAATTCATGTCCCCTTTTTTAAGGGAAACATTGTTGGCAGACATAAGAGTTCTTCCTGTTTGTTGTTTAATATAAAAACGCAGCAAGTGTAAGTGTGACCAAACAAATATGATTTTTGTAGCAGGTGTCCTATGTACCTTGGAAAAACTTGTGGTTAAAATCTGGGTTTAAATAAAGTCCTTGCTATCGATACTAATAATAGAATTGTGTACAGTTGATTTTTATAGAACATTCTAAATGTGGTTGTTTTTAAAATGTTAGTTGCTGTAAAATATATCACAGATATTTTTGTGCTTTATGCTGCTGTATAATTCAGCATTTCATCTCTTTAAACTGAATCAAATCTTAGTCTTTACATAGACATTACCTTGCATTGTGTCAGGCCCTGTGTTCTTGGGTAGGTGCGAAATAATGAGAAATTAAATAGTATACTGTCATATAAAAGTGATTTTATGAATACTTGTACTCATTGGTTAAAACATTTCATTGAAATTAGATTGCTTTAACCTTGTCCTTTTTCTTTTTAGGACAAAAAACAGTTTTGACAAATGTTCAAGAGGAATTGGATAGGATGACTCGCAAGCCAGACTCTATGGTAACAACAAACTCTCCTCCAACAGAGAACGAAGCTTGATAGCGCATAAAAAATGCATATGTAAATGACCAAATAACTATGTATATTGATCTGATAAGACCAGGAATTTTCTGCTATGGCAGATGCTATCAGTTTTCTTGGGGCAGGGGAAATGAGCTTACTACATCATTGCCTTGTCCCAGTAAAAAGTGCACATTCAGGAAGTTTGCATATAAAATCCCTCTGTATAAGATAACCATTTAGAGTTTATATAGGGCAATTCTTTTGGTTTTGGAGGTAAGCAGGTGCAGCTGCATTTCCTGTTGTGAGGAACACAGAGAAGCAAAATGGAGAATTCTTATTAAAATACTACTACTGACTGCACACAAGGCAAGAAAGAGAAATGAAATCCTCTTTCAGAGTTACTGGAATTGGCTACTTGTATGTTTGCAAATGCATTATATTCTTGGAAAGGTGGTGGTGGTGGTGGTGGTGGTGGTGTAAGAGAGCATTAATTAGGTGAAAGAAGCCCAGGTAGGGAATGGAGCCCTAAACGGGGCAACAGATTTGGGACAGTAAGAAACTAGAATGTTGGATTGACTGGAGAGGAGCAATGTTGTTAAACCCTGTGTTTCACATAGGGTAAATAATCACTGTTTTAAAAAGACTACTTTACATTGGAGAATTCCAGGCCAAACACTAAGCATCATGGGAATTTATTCTTGTTATAAATCTTGTTTTAGTTTTTAAAAAAGTCTAAGAGTGTGGATGCCCTTTCTGGTGTAGCTGACGAAGGGAGAAACTATAACTTGTTTAGATCCAAGTGCCTGGCACAGTGTGTGATGTGTCTTTAGAAGGTGCTTGAACTTATTGTGCACTGTAGTACAAACAGTCACTGTTTGGTTTTATTTTAAAATCAGTAGTTCGGCAATTTGTATTTAATTTTAAATCCTGTTTTCTGATAGCTTCTGCCTTTTTTTTTATGCCAAGAGGCTAGCCTATGAAGAATGGTGGGTGACGTATCATTTTCCCATAATGAAATGTGCTACAGAACACTCTCAGTATTTTTTTTTTCTTACTTTTTGTAACTAAATATTAGCTACCAAGCTAAAATTGATTCCTGCCTTACACCTATGGAGGTTTTTAAAAAAAACTTTCAAGGCCCTAATTCCAACCACATCTGCTGCAGGTGCAGCCAGCTCCAATTCTGAAGGTAACCTAAAAGGTATGAATGTGTACATGATGAACATACTCAATAACTTGTTTTGTATTTCCTTTAATGTAGCATTTCATTTGGAAAGATGGGTTGTGGTTGTCCCCGTTGCTATAACGGAGCTCTGTCCATGGTCACATAAAACCATCATTCTGTAAAAACAAACAAAACTGCTATGGTTACTGAAGTGGCACTTTGATTTTATATACGGTATGCTTGTTTTACATGTACACACTACCATAAATTAAAAATACCAAGCATATTCTGTGCTCTTAACGCTGAAGGGAAAAACCACAATTTGAATTATGCAGAGTTTACTTTTTATTGATATGAACTTGTTGTACTAAATCTGATGTCTGGATATAACTTCCCTAATATATATTGTTACTTAAATATACAGAATTAGATTGACCACTAACACAGTACTGGATGTTAACTTCGAATCCTATGTTACATCAAGAGGCTGTTCTTGTAAGTCTGTCTAAACATTATCTAGAAAGCTAAGAGTATTTACTTGCCTCTTTGACAAACATTAACATGAGTATGTTTTTTGTGCCAGTTTTTTTGTTGAAAAAACTATATTTTTCTTTTTTTTTTTTTTTTTTTACTTTTTTTAAATAAACGGTATGACCTGAAGTTACACAGTTGTCTAGATAACAGTTAGACTAAGACTGTGGATGGCTGATGGGTAATGTGGATGTACTTCCTGGTGTAATGTGTGCCAGCTGCAAGTTACCACACCAGAAGAAGTAATTACACACTGTCCTCCTGACACTGAGAATTGAGATTGGAGACTAAAACATGAAAAACTCGACAGGAAAATTGAAAAAGTGTGTGATCGTAACGGGATATAGTTTGAAAACCTCAGTCTGAAACTGCATTTTTTTGTCATCTATCCTGATAAGCACTTTCTCTAGCAATATGGCTAAAACTTAAAATTGAAGTACTTTCCAGTTTTATAAAAATGTTAAATATACTAAAATTGATCAAAACTGATAATGTATGATACTTAACAGCTTTGCAGAAAGATGCTTTTGACAAAACAGAAACAGATTTCCGGTTTCTAATTGCAAGTGAATGCTCCTAGTTTATTGAAAGAAAGTTGTAAGTAATGTAGCATCCTGTGGTTGCCAAAGTCTGTCAACTTTGGTGAGCTGCACAGTTGTTATTCTGGTGTCTTCAAGCATTGGAACCAAAGGCCAAATTGCAAACAGCCTTTACATTTTCAAGTGAAACTTCATTTTATTTGCAGATACACTTGTATGGTAGACTGTTTAAACTATTATATGACTATATTTATATGCATTATAGTGACTGCATCTACTGTTCATGTTTAAACTAAGAAAACAAAAGATGAAAGCATTCAACTTGAAGCAAATAGAAAAGTTTAAAGATTGGCCCTCCATAAAAATGTTGTGGTTATGCTGCTTGATTTTAAGTTTGCACTTTTTTTATTGGCATTTAAAAAACTGTTTAAACTGAACAGAATTTCGTATTTTATTTAATTTAACTACGTTGAAAGTGACTGCTCTGTACATCATGAACTTAACAATATACATGCTGTAAATGAAAGTTCACTGTCCTGTATACTAAGTTTATTGGTTTTTTTTCCAACTTACAATTAGGACTGCAAATGTATGAAACAAACCTTAGTCCAGTTGTATGGCTTTAACCAGGTGCAGTATGCAGTCATGTGGCATCTTGCTTTCTAGTGCTGGCAAAATGAGGACGTCTTTAATTACTGGCTTCAATAAACACGAATCCAGACTGCTTTATGATGTGCTTTTTTGTTGTTTTTAAGATCCCCCTTCTAGAGCTGTTTCTGTGGGAGCAGAATATTAGTGAGTTCTGTGAGCAGGAGAAATAAGTTGGCTTGTACAGTTGTGTACCTTAATGACAACTTCCTTGGGAGTTCTTGTACCAGCCTTTGCTAATGCAACTCCTCTCTGGAGTTTAGAGCATGCACCTTGTGTAAGTAAAGCGAAGTCGTACAGCTACGTTTGCCGAGAGAGGTGTGCTCGTGATAGCTTACACATAAACAGTTAAGATGTATACATTCTAATATATTTTGTGTAATACTGTATCCAAGCAGAGCACTGGTCCTAAATTTGCAGGATTACAATCCAGGTTATGAGAAGTTTCAGGAGTGAATTGCTTGAGTAGTGCAAATGCCTCTTCTCTGCCAATAGCAAAGCTAAGTTTTTTCCCTTTGGTGGGTGTAACAAGTTCTTCCTGGTAAGCATAGAAAGAGTAGACTGATTTAATTAGGATTCTACTTGTTTACTTCATTGTTACTTCAACTGGATGCCTATATATTCCCCTGCATAGATTGAAGTTCTAGTTATTAATGTTTCTTGAGTCACCCTGCCTCTGAAATATAAATAATTAAGCTTTTGGTTTTTAAAATACATGGTTTCTCTAGAAGTGAATCCTTATGAGGCCATAAAACAATTATCATTTTAGAATTGCCGTAATGTTTTATGTTTTAATGAGTTCATTAATGCAAAGTATTAATTTTAGTCCTTTAAGATGGGATTTAGAAAATATTTTTTGAATATATGAAGATAATTATCTATTATGTTAATTTAGGAGGAAACGAAATGGACGACTTATCTTCAGACATGCTAAAATTGAAATTGACTTTCTTCAGAAAGACCATAACAGTGATTGAAATGGAAGAACACCCTTGGAACTCTTATGTTTACTTTGCTGTTGTTCAACTGTAATTTGGTTTTTTTGAAAGCAAAATGTCTCCAAATTTAAAAAAAAAAAAAAAAAAAAAGGATAATCTTTTGGTGTGTCAAACATCTTGCTGGAGGCTCTAAGCTACTCTTACAAGATGAATCTTTCACTGCCTGTGCTGTTCCAGGTAGTGGTGCTAACCCCTCTGGCTTTTCAGCCATGGCAGGGTTGTGTTAAGGAATGAACTTCTCAGATAAGAACCTTTGCTTGAATAAAATCATCAGTTTCTGAGTCTTTGTAGTTCAAATACATACAAGGGAAAGGCTATAGATTATTAGGTTGTTACTGATGACCTAAACCAGACTCTGGTTGTCTGGGTCTGTATGTAGAGCTGCATGGCATATTGAATATTTAGTACCAAAAGCAGAATGTGTCTGTTATTCGGTCTTTTTAATTAAAAAATAAATAATATATTCATAGGATAGAGGCAGTTTCATTCCAAAAGCACACTTCAGTTGGAATTCAGTTTCCCCTTCAAAGAAGCAAGACATAAAACTTCCAGCCTGTTCTACTACAGCCTTCATAATAATTAATTACTACTACTCTGATCCACTCCGATTATGTGGAGAAGATAATGTAAGCACAAAAAATTAAGACAGCCAACAGTCTGAACTAATGCTTTGGGACACCACATGGCTCTGGTTTCACAAACATCTGAGATTTCTGCAGTCAAATGTAACTAGTTTATAAACAGCTATTCCATGTAGTGGGAGTTGCAGAAGTGCAGGTGAGGGCAGAATCTGATCTAGCATGCTTTCTTTTCTCTGGAAAAGTGAAATGAAGCAAGCTGTGGCTTGCACATGTACATCAATGCCTCTTGAAATTCAAATGCTTAAAAAAGCTCAAGGAACTTATTTTTTTCAAATGAAGCGCTTTACAAGTGGTAGTACACGCATGTGGTGTTACAATGCTTCAAAATCATGCACGTCTCCATAAATCTTAAGTATAGAGCACCTAATTCTGCTTTAAAATGACTTAAAAAAAAGAGGAGTAGTATTAAAACCTTAGACATTTCTTTTGCCAAATACAGCAATGCACCTAAGAGCATGGTGCTGTCGTTTAGAAATGACTGATGCAAAAGATTTGACTTGTCAGTGTAAGCTGATTATGTAGCACTTTGCCCTCTGAAATAGCTATGTCATCACTTTGGTTTGTGTTCCAGTATTGGAAGTCACAGACTTCAAGTTACTGGAGGGATTATATTGAAACCACGCTAACAGTTACATGCAAGAGGTCTATAAGATAATGTCGTAAACAAGGGAAGCAATTAATTTTCTCTATTGCCTTTGTTTGAAGACTTTCTATGTGGCAGAATCAACATTTCTAGTTGTTAACTTTTTATCTGAAGAAAAAGATCCTTGACTCCCCTCTCCCTGACAATTAATTATGTTTTGCTGAAGGTTTCTGGAGATGAAATGTTCCAAGTCCAGAAGGTGGCAGACGTGGGATCAGTGCCTGTAGGTAATGCTGCTTAATGTGCCGCTGCAAGATGCTATATGCATTCCTTGTGATGTTCCCTTAATAATTCTTGTTTGGCAGATTTTTTTTTTTTTTTTAGGCTAAGCATCTTCCAAAGAGTGAATTGCTGAATTTTTCCCAAACGAAAGCAGTTTCATTCAGTTGTAAGAATTTTGTTAATATGGGTTAAGCTTTTTTTTCTTTTTAATTTTGAGTTGTCTTAATTAAGACACTCTGGTTCCTTTCTTTCAGAACAAAAGCTGAAATAGCAATGTCCAGCACTAAAAGAAAACAGTTGTATCTGTTCACAAGAAGGCTGAATTAGGTTGCACAAGCTGCCTTTGAAAAGTGTTTTGATTTTTCAGTATGAATATTCACTAATGAAACTGTTGGTACTTGTTTGTATGTAACACTCAGTGTAGCTTTATGACACATGTAAAAATGTCATCCTTGTTTCAGACTTGCCAAATGCTTAAAAATAAAAAAAGCCTTCAAAATACGCCAGAATGGTGGTTGCAACTAAAAGGTGCTAAGAATAGTCTTGCATGAATATTCGCAAGAATGTGCAGTAAAATATTGAAGTTCTTGAGAAAAGGAGAAGCAGTTGTAAGTCTCTGGCACTCAGCTTACCAGATTGACAGCATTCTAAAAAAGAGGGACTTTCCTTTTAGAGAGGGAATGAAATGAGAGCATTAGAATTGAGTTAATTGACAGAACAGAGGGAATAACACCACTGAAAAGATAATGGATGGAGATGGCTACTGAGGCTTGGACCGGATCAGCTCTACGTATCGTTCACTGGACTTAGAGACTGAGGCACTAGAGGACAGAGTGCTCTGACTTGCATGCAGTGGCCCAAGTGACCGCCTGCAATTTTTGTCTTGCCCTACGTTGCCCATTTTCCTCTGTGAAAAAGCCTGGCCAAGTTTTTGGTCTGATACTGCCCTGCAAGGCAGTCTGGGATAGGCGGTAAAAGCCTGAGCCAGGTACAGCGAATTCACAACACGGTCACAGTGCAAATGGGAATGGTGGGCTCGTGTTGTGGGAGGGTAATATATGCCTAGGCAGAGGCCCAGTAATTAAAGTTTGTATCTGAACACAGACTTAACGCACATTTTGGTTGCAGAGCAAACTTGGATGTTGCACTCAAGTTTAAATGACCGTAGTGATCATGTATGTCTTAAATGATAGGATAAAGGTGGAGATGAATGTTACTTGCTGTAGTTGGTTAATAAAAACTGTTTTACATCAATAATAAATCACTAAGTACTATTAGATTAAAACCTCTCTTTTCCAGAGGAATCAGGTGATTATCCATGAAGGACTTGGTATAGTGACGATGTTCAAAATTTTCAGATGGTCTGAAAGACTTAAGTTACTGTGCCCATAGGCAGAGGGGGAGAAGTAGGAAAAAATTCCATTTTATTCAAGATCAGTCACTGACTGCACAGAAAATCTCTTAAATCCAAAACAAAGGCAAAAGGCTAGGGGGAGAGCTCAGCCAAACCTAAAACTGGATTTATCTAGCTTAGATGTGGAGGTCAGTAAAGAGAGTGATAGAGACTGTTATCATCTGTGCTGTAATCTCACTGTGTGACTCAACTCACAACTACTCGTCAGCTGACAATATCCTTTGGTACTAATTGTTAGTTCATGTTGTAATGGGCTGGTTTTGAAACAAGCAAGTGGTATATTAGCCTTTGATGTATGTAAGAGATTGGGGTTACTGAATTAATACTGAAATTTGTGTATGTTATAAACCTCAATTGTTACACACAGGTTTGTTTTCCTGGCAGAAGCACACATGCCCCAGAAAAATACTGGATTGTCAGTAGGCAACTATAATTAGCAACTGTTTAACTAGCTGTATTAGGATGTTTTGACCGATACCTTGCAATGCTGTTTTGCTGGGCTGAGAAATTGCCAGTGAAATTGGCAGGATCTGAAATATCTCAAATTTAGCAAAAGCCTGTCAAAATCTCTCCAAGTCACCTTTTAACTGAACAGAAGTACAACACAACTATTAAGAGAATGCTGTCATATTTAAAATATTTTTAGCACCGTTTCCTCTGCTTTTGCATCTCTGCTCTGTCCTATTCTACCCCCTCCTCAAAAATAACTTAAATCTTTTGGCCAACTTCAGTAACAAGATCTCGCAGAGAGCTGACTTAATACCAGTTGCATGAAAATTAGTGGCTTGGTGGAGACGATAAATCCAAAGACTTCCTCTGCTTTAGGTAGGGATTGCCAAGTAAGTTTGGCTAGTTCATAGGCGAGACAGGCCAAACAAAAATCTGTCGGTCTGCACACATGGAACCTGGCATAGCACTTGCTTCCTTTCGCTCAAGCAGTAGTTCGAGGACATAAATAGGAGCTAAGCCTGCTGTGTGTGAAAAGGGACCCTCGGGAGGGTGCTGGGTCATTGGGCTCAGTGGGAGGGGTGAGGTGGGGAAGGTAGGAAGAGGAGACATAAGTCTGCAAGGAATCAGGATTTATTAGTTCCGCTGTGTATGACTTTGTAGAGTTGGGGCCATATGCTTGCTTGAGTTTACAGCCAGTGATGGAAGACTTGAAATTATTTTTCCTGTTTAAAAAAAGAAAGAAAGAAATAAGAAAAAAGAAAAAAAGCCAGAACTTTCCCTTGCATGTAGAAGACCCATGTAACTAAAGAAATACTCTGCAAGGGAATGAGCCAAATTAGCTGAATATAAAGTTCTGTCGTATGGAGGAATTAAGTGCTGTTGGAAAAAAAGGAATATTCTTTGAACTGTTGTCATGTTAGGTGATGTTATTAAAAAAAAAAAAAGTTCAGAAGGATAATTAAAAATGGAACTTTTTAAACATTTGCAATTCCCCACCAGAAGCGCAGGGGACTGATTGGTTTGGTTACGTAACAACAAACACAGTATTAAAACAGTTGAGGTCAGTTGTTTTCGCTGGCCCATTTCGTCCATGGAAAGAAAGAATGTAGTGAGTGTACTTCATCTTTTTTTTTTAATCCTGCTAAGGGACCTTTAAAACTTTGCTTATAAAACATGGTTTATACAATTTTTTCATCCTCCCCTTCAGCTTCCCACCTCCTCAAAAAATAAAAATTGGCTCTTTCCCTCCAAAGTCCTGCTGTACCCTACACGCTCCATCTCTTGCTATAAAAATACTAGATATCACAGGGGCAGCATGACCATGCCCACGCAGTCAGAGGAACTAGTGTTTTCTGACCTTCTGTTCTAAACCTGTGTGTTTTTATGGTTTTATTGGAAGAAGAGTACCTTTTTTCTCTGTTCGGGGCTTTTTTCCCCGCAGTTCCCTGAATAAATGTAGTGCCATGAATAAAACAAACACTGCTGTCAGTCTCTCTGCATATCTTTCGGTGTGCTTCATTATACACGATTCTTTCAAAAGAAATATAACCCACAGTCTTGGCTGGTTCCCAGCCCCGTTAAAGGTCTACTGGCACTTTTCTTAAGAATATGAGGGTTTACGTCTATTTTTTATAGAAATTAATTTCACCTCCCTGCTATGTAGAATGGCTGCTGCCCTTCAGCCCAGCTGTGGCTGCAAGGTAACCCCTCTCTGGCACTTGCAGATTGCAGATGTCCTTAAAAGTTTTTGGAGGTGAAAGGAGTCAGTGACTACTTCATCAGTGATGAAGGCAGAGGAAAAAAAAACCTGGACCAGTAGACAATACTGAAGGAGACGTCAATCTCTAATCCTGGAGTAAAAAAAAAAAAAGTTGCTCTGTGAATGGCTCATTGTTAATAGCACATAAAGTCATGTTCAGAAGTCTGCAAAGTAAGGGTCTAGCTAATTTTATTGGCACTGTGGCCTTTCTTGGTTTTGGGGGGATTTTTTTCTTCTGGTTGGTTTGCTTTTGAAGGGGAAGTGCTGTTTCCTGATAGTGATGGTGAAATTCCAGGACTACACTCTTACCTGTCTCCTTAAGAGGTGAAGCCGACCCCATACAGCTCCTGGAGACAGGTCCTGTGGTGACTTCCAGTCACCGCTGCCTTCTGGTCCCAGCTGTAAGACCCGATGGCTGCCCCGTGGTGCTCATATTGGAAGAATGTGTCACACAAGCATACGAGGCCTGCAGGGCTTTCCAGGGCTGCTCTGTTTATTTTCCAAAGCTGGAATACAGGTGAAGGTGTTGAAAGTACGCATGGGCTAATGTTACACTAGAACTGCAGGATAGGAATAGGATTCACTAACGCTTTCTGTTACTAGAGCTGCACTGTTTTAACCAGACGAAAAGCTAAGAAGGTCACTTGCTGTGCTGTGTCAGTATGTGCCTGAAGTATCCTGACCAAACTGTCAGATTTGAGAAGCGGGCACTATGCTGTCAGCTTGTGCAACTTCTCTGGATATTCAGTGGAAGAAGCTTTTATAGGTTGCCCTTCAAATTAGTTTCTTTCTAACCTTCTCTCTGCTTCTCTTGGTACTTGCCTCAGTTGATATGACTGTGCTTTGACTCCTATAGCTGAGGAATTCCGTTCTCGTTACTGTTCCTGACGCGCCTTTATGCTGAGTGGTCTTACCCTGGGAGGTTGCACAGTGCTACTTCAGCTGTGGCTGGACATGGTGAAGTAGCAATCGTTGCACTGTTCAGCAGCAGTCATCCTCTACCAGTTGGAGATAACTGCACGACTCCCCACTGTTCTGTCCAATTTTCCTTCTGCTGAAAGTCCGTGTCAGAACTTACAGCTTATGCCCATTGTATATTGTATTAATTCCTAATTCTGACTCAGCAGAATTATTTGCCCGCTTCCCATGCTGCTCGTCGCTACAAAATCAAAGTGTGCATGCCACACTCCCACACTGTGAAAATGGACAATTTACTGAACTAAAGCACTTAAAACTACCAGATGTTTTCCTAAAGCAAGTTCTTTATTAGCTTTTTAGGGTGGGGTGTTGGCTTTTTTTTTCCCCCCAACTGAAATGTTGAGAAAAAGCTTCAGCATTTTTTACATTGAGAAATTCAAGGGGGGAAAAAACCTCCTCTCTGATGCCAGAGTTAAACGCTAATCACTGCTCAGCTCTCTTGGAATTTGGCAGCATACCAGTGCTCCTTCCCTTTGGGTAGGTCATGTGGAAATACCGGAGCATTTTCTTAAAGAACCTCTCAGCCCTTTCCAGGTACTTGCACAGATGTAACTTTCCTGTTAGGATTCTAATTCCTTTTGCGCTCTTAACTACACTTAAACACCATTCGTAATAAGCACCATTCAGATCTACAAAATTTTATGTATAAGCATTAAAATATTTTAAGTGTGTTAAAACTACATAAATGCAGCTTTAAAAACGTGGTTTAAAGTTGATACTCAGTTGCAACAGAATCACACACTTTAATCTTGAAAATACAACTTCAGTGTGCTTAATGAAATGAACCCACAAGAAGTTCACAAGTTTATTAAAGGCTGTTTATTAAAGGCTGTATGAATAGCTGAAAGTTGAGAGATGAGGGTTGTTTTGTTCAGTTTGATCAGTGATAATATTTAAGATTCTCTTTCCACTGCTTTTGACACCTAAATCACCAGTTGGTTTTAATTTATCACTACTGTCCTGGAGATTTCTTTCTGATGGGGAATTTTTAATTCTGTCAAAGCTGGCTTAACGGTTCTGTAAAAATACAGATCTTTGATTATTTGATTGTAGTGTCTACGAATAGCATGCTTGGATTTCCTCCCCTCTGTGCTGTTTCTTCCTTGTTTTCTTTATTCAGTCATATTTTAGCTGGATGTGAAATCCTCTCTGATGAATTCTCTGAGCCGATTAGCTTGATCCTATGGTGGTGTCTCGAGTGCTGATCATTGACCTGGTTCCCCATTTTCCTAGTCTTGGTATGCAGCCACACAATGAAATGGCAGGCTGTGCTTGAAAAGCTCATGAACTTGTAAAAACAAAGTTATCTGAAAGCAACGTGATCTGCCTTGGATGAATGCAATGACCTTTTTACTGGATCAATACTTTTATTTACATATTAAATGTAGACTTTTTTTTCCTTCACGTGCTACAGAGCAGGCTGAAAAGGTGCCGTATCAGGCAAGAATGTGTGTAAAGGATTCCTTTGTTAAATGTTGGCAGCAACCTCACAAGCCCTTGCCAAGTCTGTCCAGCCCACCCACCCGTCCAGGAGGATGCCAGAAAATCCCCCAGTATGGCTTGGTATTGGCGCTGTGCCATTTATAGCAAGGGGGACGCTGGCTGTACAGACCACGGTGCCGAAAGGGGCACCATGGCTATGGCCGGCGATGCCGATCTCCCGCTGCCCTAGGAGCTGCCTGGAATGTCTCTGAAACCGCAGTCAGTGACGCTGTCAACACGCTCGCTGAAAACATGCCTCACAATTGTTCAAGTAACACTTCAGATAGAGCAGAGAGAACACTTACTGTGCTTTCACTACCTAGGCTATTAGCTCACGAAAGAACAGAGAGTTTTTGGTGTGTCTATGCTTCGCGGCATGCTCTCATGATTTTAAATACATTTAAACTCTGTGTCCTCCACTTCATAGGAAAAACTAAGCTATTCAGAAGTTTGCTGAAGGCTGGGCAGGACTCAGTGGCTATGCAAAAAAACAGAATCAAGATCTCTTATCGCCTAGCCTTTTTCGTAAATCACTCAACCATCTCTCCCTTTGTCCTTCATTTGCCTTAAGCAATACCACCTTTTGATTCTCCTTCAAAATACTGATGTGTTTGGTTAGAACTGCAAAAGCTTCATCAAAATAATGTTCACTGGATGTTTCAAAAATGTTTTCATTGTTTTGTTCAGGATAGTTTTCTAGAATTGCTGCAGCAGTCCCTCAAAACAAATGTTAAATGTCTCTGTAGGTAAATGTCGAAATCCTGTGTTCCTGAAACAGCTGTGGAACCGTCAGTTAAAAAGAATCCAGAGAAGCTCTCGGAAATGGCAACCACCTACCCATAATATTTCCTGCAAGAAAAGGAGCTTTGTGAGACTTCTGATTTCCCTAGAGTTATACAAGAATTGAAATAAAAGACTGTAAAAACCTATTAGTCCATCATGGCAGGATTTTCCTCTTACATTTATGATTTCATACCGTTAGGCTAGTTTCATGTGACCCAAGCAACAGAGTTTCCATCCTCTCCATGCCTTGCTCATGGTTTCTTTTCTTTTTCTTTTTTTTCTTTTCCTGCCATTTGCCCTTCACCAAAGGGCAATGTTTTTGTTTCTTAAGCACGTCTCCTAATTCTTCATCTTGCTTGAGAATATCAGCCTCTTCCAGCACCAGGGTGTACCAGAGAAGCTATGAAGAGACTTCTACTGGCTGCATACTGTCAAGGATGTCTCCAGTTAACCAAGCAATGACTGTTAATGGTAGGCAAAACCCCGACTCTTTCTCCATCCAGCGTTCCTGGTGTGCTGAGTCTGTCTCTTTGGCCCTACTTCTTAGGGTCTATTTATACAGAGGCCAAAGAAAAGAAGAAAAATCTCTTCAAATTAAAAATCACATGGTACTGGGCAGAACCCTCTAAAAGAAGAAGGATTAAAGGGGCTTCAAGAGAACTGAAAGGGAAAGATTAAGCAAAACGCAAAGATAACTGGAGGGGAAATCACAACGTTGATAATCCACAGTGTTCATGGAAAATAGAAAAAACTGTAGCGGTAAGACTCTTGGAGGCCAGAGGAAGATGCAAGAAGAATTAATATACGTGGAAGTCCTGTACTAGTAATGTTGAAAGAAGAGAAAACGGTGTAGGCTGTCAATGACAAGAACAAGAGTAGGGGTCTGGCTGATGAAGGTGGCAGGTCACAGGATGCAACACTGAACACCCTGACCTTCCGCTCAGTCTGTGGTACGCAGCAGTCTGTCTGTCTCTCTCCATGCTAAAAAAACCTTCTTCAGCTGCATTTGATACACCTGTACTTGCCAGATTATGTTGCAATTTCTCCTTATTTATGGTGACACAGCATGAGAAAAAGTGTCTCCAAAAAGTGATTCAGAGCCTGTCAAAACTAACCATTTACTTGGAAAACTTCACTATTTAAAATCACACTTTAAAATGTTTCTAACACTCTGAAGGTTTCCAGTATTCGAACTACTGCGGGTACAGTATCGTAACAGCTTGAAAGTGTAATTCTGAGCAGTGTGAACTGCTTTATGTATCTCGAAGGATTAACTCTCAGGAATACAATTTAAAATGTCAGTAGCGTTGACTTTCTCAGTGTTAGCATCAACATCAATGCATTTTAAAACACCCCAAATCAAAAAGCCTTTAACGCAACAGACGCTAATGCCTTCTGAAGTGCCAAAACCGCCAGCAGGCAACACCTGTATCGGCCAGGCGACTCCCGCCGAGCAAGGTGACCCGGCGGCCGCGCCCGCCCCAGGCGAGGTTCGGCGCCGGCCGCGGGGCGGGGAACCCCGCGGCGGGCCGGGGGCAGGTGCCCGCCGCTCCCCTGCCCGGGCGGCGCCGCGGGCGGCGGGCAGGCCGGCCCGGGGGCGGGGACGCGGCCGGGGGCAGGTGCCGGCCGCGGGGGCGGGGCGGGCGGGCGGCCGCGGGCCGGTGGAGGCACCGCCCGATCGCGGCGCGCCCTCCGGGGCGGGCTCTCTCCGCCCTTTCCGCTGAGCGCAGGGGGAGGAGCGGCGGCAGCAGCGTCCCCGGCCGGAGCCGAGCTGCCCTGCCGGGACCGGCGGAGGGGGGTGAGCCGCGGGGGTTGCGGGTGCCCCGGCAACCTCGTCCCAGCGGGAGCCCGGGCCGGGCGCGCCGCGGCGGCCCCGGGCACGGCGGCTCCCCGCGCCCCTCTGCGGGGTGAGGGCGCCCCCGAGCGGCGGGGCGCTGAGCGCGGTGTGCGGCGCTGAGGGCTGCCCGCGCGCCGCCGCGCCCCTCCTCCTCCTCCCCCTCCGGCGCGGGGCCGGGGCCGAGGCGGCGGCGGCCGGGCCGGGCCGGGGCACAGCACCATGCTGCCTTCGCCCTCCCCGCGCCGCTCCGCCTGACGGGGGACGGGGGGGCCATGCGGCCGGCGCTCCGCTAGGTGAGCGCGGCGCGGGACGGAGCTCCGCGGCCAGCCCCTCAGCAGCGCGGCGGCACCGGCACCATCGGCACCATGAGGAACGGCGATGACCTAGAGGGCTTCGATGGCGAGGCGTCCAGCACCTCCATGATCTCGGGGGCCAGCAGTCCCTACCAGCCCACCACGGAGCCCGTCAGCCAGCGCCGCGGGCTGGGCGGCCTCCGCTGCGACCTGGACTACCTGCGGGGCACCTTCGGCAGGATCAAGCTGGCCGAGGTGGTAGGTACCGCCGGCGGGGAGCGGGCCCGCGGCCGCCCGCGCTCGGGAGAGCCCCCGCGGCGGGCGCCTTCCCCCGTACCGCTGCGGGCGGGGAGCGGGGGAAGGCAGCCCCGCGGCAGCGGGGCCGAGCCGCTCGCCCTGCCGGGCCGGCGGCGAGGTTGCGTACCTGCGGGCGCGGCGCCTGGCGGCGGCCCAACCGTCCTCCATTTCAGGCGACCGGGAAGCCCGGCGCGGGCCGGGAGCCGCCGCAGCCGGCCCGGGAGCGCCGTGTCACCGGCCGCTGCCCAGCTCGGCGCCGGGGCGCGCGCTGTTTGAACGGTCACCTCCGCTGGGTGCGAGGGGCTGCGTCAGCCCGGTGCGGGGGGAGGCTCGGTTCGGCCCGGCAGCGGCGCGAGCAGCCCGCCCGGCTCCCGCCGTTCTGCCCGGCTGCCTGCCTGCCGTCCCCGGCGGCCGCAGGAAACGCCGCTGGATTTCGCCTGGCTCGAGGTACGTCCGGGCTTGCTCCCGTCAGGTGGTGCGGCTTCCCCTTGCAGCGGGAAACGGCCCGGGTGAGGCCTCCATTACGGTGGGTTTTGTAGGGGTGTTCGGCTGTGCCGGTTGATCTTAGTGAAAGACACTACCTCAGCGAGCGTGCCAGGGCCTGCCTGCGCCCTCAGATCACTGGGGTATTAAACGCCAGCACTGCGGGTTTTGTGTAGGTTAAAAAAAAAAGGCAACTTCTCAGTACATAAATACTTCAATTTAAATATTACACGTTCTTTCGCTTGGATGGGCTTACCGTGGAGAGCCGTTGCGGAGCGCCGTGGCGGTGGCCGGAGGCACGCAGCGGCCCTGACCAGGTGAAGCGGCCCCGGCAGCCCGCAGCTGCGCTGCCTGCCCCTGCCCGCGGGCAGCCCGGGGCTCCTGCCCGCGCGGCGCGCGTCTGTGGCGGGCCGGGGTCCTCGCGTGAGCGCCGCGTGATGGGTGGGCACCGCCCGAAGCTTCTCGGTGGGGAGCGGCAGGCGTGGGGCTCGACTTGGGTGCCGGCAAGGTGTTCGCTGACGTGCTTGCCTTTAACAGGCTGAAGTTCTCTTAAGGGCACGGAGTGAAGGAAAAGAAACCCTGGAGAACAAATCCCCAAACCCGCGTTTTTCCATTCTGAGTTAAATGTAAGCTGTATTTGTTCATGTGCTTTGAGCAGCTAAGCTGTTCAGTTTGATGGAGTCCGTGCAAGTCTTGGAGCACCACAGCAGCTGAACGTGTGTAGTAGCGCCTAAGGGTTTTGTCAGTTTTTCTCTTGATGATGCTGATGTTTGTCTTCATCTGATCTACTTTCAAAGTCACTTTGATACTGATATATTTTAAATCAACAAATGTGTTTTTCAGGATATTTTAAAGTAAATGTTTTATGAAAATGGCAGTGAGTTTGAAATAAATTTTTAAGTAGTTTATTACTCGGTAGTACAAATTGTTTTTCCTTAAAACAAGGGTGAGCTCTTTGAGGACTGTGATGACAGAAACATTTTAATATTTCATGTATATATAACTTCAGCATTTAAAACCACTGCTGGTTAGTACAAGACAAAGCTTGCACGTACAGGTTTCATGTAAAATACATTCAAAGTATCCGAGGTTCAACAGTGACACAAGTTTATAGAGGACTTCAGTGATGAATCTATGATCATTTTTTACAAATACCCAGTAAAATCCACGATTTGGAAGGGCTGTTTGTTTCCGTCTCATCTCCTCAGTGTAGAACAGAATCTGTGGTCTGCAAGTGGTAGCAATGAGCGTGTTACCCGAGTAGTCTAACAACAGGGAATAGCTGTATTTGTGTTACGTGTTTTCAGGACTGAAGCCAAAGAATCTGTCATCGCTGTGCAACACCTACCTGTCTGAACTGTTAAAAACTGGCCATGTGGTGGAAATCCTGGGGTGGTGCTTCCTAATATGCTGAAATAATCTGCCCTCGGGATTTTTGTTTCTGTTCCTACTGCTGATGCTTTCTGTAGTACACTAATAACTGTGGCAAGTCACATTAAAAGCTTGTAATTCAAATGAGTGATTACTGATCATGAGCAAGCGAATCCATTATTATTAAACTCTGATTTGCTTGGAACAAGTTCCGAAGGTACATGGACTACACCTCTTAATTTTTTAAGTCTTGTAACGAAAGATGGGGGGAAAACCACGCTGTGCTGGAGTTACAGATACGGAGTTTTCTTGTCTGTTGAACAAAGACGTCACTAATTCCAGTACATCGTTAGGAAGATGTGTACGTGCAGATTAGTATCTTCAGGGGAACTGAGTAATGTTTTTAATAAGAGTGATCTGAGCTATTGCGCATGGGTCCTACGGAGTGTATGAGTCCAGGGTCAGAAGTTAACAAGAAATTAAATTCGCTAGTATAGGATGGAAGCCTGTGTACCATCTCGACACGTTTAGTTTCTGCACAATTATACTCAAAAGAAGCTCTATCTAATTCGTGGTAATGACTGGTGGAGCAGACTACTGAATTTTGCTGACCGATGGAAAACTGAGCAGTTTTGGAAAAGAAAGAAAGGAGAGAACACGTTCCACAGTGCACTTAATTCGCTTATTTGCCAAGTATAATTATTTTAATTATAATGTTTAACAATATTTACAAAAATGCTGTAAGAACTAAACTGTATCAAAGTCCGTAGTATAGAACTCTAGCTCTTAAAAACGAGGAGGAAATCCCTTTATCTCACACAAGAAAACTTTTTGGGGAAAAAAAAAAAAAAGACAAGTATTGGTTAAGATAAAAGGTCTCTAAATATATTCTATTAAGAAGAATGCTACAGGAAAGATTACAATGCATGTGCTTCATTTAGCATCAGGATTTTTCTTAAAACACATATATGATTGACAGACAAAAGTATCAGCTTGAGACAAACATTGCTGTTTATTTTAATCTTCAGTAGAAGGACTTTCCGCAAATTAGTTCGTAGTGCTGTATATGAAGGATAACTGTTGGGCATTGTGGCTGTCCTGGTTTCGGCTGGGATAGAGTTAATTTTCTTCCCAGTAGCTGGTATAGTGCTGTGTTTTGGATTTAGTATGAGAATAATGTTGATAACAACTGATGTTTTAGTTGTGACTAAGTAGTGCTTACACTAAAATCAAAGACTTTTCAGCTTCTCATGCCCTACCGACTGACAAGGCTGGAGATGCACAAGAAGCTGGGAGGGGGCAGCCAGGACAGCTGACACAAACTGGCCAAAGGGATATTCCATACCATACGATGTCATGCTCAGTATATGAACTGGGGGGACTCGGTCGGGGGGCAGCGATTGCTGCTCGGGGACTGGCTGGGCATCGGTCGGTGGGTGGTGAGCAGTTACATCTTGTTTTTCCTGGGTTTTGTTTCTCTCTCTCTTTTTGTTGTTTTCCTTTTCATTACATTTTATTATTATTATTTATTATTATTATTATTATTATTGTTTTATTTTATTTCAATCATTAAACTGTTCTTACCTCAACCCATGAGTTTTCTCACTTTTACCCTTCTGATTCTCTCCCCCATCCCACCGGGGGAGGGGGAGAGGGTGAACGAGCGGCTGTGTGGTGCTTGGTTGCTAACTGGGGTTAAACCACAACACTGGCTGAAATGGCTTTTCTTCCAAATGCCCATTTTTGATTGTCAAAAGCAGAAGGAACAGGGAATGGGGGGAAAAAACCAAAGTGACTGAAAATAGGTGATTGGAGGGCTCTATTGTTTTGTTGTAGATTTGTCTTTATTGATTCAAAATACTGTTACAGGACTTGTTGCAAGGTGGAAAGCAGTGTGATGTTTTAGGCATATGGAGTAATTTAAGTGCTGCTAGAGGGGAGAATAATTTTAACTTGTATTTATTAATATTTCAAGAGAATATGCCCTGAGGTGTCCTTTAAAGGGGCACCGGCATAATGGGTTATGATAATGATTCATGTATAGTATTGTGCAACTTATTTCGGAGTATTATTTTGGCTTTCTTACCCTTGACTCCCAGAAAAGGTTGAATAGCATTATGTTTTTTTGTTAATTTTAAATTGGGTATGCAAACTAAGAAAAGTGTATTTTACTCTTTAGGGCTTCGTACTAATATTCAAGGCTAAGTCGAACAATTACGTAGTACATACGGCCGCCTGCTAATGGTCAGTAATATTCAATATGAAGAATAGCGATGAAGTAATAAAAAGGACCCATGTGGAACAGCTTAGTATTGAACTGATTTTCCTCTTTTTCAAAGTTTTATTGTTAGGCAGGTGAGCTTTTCAGAAAGTAGCTTTTTTGCCTGTATCTTACTGTTCTGTTGAAATGGTTGCGTGTGTGTTTATTTGGATCTGTGAGGAAACATCGTCTGTAACTGGGGCTGAAGCTGTAAGCCTCTTTTAAAGAAGCAGCTTGAAGGAAGGTGGTGAGTGTTGGACCATATCAGGAAAGGAGTTTTCAGGGTACTGGGGTGGCCGAGACACCTGATCGGGTGTCATCAGGCAGGCGGGAAGTAAATGGTGTGAAGGGAAATGAATTGGGGGGGGAGGACATAAAGTAGCTCTCAACGGTTTTGTGCCTTTTTTTTTTCTTTTTTTTTTTTCTTTTAAATGAGGGCTTGAACTTAAAATGGAAGTCAGGGAGAAGCCAGTAGACTTGTGTACTGACCAAAGAAATACGTTTCCTTTGGGGAAGTTGAAATCTAGGTGGAAATTGTCTCAGCTGACTTTCCAGCATGTAGATGGAGCAGTACCTTGCCATACGGCAGATGTGAGAGATCAGATAGCTGTCCTTGGAGACCAGACCAGAAAAGCTCTTTAGAGTTTGTTTTCATTACTCTGGCATGGTTTAATGTTTCTCATGCTTTTGGGGGCTTTAATACTTCCCATGGAGATTATTGTACAATAATCAAACAGATTAGGAAAACTTTCCTATGGACATCCTCAAATGATTTGTTTTATTTCAGTACTTCTTCCTCCTTCCCTTGAATGTCCTAAGGAGAGTCTCTCCTTTTCCTGAGTGTGCTTGCTGAAGAACGGTGTTTAGTATGTGAGGAATCAGGAGGGGCCTGTTGCTGTTACCCAAAAGAGATGGGCTGGTTAGCAGGTACCACCTCTTTGCTGGAAATTGTTTCACTTTAGATGAGGTTGCCTGCTTTTTTTTTCCTCACTTGATTTTTCTCTTCAGCTTTTCTAAATGCATTATTATTTTTCCTTGATTGTTATAATTCTGCACCTTCAAGGATCCTCCTGTCGTTAAAGTTGGGCGTAGACATATATTTCCCACTGAAATTCCCATGGTGAATCATGACTGCCTGTTGTCTGCTTCTCTGTTTCTTTGGGAACTGAAGCCTGTTCATCAGGCCACCAGGTGAGTTATGAGGAAACCAGGCAGGATCCTCTTGGGAGCCTTGTTGGTTCTCACCGGGATCCTGCCAGGTTTTCACAGGCACTTGATTTAAAGTGACATATATCACCTTTAACAGTTGGGACAATTGATGTGAAAAATTGTGCCTGGCCAGTTCTTGGCAGTGACATTGGCAGTGGTTAGGAATGGTTTAACTGGAGCAGTAGGATCACAGAGCAACCTTCTGATAGAAGTAGCAAGTGTCAGAAAACTCTTACCACGTGCTAGCTTGAAAGAGGGTACCATTTGGGGTGGTTAGTGATGGCCTCTGTGGCTCGGACGGCCCTAGACTTTCTTTTCTTCATGTGTCTGTTCCAAATGCTACAAAAATCCATCAGAGACTCCTTTTAAAAAAGATAATATTTCTGCTTGGGAGGTCTCCAAGCTACAAGTTGCTGATGAGTGTACAGGGAGGTATCACTGTGTGCTTGCTCTCGTCTTGTTCTCTATAGCATATGCTATTGCCCGTCAGTGGAGGCAAGATTTTGAGCTAAGCGAAATCTGGTGGGAATAGCAGTTCATATGTTCACAATTTTCAGAATAAAAAGGTCCATCTTCATTGGTGGAGAGTAGCTGAACATTGGAAAAAGTTGTTTTGTGGCTTACTGTCATATATTTCCAGATCCAGAAATTGGCTAAGGCCAGGACTACAGTAAAATTCTTTGCTATCAGGATCTATTGCAATGAAGAAAACAAAATTCGAAGAGCCTGTAATACACGCCTACGTGGGTAATAAGACTATTGAGAAGTCTCATTGTTAATTATATTAAAAAAATTAGAGTAATAACATTTATGTTCCAAGGAGTAAGCTAACTATTAGAATCTGGTTGAAAACTATTACGAGGTGTTCAGTAATCTCGTATTTAATTATTGCTGCCTTCTTGTGCCTTCAGCTCAGCATCTCATTCCGATCACTTCAGGAGGGGAGGATTAGATGTTGGGAGTCCCCAACCTCCCACCCCAGTCCAGCGTGTCGCATCTTGCGGCATGTGAGCTTTGGCATTTGGTCTTAGAATACTAATACTATACTATACTATTGTATTAAAAGGATCTCTTTGGAAAGATTTCTCTTTAAAGGTTGTAGATCTGGGTTGCCGTGTGGCGATATTTTTATTCTGACGTTTACCACAGAGGGAAGAATGATGAGATAACTGTTCAGCTTTGCTTTTTATTGTTTCTGTGTGTAACTAAAGACAAGACTGTGGTTGTCTTCCCACAGAAAGGTGAATGGGTTTTGGTCTCTTTTTGTGGTGTCTCTTAACTACCATCTGGCCGCGGGCTGGTGTCCTACTGTCAGTAAACTCCAAATTCCTGTTACAAATTTCTCTGCAAGATGGTGGATAGTTTTAAATTCTGCTTTCAGAAGAAATTTCTATAATCTCTGTAATAAGTATGCTCTATTTTTTTCCTCCCATTATGAACCAGTATAATATTAATAGATACGCTATACTAATTGTAGATGCTACAGAAAGAAATGTAGTTCTAATGGTATTATTGTTCGGAATGCTACCTTCTTTTCTTGTAATCTCTTTGGTAATGACTTTTGTTGATGAGCCTCCCTAGTGATTTAATTATCTTCTTGAGATAAGAAGACAAGGAGAAGGACTAGAAGTTTAAGAGGTTGTGTTTTTCTTGTAACATAACCAGTATAGGAGGAATCTGTTATTTCTGATGCGAGTTAATGCATTGTTTTGTCAAATCAACTTGCACACTTTTTGCTCGTTGTCATCCTGTGCTCAAAACTGCATTTCAGAAATAGCTGCATTGCTTCTAGACCTCAACAAATAATTTTGTACTGAAATTTTGTATACGAAGAGGACTAGATGCACAATGAATAGATATCTTAACAGTGGGTCAATTGCTGTTACTCCATAGCGGTAGTAGTCGCTATTTCTAAATTGGAGCTGGATTTAAAAAAAAAAAAAAATTCTGATTTAAAAAAAAAAGTCACCTAATTCTCAGATAATTTGTGTAGTCAGTTGCTTCCAAAACATGGAAGTAATGTTTACGTTTCTCTGGAAGTTGTACCATCAACTCTTCAGAATATGGGAGGAGGAAGGCAAAAGCTGGATAACACCAACCTGATGTAGAATACGTGTAAGAATGAACAACCATGAGTAGAGGAAAGATGGGTCAAAAATACGACTGACTATGAGCTGGCATAGCACTCACCCAAACTGAGAAGCCCACGCAGTGTGCAACAGCATGAGTCGAGTAGTGCAGTCTTTACAGTGACAGGTCTTGGGCATTGTTTTATTTAGTAGATGTCTAGGATGAAATCTGTACTCATGCTGCAGTCTGTTACTAGAATGGCATAATGCCTGAAATGTAGTTTCAGGTAAGCAGAGTAACTTTCCATGTTTTAATCTCACTGTGTGCAAATTAAACTGGGAACTATGAGTATCACATTTCTGACTTGTATTTAATTAATTGTATTTAAGGCTCTGGTATTTAACACCTTAGCTTGTGGAAGAATATGATGCATTTTTACCCAAACAACTGTCTTCAGCATTGTCTGCAGTTAAACTTTTTTTAATATGTAACTTGAATAACGTCTTGTTCAAGACACTTCTTTAAATTTTCTTTAGCTTGTTTGTACGTTCACAAAGTGTTCAGCTTGCAAATGAGCTGAACTTGTTTGTGGTAGTTCCTCTCATTACAGTATAGCTTAAAAACCCAGCAACCATGTGCCCGGTCTGTAGAAATACTTTCTGAGCTTAGATCTGGAGTTGCATACGGTAACTTTCACTTAAGCTAAACATTTTTATTTTCAAATGCTATAAATCTGCCAGTGATACAGCACTACTTGTAACAGTTCTGGCTATTTTTTGCGAAATTATTTTATGAATCAACTACAAGCATTTCCATATTAGTAATTTTCTGTACTTTTGTACATTTTAAACTGAAATGTTCATGCAAGAAAGCAACAAGTATGGCTGTGAATATTAGGAAATACTTAAATTCTACAAGTCTTTAATAATCTTCAGTAACTTTTGTCTTATGAAATTATTTTCATGGTAGGAACTGATATTGCCACTTGAATGTTGTGGCCAAATTAATTAGTTGTGTGATCATATACTCTTCTAAAATAAACTAATTGTTGCATTTAATACTTAGAAACTTTTTATCTAATGCAGATGAAACCCTTTATTAAATATTGGGATCTTTTAATTTTATCTGATGTTATCACTTAGTAACATTTTAAAGTATTTTGGAAAAAGTGCTCTTCCAGAGTTATAGGATAGTGTCCCAAGTCTTTGGGATGTTCAGTATGCTTAGTTCATGGTGGCAGTACAGTAAGAATTGTGACCGAGAAGGCGAAGGCATCGTTGCCAGAGTCTTAGGGCTTTTGTGTTGTTAACAACGTTTTATAGTCCTCTGTTTGCAGCCTGCCAAGTTTGTTTGCAGTCTTTAGGCAGATCTGTTCCCGGGTTATAAAATCGCGAGTAGGTGGGTTTGCAGTTATGCAATGAAAGGGCTCTTTTCTATTTTGGATGAGATACTACTGTATAACGCTTCTAAGACAGTCTAAACAGCAAGACGGGCTTGAAGGTTTCATGCATTCCCCAGTACAGCTGGCAGTGCTCTTTAATGTTCTGGCCTACATCTATTTTTTTAATGTTCTGTTTTACCAGTATGTCTAGACTCTTTTTGCCTTTTAAGGCATGGCATCTAAGGGGGCCTTCAGATTGCAATCTTGGGAACGTTGGGATTGCAAGGACATTGTGCACCATTTCCTTTAAACAAAAACAAACCCAAAAAACTTTAACGGATTCTTTAGGACTACTTTAAGTTCTTGATTGTTTTCTCATTAAAATTCCTTTCTTCTTTTAGTATTTGTGGGATGTTTGATGTTTACTCATAATTGGGATTAAATGGGGTTTTAAAGGATACAGACTGATTCTGATAGTCTTAAAATAGAACTTTCACTTTTTAAAATAGCCTAACAGGCTAGTTAAACAAGGGCCTGCGCAGATCAAATACTTGACAAATTTATGAGTACACCTTTACTTCTTAAAACCGATTAATTTATTCTACTGTTTGTTACAGATTTACAGTACTGTGTTTCAATATTGTTTTGACTAGTCAGGTTTCCAACACAGGTTGGCCTGTGAACATGAATGGGAACATGAAGCCAGGTCAAAAGTGTTGATTCTTCTCTTTTTTAAGAGCTGAGTAGAGAATTCTCATAAGTGAAGCAATAGCCAAATTTTTTTTACTTTGTTTAAAAGTCATACAAATACAATCTCAGTAACTTGCTGTGTTCCAGTAGAGAGGTGTGTGTATGTACCATGCAGGACATGTGCGTGCAGCCTGAAGACAAACATAGGGTAACTGTATTTTATCCATTTTGTTTAAATAGCAAAGATATGGTAAGTTATGAGTTCTTACAGCTTGACTTAATAGAAAATACTAGGAAATGGACTGAAGAGGATACTGTACCCTTGCTGGAAAACTGGGGATGGGAAGTTGGACAATGTACTGAGAGGTACCTCTCCTGGACATGCTCTCTTGAGCATCCTGCACAGTTGTTACTAACAAACTAATAAATGCTGATACAAAACTAGTGACTTTAGTGACACAGCTATTAAATTAGTCTTTAAGACAAACAAGAATTACCAATGATTTGTAAGGCAGCTAAGTTGTATCTTCCCCTTCCTTTGTGACTGAAAGTGAGGGTTACTAAACTTTCTTGAACACAGCTGTTAAGCTAGATTTTTTTCCCCATTTTGTTTCCTGTAGTCAGTTTTTACTCCATGTTACTATTGTAGTAAAGCCTGCATGAGTAGGACTAGCAGCACATGGGACTAGTGGAAAAGTATTTTATTCTCCCCCCTCCCACCGTTCTGCCCCCACTACGTGCAGCTGGCAGTGGCTGAGAAAGATGTAGAGGACTCAGTGTATACAAAATTACATTTAGTGCAGCACTGAAGAAATGTATGATATTTTTCTGACCTGTTTTTACCTAGCTTGTCTAAGAACATGATACGCAAATGCTAGTCAAATTGTGATAAAATTGGACTTGAAGAAACTTAGTTGAGTAGTTTTACTGTCTAAGAATTTCCACTTTTCTGTTACGTGCGTGATTTAATTATGGTTTTTGCCAGCACTCCGGAGCGCTGTTCTGAAGTCTGATGTGGACGTGTTGCAGTGGTTAATCTGCAGGAGTTCCCTTCGCTTTGTGGCCTGTCCCCCCCTGCTCCTCTGGCGCAGGCATGGGCACGCCGAGGCTTGCTGAGGTGGCCGTTGGCAGAATTGTACTGTCCGACCTTCGTGAGCTGCAGCTGCGTCTGAGGAACCTGCCGTGTCTCGCACCGGGCAGTATCGTTAGAGAGACTAGCTTGTGATGTTTGGGAATTAGCGAGAGGTGGCTATAAAAAGCTATGCTTGCAGGTGTCTGTCAAAATGAGTATGAGACAATGAGTGGGAAAATTAAGCCTGAAATATCAGGATATGGCGAAAAGGAGGGGGGGAACCCCTACCTCCTATAATTTACTGTTTTATGTCTACTCACTGAAGCCATTGGCGCAATTCAGTGTACTATAGATACAGTATAAGCCTTTCCATTTAGGAGTTGTTCATTTCACTGGATTGCATAGGAATTAAGTGATTAATACAGCATATAAATGGGCAAGTTAGAAAAGTATAACTCAGTATGTTGGGATTTTTTCATTGTTGTCTTGCAGGACCTGTTGCCTATGAAAATATTTTGAACTATGATACACATGAATTGTAGTTTCCAGAGGCTGGAGGCACAGGTTCCTGTGGAAAGAAATCGGTGGGAGAAATCGGTGTAAAACATCGGTTATGTTTTACACGTTCTGTTTGCCTTTTATTTAAAGCGTGGCTCTCTGTGTGATCTTCAAGTGAACATTCCTATAGGATGGGGTTGCTACAAAACTGTTGATGGGCTTTTGTTTATGGGACAGGTGGCATGTTACATTCCTCCTTCGTCTAATCTGGAAGGCATGTTTGAATCTCATTCAGGTTTCTGTGAGGAAGTGTAATGTGCCTAAAACAGACACCTCCTTGCAACGTGCCTTGGCTTCAGGTTCTGTTCAGTGGTTCTTTTGGTCATTTGCTTGGTTGGATAAAACCTGAAATACACCTAAATCAGAGTGAGGGTTTTTTTGTTTGCGCAGGGGTTTTTGTTTGTTTTGTTTTGTTAGGAAGATGGTTGTGTTTTGTTTGGGTGCGAGTAAATAAGACAAATTCGCAGTCAGGTCTGCAAAGTCATGCGAAATAGGGATAATCAACTTTTTACAGGTGCCAGAATAACAGTGGGTGAGATACCGATGGAGATGGGGCTGGGGGGGGGTCGTGAGGTGACTCTTGCAATCCCAGGGGGGTGCACCCCTAATGCCAGAAGGCACTGGTGTGAGGGGCCACCTGGGCAGCGACCTTGCTCTCACAGGGAGGCGGGAGGAGGTGGTGGCCACGGCCATGTCTGATGCTGGAGCCCGAGGCCGCGTTGCGCGGAGCGGCGTCGCACGGGTCTGGTCACTGACACCTCCAGAATGAGCCGCGTGGCAGTTGTGCATGTGCAGTTACTACTTCGAATGCTAAAATGGATTTGCTTTGAGGACAATATAAATGTGAAAAAAATGTGAAAAAAAATCTTAAATTATTTAGCAGTAACAGGAAGAACTATGTTGGTTTTTCCTTTCAAAAAAACCCCCAAACATAAAATACTTCCATACTGTAAAATACTGTTTGTTTAATGGTATTTGGACTGGAGCTGGTTTTGCATTTATAGTAGATAAGAATGTTTGTTGTATAGGTGTGTCCAAGCAATAAGCAAAACACTACTAATGCATAGTTAGCAGGAAATAAGTCACTGCTTCATGTCTGCAGCTTTTTTTTTCATTCTAGACTTTATGATTAAGTTCACTTCTAAAATTGATGCATTTCTATTTTAGCCGGTTGAGAATCTCTTCTGTTCACCTTAGTTCAGTCCAGTTAATTTTTTTTTTTTTTTTTAGAATAAGTGTTAGTTTTCATGTACTTAATGTTTCAAAACAACTATCATTCTGTTGTTAACTTTGAGTGTTCATTACCCTTGTTCTTAAATATGACCCTTTCTCATAATACGCCATCAAAATGTTTCTGGCCTCAGAAATATGTTCTGTATTTAGAATTGGTCTTTTGCCTAAGTTGAGAAAGGGAAGTCAGCAGTAGCTGAATCTTTCAAGGATTATAGAAAACTGCTGGAGGTGGCAAAAGATCAGCTGATTTAATAAAGATTCCACGATATTTAATGCGCTGAAGTCTTGCCATGTTACATCCAAAAGTGAACTAAGTAATAATGAAAACTTAAGGATTGCAGCTACATGTAAAACCCTAGAGGTGCAATGAAGATCTGAAATTTAAGTATTCTGCTATTATTTCTATCGTCACTACCAAAACGGAATCAGAGTGGCATTCGGAGGTCTTGGTTGAGTTTCTCTGGATTTGTCCAGTGTTGTATTTTGTGCCGTTAGAGCACAATTTAGTTTATCTGGGGTGCTGAACCACTGGTGCTTCTTAAGCTTCCCTCTCTGGTAAGCGTCGTTTTCCTAAATTTTCTATCTTGTAAGAGAAGTTTAATACTCATTTGTGATTTAAGGCTCCTTGCAGTCCAATTACCAGAGTTAATAACACGTTTCTTCTAGTCTTAAGGATGCAGACTAGGAACAGGCGGGAAATCAGTCATTCTTCTGCTTAGGGTAAAAGATGGTTTCCTGCTGGAGAAGCAGGACTGTGTTTAAGCCATATGATCCCAAATATTCGTATCTGTGCCAGCTGTTTTAGATGTGGGAAATGCATGTGCTTTGCAAGGAATGAGACCCACTTGGTTTCATACATTAAGTTGGGACTGCTGGGCCAAGTAAATGAGAACAATAAATCTAGATTTTAATTCAAGAAAGTTTAATGTCTTCAGATACTTTAAGTGGTGTAAAAGCAATTTATTTCTTCTCTATTTTGTGCATATGTATTCTGCTCTACCATTAATTTAAACAGTCTGGATGTAAAAATGTCTTGGTAGTGTGACATTCTTACTAAAATTCTGTGGGTATTTTTCAGGCAGAAAAAATGCTGACCATTTTGTGGTTTTCTGGAAATCATGCGTAATTATGTCATTTAACCACACAATAAGGCTTTCTGTGGTAACGTTTTAGATAAACAGGAAAACTCATTTTTTACTTTGTTTTCATTGCAGAACTGTCTTTTTTTATTTTTAGTGCAAAGTTGTTTGATTATTTTCTTCAAAAATAAAACACAACATGTTCTGACAGGAAAAATACACCATTAGCAACCTCCTAAAAGCTCTCTTTCAGCATTGGTGCCTGTCGTAGCACATTTTCTCCATTTTGGGGAAATACAGTGTTTTATGTCTGACGTGCCTGCTGTTGCCAAGAAAGTGATGTAAATATAAGCCATTTACATAGCCCTAAGGCAGATGATTTCTTCATTAAGGGCCCTTCTCCAGGGGAATTTACAGGAAAGTTGAGATGAATGCAATAATGGTAGGAGGCTAATGTGGCTAAATTAGAGGACATTGGATCCCAGTATAGAGGCTCTCTTTCAGGAATTAAACGGCCCTAAATTGTGGTCGCTTCATCCCCTTCCAGTAAGGGGCTGCTTCGCTCTGAATGGAGCCTTTATGCGGCGGTTCAGAGCTGTTTAATAGCAGCGGGATGGCCTCGCACTGTGCATGAGTTACCTTAGCAGTCCTAAATGTCCCAAACAAGAAAATTGGATAACAGTTTGCCAGTTTATTGAAGACAAAAAGCACAAAAAATCATTATTGGGAAATACATCTCATACTTAATCCTCTACTTGGCGGTTTTTTTCCTTCTGCCTTTGCATTACGTGGTGGTGGGAGATGAGGGATGAAGGGCAGGGGGAGGTTTGCTCCATCACGGAGTTGGAGCTGTATTGCACACACGGGCTGCAACTCTGGGCAGACCAGACATTTTCTAGCTTACCCTGAAGCTCATTCTTGCTGATCCTGCTCTGTTGACCAGACTCTTGCATCTCCTTTGTTCAAGAAAAAGGTGGTATTGCAGGCAGCCTGGGATACCTCTGGGTGGACCTGAGCATCCAGCAGAATAAGCAGATGCTTCCATCATGACAAAGCTGCGTATCAATGCAAAATCCACTGTACTTACTTCAAGAAGAGTGGAAGTAGAAGGGAAACCAAAAGCAACTGTTAAAAAAGAGAAAGATAGTAGTAAAAGAGAGTTATACAAATCTTAGGCCATTGGAGGAATTAGGGTGGAATAGAAAACTCTCCAAAGTACTCAGTGCAGAGAAAAACAGATGAAAAGGTTTGTTTCATCCATCAGAAGAAACTTTTTCTATTGACTCTGCCCGAGAAAGCTGTAGCTGTGTCATTTGTGGGAGAGAGCAGTAATTCATGTAAGAGGAGATGTCCACCATGTTCAACTTCTCATTTTTCCTCAGTAGATGAACCTTGAAACTTCTGCTTGTGGAAAAACTTGTCAAAACTCATCACCCTAAACTATGAGAAGAGGTGTGACTCCAAAGTAAAGGTCACCTCCTGTGTTGGACAAATGGCAGCGTGCATTTCGTTGGCTGAGACCTGTGCTGTGATACGATGGGTTTTTGTGTGTATTGGGTTTTTTGTTGTTTGTTTTTTGTTTGTTTTGGGTTTTTTTTGAGTTCTTGTTTTGTTTTGTTTTTTAGCTAGTCCTGTAATGCAGTCATGGGAGGCAGACGCAGGCCTAGATAGATCCTGTCTCCTGGTTTTCTGAAGTAGCGTTGGTGACTTGTGTTACAAAGCAAGAACAAAACTTCAGGAGCTGGGGAGTGAGGGTTTTTCTCTGCTGCAGCTTTGTGCCTCAGTCACCTGGGGCAGCAAGAGTCCCTGCCCTCAAATGGTGTCTGGATGGAGCATGGAGGCTTCCCAGGAGGGCTGGAGGGTCTTTGTCCTTCTTCCTTCTTCCCAAAAAGAGAGTGTATAGCCAACGCGGTAAGGCAAGGCACCATTTTACCTTGGATGTGTGGTGTGGCAGAGGGAAGAACGTAAGAAGCTCTGGAGAAGTGACTTTTTAGGTCTTTGAGCCGTGGTAAGCTGTGAGCTGCATGTAGGTTAGCTAATTCAGTAGGCAGCGATGGGTGGTAGACAGGCAACGGGATAAATGTAGGTTATAAAGAAGATGTTTTTATTATAGATACAGAGCTCTGTGAGAGAACAGGAGAAAATGATTAGTGCTAATCCTGCACTGAAGTCCCTCAGAAAATAAGCCGGGGTAGCTGAGACCAAGACTGACTTTTTGTCTGTCTGCAGTTTGCGGTGGGGCACTCTGGGGGCACGCTTGTGATCACATCGTCTGCTTTATGGCCATGTCAATCAAGTGGTATTCTGGGTGGCACAATTGTATTAATTCAGTACCTAATTTATATAGAGTGTCTCATAAATTATCTATTTCATACATTTAAAAATGTAGAGAAAATGAGGCATTTTTCTTACGATGTTAACACGTTCTTTTTTTTTAAATGAACTTGATCACTGGATGAGCCATGGCTTTGGCAAGTTGCTTTTGCTTATGTTGCAGCATTTACACAACACTTTTAAGTAATGTAGCTGTCTGAGTAAGTCAGGGGTTTGATTCTATAATGTATTTCACTTTCATTTCATGTGTTCAGAGTAGTTCGATTTTTTTATTAGAAACAAAATTAGGTTCATCTCTGAGTGGAATGGCCAGTGAAGGCAGCACTGGTGTGTTTTTATAGAAGATTCACATTACTTGTACTTAATTGGAAGGATGCTTCTGGCAAGTTTATAAATGTGTAGGAGGAGGAGATTACCCTGATGTTTCAAAGAGCAAATATTTCTTATTAAAGACTGAGATTTTTATTGTGTTTACGAAAAGGGAAGTTTCTGTGGGAGGATAGCTTTTTCTGATGTGGTGATTAATTAGGATTTTATTTTTTGTCACATCATTCATTGTGAGACAAATAATGTGCAGTTAACAGGAAGGTATTATCTGTAGCACTGGTAGGATGGATAATCTTTGAGAAGGGTTAAAGATATTTTTATCACAAGAAAAACGGTAACACATTTAGTTGGAATCTTGCTTAAAGTACAGAAGTCTTACAAATAAATTGTATGCATGGGAATGCTCTCCTTTCCCTGTCCCCCCAACCAAGAAGTGTTCAGGTGTCCCGATCCACTCTGTGATGATAATACTCCTGTTAATAGGCAGATATTGTGCATGTTTCCAAAACACAGCCTCCGCTTTGTGGCCAGAATCTCCATCATAAACTGAAGCAATTGAGGTTTTCTCCCAACCTTTCTGATAAACATATCAATAGACTTGGGCTGCCACAACCCAGACCATTGTACACTAATGCCGCTGCACGTTACTTAATCTGATGGCACATCTTCAGCTTTACGTGCATTTGAAATGGTTTGGGTTAAGTCAAATCTAAGTGTACACAACTAACACTTTTTTCATTATAAAGGTGTGTCACAGGTAAATGTCTTTTATAATTTCTTAAGGGATAAAGTGAAATCTTAAGGTAGAATTGCTCTGAGGTTTATTAACTATTAATTCTGAGCTTGGGGAGTATATAAATGACGTGATGATTAGTTCGTTGCTTCAAGTGCCTCTTCAGTACATAATTTATTTCTAATGCTTTATACAAGAAACTCTTTTTCATCTTTTTTGAGCTTTGACTGCTAAGATGGGTACGTTAGCCTTGAAGAAGCAATGCGATCTGGTATGGAGGAGAGCCAGTGTAAGATTTTAATCAGCAAAAGACCAGAGACTCCATATGCCAAGTAGCAGTTGCCCAGTGTAACAATCGGCGTGCCAGAGTTTTTGGCTCCTTCAGCCTAATGTTGGTGGCACAATTCAGAGCTGTTTATATTTTTAGAAAATGAACCTAATATTGTTTGGGCTTGTACAACAGTATTCCTAGGTAATATTGCAGAACCATTTCGTTTTTAAAAGAATAAAAATTTTAGAAGTGTCATAATATATCAAAAATAGTGGCAAGAACAATGGAGACTTTATTATATTGGAACATCTAAAAGTTAAAGTTTTGCCAGCTAACACTTAGCGTTAATACTTGATATTGATCCTGCTTGCAATGGCTAAGATATTTTTTTTTTTTAGATCTTTACTTTCTTTTTTTTTAAATTGTATTCAATGTCATCTTCAGTTATGAGGCTTGTGTTCACAGAAAAGGTGGACTTTGCTACATGCGAATACTGTAAAATGAAGCTGTATTTTGGACAGTGTTTTTGTATGTGTGTGATTGCTGAAATCATAGTTTGACTTTCATTCTGGTTTTCTGAATGTTCCATTTCACTGCATATTCCTTCTTTCTTTTTTTCCAAAGCTATTCAATGTCAAAGATAAAATCTGAAGTTAAGTGTTTAGTCACTGAGTATCCTTTCAGAATTTGTTTGATGTGAATTGGCCTGCTCTATTAGCTGGCAAAAATTAGTATGGCATGTGCTCTCTTAAAGAGAGTGTGTTAAGTGAACCGTGAGAGACTTTCTACCCAAGTGTGAGTTTTTTTATTAGAACTGTTTTGCTTTGTTTTAATCCATTTTTAAACTTAAATTAGCGGCTACTGAAGTAGGTGGCAAACAAAGCATGCGGGATATTGTCCTTTACTTACAATTACTGCTGATGTTAGTGACAAAAATGGTAACTTTCAAAATCCTTTTTTTCATTTTGCTCGTTTTGTTGTAGGAGGCAAAGACAAATTAATGGATGAAGCATAAAAAGTGCTGGAAGAAAGTGTATCTGCAAAACATTATTGAAATTGGCAAAGAAGAATTTAGCAGAAATTGATTTGTATTGTGGCTTCTGTCAATCTTTTAAACTTATGTTTTGTTTGTACAAAACCTTCAAATTATGGAATATTGAGCTCTGAGGAGGCTAACCCCCAGAGTTCTTCGCCCTCAAATTGAAGTGACTTACTACAGTCTCATTAGAATTTTGCGGCAGAGCAAAAAAGTGAATTCTTTCTGAAAAATGTAAGTGGGTGGGTGGGGGGGGTTGTTGTCTTGAAAACCAAAGCAAAACATTATTAAGACCTTCCTTGCTTGCCATGGAAAATTAAAAAAACAAAGCAAAACTGTCCATGCAACCGGTTTTCTTTTACCAGTTACATTTAAAGAGGAGTCAGTTTTAAACTTAGACTTATATATTTAAGTTGTATACTCTGTGTAGGTGTAAGTGGTAGCTAATATTGGTGTATGGTTTTTATATATTTTAGTTTTGTTCATTGGGCAGGTTTTTTTAAGTATACTGAATTTCACTGTTTTGTCCTAAATAGTAAATTAAACTCTTGTCTTGTAAAAGTCTGCATTTGTGTTAACTTTGCCAAGATGCCTTCTGAATTCAGTGTGACTAACCATTACCCAGTTAGATGTATGTGTTTGCAGCACCAGGAGTTTCTTCTTCATCTATTAGCTGCTTGTTTTATTGTCTTATTAGTAAGGAAATGATAAAATATGTTTTTATATGAAATATAGCATATTGATGATAAAAACCATGAAAAGGGCAGGCACTTTTGGAGGCTGGTAGAGATCCTGAATCTATTCTGTTTTGAATTGATTTAGATCTCAAGTTGGTAGTGAACTTTAAATAATAGCTTTATTGAAATGTCTTTCACAATCACACTATATTAATCCTATATAATTGAGCTTGAGGTTGTCCCAGTAAACAAATGCATTCCATCGTCAGGTTTTGGAATGAGTGAAAAATGAAATAAAATGTTTGAGGTGCCGTTTGCATATTAAGCCAATGGCCTGAAGGGCCTGAAGGTTTCATGCCTTTCTGGGTGTCTCAGTCATTTTGATGTTAGATGCCTTGTAATTTTGCTAAAATACACTTCTTTGAACCGAAGGTATCCAGAAAGTCTTGCATTAATTTGCTTTTGTTTTTGCTCTTTAGACAGTGCCCTGTTATAAACTAAAATCACACATTCCTGAGTGTAAACTGATCATGTTCCCAATGGAAATTTCAGGAATACTTGTGGCTATTTTCAAAATGTGGAAATCTATTTATATTTTTTCCACTTGTTTTTCTTCCTAGGTTTTGGCACTGATTGCTTTCATCTGCATAGAGACCATCATGGAATGCTCCCCTTGCGAAGGCCTTTATTTCTTTGAGTTTGTGAGCTGTAGCGCATTGGTGGTTACTGGAGTTCTGTTGCTTATGTTCAGTTTAAATCTTCACACAAGAATACCGCAGATCAACTGGAATCTTACTGTAAGTTCATACAAATCCTCACTCTGTTAAAAGTAGCTGCAAATCTGTTTTTAAGTTTGGTTTTTGAACTTTACTTTCTACTTATGTTTAAGATCGTGTATGAGTCTTCTTTATGCTGAGTAAAGTATACATTTTACTTACATTTATTTTGAACACTAACAGCAGAATGAGCTTTGAAATGTAGCAAGATTAAGCTACGTTAAATAGAACTAAAATTGTCTTCTGGTAGATTCTCTTTGGAAGGAAAAAAATCCTGCTAATGCCAGCAATTACTGTTTGTGGATGAAGTGGGTAAAAATGCAGCCTGTAGTTATTTAACTTTGACAGATGCTGTATTTACAGTAGCCTGTTGTTCTCTCTTAAGCTGTTTTCTATATTAGGACAGCCGTGCTACATATATTTTCTTACACAGATTAATACAATCATCGGGTAGTAATGTAAAAACTTATGTGCTTTCTGTGAAAATCAGGTGTTTTGAATTGCTCACGCACATAACTATTAAACATTGACTGGCAATGCTTAATGTATTCTCAAATGCGAGGAGTTTTAGGAAGAGAACTGCTGGCAGTGCACATTCCTTTTGTACAAGTCTCCATTTCCATGCTGTATTATGAGTTAAACTTTCAGATTGGGTTGCATAAACACAGGTCACAAAATCAACATGTTAGTCACTCTAGCAAAAGATCCGTCAGCTTCAAGGACAATATTTATATCAACTTCTTTGGACAGTACAGATGCATATGTGCCTGTTTTATTTTCTGTTCTGTTTTATTTTATAACAGTAATTTTGTAAGTACTGTTGGAGAACAGTCCCGGAGGTTTCTAGGCTTCTGTGTGATTTTTTTTTGTTTGTTTGTTTTTAATGTAATTTATTAATGTTGCAATTTGCATGTTTGCAGTAACTGTTTATAAGCCTAAATGACTTGTGTAAAATGAGGCTGGAATGTGGAATTAGATGATTCTTTGTACCCTGGGGATGCATGATCTATTCAGGAACTCTTTCCTAAGAGTACTTGGTAGATAGATTACATGCACTGAGAACTGTGACTGGTAACTGAAGGTGGCTTGCAAAAGAAAACCAGTGGAACCACTGGAATGTTACTGGGTTGTCTTGCCTTTGCTCCTTTTGTCTCCATTCTGCCAGTATTGTCATCACTTATCTTCGTGGCAAGCTGAAAAGCAGCAGCTGCAGAGAGAAGGTAGTCTCTGTTTCTGTTGCCGGCTTGGTTGTTTAATGAGCATCGCAACAGCCTGACAGCTGATAACAGCAATTGAAGACCATCTTTTTCTGTCTCGCAGTTCTGTATGTGCTAGTAGGATGTACAAGAGCATGATACCAGGTGTGTAAGTGCATCAGTGTCACATAAAATACACGATGGTTTTGCTGGTGTGAGGTGGGTGGTTTCACAGTGAATACTAGATCTAGCCTATGGTCAAAGTAAGTTTGACCAGGACTTTTTACCAGGAGCCCACAGAGTGGTATGCATGGTGTCCATGACTGAGCTGAAGTTGTAGCTCCGGAAGACTCAGTTTAATGACTTTGCATACCCTTGGTTTTGTATGTCTGTACCTTTTTGTTCTGTTGTTGAGCCCTGTGGCACACACCGCCTACCAGAACACTTTGACAGTATGTTGAACATACGTAAGTACAGAAGCCTAAATGTAGCTCTCTGCCTTCCCCCCAAATAATGCAGTAGACATCCGTGTGTAACTGGTAGGTCCTTTCAGTCACTCTGACTTCTTACCGTAGTCGAGTGACAAGAATTGCCACTTCGAGTGCAGCGTTACTTGTCTTTGCATAGCACTCTGTTAGAGATCTTCAGAGAAAAGAGGTCTTAAAAATTCAACCAGTTGTGGTGTGCTTTTTTTGTTTGTTTGTTTAGAAAGTTAAGTATTTTGGTTTTTAGGGCAATGGTCACACTCTGAACCCCCTACCTAAACAGCATGGAGCAACGTGACACGGTTGGAGTTCAGCCTGAAGGGCAAATGGAATACACTGCAAATGCTTTTGCTTTAGTTCATATGGCCAAATCAACAGAGGTAGAAGTAAATTGTCATGGTCTCGCAAGTCTCATTCTTCTAGTTACGTACTGGAGATGAAATGCTTCTTCCATCGTTACACCTGAGATCTCTAACAGAAGTGAGAGGAGAACTGGAAGCGTCTGCCTTCCATTGACTGATGAGACCATCCTTCTTCCTGGTATTGCTTGCTGATTTTTAACAATCATTAGTCTGATAGGACTGTTACTCTGAGGAGTGTGGGAGTATCTTCATTATTCAGATAGCTGTTGCAAGTACAGAGTGGGAGATCGAAGGCTGCTGATAAAACACCTATGGGAGATCACTTTGGCGAAGCTATAGGAAATTTAAGAATGTAGAGTTGTGGCTGAATGTTTTTTGGCTTATTTTGGCATTTTATTCTTTATAATTTAGATGTATGTTCATACATTATTTGCCTCTTTCAATATTTAGAACTTTCCTGTGTTTTGACGGTTATTTGATAATTTTGCAGCCTCTGTATGTGACACAGTTATCACAGGAGTTGCTTTCTGAACAAGACTTTCACACTCCTGAATGCCTTAGGAAGAAGTCACTCCTGCTTATGTATAAATTCATTAATATACATGCTTTAAAAAAAATGTATGACTTTATAATGGGTATTTACTTTGTGAAAAGTCTCAAAAGTTTGCTTTTAGAAGCTGTGTGAGAAGAAGAGACTGTTACAGTGCTTGAAAGAATTTAATAGTCTTAGATTTAGGAAGAAGACTTTCTTTAAACACAGCACTCGAACAAACTTTTTAGGAACCATTTGAAACCATTTGCTTTCAATATTAGACAGTACCAGGCCATCAACTGCTATTGTCCAACACAGGATTGTTTCCTTTAGTACTTTATTAAAATTAGACTTCTTTCTAATGCATTGTGGATATTGTCTGATGTCCACTATCCCTGAAATGAAAGGAATTGAAATTGTGGATAAGTATATACTAGCATCTAACAGATATGCAAATTTACTAAATTTTTTAAAATGTGTATTTTTAGCCATTTGGGGGGAAAGAGCTTTGTTTTGATCCTAATTAGAGACTTGCCAACCATTTTCACGTTTTCCTGAGGTAAACATGAAAGAAACATGGGGATGGTGAGGCCAGAACAGAACCTTGCTTGGACGTGTTGGAAAGAGGCAGGTCTTTTACAGTAAGATGAAAGAGCAGTCACTTGTCTGTGTTGTGCAGCACTAGCAATATTATGCAAAAATGCAAAAGCTGGGGAACCTGTCAGTGGAATTTTCCATTTCCTTTGTGCTTCACAGCTCAAAGGGAGACTATTCTGCAAGGAGACTTGCAAGTGGCATAAGGGAATGAAGAGCACACCACATCAGAGATTCCTGCTTAACTGATGAGCTGCTGCTTTGAAATGTTTGTTTTCAGAGTTAACTAAAAACTGAGTGTTTGCTATAACTTTGTGTTTGGCTAGATTATCCTTCTCTTTTTTTTTTTTAATTCATTATTTGAATCTCGTGTTCTGCAGGGAGAGCTTAAGATCTTGCAGCCAAACCGTGTGGATGACATGGCCCGCTGGAAGTAGGGATGGGGTAGGAAAGTTAACAGAAGTGTTTGTAGTAACTTTGGTGTTCTGGTGAATTTGCATGTGGTTTGCCAGGCTTTCTGACAATTACTGTCACTGCAGACAGGATCCCTCTGTAATGCTGCAGTACCTTTTTTCCAGGGCTGAGAACTGAGATGGCTTGGGGAGCGGGAGAATACTGAAATTTGAAGTGTTTCTTGGATGAGAGTTTGTATGAGGAGAGAAAGCTGAGTCATTACAGATGTAAATCATTGCATAATCAGCCAGTAGAATGGACTATTTATGTCTGTGTGTAGAAAAAAAATATTCCAATAGATCTTGACTGTTGATTTTTTTTTTTTTAAATTTTTTTTTTTAAACATCCACTGGAGCTCTGGTAGTGTATTTTGTGTGTGTGTGGAGTTCTGAATGCAGAGTTTTTCAGCCTGGAGCAACCTCAAAGATGAGGCACAGAACTGAGTACAGCACAAACTAATTAGAGTTTGCCGGGCTTATTAGCCTGGACTCAGTCCCAGGGAAGCGCTGCTACAGGGAGAAAACATGAGGAGTCAGGTGTGTCTCTTTGAAGACACAGATCAGTAGTTGTATTTTGTGCTGCCTGAAAACTTATTTCATCATCTTTGCAGGGTTGGGGTTTTTTCAGTTGTTGCAGCGATGAAACCTTGTGTGCAAACAACTGACACTGAAGTGGTTGGCAGAAAATTTGATGTGGTGCCAGAACGACAAACTGTCTTACGCCAACCTTGGCTCTGAAGAGTGTAATTACAACGCTGTAGTTCAAAGGCCTTCACAGGGCAGTCTTGATATTTTTTTTTTTAAAAATTTATTTGTATTTTTCCCCTTCTGTTTTGAAAAAACATCTTGGTTTTCTTTGGCTTGCTTAGCTGTTGAATGAGAAATTAAGTCAGTCATGCTTCACTTTTATGTTCACTGCTGTCAAAATAGCAATACCTATTAAGGATAATAATGAATATTTTATAAATTTTAAAAAATTGTCAGAATTAATTTCCTTGGGGTTAGTGCTCTTTGTGGACATTTGTTCTTATTTGGTGCAGCATGGTGTAAACAATGATGCATTTTTCTGTAAGAAATACAAACACAAGTTTTAAATATGAGAAATATTACATAGTTTGATAGTTATTGCTAGTAAAGTCTGCCGCTTTGTGACGATAAAGGCTGGTCCTGTCTGTGTGCAGGGAAAACAGTGAGGGAAAAACATGCAGGGAAAGCAGTGAGGAGCAGCTAAGAAAGAACTGAGAGGGAAATAGCCAGGTGATCTTCAAGAAACCAAAATGAAACAGGGATTGTAGAAGCATTCATTCAGGAATGTGTGTTGTCATTTACAGCAGAGTTACTACATCTAACAGAGCTTGTATTCCAACTCAAAAATAGTAATAAGAATAAAATCATATGAAACTTGGTTTTGAGGCCGCTTCTTCCTTTTCTTCAAAATCATAGCTTGTCCCTGATCTTTTGGAGAGAGGACTAAGGTTTTTGAAAGTCACTTGAGTTAATTCAGAGTTTTTTTACATACTTTTCTTGAGATGCTGGAAATAGAACTGATTTCCAGCAAGTGCCAGACACCTGGGACCGGATCAAAGCGCTCGAGCAGGAGCACCTGCAGATGAATGCTAGAGACCTTTGGGGGCTGCTGTGTGTGATGTGGGACCCACGGGGACCTTCAGCCCTGCGGGGGGGCCAGGCAGCATAGCCCTGCGTTGTGAGATGGGCACTAAAATACCTCTGTTTGCACAGCGTGAATCCAGCCCTCTGGGTCAGCAACATATTTCTGAAATCGTTGGTCACGAACTATTTTATCAGGGGGAAGCCATGCTTATGTAAAATGCTTATGTAAATCTTGGAGTAGCGGAATCTAGTGTTTGAATAAAGGCTCCCATACCTATGTAAGCCTAAATAAATGAGAAGGAGAGATGGGAATTAATGCTCATACAGTTAATTCTGTTCTTTCTACCTAGGACTTATTTTTGCTTGAGAAACTGTGTTTCCAATTGTGGTGCAAAATGCTCATACAATGTTTAATAATATGATTATAGAGTAAAATTACTGGAGTTTGACCAGAGGTGCTTGGTTTAGAGGACTGATTGGTATGTTTGTAAACTTGATAGTTTCATATAGAAACAAGGGAAAAAGTGCCCAAACCTTGCCAGTGAAGTACTGGTTGGAAGAAAAATCAGGGGCACTGTACCAAAAAAAAAAAAGGGGGGGGGGGGGCAATCAATAACCACACTTCCTCTCCCTTCCCCCTCCAACTGAAAAACAAACCACCAAAACCCAAACAGAGCTAAAAGGAAATGTTACTTTGAGCTCTCTCTTTTGTGGAAAATAACCTGGACAGCAGCAGACTGCTAACTTCTGTCACCTTTTGTGACAAAGTCAAGCTGTTGAAATGTGCTGGCTTCTTTTCCAGATTACATTCATTTACCTACTTTAAGCTCCATCTAAATGTAAACTCTTGGATTTCAGAAAGCAAATGACAAAAGCAACCACCAGTTTAAATGTCATATTTTTGTTTATACAAATTACAATTGCAATATGGCACTGTCTCCCTTTTAAATAGTATCTGGTTACTTCTGCAGTCTTACTTCACCACGAAATACAGGATAAAAAGGCAGAGCCTGTATTTTGATTGAATGTCTCTTAAAAGTTTGCATGTGTGAAGTCAGAGAGAACGATGGATAAAGGCACGTGGATATTACTGACATCTCTGAGCATCAGAGCCAACTCCTGGTAATGTACCAAACTGGAGGACTGAACAGAAGCTTTCGAAGCTGATGTCCCTTGCAGCTTTCAGGAGTTACTTAATGGGAGTTTCCAGGTCTGTTAACAGACCTCTTGTTCATAGCACCAGTTCAGCTTCTCCACCCTTATTAATCCAGGAACCATACCTGCCCAGACCCTTAAAACCAAAACACTTTAGGATGCTGTCCACTTTTCTTTTCTAGAGTTTCCCACCTTTACGGTAGAATCGGCAGAATAAAAGCCTCGCCCTATCTATTTTAGTATAAAATGCTGTCTTGGCATAAACCCATCTTCATCCACAAGTTAAGATGCCTCCTCTGCCTTATGCTCCTTCTGAGTGGGACAGATAGCTGGTGATGGCAGTACCAAATATATGTCCTTGGATACTCTTCTTTGGACTAATAGGACCATTGGTGACTGAACAGGATGACTTGCGAATAACTAGCAAGCGACTAGAAGTCAGTCTTTCATTTTTAAATCATTTTGGAAAGGAGAAAGGGAGCAGCAGCAGTCTAGAGTGGATTTGATTCAGCTCATAGATTTTATTCTCTGTTATGGATGGCAGCTTTGTACAGTATTTTATGGCACAGCATACTGTCTCATGAGGTTGCTGTAATTTCAGCAGAAATTCTTCTATCTGTGTGATGTGGTTTTTACTTTGTCTATAAATATAATAGCAAGAACTTCAGCTACATCATGGCCAGATTTGAAACGGCTCATCTTTTTTCAATTAGTTTATTCTTTTTATTGTCACGATTATTCATTTTCTCTTACGTGGAAAAAAGCTACATTATTTTAGGGAGTGTCCTTTACTTCTTGAATTCTTGCTGTAGTTCATTCTCTCTTGTTTCTGCTCTGACTTCTTCCAAAAGTGTTGTATTTTTTGTTTTCTTATCTTTCTGCTCAAGTAGTAAGTACCAAATTCTGGATTAAAAACCTCCACCAATACTTGCATCTGTGATGTTACCATTGTATGACAATGTTTTTGTTAAGTGTCATTGCTCCTTAAGCTCCAAACAATCTGATCTGTGAATATGAAAGATTGGGTTAGTTTTAGCTTTTTAAGAAACCAGCCTTATTGTATGAATGTTACTCAGTTATTAATTGCATTAAAAGGTTTTGACCTAAACAGGGAAAATAGAATTGCAGAAACGAATAAATTGGAGCCTGAAGGTGGAATCAAGTCTTTAGATTTGAATTGTTGGATTCTTTGCAAGGAAAAATTTGATATTCATTGTAAAGAGTACAATAAAATAAAATGCTGGTGATGATGACAAAGTTTCTAACGCACTTGTATCTTTGGTTTCCTGGAACAATCATGACAAAGGCACCAGCAGTCTAATTTCAGCAGTATTTCATATTCTGCAGTATCTCAAACTTCTTACAAGAAGCCTTCAAGTCAATTTGTAGCATGGAGATAGATGATAATGTCTGTCACATTGTGGATAGGTCTATCTGTCTTGCTTATACTATTCTCCTTTGGCAAGACGATCAAGCTGACAGATTCAAAAAGTCAGAGGACAGCAGGATTAATTAATAAGCACATCTGACCCCATAAATCATAGAGCATTATGTGTCATCCACTTAGTCTTTAAGTATGGTAGTAAAGAAGTACAAAATGTGTGTCTGAAAAAACACAATCTGGATGATAAGAAGTGAAAAAGTGCAATATTAAGCACATCTTTGGTTGTTTTGATGGTTAGCTCCCTTACAATTAAAACATACTTCATTTTGAATATGACTTTTGTCTTAGCTTCGCAGCTGTTAATTTCGTTACACTATTAATTTTGTTGTGCTTTTCTATGCTAAACTTTTAAAACAGCTAGTATTTTTTGATTATTTGAATGCTGGAGTCTTTATGTACACAGCTCAATCTTTTTAATATTCAAAGCTGTTTAGGTTCTTTGATTTATACTGTGAGAAATTTTCTTCTCCTTTCAAATAACTTCTGTGGCTCTTCCCTGTACCCTGGCCAATTTTTCAACATACTTTTAAAAATGTGGATACTGGAACAGGATGCAGCATTCCAGTGTCCCTTGCAAAGGTAAGATTGCCACCTTACACCTATCGTGTCCATATGTCCAAAGGAACGAATAACTGCTTTTTCTCCCTTTTTTTTGTCATGGCATCACATGTTGAGATGCTTACCTACTGTAATTACTAAGTTGTTCTGAGTTATTCTAGGATTTTGCCTCCATTCTGTAGGTCATTTCTGTAGGTGGCAAATGTACTCTGGTAGTAAAATACACAACTTGACCTTGGGTTGAGTTTTTTTTTTTAAAAAAAATTTTTTTTTAAGTTATTCAAGAGCATAGCAGCCCTCTCCTCAGTATTTAGTTTCAGCATTCTTGGTGACATACATATGTTTACTTTAGAGACTTGATCAAAATGTTGAATACTGTTGAGTCTGGTATCTGTTGTCATATATAGTGAGACTTTCCCTCTAGTGAAAAAAGGTTCGTGTAGATGAGAACTACAGCTTTTGTTGGCAACCCTGGAAGCACAGTTAGAGCTGCTAAACTCAGAGTTGGAGAGGAGGGTGCTTGGAGAAATTGCGAAATGCCATTTATTTTCTGATATCTCTATTTCTTAAATTTATCTCTGCAAGGCAAGAAATTATATAATTAAAATTGCAATAACTATTTAATAAAATTCCAATGATGTTTGATGCCGTAAGTACCAGATAACATCTATCTCAGTGAGCTTGAACAGAGATATAAAGTATCTCTCTAATTATACACTGACAGGTGAAAAGATGGTAGGAGTTTCTGAGACCCACAATTTGCTTTTGTTTCCTTACTATTTGGTAAGACAGTTTGGTTCTTACTGGGCTCATGAAATCTGAACATGTGGGTGGAAATAGCGATGAGCAATGGAAGCCTCTCAGATTTCTTGGGAAAGTCCCCCTTTTAGATGAGGATCAGGCTACAGTGATCATACAGTTTATCCCCAGGTATGCTTAATTTTGATAACCAGCTGTTGCTGAGTCAGTACCCTCAAAGTAGTTTTCCCTGTGAATAGGGAAAACTGTGCCAGAAACTTTGAGTTTTTACAGTTACTTTCTAAAGCATTCTGAAATCATGGCTAGAAAAACACATGTTTTGGGGGTGGCTGAATGACAATGGTCTTTTCAAAGCCTTTGTGCTGCGTAGCTGGAACATAGAATCATAGAATAGTTTGGGTTGGAAGGGACCTTAAAGGTCGTCTAGTCCAACCCCCCTGCCGTGGACAGGGACATCTTCAACTAGATCAGGTTGCTCAGAGCCCCGTCCAACCTGACCTTGAATGTTTCCAGGGATGGGGCATCTACCACCTCTCTGGGCAACCTGTGCCAGTGTTTCACCACCTTCATCATAAAAAATGTCTTCCTTATATCTAGTCTGAATCTCCCCTCTTTTAGTTTAAAACCATTCCCCCTTGTCCTGTCGCAACAGGCCCTGCTAAAAAGTCTGTCCCCATCTTTCTTATAAGCCCCCTTTAAGTATGGAAAGGCTGCAATAAGGTCTCCCCGAAGCCTTATCTTCTCCAGGCTGAAGAACCCCAACTCTCTCAGCCTTTCTTCATAGGAGAGTCATGGGATTCATACCCAGGGAATAAGTTTAGATTTATATCTTCTGTTTTCTGAGCCTAACTTCTTACAGCACTTCAAAAGATGCACTTCGGGGAAAAAATAATAACAATAAAAAAAAAATTATACTTGTAGTAAGTGGAAGAGCAGGACCAGGAAGGGAGTGTGACTTGCATGTGAAAGAAGAGAGTCAAGTAGAACAAATTTGTCCTTGAATTCTATTGAAAGAGTGGAGATGGGATTTTTTTAATGGTGGGAGTTGGCATGTTCAGTGTGGTTTTGTTGTGTTTTTTTTTTTTTTCTTGAACTGAAAACTAAGTTGCACAGCAAACTTGTGTACAGGTTTTCTTTCCATCCCGTTTGGCTATGATAGTATTCACCTCTTGCCGATTTCATGTTCCTTCAGGATATTTGTGCTGAACTGCCATTCCCTGATTCCTCCACAGCCCTCCTTGCTCCGACTTCGCCTATGCATTCAGTATTCATGATAGTCTGTTATTTCCTGCATCTCTGTAGTGTGCATATAGTGCAGTGTACATACATATCAAATGTTTTAAAAAATTGTAAAAGATGCCCTGAGTAACATACTGAACAGCTAGTCCCTAATGGATCTCGCACTTTATTTCTTCTATTATTTTAAAGTCTCAACTCTTGAATCTTTTTTTTCCTGGCGTCTCATCAGATAGTCTTGTATTGATATAAATATTCTTGTGCTAATAGCTGCCATTCAGAATTCTTATGTCCCAATGATATGTTAATGACCCTGCTTTTTGTAAGGCATGGCAGCATAATCATCTGAACACTAAGTGACATATATAGCAGATGTATAACTGAATTTTGTAAGGCATGGCAGCATAATCATATGAACACTAAGCGATATATGTAGCAGAGGTATAAATGAGTTGCATGTTGCCTGTCATTTTTCTGTGCTTGGAGCAAAGCACGAATTTTCCCTGAACGTAGGTGCCCCTGGGATGTTGCTATATGTATGTTCTAAAATGTCTGCTTGAAACATCAATTTTATGCAGTAAATACATAAAAATCTGTGTATTCTCACAATATGGGCAGCTGTTATAGAAATAGCATAGGACATACAGTTTTCTCCAATAAAGGCCTCAAAGAATTTGTAGTAAAATTCATGACTGTTACCTGGGCAGTGCATGAAGCACTGTTGTGATGTGAAAGAGAACAAGGGGTTCCTGGTACTAAAGCTTGATATTCAGGTTACTTCAGTGTCAGCTGAGGTAGAACAGCTTTACTCATTGTTTATGCTGGCAGTACTTTTCTAATAAACCCAGTAAAAATTGAGGTAACGTATCCAGAATCTGCACTGGTGCTTTGTAGTACACACTGTTTGACTACACTGTTCGGACTAATGTGCACACATGCTACGTTTCCTGCGTAATAATCTTTGCCTTCTTTTGTATAAGTGATAAACTGCATAGAAAGTGGGAAAGTATTGCTATAGTTCCTGTTCTAACCTTCTTCTGTTTCATCACTTCTAATAAAAGCAAGCAAAGAATCATTGTTTAGTAATGCTAATGAATTTATTTTTTTAGGATCTGGTCAACACTGGACTCAGCACTTTCTTCTTTTTCATTGCCTCTGTAGTACTTGCTGCTTTAAACCATAAAACTGGAGCAGAAATCGCTGCTGTGGTAAGAATTTGAACTTCTTTATATATGACTCTTATCTTCTATTGAAATTAAGAATAACTTTTCCCTCATGTTCATTGAATACTCCTGTTGCCTTTGCCACCGCAATTTACTTCTAATTTTACAGTTGGCTATATGCTAATTCTGATTTAGAAAGTATTGATTTGTTTGTCTTAAGGCTTCAGGCAAGAACAAAAAGAAAAATGACTTGCAGAGAACACTTTAACAGTTGAACTTGCCTTGCTTCTTTCTCTGTAGCTAGCTTAGATGATACTGCTCCATATTGCAAGCCTATGGAAAAGATAGAGCCAAAAATTCACAAGAGATTGGAGCTGCTTACACATAATTTGCTGAATTCTTCTTGCTCATTACAGATCGTTTTTGTTTTTTGGAGTGAGTATGGTAGTACTTTATTCAAGATTTTAAATCTAGAACAGTAAGGTCAAGCAAATTAATTTTGTGCTTGAGTTGGCAACCTCCCCCCCTCCTCCACCTGGACGTTGAAAATCACACAACAGTTCTGCAGAAGCATATGGGAAGAACTGCAGATGAGCTCCTTCTCCAGGCTGATGTCTGGACTGGTCATCTGTTCTCTTGTCATTCATTTGCTTTTGTGCACCCTGAGGAATGAACTGTTGGATGAAGAGCTGTATTCTTCTTTACAAGAGGTTCTTCCATTGAAGTTGCGTTGCAGGATTTAATTGTCGTGTTTGTAGACGGAGAACTTTGTTTTCTGGGATCATTGATCTTAGTTGCTTTTGCAGATTCTCTCGTTCATTGAAGAAGAAAAACATCAATTTTACAGGCTATGATGATTTGTCAGTGCAAATAAAGTAGAAAACTAAGTGTCTGAGGAATTTGTTGTGAAACTACTATTGTTCGTGTTTTCAAAAATTGTCTTTGACAATTTTTTCTACTTCTTGTAGATATTTGGTTTCTTGGCAATGGCAGTGTATGCTGTGAACACATATTTAGCTATTAAAAAGTGGCGAATGAACAGCAGACAACAAAGTAGTCGGCAGACCAGTGATTACATACGTGCTCGGACAGAATCCAGAGAAGTAGATCATCGCCCTGAGATTCAGCGTCTGGACGCATGAAAGCGACATTCAAATGGGACTGCAAAGGGAAAAGAAGTGCTTAACTCTCTCATGGAATAAAGGGTTTTTTCTTTATTTAAGGAAGAAAAGGAAGATCAGATGGCGGCAAAGAATGCCGAGCCCTGCATATGTGCAGAGATGCATTGAGTCAGAAGCTGTTGTCATGAAGGCAGTAAATGTTGGTCATTCAAAAGCAAGATGGGTTTAAGACGTCCACATATATATACATATATTATATATCTTATATAATATATAATATATATGTTTTGCAGTATGTTGTTTTGGATTAACTGTGCAGTACTTTCCTTCCCTCTCCCAAGTGCAAGCTCTGAACATACGTGTTCTGCCACTGTTTCTTCATCTATAGTAAACACCGTAAGACCAGCACTTACATTGCTTGGTTAATATAAGAAAGAAATCCACCAAAAGTAAATTTAATACATGTGAAAAGGAAGTGAGGGGCAAATAGCAATAACTTTAGCCATGTATCGTGTCCAGCAAACTCTCTGTATCCATCCTCATGCAGCCTCGGCAGTGCAGCTCAGTTCCTATCTGCAAGATCTCCTGCAGTTTCACTGTTGGTGCACTTACATAGCTGAAATGGACAACGCGGTTTTAGGTTGATGGATATAGTGTTGAGGTAGTTACCCTATGGGTTACTCCGAAATTGCCATATTCAGTTCATGCATGGCCTTGGCCAGTTCTGAACTTGTGCAAAATTACCATGTTTACTGAATGGTCACCATAATGCATCAAGTGCAAGTATGTGGTTTTCTGCTCATGTTGGGATACATTCTGTTTTTCATTCCGAAATGGGAAAAGAAATATGCTTGGGAGGCAGGGTGGAGGAAAGGGGGTTGAGGGGCACAGTAGAGAAAGAAGGGGTGGTCATCCAATAGCCTTGCATTCCAGTCATGGCTTTTTTCTTTTCTCTGTTTTGTTTGTTTGTTTTTTTTAAGGTTCAAACTTTCTGAGAAGCCTTCGGTAAGCAAGAACTAGGAAAAAATTACGATGTGCTTATAAAGTGTTTCTAAGGTTGCATTATTGTGATTCACGTGAGATAAATATTTTCCTTTTTGGAAGGTTGTTTGTTTCTTCTAAAATTAAAACTGTTGGTAGTAGGTAAAACTGATTTTTTTTTTTTTTTAATTGGGTATTTCTGCAAATTTTTTTCCCTAATATTTCTTTGGAAAATGAGTTTAGATAATCGGAGGATAATATGGTTGTATTGATTTGTTTAGAAATAGTTTTACCTAACTGAAGTTTTCTTATTTTAATTGTACTTCCAGTGAAGAGAAGGATATTTTCTCTACTCAAAACTTGAATTAATCAGTTAGACAATATCATAATGTTATTAGGAAGATGTCCCTTGATATTTTTCTGTTTTTTTGATTGGTGTTTTTATCTATGTAATCCATTATTTGGCGTATGTGCATGCCTGCATGTTACATGAAGAAAATGTGTAGGGGAGAAGATCTCTAGAGCTGAATTCCTTTCTGGTGTGAGCCGATGAAATCTTTGAAATTAGCGGAACTGTATGCCACATAAGCCTGAATTTATCTCACATTTGACTTGAACGCTTTTTGCATTGTGTTCTTATGTAGCTGTACTCTTCAGTGGATGAATGCAGTTAACTGGAGTCTTTAAGAACAAACGGCAATACGTTGCAATAGGTCACTTTTAAATATGAAAAACAGGTTATACCAAACAGAAGATCAGTAGAAGTGCCTGGGCTTTTTTAATTCCAGAGGGAACTGGGATAGTGACAGGTATGAACCTAACGCTGCAATGTTTGAATCAAGCAACAGAGAATTATTTTGGTGTGTGAAAAACGGGTGACAAAACTGATGTCTTTTCAATTTACTGATGTCTACAGTGCATTTCACCTTAGTGGCTAAGATGGAGTTCAGAAAGAGTTACTAATGAGGTTAAAGAAAACTTGCATTTTCTTAACAAGTAATGGTTTACCAGTTATTACAGTAACATTTTATTGTGCTTCATTGAAAGCTAATGCCAAAGGGAACACCAGTTTAAAAAAAGATCGAACCATGTAAGCCAGCCTCTATTGGGTTGAGAACATAGATATTTTATTGAGGTGGTGTCTCACCAAGATTACTGTGCGTTTCATGAAAAGTAAATGACAGTTCCATGTTCAGCGTGGTGTGAAATAACAAAGTTTATTATTGCCAGTACAGTTGTTATAGCCCTGCTGTTTTTCAGCAGGTTCTGCCTAGTATTGGCAAAGTTTGCAAGGAGTTTGTAGATATTGTCAATTACTAAAAGAGCCTTTTTAAAAGTAGCACAAGCATATCTAGACTGGAATTATAAACTGGCATTAAAGCAGTTTGTATAAAGATTATTAAAAAAAAAACCCCAAAACAAAACAAACAAACAAAACCCAAACACAAAAAGCCAAACAAACAAAACCCAAACCAACCCAACCAACCAAACAAAACCCCCAAAATGAAACCACACCAAAAAGCCCCAAACCCCCTACTCAAATACAGAATATTGTCCTCCAAGAAGATCCATGCTTTCAGAGCGGAACCCTCATCTGAAATCAAGAAACAGAAGTTAGGTGATGTGTAGCAAAGGCTTTTCATCAGGAGTGTATCCTGTTTGCTGGTTAATGACAAGGACTGAAATGGTGCGTACATAAGAGAAGGCCCCGTTCCTCTCCTGTACTCCCTGTGCTGATCCTGGTTTTTCAGAGGTGTGGGAGGTCTCGTGCATCTGTAAGTTTATGAATTTGGTATCTTTCAAATCCTTACACCTTTCCTTACATAGAAACAGGATAACTTCACGGAGCTTTTTCTGGAGTGAGATCAGGAAAAGCTTTTGTTATCTTTTAGCTGAAATGACAAATGCAGAATGATACAGTTATACTTCTAATACAGTGTAATACTTCATCATGTATAGTATACCTGAATGACCTTGAGTGCTTTTACATGTGAAGTAAGTTTTCTTGAACTGAGAACAGTATGCCATTATTTATTACTTACATCATGACTTGAGCTTAGCACAGCTTTCAGGGTAGAATTCAAAGAGAATATTAATTTAAAAAATGCTATCTGATACACTTTGTAAAACAGAAAAACAAATGTAAATTTGTAATTTCCTTATTTTGGGGACCAAAGATGATTTTAGTATTGTACAGTATATACTTTCTAAAAATCTAACTTAAGCATTTATTACTCTACAGAGACATTATTTACTATTTGGATTATATAGAGGGGAAATAAAGTAGCTGTGAGAGACAACTGAATTTGAAACATTAACATCATATGATATATACACGGTTGATCCCCCCCCAACTTAATTTTACACGGTGTATTGAAGAGGTGGTAATATTTTAAGTTACCCAAGTCATCATAAAAAGGCTCTGCAGGAAGAAAGTAGGGTAGAAAGTTTAAATTTTTTTTGAAACTTGCTTAGAAAAGTGATATTAAATTGCTTCTCCCAGCCAGTTAGTCTTGCTTGTAATTGCTGAGCATATACGGATAATTTCTTTTAGACCTTAAGAGTGCTGTTTAGCTCCATAAAGGGACTCAAAACCCACTGTAAATAAAACTAAATTAAAGCTAAACAGTTGAACCTTGTAGGAATGGGATGATTGAAACTGTAATGTTCTGATTAGTCCTCTTTTGTCAAACTAAGCCCTCAAATATGCAATCTCCATGTATTTCTGCTTGTAGAAATGACAGTAAATTTTGAAACCTATGCACAGGTGTCAAAAGATTAATTAAAGAATAAGATATGATTGGAGCACAGCATAGCAACTGTTGTATAGTGTTGTAAGAATACATGTTTTCCTTTTAATGCTATGTATGCTCAGTTTTGTCAGCCTTAGTTCAAGTTTATCCACATTCCTGTAATGATGTACAAGCTGCCTACAACAGAAGTTTCTAAAACCGTAATTAAGAACTGATTTGACACTTTCATCGCTTCTTAGTAAAGTTGATTCCTTCTTACTCTCCACTTGTTCCTTTCATTTCATATATTCATGCCTCATCTATCTTACATTTTAATATTTAATTTTTGTTAAGCCTTCTTCATTGATCTGCATAGTGTCTACTTTAATATAAGGAAGATAAGAATACTGTGTCCAACGTCTTTTTGCTTAAATACGGTACTCTTCCCTTTTATGATAGCTTATGATGTTTGGGCTGGGTGTGCTGGGAGAAGTTTTATTCTTTCCCCTAGGACTTTGGAAGCTAGCTGGTATACTGCATGTGTTTCTGCGTAAGCTTTCTGGTGGAAGCCACATGCTCAGAGGTTGAGAGGGTTAGAGATTCATCTACCTCTGCCTTTTCTGAGAGACAAGGTACTGACTCTAGAGATTGATGCCTGTATTTCAGTCTGTGCTATTCATCATGGGCTTTGTATTCAGCAATGAGCTGTGCCTTGGAAGCAGCTTCTCATCTTTTGCTTATAAGATGTCTCTTACGTGTGAATTCAAATAAAATCAGTAATGTGGGGTGCTTCTTCATAGTCTTTGTCACATGTGTTTCACTGTGCACCTCATGATATGATCTATAATTGTTTTATCTGTTTGTATTTCATTGTTGATTCTAGAAAGAAGAGGGGAAAACTGGGGCAGTTTCCAGCCTTCCCTAAGATAATCTTATTTTACTGTTTCTTTTTTCCCTATGAATTATTTTGTACCATATGATGATTGCCCCTTACTAACATAGCAGACTTACTGTAAAGTGCTGTGGAACACAGCAGGAGAATTGATCTGCTACAAGCTGCATGTGGACTGTTATGAGTGAATTAACCACTAGTTTTCTGTGAACTTTAAGGTCCCTAAACAAATTTGATATTTGTCACCTTTGTGTGTTTTGGGGATGTGCAGGCACAGCAAATGCTTATCTAATATGTGGTTTTATTAATGCAACCGTGTTTTTCCCCTCTCTTCCTTAGTCCGTGTTGTATATCTGTTATTTTCTTGTCTGATAACAACTTTGTAAACATTCCTACTTGTTCTTTTTTGTGAGAAAACAAACAAACAACAACCCAACAACCCAAAATAAGTAAGAATAATGTTTTTTGGGGCATAATTTAAAAAAACCCCAAACCTAATAGCATTCAAATAGTGTAGAAAATAGTATCCTCTCTTCTACTCAGATGAGATACTGAACAGCTTTGTACATGAAAATCAGATCATAAACAACAGGTCTTATGCTGAAAGCTCTGGAGCCAAACATCTTCAGCAGGTATTTAGGATAAATAAAAACATAGGTGCAATCTGATCATGAATTTGAGATGTGATAAAGGGTGAGAAAGAGAGAGAAACCCAAACTTGACGCTTAATAATCCAGTGCTTTCAAAATGAGACGCGAATGTTAATAATCCCCAACCGCAGAAGGAAAGATTGCTTCTGCGCTTTACAGCGAAGGAGAGAGAAACACCTTAAATCGGTAATAAAAGTAGGTGTAGAAGCGTGTGTTTCTTCCTAACTCTGGGGCTGTGCTGGCTGAGTAATACAGTTGGAGAGATTCTACGCCGATGTTCTTAATGGTGCATCTTAAAACCTGAGGTATGTGGACAAATCGGTGTGATTATCAAATAACTTCTGCTCAGCTGAAGTGTAGTAGTTGGTTCACAGAGACCTGCAGGACATAGATGCTTGCATCAGAAGGGCTCTGTGTATCTAGAAGAAAGGACAGTTTCAGACTACTTTCTGCTCAGTCCCGCTGAAATGAGTAAAGCCGTCATGTAGCATTTCTGAAAATTGGGTACTTAGTTCTTGTTTATAGCATAAAATAATGGAATGTTTGGAGGGCCAACAAAGCACAAAAAGACTGTGCAGATAGAGATATGTATGTGAATTTTAATGGCAACAAAAGTAATAATTTAAAAATGAAACTGAAATAGGTACAAAACCCAGCAGAATGTTTGAAAATAGTTTGTAGAAATTATGCCATATTCCTCTCTTTATTTTAACAGAGGGAGTTGGTTAAAAATGAATTGATACAAATATTCAGGAAATCTCTGCATGCCACTTTAGAGTTTTTCCTGGTATATTATTTTCCCAGTTAGCCACTTGGCCACCTGGATAGATCTGTTTGACAGAGTCAGAGCGGTGCTGTCCAACCTGAAAGGGTTCCTTTGTTGTTTTGGTCTTATTTTTGCGTTGTCTTTTTAAAATCTGTCTATAATTTAACCATTTGTATTCTAAAATAATCTTTTAAAAATCTGCTTACACTGTGATTTATGATAGCCTTTAATTTAGAGTATACAACACAATCTAATTTTCTTTTGGGATATGCAGCTTTCAAAAGTGTTCTTATATCTGCCCAGAAATGAAAGTTGTCTATTTATCATGAAAATGTGATTAGATAAAGTTACCTATCCAGAATCCCAGTGCAACTCTTTCAAATGTGCTGGATGGATGAGTTAGTGAAATTGCTTTTTAATCTCTATGGGTTAATAAATATTTTTTTATAACTAGCCACAGATATTCCTTTTTAAATTATACTTGGCAAACAGAAGATATTTAATTTTATATACAATATACATAGTTACCTTGATTGACATATTTATAACATAGAGCTTTGTGTTTACTATGAAGGTTTTATCTGTATACCATGGACTTAGTGGGTAAAATTTTAAAAAGCCAGTTAGCATATATGGAAGGATATGGAAACTATCTTCATGAATTCAGAATGCGGACATAGGAGCATTTCAAAAAGCAATAGCCAGATCATATTAACAGAGTATCTGGGTTTTTTCTTATTTTTTGATTGGGGCTGGTCCCTACAGCTATTTTAATAACATCTGGATGTGAGTAACAGAATGAAGTATGACCATCTGCCTCTTCTGACTGTCACGGATTATTGTCTAGAATATGGGAAATTTCAGGGTATTGTATTTGTTTTGCTTTGGACAAATGTCTCAATAGACATATTTAATTAAAACCTTCATGCGTTTGAAAGAAAATACCCTCTCTTAACTAGGCTGATTTATCACTTTTGGTAACCTTTTAATCCCAAAAGTATTATTGTCTAAATATTTTTAGTAATTTTGCATTTATCCTGATGTCTACAGGTTGAAGTGGTTCTGGCTAGCACCCTTTTACTACAACAATTGCTACCTTCATTTTTCTACTGTTTATACTTTAATCTTGAATGTTTACCGGTTTCTACTTGTTGGATATTGTGGAGGGAAAGTGTATCTTAGCACTACAGTTCATCCAGCTTTAACTCATACATCACAGTTCTGGAGTAAGAAAATATTTTGATTTATATATTGCGGCCAATTTATTGCATTTTTAAATGATTTCTATACTTAAGATACAACATTTATGACGTAATATAACAAATGACTTAGCTAATCATTATATCTGTCTAGACTTACTCTCTTCTGTGTTAGTGTCATTTTGAAACTATTTGTATATGTTGAAGTTTGTAAGGGTTCAGGAACCCACAATAAAATAGTAAAGTATGTATTTATTTCTCATTATAATGCTCAATTTTGATTTGAAAGTTGACACTTTGTATGTCTTTTCACAGAATTGTAAACGAATACCGAAAAACTGCTTCACCTAGTGTGCCTTCCATGTGTGGTATAAACACTTGTCATTCACAAAAATAGAGATGTAAATTTATTAAACCAGTAAACACTATTTTTGTAATGTGAGTCACTAACGCATCTCTGGCTTCGTTGTGCATTGTTTCCACTAATACCAGTTTTATGGCTACTGTAGTCATTGTTTTCCCTTTGTGCAGTAAATAGTAAATCTAATAGTGGTGAATCAAAAGATTGTATCACTTTTGCTCTGCTCTGCCTTCAGCCGCTACCTGAAAGGTGGAGATAAAGCAGATTGCTGATGTGAGCTAGAAGGTATTCCAAATTTCCTGAGTCCTTGAGACTTGTGTAAAGAGATGCTCGGTGTGGGATATCTGTATCCTCGGTGCTGATTCTGGGTCCTCTAGAAAATCACAGCAGGCGTAATCTAAACATTCTCATTCCAAGCCATAAATTATGGTGTCCAAGGAAGGAGCATCCAGGCCTGACTAAAAGACTTTATCCCTCAGGGATATAGGTCCTATATTGACAGATTTGTAATTGTGAACAGCTCAGACGTATTAGTCAAAATAGTGGGTTAGAATTCCATCTCGGACTGAGCAAAGGGGATGCAATTTTCCTTTTATCGTATGAGCACAAGTCTGCTGTGTAATACCCTTGGTATTTTGCTTTTGAAGTAAGAAAAATTGTAATGTTTTGCCAAGGAAAATCTTACAAGCATACTCTGTGTGTGAATGCAGAACCTGACTCTGTTGTCCTTACTCAGGCAAAATTCCCCGTTGACTTAGGGGACTGCAGATCAGGTACCTGTTTATCACCAAATCCTGATCAAGGATTTGAAGAATATCAGAAGTTAGCGAATGTTCATATAGAGAAAATTTACAGCTTTGAAGCAATTTCACATTATTTTGGTAAGTGTTCTGGAAGTTCTCAAACTGCACACGAGGCCAGCTGATAAAATAGATGCTTTTGTAGTGGTGCCTACCAGCTGTGATCACTGTCCCCTCGGTATCGGCAGCTGTTAGATGTGTAAGCGTAGCATCTTCCACTCCGTATGTGAAAGTTGTGCTGTTAATGCTTGACCAGTTTCAAAGGCAAGGTAACTCTACAAGAAAACGTAACCTCCAACTCGTTTTTACACCAGTAATGATTTTTCAGTATGTTGTGTGCTTCTTTTCTGTTGGTTCTTATGCTAAACAAAAACCACAAGTTGAAGAATTGTAATGTCTTGCAGTACAGAAAGCAGTCTTGTTTTTAGAATCTATACTGTTACAGCATAATTTAAATGGTATATTTATCAGTTTTAAATGTCATTTTGCTTTTCCAGTCTTTCGTATATGGGCACAATACTTTCTGTAGATTTTTTTTTAGTTGTCTTTCTGTCTTTTTTTTTCTTCTGATATTTGAAGATTTGAGCTCTATGGATTTTCATGGTACTCTTCTGATCATGTCTTCATAGTGGTAAAAGTCTGTATTTTTGTATGTAGGGAAAATGGTAGTTTTCTAACACTTATCTTGATCAATATAGTATGGAATCATTTGTGAAGGACTTCCTGTTTAATAAATGGACATATTAAAGTACTAAAACATTGTCTTCATCTGTAAAGGCAACATACAAACTCCAGTATACCGAGTGTTGTGATTGATTAATTGATAATCCAGTAAGTGCAGTTGCTAAGTGCACGTTGTATGCAAGACAATGGCATAGGGGTTAAACATCAAACAAACCAGCCCTGTCAGGTTTTTGTGACTACGTCTCTGATAAGACAAACTTCATAGATGCAGGAGTTAATGAAAAACCATGTATAAGCAGTCCTTGATGAGAGGTTATATGTAACAGAAAGCATATGGAACTGCTTTATTGCTGAAGTGGTTGTGGTGGGATTACTGTGGTGGAGGTTTCTCCATCTGGTACGCTGTAATGGGCCAAAGTGCTGTATCTGGTGGTTTGCAGCATCACGTTCTGGACTGAAAAAGGAATTCTGGGGCTGAAATGCCAGAATGAATGGGTAATGCTCTGCCACCTCATGGGCTGTAGGTTGCAAGTCCTAGCTTGATGCAGGTGGGATTTTTGGTATTCAGGCGCTTTAGGTGTGAGATGAAAGCACGGAGTTAATACGGGTAAGAACTGAGGAAACGCAGGGATGGTTGAATGAGTGTTGTGGAAAGATTTGGGAAAATTGATGATGCTCTTAAAACACTGCTTAGGGATAACGTGTGTGGGGAGGTGGTACGATTGAGCTTCTACAGAAGGATTCACTTCAGAAGGAGAGTCATGTGCTTGTACAACTTTTCTGCTAGAGGACGGGCGAGTTCATTTTGCCTGTGTGGGGTTGTCAGCAGTGGTAAATTCTAATCTGTTGTGGTGTTGCATCCATTGGACCTGCTTAGAGATCAGGCCTTAATGAAATTGATGCTCTTTAAGGCAACAAAGTGCTGGACTTCATGCCATATTGCTGCTGCTGCTGTTATCCATGCTGTTCCTTGGTCAAGAGAACCTTTGTCAGCTGTTGAATTAAAAAAGTTTATTCTGTCTGAGTTTCAAATACTGAATCTTCCTTCAGTCTCCTGGGAAGACTATAATTGATTTCTTATTTAATGGATCAGGCTAACAAAATGTGATGGACAGCATCACAGATATATAAAATAACAGCGCAGGTATTACTTGGCCAAAATTAACATTGGAATCACTGTTTTCTTTTTTAAGGAAATAGATTGAAAAATGGATTTTGTAAAAATTTTTTTTTTTAAATACACTTACATTTTCTGGGTAGCATTGTGTTACCTTCTGACCTAGAAGTTCTACAAAACATTCAGAGTACTGCGAGTTCTTCCGGTAAAGGAGGAATCTGTGTTGCAGTGAGAGTGTTTTGATGCAGTCCTGTTTACTCAGAAGAAAGTCAAGAGATAGTGTCTCCATCCTGACTTTTAAAACGATACTCCATGCAAAAAGGCGTCTCAAGTATCTTGTAACAAGATTCACATTCTCAGTGCTTATCTAAATTTATTCTGCTTCCTTGATGTATTCCCTTTTTTTCTCCATGCTCAGAAAAAGATTAAAGGATGGTTAGGTGGAGCTTCTACATGCATATGTAAAAATACAAGGTGATACGTATCTTGCATTTGCTCTTCAAGGGCAGTTTGCATCCTGGTCTTTGGAATGAAGCCACTTCATTTTATTATTTTTAATCTCTTACAAGGTTGGTTACAAGCTGCCTGCTATGAGGTTTAGCTCAGCCTAGTAGCAATATGTATGTTTTCTCATTTATTGATGCATTTTAGCAGTACTGGTGTCACAAAAATGCAGTTAGTGTTTGGTTACAAGTACCTGCTCACTTAATGGTACAGGCTGCTGTCCCCTAGCAGGGGAAGATGCAGTTATAAAATTCAGGCTTAGAAATTTGCACAGTGAACCCTTACTGGAAGCATAATGATGAAAAACATGTGCTTGCTATGCAGAGCATTAAATTGTCTTCTGCTTTCCAACACACTAGGCTGGTGAAAGCATTCTTCTCAAATACCACATAGGCTGAGATACACCACTTTTCATTTAGTATCATGGAAATTACTTTGTCAGTTGGAAACTTAAGACTTACAGAACTTTGGACAGTATCAGGTGAAAAGCAAAATCAAGTGGAGTAAGGGACAAAGTGTTAAAAGGACAGTTGAGCCTCTTACTTCAGTGAGAATCTGAAAAGGCTGCTTGGAAAGGTAAGGTCTTTTGAATTCCTTAATATCACATGTCCAAAATCACCACAGGTGAGATACTTACCTTCCACAGGTAAGTATAAAAGCTTTTTGATAGGAGGAGGAGGGAGAGAGACCTTCAAACAGTGTGAGAGCTGTATGAAGTCATTCATCTGTGACGCCAGCTGATTGTTTTTCCTTCCTGTTAGTGGCTTTGATTCACAGCGTTGGTATCATAAGATTTCTTGCATTGTTTCTACGTAGATTTGTTCCACACTTGGTATTGGAAACTCTCATCACTCCCTAGGTTTGTCTATTGCTGAGTGCTGTTCGACAAGCACAGGAATTCAAAATGGGCATAGTTGCACTCAGGTTGTAATGAAGGCATGTATTAGCCTGTTTGGGTTTTGGAAGCGGCTCCTGCTTGGAACAAGAATGTTTTGTGATTGAAAGGAGATGTTTGATTATGACCCTGCTGGCACACCAAAGAAAGAACTTCAATAAGGCCTCCACGCTGCAGGTGTCGCATTGTGCTTGTGGCGCAAATCCTGAATTGCAGAGAAACCAGTGCTCCCACTCTTTGGATCTTGTCCGTTGAGGAAAAACACACAAACAAACAAGAAGGCCAAAAAATGAAGCAGACTTTTCCTCCGCCCTACAACAGACTCTGAGCTTAGTGCAATATTGCTGGCAGGAGATGAGCAAAAGACGGAGTCGGCTCCTCCCCCACCCTGCCCAAATCAGAATTGGCTTTAAAGTAATTATTTTTAACTGTATTCTTTTTTCTGAAATTATATTCATAAAATACAGAAGTGTATTTTATTTCAATCAGGGGAACAGGTTTTAAATAAAAGGCTGGAATCTTACACAGGTGCTTGACCCTGGGAGCAAACTGTGTAGAAATAAATGAAATCATCAAATACTTGACTGCTAATAATGAAATTCTCTGGACAGGCGATTTAGTGCATGGCTGCTAAAGTAGTCCTGAAGCAACTAATGAGCGATTTTGTTTGCCTCTTCTGTTGATTTTAGGAGTATTCCAAAGTAAAAAATTTACTAGAAAACCTCGGCAGACTCCAGGTTATGATGTGTCTGTGAAGGGTAAACCCAAAGGGGATCGTTGCTTACAATGTTGTTAGTTGCCAAGTAAGAACACTGTATCTCCGATATCTACTAAATATGCTAAAGCTAATTCTTGTTTAAATTCTTTAATGCTTATGTGCTGAAGATGAAGTTTCTCCTTGGAAGAGGTATAAGCACGAGCGATTGGTCCCCAGTGCTGGCTCTGTGCTGTTGTCGCCTCCCAGCACTCGGCGTCCTTCCTGATGGAGCTTCTTGAAACACCGTTATCTTGCTGGTCACAGGCAGGGCAGTAAAACCAGATCTTAAAATAAGTAAAGACACCCAACGCTTCTATTAAAAGAGGTTTAATCCAGCATGGTTTCTAAATATTAACCATGTACTAGTTTCCAGCTGTGACATGCAGTACATTTTTTTTAATTAAAAAAAGAGAAATACAAAACAATTGAATATAAAAATAAGCCCAGGTCCCCTGACGTCACAGTGCGTGCCAGTAAAGTATGACAATAGAAAAGAAAGAAATGTGGAATTTCATACCGGAAAAGGTCCAAAGAGCTCTTTCTTATAAAAGCAAAGATTATTTGTCACAGATGGAAGCAACCATTTGTTTTGCTTTTATTCAGTGGTCTGGAAACGGGAGATGTAGGAGCTGCCTGTGAAACAACTCTGAATCTGGCCAGCACCTCCCCAAGCACCTCCTCGCTGTTCGGTACCGTGTTTCTGCCCGTCAGCAGCCAGCTGCTAGCAGGGAATTGGAACCCACGTGGTAATTTTGTTCCAAAGCAAATCTGCCTTTATTGTTTTATCCCTGTTTTTAATTTACTCTGTTAGTACCATCTGCTCTCATTTTAATTACTTTTGTTAAGGCCACCTGTTCTGGTACTATTATTAATTTTTTAAAAATGTATACGGGTTTCTTTGAAATAGACCTATCTGATGCCATGGTTTTTCCAAGCAGTATGCGTTTATAGGTGGACACAAACATTTCAAGGTAGATTGTGCTACCCATGAAAACACCTTGTAAATTCAGAAGGCTTTTCCCCCAGAATGCTAGACCACGAGATAAATCATGTCCTTCTGGGGGGGCGGAAACCAAAGCAAACCAAACCAAACACCACACACATACCAAAAAAAGGGGTCTGGGAAAATGAATTTCATTGCAGACATTCTTTAGTTTGGAGGTTGGTTCTTTTGCCTTTTCACAGTGGGAAGGATGTATTGCCCTCCTGGGGCCCAGGTATCCTGAGTTTTGCAGAAAGAGTCATCTGTTTTGCGAACCCAGCGGACTAAGTCCAGTGCCACTCCTCATGGGAGGACCAGTGTTCGCAACACAGCGTGAGATCAGACAGTGATATCTTGCACAGAAATATTTGCAGGCTTTGATGGGCAGATAACGTTGGATGGTATTTGGCAAGCCTTCCTTACCTGTACGTGCAAACACGTACAAGGGCTTCCACGCAAATGGTAGGGAGGGGCCAGTAAGACGATGCCTCATCTGTTCTACCTCATATCTGTGGTAAAATTGCAGCAGATGGGATGTGACCCCATCCAAGCAGCTTAAAAAAGTGATACTGACCGTTTGACGAGCCAGCTACCCTGTGGCACAATCATACTTTGAGGTTTGTTCTTGCTGCAGATTTCCAGTTGTCACTTCTTCTTGTCGCAGATAGGCGGTAGATATAAATGTAATGAAACATTAACCATAATCTATGCCTTCAGTGCTTGAGATAGTGGAAGATTCAGACTTCAGATAAAGAAATGCTGTTAGTTAGTCAAGAAAAATACAAACAAAGTAGAGGCATTCTGAGCCTCTCTTCTTTGGCACAGCAAGAAGTATAAAAGCTATAAGTGTTAAAGATTTGGAATTAAGAAAGCATATTAAAAGCTCCGCTTATACGTTTAAAATACTATGTTCCCGTTTACTCAGTACATTGTAGTGCTGAGTAAGGAGGGGCAATGGAGAATTGAGATGTGTTGTTTGGATGCAGACCTCTCTGGCAGGCTGAACTACTGTAAAATCCGTAGTTCTGATGGAGTGTCGAATGGCATTGGGAATAGTTGTCTCTTCCACATCATTGCCCTGTCTGTGCTTTGGTGATTCTGTGAACAGTGAGGTGGAAAGAGGATACTGAGGCTGAAATAAGGGAGATAATTTCAATTGGCAGTGCATTCAGCAAAGAGGAAAGTGCTTGATCATCTTCCCTTCACACTTGGTTGGTGTTCGGTTCTTCAGTCAGAGTCAGAATCTGAGTCCTCGTCTGAAATTTAAAACAAGGAACAATAGTGAAAATGAAAACTGGAAATCTCCGTGTCAGCTTTAGCTCTTGCTGGGAGAGACACGCTGCCCTTCGGCAGGTGTCTGCTTCGAATGACATGGCATATTTAGAGAAGGGCTTGTAAAATGACAGTTCTAACGTGATGGAGCTTTAAATGGTGTTTCAAAGGACTTGAGAAATGCTGCTGAGAGGCACTTAGACCACTACAACGTAGGTAACAGGTCAGATGAAGGAAGCTGCAGAGAGCGTTGTTAGCATGACCACCACGAGGAAGTCTGCTAAGACATGCTTCCTGTACTACAACATTGCTGTTTGCTGTGGGTCACGGTTACGCACTGCCAGTTGAACGTATCTGAAAACCAGAAGCTTTAAGACCTTAAGAAATCCCGATAGGCCTATAGAGGTACATCTTGCCCAAGCTCGAGACTCGGCTTGCAAGGGATTTCTGGCCTCCGCAGTTGAGAGCTACAGCATGAATGTGAGTTTGGTGCTGGAGGAACAGTACTGCAGGGCAGAGCCCTTCTTGCAGGGTCAAATCATCGACACAAACCTGCATGACTGCGTATTTGTAAGTTTATATATTTCTCTCTCCATCTCCAGGGAAATTAGATCTAATCTTTAGCCTAATTTTGTATCCTTGTCACCTGATCTTCTTCTGAGGTCAGCTCAGTTTGTGGGGATAAAGTTTTTAGTCTAACAGTCTGTTTCCTATGATCTGTTCCTTTAATTCTTCTTTTCCTTGTCTCTCTTTTTGGCCTAAAGTTTGCAAAACATTTATCAGTCCACTAAAATACCTAAAAAAGACTGTTAGCATTACTATATACCTTCTAGGATTCTGTACATGTCTTAGGTTTTTGTTTTTGAAGGTTTTTGCAGGTTTTGGTTTTGTGTGGGGTGTTTTCTGGGGTTTTGGGATTTTTTGTTTGTTTTTAAGTGTGGTACAGTCTTTTTCATCTGTGTGGATGCAACGAGTAGTATCACAGGGGCATGATGCGTGATTGGGGCTCCTGGGTACTGCGAAATAGCTACTTGTGTCCTAATTTGACTTGAAATGGGTTTGAACTCCCAACAGTGGGTCCCTCTTTTTATCTTTGTCTAAGTGGACCTGTCTGATTTGAGGTACCTCCTGTACCTCCTATAATGGAAAGAAATTTGGTAACAATCTTGTAATTTTATGCTGTGTGGGCCCTTGGATTTAAAGGCCATTTGCCCACAGATGGTCAAAGCTTGACCCTGAATAAGAGGTAATCATGATAAAGAGATGATAAAGAGAAAAGCACTACTGGACACAAAAAACTGGACGAATGGATGTTAATTATTGAGTTATCAAAAAAAAAAAGGTAGGTGTTTATTTTTAAAGTAAAACATCTTGATGGGAGGAAAAAAGTTTGTGCTGCACAATGATTTCTATAATTGCATTTGGGGCCTTTTAAAATTAGATGGCGCAAAACTCTTGAGAAACTCCACATTCCTGGCTTGCTAGTTATCTTTATAAATCACTGGAATTCCAGTTGTTGCATTTTAAGATTAAGCAGCTTCATAATTCAGCATAGTTGTGGCATACAAAACCAAGGTAGCCAAGAATAGAAACTGTTATTACTAAGTGAGTGCTCTTGCTCCCCTGTGAAGGGTGAAATGGAGAAGAAAATCTCACGTTACATGCTCGTTTGACCAAAACAGGGAATTTTACCTACCTTCTGACTTGCGCCCTTCAGGGGAATCAGAACTGCCTTGCTTGAGAAAAGTAACCAGATCATTGAAGGTTATGTAGAAATCAATGGCGTACACTATTGTGGCTATAAATCCAAACACCTAAAATGGCAAAATAATACTCTCCTCAACAACAGTTCACATCCATCAATGACAAACCAAAATAAGCCTAACCGACACAAGAAAAATTCTTGAAGAAAACTTGGGCTTGATTTTTTTGGCCTGTGCCTTTCTAAGAAGACAGGGAAGGGAAATATCTCGTGACCCACTGGCATCAACTAAATTACAGCTAATTTGGGAGCCTAAGTAGTGATCCCTGCAGTTGCTCTATCAGATGTGTCCTTAGCCCTTCCCCAGGCCACATCCCTCGCTGGCTCTGGGCATGTTCTGAGCATCAGCATTGCCCTGTGCCAGGAGCTACAGGAGAACGTAACCTGCACCTCCACCATCCCAAGGCATCTCTTTGCCACCAAGAAATCGCCTCGATTTCTCTGGAAGTAATTTTTTACTGGTTTGCAAGGAGACATGTCTATTGCAGAGTGAACTAGATTGAGATAAAATGATTCTGGAGTTACCTATTTTATGTCAAAGCAGCAGCAGTGTGGCAAGAACAGGCTGTTTTTCAGTCTGAGAAACTAGGGTAGATGCTGTTTTGCATTGCTCCATGTCTAAAGGGAGTGACAGATTAAAACGAGGTCTTTGTTTTGAAATGGTGTATGAGTTGGGATGCCTCAGTAAAGGTTGCGGGCTAACGCTACTGGGTATTGTTTTTCCCTATCTTTTAAAATTATTTTACTTATGTTGCATACATTATTGATGCTGAGAGTCAAGTTACAGATGGAGAGGCTGTATCTTATTTCTGAACACAAAATGCTGACAACGAAGGGTCTCTCCTGGGCAGTCCATGTACAGGAGGGTAAAATGACACTGCTCTTGTTTCAGCTCATCCAAGTAAAATTAAGCAGTAGAGGCAGGAGGTTGAAATTACTTAATTTAGACTGTCCTTAGTAGTTACAGGTTCACTTTCTTTTTTTTTATTATTATTCCCTCCATTCGAGGATCTTGATGTTCTTTGCAGGAACAGAGAAGTTTATCTTCCCTGTACAGCTGGTGAAATTGAAAAGCAGAATAGGTGCCTTCCCTGAGCAGTACAGTTAACACTGAGCAGCACTGTTAGGATGAAAAAACTATTCATTGATTCAAACCCTGTTTTTCTAAATAACTGACCATGTCTTCCTTGCTTTAGGCAAATCTAATTCTCAGTTAGGTAATTGAAGAAACTTCTGCTACTTGCAATGGGGTCAAAATTGAATTTTTTCTAAAGTACGTCCATATGCAGTTCACCAAAATACCTAAGCTGAAAGCTCACGTCTACTTACTCCTGCTGCTTTAGATGCTCCGTCATTATATTTTGAGACAGCAGCAATTGAAATGGCAAAGTAAATAATGGCAGCAGTGACGCACCGCAAGAAATCCTGTAAAATAAGCAATGTTGCATTCTCAGATTAGTCATGTAATTCCAACATACAAACCCCTCCAAAAATGATTTCAGAAATTACCATTAAAAACCTTTGTTGTTGCACCAGTGGACTTGCCTGATGCCGGAGTGTGGCTACAGCCTGGTATTTTGTAGCGGATGAATTGCTCATCTGGGAAATATTTTTAAATGTGGGATGACCAGAATCTTGGCATTAGCTTCTGTTCTTACAGATGTTGGTATAAATCCTACTTTTAACATGCGGGTGTCAGGCAGACCTTCCTTCAGGCTGAGAAGGGCTACCTTTCCGTGACGTTTAACTTGGAGCACAGCAAGGGCGGAAGAATAATTTGAAATTATTTAATCTTTAAGCAGAACTCCTGGAGTACCAAAGGCTCTGGAGGAGCGTACCAGCGTCCGTGGGGAACAGGCGTCTGCTTGTTTCTATACAGAAGTAGGCCTCCTGAATTTAGGAGCTAAACACTTTGTTCAGTGTTTAAAACTATGATTTATACTTAGTATGTACACTTGTAACTCCAGCAGCTAGCCTGAAGTGAACGTACCCATTGCTATCTCTGAAATACGTGCTTCTCTGGCTGGGACTGTAGCTCTGCAGGGCAGGGGCCGTGATACAAGCAGTGATGTGCTGGAGCAACAGTGTCTCTGATCTGTATATTAAATAAACAGCTGTGATTCACAGGGCATGTGTAAATCATGTGAGCTGGAATAATGGTATCTTGACCTCTGTTCACCATTAGATCTTCTGCCTTTTCAGAACAGATGGATGAATAAAACACAAATCCTACAAGAAACTTGACTCCTCTGAAATCAGGACCAGGTCAATTATCTACATTCTGTGGCTGGAGTATGTTATGATAATGGACATAATAAACATACAAGTGCTTTTTTTGTCTTAGTTCTGGAATCAGATGCATGTAGGAAACGATGGAACTGAGATTGCCATCTGAAAACCACACTGTCACAGTCAAAGTCACTGCTATTGTTTTATCCACCAGTGGCCTTGCTAATGTTATTTTTATACACTGAGAGCTCTAATTCAAATCTCACTATGACGAACTGTTGCAAAACTGTACCAAAAGAGAATCCAAATCGATTGGAGTAGCATTTTTTTGAAGTATTTGCACTGCTAGACACATGCTCCCTTGACAACCTATGTTTGAAGCAACAGAGACATCCAGTGGCCAGTGCGCAGGAATCACCTGCAGCTACGGCCCTGGAGACTCCCCAGTATCAGCCAGTGGTTTCCTTCGTGTGAATGGGCATCTGCCGGCCAGAGTTGCAGGGCTTCCCCCCTTGACAAAAGTAGCTGTCAGTTTGTTTGCATGTCAGTATGACTCTGCATCTCAACAGCACTTACCTGAGAATTTCTAAGCATTTTAGTAAAGTATCTGCATTACTATATGGCATGCCTCAGTTTCCCCATTTGTAAGGGTGGCAATATCAAGGAGACCCCAGCAGTGGTCAGACTTACTTAGGGCGATGTTGCCTGCTTCTGAAGATCCAGCCTTAAGCCATTTGCCTGGAATCGGGCATAAATTCTGTGCTTTAATAAAACCATGCTTTGTGTCAGCACAGAGAAAGCGATAGTATGTAGTATAGCATAGTTTAAAGAGTGCTTTGGGACCTTTTGAATGAGAGGCAATATGGACAGGTTTCTAATAAGGGGATGAAGTTGTTAGCAGTCAGCGTAAACTCCCACATAGTCCTTTTTACTCATGTTATACTGTACAATTAAATCTGTATTTTTGTATTGCACATTTCACTTACTGTCAAAGGCCAGTAGAGTCCTTTAAACTTCTCATTAAGTTTGGAGGCATAGGCAAAAAAAAGAAACAGTGCCAGCAGAAACTCCAGGAGTGGTGCCATCATGAAAGAGGCAGCTAGAGATGCAATGTAGCAGATAAAGATGATAAATGACAGCACCTAAGTAAAGGGAAAACACAAGTTATTCGCGTGGAATAGCAGAGCCTCAGGCAGCTGAGCAGCTTTGAAGCGTTACTCTCCCTGCGTCTTTCTGTCAGTGCTGCTGGTGATGGCATATCTTGCTTCCTACTTTTTTTTTTCTTTCTTGGACCAAATGAATTTTCTTGTTTAGCACGGAATAAGTCTAAAGTAATGGCATTTATTTCAATGCATGTCAAATTGACTTTCCGGGGAGCTCGGTGGATTTGCACCTCTCCGAGTCAGTAATTTGCTCTGAATTGTAAACAGTTCTGACAACATAATATTGAAAATAGAGCGGGGCATTGCCAAGCAAACAGAGCTTTAAGCTTTCAACCGTGACAGTTCTCATTTGAAATCCAAATCATTGCTCTGAGAGCCCAAAGCAACTCGGCATTTATAATCATCTTAGAGTTGAAAGAAAAAAGTCTGCTGTTGATGGATAGAAAAGAGCTGAGAATTAATTATTCTGTGATTTCTGGAAGACTCTGGTTCTAGTTTTCCAGTGTAGACAGCTGTTTTAGAGAGTAATAGGATAGAAAACTTCCATAGACTTGTTTTATCTCCATGATGTTTCCTAACTCTACAAAATACTAAAAATGGCATTTGTTTTCCCATTCAATTAAAATACCTTTAGAATATAGTTTATGGCTCAAAATAGAAAGTTTCACAATGGGAAAATGGCTAAAGAAAATGCATTTTCACCTAAACCAGACTACCAAAGTGCTGTGCTACACTGCTGAACTTTCGCTGCTGTATTTGTGAAAGTGGGAGGTGAGGGAACTGTGGGGAAACTTAATAAAAATTTCAAATGATGTACTGGGAGTTGGTCACCTCCGAGAAGAGGCTCCAGCCCTACTGCTCTGCTGCCTCGTGTGGTAACTGGTTGCTGTTTTCTTCAAATTAGCTCAAAACAAAAAGTAGCTAGCATACTGAATAAAACATTTTCTGCAAGTGTGAGAATTATCTGCTAGTTTACACCTGGGCTGCTCTATTCAGCCTTTCCTCTTGGAGACAAATCTCTGCCTTAGCAATGCTCAGAGGTGCTTTTGGTCAACACAGCAGTAGGTACTGTTTGAGCATTAGATTACAAAGATTTTTTTGAATTTCTAAATTGGGACACTGACATTCTCACTCATATAATACTGAAAATAGATGTATTTTTTTCCCCCAGATAGCACATCTGGAGGCAGATGTGGCTTCCTGAAAAGCATAAATGTTTGGACTGTGATGATCAATGCATCTGCCTCATTAAATTTCAGATCTATGGATTTATTTGCTTGCTGCTACCGTGTACTCGGGAACCACCTGTACCGCAAAAAAGTCATTGTTACACTTGAACAATAAGGCTCCTATAATTAATTATTAATTAATAATTACTCCTATGAGAGGCCAGTCAACTCTCCAATACATGTACCAAAAGAGCCCATTTAGGTTTAGGAGGCAACTAAGCACTTCAATCCCGTTGAAATAATTTCTTAATTGAATTAATTAACAAGCCCTTTATTCTAAGCCCGGTTTTGGGGGAAAGCAGTCAGTTCTTGACCAGGATGCTAATAACTGGAGTATATTGTTTTGATCCATTAGGACTAGGAGGTGAAGTTTGAGAAGATGTGACATTTTTAGTAAGGTACTGTATTTATCTTACAATGCTTATGCATTGTTCTTGTTTCATTGGGTTGTAAGAAACTGCTCTGGTATAATATATAGAGTTCATTTCTGCATCGAGGCCTGTTACCTGTTAATATTTAGTCTATTTGTTGTTATTTATCCCATTATTATTTGCTTATCGCTTACATAGCCTATTTGCAGATTTTTCTAGAGTTTTTATATAGCAGAGGGTACTCATTCAATGTATCTTATCCTTAACGTGGTATTTTATTTCTGGGAATGAAAAGTGGTACTTATTGTTTGAAGAGAAGTGGATGTAACAGAACTTGAAAACTGCTGAGAGGAGAGAGGAGTTCTTCCTCCTTCCTATCACACCGGCTATTCCCTTCCCACCCCCACAGAATAAACCCAGAAAGGACTGGACTTTAACTTCGTGAATCTGCTTCACTTGCATTTGTGGAACATAATTTAGACATGGTTTCATGTTTTCTTGGTTTAAAAAGAAATCACCGTGCAGCTAGGACATGTTTTCTTTCTTGTTCTGGTGTTTAAAAAAAAACTCTTCCTTTTTCTGGTTAAAGGAAAGCATGTGATAACTGAGATGTTGAGACAGAGAAGTACGCAGGAACGGACAGCAGCAGGGAGGAGACGCCTGTGGGATAGGTCCCACCAGCCAAGCCCCTTTCAATAGCAGAATGTTAAGACCTGAACTAACCTTGGTAGATCTCTTATGAAAGAATTAAATGCAGTGTTAAATTATACAACATACTACAGCAGCGAGGGGAGGTGGAAAGGCAAATTTCAGATACGTAAGTTGATGATGCACAGAAGAGACAACTTTGATCTCAATTCTGTTTGATATGGCGACTCCTGCGCTCTGTCTGCCTTTGTACAGAGAGACAGTTTTTCTGTCAGAAGCGTTAACTGTTTGGCGAAACCAAGAGCCCTTCTGTTCTCTTAAGATCAGCCTTATGGTAATTTGTGTAATTTAAGGTTCCTGCTGCCTTCCCCTCACCCTGATGGCAGTGGGTGGGTCTGCAGTGGTTTGAAACGCATTGCAGTGCCCGAGACCCTGCTGTGTAACATGGCTCAGGATGCAAACAGAAACTTCCTTTGTGGCAAGAGCACACCAAGGGCTCCTGCCCCGGCGTGCTGGTGTGCCGGCGGGATTCCTGCCCGGGTGCAAGGTGGGTGGCTGAAGAGACAAAAGGATCAGTCTGAGCATTTCAGCGTTCTAATTCGGTCTGATCCGGAGAAGCGGCATCTGGGGAAATCTTAGTTGTCTATTTTAAAATCTAGTTAACAGGCCAGTTACTTGCTCAGACCAACCCCTCGGTGATGGGCAGGATCACAGCGGTCTCCTGCTGCCTGTTCCTCGGCCCTGATGCGCAGTAGCTGTACTCTGGCCACCAGCACCTTGAGGGGGGGCCCGAGTCCAGCCCCCCCAGCTCCCCCCTCCTGACTACCTGTCAGCACCCTCTTGCGCAGGGAAGGTGCACTCAGGGCCACATTAAAACAAAACCACCCTTGATTTGCAAGAAGTCCCTCGATTTCAATGGATTATTGATGATAATAGTAAAAGGGAAAGAATCTGACACGAGGTGTGATAATTGCTCTCCAGTCAAGCATCATTCCTCATTTTGGAGGCATTCAGAGACTGAAAAGGCCCAAGGGAGATTTTAGGTGAAATACACACTATAAAATAGTGGACCAGATTTTGAGAATGAAGGTTTGAAAGACGGTATTTTTAGATGCTTCGGTCTTCATTGGGGCAAGGCTGGACGGCGCTGGGAGGGGAGGCAGGCAGACATTAGAAAGAGCGAGGGAAACAAAGGGAAGGAGGTGCCTGAAGGCTCTCTCAGGTGACGGCTACGGTGCTACAGATTGTTCTTTGCTTTGCTTTTTTTGTCTGCCTGGTGCCTACATCGCAGCCCCGATGTGGATTTTAATGCCAGATCTCGGTAACTTAGGGACAGCCCTATGTAATACAGGAGCCCACAAAGCCGTCGGCTTTTGACGATGTTTCTCGTTCTGTTTGTTTAGGGTGGTTTCCCCTTCTGACAGGTGGGGTGCACGGGCTCCCTGAGCCATATTATCTATTACTATCTCTTCTGAATTATAAAAGTGGGTAGGTATCTTGTTAACTTGTCTGACCATTTAATTGCAGTGCTATTAACTGAAGCATTTGATGTCATCTAAAATGATTTAAAACAATTTTAAAAATATACCGGTCCTCCCACAATACAAACCTTGATGTGCCAGTCTGTACCCACAAAGAATGCTTGCTTACTTACTTTTCCAGATTTCAAGTCTTTGAGACAAACATCTGGCAAACTGAAAGTTGCTTTAAAAATGACAAACTCAAAAGCAACCTTCAGAATACAGCCTGACCCCTCTAAAGACTGTCAAATGATCCACTGCACATCACACCTGTTCTGCACCTTTTTTCCTGAAGCTGCGTGGTTAAAAGTGATTTCAGAGAAAGGTCAAGCAATGGGATTTTGTCATTTTTCTACAAACAGCTCTGTGTCTATGCTAAAAAAAAAACAGCTAGAGAGGAAGTTTGGGAGGCTCAATGCAGTTGCAAGATCATTTCTAGCACTTTCAGACTCAGACAGCACTGCTGCTTCTGGGCGAAAAAAAATAGTGTTTTATCAGTTTTGTCCATTTGTGTTTACACTTTTTCCTTTGGGATTACATCCTTGGCATTGATAGCAGCTAGGAGTCTGAGTTGTTCCTGCACTGCTGTTGAAAGGCTAGTGTGATCGTTGCCAGCTTCACTGCGGAGGAGTATGTGGATGCAGAAAGCTCTAGTGCAGCAAAGAACAGAGTAGGATCCTTTCAGTCTGGCAGTGGTAAGATTATAAAAAATCCTGGCAAAAAAGAGGCCTGATTCTTCATTCAGCACCTTTTTTGTGGGAATGGGAATGTACATAAAAGAGAAAGAACTATTACATATTACTTTTTCTTTTTTTTAAAGGAACTTCTTTGGTATTGCGTTTCAAAAAGTCATTTTCTCCCATGTAATTATTACTTAATATTGTGTTGCTGGGCTTCTTAAAATGGCCAGGCATTATGAAGTTACACTTTATCATATAACCAGCTTGCAATTTAAGGTATAAAAAATGATTAGTTACAACGGTTAGAAAGCACTGCGCCCCTTACGGGAGGGAGGACTGCTGAAGTGCTGAGGTCACGGCAGAGCGTGAAGGCGTCCGAATCCTCCGTGCGGGGAGAACAGACCCACTGCAGCCTGTCGGGGATGATGCGGATGCCAGGAAGCAGCTGAGATCACTGCACGCTACTACACACGCCCCAGTGCCCTCCGCTTGCCGCTCCGCGCGGTCAAATGCCTGCTCCGCATCTCCCCTCCGCAGAAAAGAACAGGTTTGCTTAAACGGTTCTAAAAGTGGCTAGCGGTGATCTCTTTTGGACAAGAGTCCATTTTGTTATTGTTTATTGGCAGAAAGTAGATCACTTAGTGGTCTCTGCTATTCAGTTACTCCTCTGTCGTACTTGTCATGGAGGTGAAGTTCCTGGTCCCACAGAATCGGCTGCAAGGGTCACCTTCTGCCTACAGACCCAGAGAAGGGCACAGGGCTCGTCTTCGAAGGAGGCTTTACACAGAGCAGCTGGAAGTTTCAGTTATGAAAGTCAGTTCAGAGAAGACTGAAAAGACAGAAGACAGACAGGAAAAGAGAAGAACAGGCACAATGGCTTCTACCTCCTTTGTGTCACCACAAAGGTGACACAACCTTACACAGGACAACCTTACATATTCATACTATATTTATATTAAAAAAAAAAAAATGTAGTGCCATTGCATGCTGGCTTCAGGGGACGAAGGAGATGCCAATTAAAGCAGTCATCAGGACAAACACAAAAGCTTGACTGAAATAGCCGGGGTGAGCAGCAGAATGTGTAAACGTGGCTCTTGCCTGGACAAGCTCTGGTGGCGCGTATGAGAGTGGCTGTTAAATGGTTCCAAGGGAACAGGACAGAGGGAACTGAAAAATGCATCTCTTAAGGGGGGAAAAGAGCATGGATGAGATGTTGACCTTCAAGATAGCAACTTGAGTATTTAGGAAAAGTGAATAGCTTAAAAGAAGAGTAGTGTTAAAATATATAGAAGAAATAATGGCATGGGGAGAAAATAGAAAGGAAAAAAGAAAAAAAAAAATTAACCTGGCAGATAAAGAATGGTGATTAGAAAGTTGGAGGAGCAAGACAGTGAGAATAAACAGGATCAGGAGGGACAGTGAAGCTTATACATGTACTTGATGTTACTGCTTCTTTGTGGCTGTGTAGCTATCCAGGTGGACTAAAAAATTAATAAGGCAGGAAGATCAAAAGGAAAAGGAGCAGGGGGATGGGGACTTCCTTCTCTGAATAAAATTTGAGATTATAATTAAGCTTCTAGCAGTAGTCAGCTTCATCACCAGCCAAACTTGTTCTAGAGGAAGCACCAGAATGCCCAGACCTGATAGCCCACAGAGCAGTTTACATGCTGACATGAAAGTTACACCCGAATATTGTAAAGATCCATACTCACTTCATGTGAAAATGCATGTAAATGTTATTTTTAAAAAGTGGTGTCGTGGTTTAACCCCAGTTGGCAACTAAGCACCACACAGCTGCTCTCTCCCCCCCCCCCCCCCCCCCCCCCCCGGTGGGATGGGGGAGAGAATTGGGAAAAAATAATAGTGGGTTTAGATAAAGACAGTTTAATAGGACAGCAACGGAAGAGAAAATAATATGATAAAAGAATATAAAAAACACAATGTAATTGCTCACCACCTGCTGACCGATGCCCAGCCTGTCCCTGAGCAGCGATCGCTGCCCCCCGGCCAACTCCCCCCAGTTTATATACTGAGTATGACGTCATAGCATATGGAACCCTTTGGCCAGGTTGGGTCCTGTGCCCCCTCCCAGCTCCTTGTGCACCTGGCAGAGCAGGGGAAGCTGAAAAGTCCTTGACTTAGTGTAAGCGCTACTTAGCAACAACTAAAACATTGGTGTGTTACCAACATTCTTCTCGTACTAAACCCAAACCGCAGCACTACACCAGCCGACACCAGGACAAGCGGCTACAGCAGTTTCCTTCCATCGGAGCAAAGCAATCCTCGCCGGTGCAGCCGCCTGGGCGACCTTCCCTGGGACCCCCCGAGCTGCGCTGCGGGCACCAGCGCTCCCAGCCGCCTCCGGCACTGCAAGTGAAGGGAACAGGCTGGGATGAATGGGGCAGTCGTCTTAATTTACAAAGTCTGAGTTGGTCCGCTATAATTTATGACAGCTGAACCGATCATTTGCCAGCCACTTCTACTGGGCAAAACAAGACTTTTTAATGAGGTTACGTCCACCAAGTACAGCAGGGTCACTGGGCTGAGGGAATTTGCTGAAGCCAACTCCTGTTCCCTTTCTGCCATAGACCGAAAAGGAGAAGTACAACAGTCTACCCCAGTCAAGATATGTTTGCAAGTTGCTTCTTTGCTTCGTTGGTAATATATTTTTCAGTATATGGTGGTTTGCTTTTTGAATATTGAAAAAACTGACTTGGCATTTCCTGTAGCTGAACAGAGAACCTCTGATCCACCTGCAAAGATGCCAGTATTTGCATCACTTTAAAGACGGAGAAATAAAGCACATTTCTTGGGATTTGCCAAGCTGCCGAATAATAATGTGACAGAGATATTTGGTAACAATAATGAGAACGCCATTTTGTTTCTGAACAAAAGACACTAGTCAAAATCTGTATCCCATGAATATTATTTACATACATTTATGCAGAACCCAACCCCACCCCACGTTAGTTCTGTGTCAGAGAGGAAAAATCAAACATTCAAGACAAGAAATACAAAGCTAAAGATGAAACACAGATTTAAACTATGATAGATTTAACTTGGACTCATCTTCAATTACTTGGCACTGCATTTGTCTAATTGTATACAGACTGGATTTATTCTGGGGCCTGTGTTGTCTTCAAGATTTCTTCTGGCAAAGCTGAGACAACTGGAGAGAAACTACTGCTGCCTCTCCTCTGCCAGGAAACGCCATCCTCAGCACGTGGGCTGGCCTGCAAGGAGCACACAGAAAGCTTCGCTGCAGCTTCGGCAGATGGGATTTTAGAGCTGCTTTCAGCCAGCCAAACCCTCAGGAAGCCCCGAGTGGCCTTACGAAGGATAAATCCCTGTTTTGTCAAGACAGAGCAGTTTTTATTACTCCAAGGAGGCATAATCAGTACTTCTCTATGACAACAGAAGGGTGAGTCTGATCCCATGACCAAAACAGTATTCCTCAAATATGTCATCATTCAGAGATGTTAAAAAGCCAGGCTGGCTGAAAGTCGTAATTTACTGGCTGTAAGCTTATATAGGAAATTCCACTATATGTAATGGTATGTAACAGAAGCATGTGCCAAAGGAGCAAAGTTAGTTGGGCTTTGGTATCTTCTAAACGTGTGTTTTTGTCAACTACAGATGCTGTATGAGTGATGGGGGGTACCTGGAATTTTTACAGCATTTTTAGTGGAGCTGAGACAGCCTGTGGCCTGCTGCTACCCCTGCGGCCCCTGTTCCCCACACAGAAGTCATCCTCATCTCCCGAATGAATGGTTTTTCTTCTCAACGCCAGCCTCGTACCTCCTGGCTGTTCCCCTTGCTGTCTGCCACAGGGCAGCACCCGCAGCCTCACAAACTTGCAGGGCTGGTAGAGAAAGGCTGGTCCGGGAGCTTGACGGCGCTGCCTGCTTGCTGCTCCTTCCTTCCCTTTCTCTTGCTCGAATTTCCTCGTTTCCTTCTCTGAGCTAGCACAGTGGATAGCCAGAGACACCTCACACATCTGAACAGTGCTCCACGTGCTTGACGACTAGTTTGGGCTGTCCTGATATTTGACTACCTGCTGTCAAAACTCCAGCTGAAATTACAGAGAACTTGGTGTTTAAATTTCTCATTATTTCTAGTATAAATGATGTTGAAAGTCTAATCTCAATCAACTAACTTACTCTTAAATTGAACTTTTGATTATCAAATACCCACTAGTTTTCTCTTTCCCTGCCAGGTGGGTACTGTTTCATCTGTCGGGCTTTAAGCCGTTACAAGTAAAATACCAGAAAGCGTTATACCAAAAATCAAAAGGCCTATAATTACCACCAGCCCAGATCTCAGGACATGGACCTAAGGGAAGACCACAGTATTTCCGGGGGAGCAGTGCTTCCATCGCCAGACTAAGCTTGTTTCTAATCGTTATTATTTGGTACTTTCACAGTAAGCTAACTGGCTCCATAGCAGGGAGCAAGTGTGTCCCTCTGTGAGGTCAGGGAGAAACAGCTTTCGAGAGCTCAGGACAAAAGCTGAGAGATGGGCGAGTGATGCCCTGTATAATGCCACACATCATGAATTAATGAGTAAAGTCTTTCTTGACGTACTGAGGACAAGCTGTCTTGAACGCCGTGCCTCCCCCACGGCACTAGGAGATAATGCAAATCTGGTCAGCAGTGGTGACTGGATTCACACTGCACATAGGTTAAAACGATATGAAAGCCATTTTTAACTGAAAAGGGGTTCCTGCTAAAGGGGAACGCGTTTAAGGCACTGGAAGCTTAACGCGACGAGTAATTTCGTTTCCTAACGCGCTCCGCCTGAACACAATCAACTGAACTTCCACGCGGACGTTCCCCCGTGTTCGTGTGGCTGTCCCTGTCGCTCCCCCTCAGGGGTGCTCTCCCTCGGCTGCCATCACGGCGCAGTCAGACAGACGAACGACGCCGAGAAAGCTCCGCTCGGCTCGGCGCTGGGGCGAGCCCGCTCCCATCGGCGCCGCCCGCCTCTGGAGGTAACCGGCACGTTACGGGGGACGCGCCCGCAGCCCCCCGCCTCTCCCGGAGCGCTGCCCCGGCTGTCCCCGCGGCGGGGGGCTGCGCTGCGGCCCCGGCAGCACCGTCCCCCCCAAATCCGTGCGAGCTCTCCCCCGCCCCCCCCGCCCCGGGGGCTGCCCCCCGCCCTTACCGCCTCGGCGAGGAGGAGCTGGCCCTTGCGGGAGCAGAGGAACTCCCGGGGGGGCAGGAGCGAGCGCAGCCCGGGCGGCGGCGCGGCGGCCCCCGCGGGCTCGGGCTCCTCCATGGCTGCGAGCGGCTCCGGCGGCCGCGGGCTGGCGGGGAGCGCTGGCGGCGCGGGGGGCGGTGGGGTGTTTCCGAAGGAGGGAAGCGGAAATGGTGACTGCGGAAACGTGAAAAAAAGTTTCAGCATCCCCAAACCTGGAGGGGGGCGGCCCCGCGCGCGGGGCGGCCCCGGGGGGCGGCGGGCCGGGAGGGGGCTCCGCCGGCTGCCCCGTACCCCGTCCCAGCCCCCGACGCCGTGGCTGCCCGCAGCAGCAGCTGCCGGGGGGATCCCGCAGGGGCGGCGCGGGCCCGGGCCGCGGGCACCGCCCGGCGGCGCCAAGCCCGCCTCGGCCCCGCGCCGGGCCCCGGGGCCCGGCGGACCCGCCGCAGCTGCCGGTGGCGCCTTTGCGGCCCCCCCGCCCGGCGCAGGGCTCGGTGCCCGAGGAGGCGTTTGAACGCAACCTCGCCTTGCGCAACGCCTGCCCCGTGTGGTTCGCTTTTGTCCATTGCGCTGCGTCAGCCTCGAAACCCTCTTCCATCGCGGGGCTGCTCGCCCCTCGGCTTGGACAGTCAGGCTGACGGGGAGGGCTCTGAACGTTACCTCTGGCTCCCTGGAGCAGCTGCAGCAGCAGCCCGCCAGCCACGTATTTTATATGGCTCACAATACCAGTTTAATTTTATCTACGCTCTTCGTTGCGCTGCGGTACAGTTGTGATTGCGTTACAGTAGGGCGGCAGCGTGGTTATTTTCAGCGCTATTCTGAACATAAAAATGGAAATTTGGTGATCAAACAGTCTCGCAGCAATAAAGTATTCATGCGGCATGAGACAGTCATCAGCCGGGACGCTGATCCATGGAATGAGGAACACAAGGGTGCAAAAAATCTGTTCCTAAAGATGTTTATTGGTACATTGAATCAAGTAATTTTTACTTCCGGTGCACTTAATAAATAAATAATGTTAAATAATGCACTTAGACCTATTGTATTTTCTTTTTATTATAGAAAGAAGACAATTATGAAATTAATTTTCATACAGGTGAAACGTTTACAAAGTTTAAGTTTAGAAAAACAGGACAATTTTCTGTGAAGCTTATACTGGTGAAATTGCAACACTGAAACTACATTTGTAAATGTAAGAAAACTTATGAACAATACTTGCAAAAATGTACTTAAAGGCACGGGAAATTCAAAGGTGAACACATGAAAATACAAATTCTTTAAAAGAGAACCGTAAAACAGTCATCAATGGAGAAATCATTCTTTTACTAAAATGGTAATCTTATTTCGCAGGAGTATTCCTTCCTCTTGGTCCATCAAGGCTAATCTTCTGGAAAAGAAGAACCGCGTCGACAACGCAGAGAACAAGCAATACAAGACCAAACACCTGTAAAAATAACAATAATGTTAGTTTCCCCATAGAATCTCTATCTTTTACTCTAGTGACTCATCTACCTACCGTTCCTCAGAGAAGCAGTAAACGCATCTTCCTAGGTTGGTTCTAGCCTTCTAAATACATGTGTGATGTGAGACAGCTGATAACTTAAATAGCATCCATATTTAAATCCCACCAGCCTTTCATACAGCAGTCTACACCCTGGCTTCGTTTGATGTTTGCGTTGGAGATGATGTCTTCTCCTTGAAAGCTAAGCTAATGCTGCGTTATGCCAGACAATGCTTTTATCCTAAATGAAAACCCTTCTCTCTCTTTTAAGAACTGCCTAATTAATGGTAGTGGCCTGGAGAAAAGTCAACATTTGTAGAAACAAGCCTAGCAGGAAAAAAATAGTGCTCCTCTCCTCTGACGCTCTGAACAGGAAACATACTCCAAATTGAAGAAAAGTACCTAAGTATTTAAAAAATATACAACTTCAGGCAGGCAACTGGAAAAATGTGTGTGCAGAACGACCGCTGAGTTAACTTGCTCAGCTCTTGCCCTTCAGCCCGATCCCATATGCACACAAGTTTTTTGATGCAAGCGTGTTTTAAAATGGAATTATCTGATCCGTGGGAATAAGGCCAAGGCAAGCTCTTTCAGGAGAGCACAGTTCAAGGCAGTCTGTGCCCGAGGCGTACAGGCCTCGGGGCAATTCTGTTTCTCTCAGCATTGAAGACGTCATACGTTCTGCCCAAACTTGTTTTCCAAGCTACCTGCTTAGTCTCCTGCTTCCAACTTAACTTTAATTTCTATTACTTCATAACTTAGAATATGTATTATATTCTAGCATAGCCGGTCACTTTATTGGAAAGTCTTGTTTTTGCCTAGGATGTTGTTGCCAGCGAAGACATCAGCTTTCCACGTCATCATCTGTTAAGCTGATTTTGAAAAACTCCTGTGGGAAGTTCTGGGTTTCTTTTGGTTGCTTGTCACATTTTAGCTTATCTTGTTCTTCAGGAGACTTAAATACTTTCAAAACTGAGTTTCTTCCCCCTTATTGTTTATTAATGTTAATTACATTAGTTTTCATTTGAATTAAAAATACCAGTTGCGTAACTATTAAACTGGTTTGATCTTAAGTATATAAAAATCTTACAATTATAGTATGAAAAAAACCTTTTCAGCTGCCATAATTTCTCAGTTTGTGTCAGAAAAAATAATATACACATCAGGACGGAGGTACCAGCATGTCTGTTAAAAAGTTTCAGCTCTTTTCAGCAGGATTGTAGGCATTTCTTCTTAAATAGTGTAACCGAACTGGACAGTCCTAAAAGAGCTATGGATTCTCCCACCTAGGGTGTCAAGCTATGGAAGTAAATGCAGGTTACTCAAATTAGTTACACTGTAAGAGTTTTCAGTGTTAGTACTTCCCTGTAGTAATTCTTAAGTCTAGTAATATCTTTAAATTACTAGTGATTTGAGGATTATTTTTTTAGTGAGATACATTCACATTTGCTGGTGACTGCTGAGTACGTTCTTCCATGACGGAATTATTTGCATGGTCTTACCACAATGTGAGTATACCAAGAGGTTCAAATCACATCCACTTTAAGAACTGAAATTCGTTAACAACTTACTCCTCCAGCCAGTGTCCCATTGTTGGTCTTGATTATTACTGCAAACAGGCACACAATGAGGAGGAACAACGCTGCAATCACCGAGTTGAAAATATCCTGAAACAGCCAGTGGAAGCAAAATATTTATTCTGAAATACACACCTGAAGAAGAACGTGAATAGCTCCCAATATTGTATGAATCTTTAAAAATTGCTGGTTTACTATGAAAATAGAATTGCACTAATATCCACGTAAGATCGATAGTGACACCCAGTGGCTTGATGTTAAAAAAAGCATTTGTGATATAATTCCTCATTTCACCTTTTTTTTTTTTTGCAAATTTATGCAACTTGGCTACACTTGGTAGACTAAAGCACCAAATAAATTTAAAAAAGGGAGGTAAGAGGAGAACTCATTAAGTGAAAGTGTATGTTTAATTTGTGATGGGAAGGATGAAGAGCACAGTATTACAAAGTTAAGCAAACGATGCTGATTACAGGAGGGGCTGTTAGCGGCTGCAAGCCAGCTACTTAGAAATGGATGCAAAAGAACTGTCACCTGTTAGGAAGAACTGGTTCAACAGAAACGAAACACTGGCTTTTGCTTTAACTTTATAGAAACGGTAACTGAGCTGACTGGCGATAACGCTCTGAAGAGGCAGCCACAAAACGGGTACAGTCACTCCCTTTTAAGGGCCAGCCAATACTCACAGCCAGAGGCCAGAAGAGCCAGCGCATCTTTCTGTCGAGCTTCAGCAGGTACAGCAGGAAGAACAGCGCCGTGATGACCACCTCCATGACGGCCAGCGCCGTGTACGCCCCGTGGGCGCGGGAGGCCACGAAGCAGAGGAACGTTACAAACGCCACCAGCTGCAGGGACAAGGGGGTCAGGGGGGTCGGGGGGTCGCGCCGCTCCGCGCCCCGCCCGCCCCTCCCGGGCCGCCCTCCGGGGAGCGGAGGGACCCCCGCAGGGGCCCCGCCCCGCCCCGCTCCCCTCAGGGCCTACCGCGCGGGCGATCTTCACGGCGCCCCGCGGGGAGCGGGCGAAGCCGCTGTCCACTGCCACCACCGCCATGGCGGCGGGCCGGGCTGGGCTGGGCTGGGCTGAGCGCTCCCGCACCCTTGGCCGGGGCTGGGGCTGGGGCTGGGGCTGGGGCTGGGGCTGGGGCTGGGGCTGGGGCTGGGGCTGGGGCTGGGGCCGGGGCCCGCCCCGCCGCAACCGCCGCGGCCCCGCCCCGGAGCTTCCCCGGCGGCGGAAGCGAGCGCGCAGCGGCCGGAAGCGGGGCGGGGCCGCGGCGGTGCCCGCGGCGGCGGTGCCGGCGGGGATGGGCCATGTGGCGCCTGGGCGCGGCCTGGGCGCGGCCCGCGGCGCTGCGCGGGGCCCGGGGCCGGCGGGGCCCGGGGAGCGGCGCGCCGGGGGCCGCCTGCGCGGGCGGAGCGGCCGCGGGCCCCTCGGCGGGCGGCCTGGCGCTGCGCTCCCGGCCCGGCCCGAGCGGCGCTGGCGGCTGTAAGTTGCGGGCGGGGGTGGCCGGGGCCGCGGGGGGGGACGTGGGTCCGGGCAGCGGTAACGCGGGCCCGGCGCAGCGGCGCGGAACCCGCTGGAAAGGGAAGTGCGAGAGCGGCGGCCGGGGGGCGGCGGCCGCCCCTGTGCGCGGTCCCGGTGCGTGGCTGCCCGCGGTGGCGGCGGCGGCCCCGGGGGCAGGCGAGGAGCGGTGCGGTTCTTTGAACAGTTCTGCAGCAGGGACCGCATGGTGTGAGGAGCCACCGGGTCTGGTGCCGGGGCGGCAGCAGCTCCCCTTACCCTCTTCGGACTGAGCAAACCCGCTTCTTCCCATTTCTTGCACATCCTGGCCCTGACAATCTTTGCGGTCCCTCACTGGCAGCGTTGGGGAACCGGAACCGCCTTTATTTGTGTTTTGCTTTGTTAAGGCTCTAGTGGTCCTAGCATTGCTTGCAGAAGGTTTATATGGGCGGTTTTGAGATGTAAGGCATCCAAATTGCTTGTCTTGGAGGTGTCCTAAAATCTTCATCCTTACCCAGCTTTGGAGCTAGGCCTGCGAAGTCTGTGGGCGTCGCACCATGACTGGCCTTTCCGAAAGTCATTTTTTCACCTATAGAAACTAACTGAGGAGCAGTAAATGTATAAAAAAATCTGCTGAAAGAGTGTAGGCGTACCATTTGACTCTTTGTAGTGTCAAGGACAATGGAGAACTTAAGCTAAAACTGTGTCAGTGTATGCCACAACGTGTCTTATTACATAATCCAATGATTACCTAAAACCTTAGAGATTGGTGATTTAGCAAATACTTATACTAAGTAATAGAGAACCTAAAAACTTCATGGAAAGGCTCACATTAAGAGTATAACTCTAAGTTATGAAGACCTCCTTGGTTGTAACTCCTGTTTATTTCCATTCTAGATAAACATCTGATAAAAGAAGATGATAGAAAGACAGTTGTAAGTATTTGCCTTTTGTTCAGAAAACTATGTAAAACATTCAACTTCTTATTTTATTATAATCTGACCGTATGTATATTGGCAACCATTGGACGTGGCTGATTTACTGAGTGGTGTCCAGGTGGTGGGTCCGTTACTGGGTCTTATGTGGTGCAAACCTACGCTTGTCTAGTTCTGTAAACTGCAATAAAGTTGTGAGGGATTTGTGCAAACGCATGGTATTGTGTAGGGACAGGTGTCAGTTTGGGGTCTGTATTGCATGTGTTGCAGTTGCTCTATACAAGCCTGCCTGTGAGGGTTTTTTTTTTTGTGTATTTGGAATCTAATTACTTTAAGCTATAAATTATTTTAAGACAGCTGAAACAAAATTCTCTTAGTTTATTTTAATTTTGCAGGTTTCTGAAAATAAAAATTGAATGCATCTTAAGGTTTAAACTATCTATTTAATGGATACTGAAATTATTACTTCAGTTGGCCTTTATTTTAAGTTGAAAGTTAAGTTGAAGTCTCTGAGGTGAGTTGTGGCAGACGGTGTGGGGGAGCAGCGGCCCAGCAGGGACCCTCTGAAACTCTTGGGGGCCATGGGAAGGGGGTGGGATGTGGAAGCACGGGTAGGCAGCTGGCTGCAGGGGTACCAAAAGTAAGGCTGCCCCTTGCCCGGTGAAGAGACAGTTGGTACATGTATGTCAGGGAGAGATAAAGTGGTGGTCTGTGGGGAGTCGCAAAATCCAAACTGATCCCCAACGTCTTCCTATAAAATAATCTACTTACATTATAAGGAAATAGCATGCTTGATATGGCAAGAGTGTATTTTTATATATGCTGTTTACTATTATGCGGTAGCACGGTTTTTAAAGATGAACCTGTTTTTCATCAGATATGTATCGAGGGGAACATTGCAAGTGGAAAAACAACATGCCTGGATTATTTTGCACAAACTACCAGCATTGAGGTACTGGATGTACATTTCTTTGTCTTTATTTATATAATTAAGCAGTTGCTTGTCTTGACAAAATTGACAGTTAACTTAGAAGTGTTGTCCTTTCTTATGCTAATGAGAACGGAGCAGCAGGTTGTGAGCCAGTGCACTTGCTGGTGCAACTCCCCCAATTATTTATAGTCAAACTGTAGAAGAGAAATTTAGATCGTATGTAATATAGTACTGGATGCCAAAATATCAGTAAAACCTGTGGATGAGAGTTTGCACGTCTGTAAAGTAAGAGCAACCCACATAGGTTGCGCATGTTTGGGCATGCTTGTTTGCTATTTCATGTCACTTAAATCTTAGATGTATCTTGTGATAAGCAAAGTAAAGACAAAGAAGTAATGATGTAAAAATACTGATGTCATGTAACTGAGATCCCAGTAAATGGATGGCTTTTTTGAAAAATGAAAAATCCAGAATTGTTTCTGGGGATTTCTTAGGCTGGTATGGTATTTGATTTCATATTGCTTAGAACAAGATTAGGGGAAGGGCAGGCTTACTGTATTTTAAACAAAATCAAGTTCAAACCTCAGTAAGCAATTGCTTTTGTGTACATCAGGTATTAGTACTTTTCCTGGCAGACCTGGGAACACATTTGATAGTACGTCTTAGGATTCCTCATAGAAATGCCAGGTTGCCAGATGTTACTTGGTAATTTAACAGGAATGATCCTTATGGAGTAAATAACTATTAACTCAAAGGATAGCAAACTTTAATTTGCACGTAGTGCAACATCTTCTAAAAAGGTAGTTAACTTCCCAGGCTTATCAGATTCTCTTAGGCCTGACTCTACAGTATCGTTGGAGTTTTAGACCCTGCTTGAACCAGGTAAGTCTCTTGTGATTTTACCTATTCAGGGTAGGAGACTTTCTGATTAATTTCGTAAGAGTTTTGAGCACATTTTGTTTGTTAGATCGTAAAAATAAAATGAAAAGTAATATGGTAGCAGTCTGATCCTCTTTTCCTTTGCTGACAAGTGCTACTCCCTGAGAAATTAATTTGTGAGGGAATGAGCAGGTCATTGAAATGCCATTAGTACTCAGCTAAGCCATTCTTTCCCTTACGTGGTACTGATCTTGACTCAAAAAAAAAGAAATTATATCCAGGCTCATTAGGTCATCAATCCAGTGTTTTATTTTGGCGGTTTAAAATGCTAAAAAGATGTTGTATAATGATATTTCTCTAGTTTTTAACAGTGTTCATTATTACCTTTTGTATTAGAGGATTCAGTGCTGTTTTTTGAAGAGGGATAAGCTTTGCAATACAAGTCCTGAATACTCTGACTTACTGAATGAGTATTCATTAAAAATAGTTGTAGACTTGTAGGGTCAAATAAAGTATTTTGAATCTAAAACATGTTTAACATGGAGTAATTCTTTTTAACAAGGTTTTGACAGAACCGGTGACTAAGTGGAGGAATGTTCGTGGTCATAATATCCTGGTAAGTGGCAGAAATTATTCCTACAATTACAGTTACTGTTCTTTTAGAAAGACATGCATGAGAACTTCTTACCAATCAGCTGTTACGGAAGGTGTGGTCATAATCTCATACAGCAAAAAATAAAGCTCCATGGTGCAAAAGATCTTTTACTGTGATTAAGACATGCATGTAGCAGAAATATTGCATATAAAATGTGGTTTTGGCAAGGACTGGGGTTTTTATTGGGTATGAGCTAAAGAAAATCACATAAAGGTAAGCCCTGAGTGTGACAGTTGTTTCTAAATCTACTTATGCCTATTTCGAAGAAGGGAAGAACGTCACTCAGAAAGTGAGGGGTGGATCTGATCGGTTAATATTGTTCGGCTGCTGAAGATAAGGAAAATTCAGTGCTGTGAGGTGTTGAGAGCTTCTGTTGGCTTTTGGGTAGTCACTGTTTCTTGGAACCGTTCCCCACAAGTATGTGCCTTTGTCACAGCTGTGCTCGGGGACAGCAGTCGGGGCTCTGACTACAGCAGATACGCTTTTGCTGGGATGATTGAAGTGGTTTCTGATGTCAGTCTTCCCTGCTTGTGTGATCACCTCCATTGCAAAAATCTCATGGCCGGCTGAGATGGGTATCTATGCTCAAGCTCATGTGGAATTTGCTGTCATCACAGCAGTGTGGATACACCCCAAACCACACGTGCCCAAACGTGTATTTGATGCAATTACTGCTAGCATAGGTCCTCTGGAAAAGTAAATTCTCCCTACTAGGAGATGATGATGCTTTACTTTCTTATTATAAGTGAAGGGATGGGGCATGCTTGGCTGTGTCTCACATCATCACAGCAATCTGTGCACTTCATAATACTTTCTCATTCTGATCTTGGACAAGGAGAAAAGAAAGAGGTCCGATCTGTGGACTGAAGCCATGCTGCTGGCTTAAAACTTGTCACCTCAGCAAATAGACACTGGATGAGGTCTTATTTTCTCTGCTTTGCAGGATAGACTGTTGCTTGTAAGTGTATGTGTGTGTGGAATGGCAGCAATCAGAAAGTGCGGAAGATCTGAGAACTGCTTTGAGGCTCCTTTGGGAAGAACAGTTGTCTGTGTTAAAATACACTTTTTCTGAGGCCCAGAACGTACTTACTGGAACCATATTTGCATTTCTGGATGGACGGGGTATACTGAGAGTCTATCAGTGCACAAAAATAGAGTACCGGATAGGTTTTTTTAATTACTAAACATATTTGAACTGTCTCATATGAGCTATGCCTTGGTCCTGACTGTTCCAAGGTGCAGAGTAACTAATTCCTGTTGATTTCAGCGAGCATTCCAAGTGCCCCTCTTAGTGTCTCTAAGGACCAGGGCTGTAATTCTTATGTCTTCATTGTGGATGGCAAATGATCACTTAATTCTTGTCAAACCCGGTGCCAGCTCTTTTAGTGTACTTCTTTTAGCAATTCTGTTGTGGTACAAAAGCTTACGAAATACCCAACTTCACTTTTTTTGCTGTTTGACCTAACCAAAATGTCTGTCTGTCTTGCTTCCATCTCTAACCCCAGGGCTTAATGTACCAAGATGCATCAAGGTGGGGGATAACATTACAGACTTACGTACAGCTTACGATGTTGGAGCAGCATACCAGACCAATGGTAAAGAAACATATTTCTCTTTTAATTTAAAAAGAGTTAGATGCGGTTATGAGTAATAGATATTTTTAACCTTGTATCCAAAAGGTAAGATGCTGTTTGCTTACTTTCTTTGTTCCTGCAGTGAGTATGACTTTTTGTGGTGCAAAGACATTGTTGGTATGCTCAACACGTGCTCCAGGGGCGAAACATCTGCCTCCTACCTGCTCAGAACTTCTACTTCCCCAAACTAATACTGCTTTTTTTGCACCACCCTTATGAACTAGGCTTGCACAAATCTCTTCATCATCACACGTCAGTGACTTGTCTGTAATTGTTCTCTATATAAATTTAGCTATTTCAAATCTTTGGCAAACATTAGGTAATCTTAAAGGTAGTGTTAGTATTCATTCTGCTGCTCCATGCTGTCTAGCACAAATTTAGCCATTGCTTCTTGTGTTTATCCAAAATACTTCCACTAAAATTTTCTGTTGCTTTTTTTCAGATGGTTTGCATCCCTTTTTTCTTGGAATTCTTTCTTTTTCTGTATCGATTCACACACACTACCTTTTTATAAAGATCTATTAATTTCTCTTTCCTTCAAACACCTTTTCTACATTCTGTGCTAAATCTTCCATTCCCTGATTACAAGATCTGATCTTAGGTGGCACGCTTATATCTTAATGATTGCCCTTGCAGTATATTTTCTGAGTTTGTGTCAGGGCAAACTTTCAGAAGTACCACATATGATAATGATACCGCACATATAATCATTAGCTTTTTGGAAGAGGTGTTTTTTCAAGATAATAGAAATCTCATTCTGTTGCAGAAAACGTTCATTCAAAAATTCCTGAGGATCGCCCTGCATTTTAATCTGTGCTTTGCTGTCATTTGCCATTTGAGCCTTCCTCGAGCAATTGTTGCTTCTGTGGTCATTAACGTGCAGAATACCTGGTTGGGAAGAGCTCTGCCAGCGTTACCTTGCTCTGCAGGGGCCAGAGAGTGTCAGAGAATCTCTCTTCTCCAAAGTGAAGCGCCGTTTGAACACGTGCAAGACTGGCTAAGGCAGCAGTACTTTGTCAGTTGTAATTATTTCTTTAAAAAGTTCTGTTTTCTTGTTACAGTTTTGCTGCTGTTAGGCCTGTGCTGTTACACAGTAACACACCTGAAGGTGGCAGCAGCTCAGGTAGCAATAGCTCCTGTTGCTCTGCACGTCCGAAGTGGATTGCTGCTTTATTGTCCCCCTCGTTAACTCGAGCTGCTCCCTTGAGTGCTTCTGCACTTACCTTTGAAACTTGCATATGAATAACAGATTAGTTATGTAGGTGTTTAATAATGCAGTGACCACAAGTAAGATTAAGAATACTTGTTTTTTTGTGGTCCCCACCCTCCCAGTAAGTTTTTTTTATCACAAGATCTGGAAGAACTGAAAATGTTATGTATTTAATAATGTAAAGGGCACGATGTGCAATATGAGCTTGAAAAGAAACAAACATGCTGAAAAATGTAAAGTAGTCAGTGACTGTCAAGTTTTATTTTGTAGATTTCCCCCATAAGAATGATGGAGCGATCAATTCACAGTGCAAAATACATTTTTGTAGAAAATTTGTATCGAAGGTATGGTATATGGTTTTCTACTTTACTTTCTTGGCTTAATTAGATTAAAAAGAATGTAATCGACTAATGATTTCTTTGGTAATTTGCATCTAAGTGGTCTGTGAAATCTGTCAGTTCTTTGTTGGAGTGGCAGTGTGTTTTGTATGGGACATGGTGCCCACTGGTAGAATAAAACCTGTAGGACATGGGCCAGACGAGAGCCGCTGTCGGAAGTGCTCTTGTGTGTTTACAACATCTTACTATTTAGAACACCATTTATTGAAGTTATCTGCTCTCCAGCTGAATACAAAAGTCTTGCTTAAATCAAAGCAAACGCATACTGAACAGGTCAAAAACCGTGAGGATATAAAGAATAACACTGTAGGAGGGAGAGAATTAGATAGCGTTACCCAACCTAGCATGTCCAGGATTGGCATTTCTTGCAAGCAGGAACTCGAGCGACAAGCGTTCCAGCCCTCACATGCTATTGCTCAGAATCAGGATTCATGGGGTCAAAATAGCCTGAAAACCTGGTAGGCTAGTGAGTAAAGAAAGAGCAAGAGCTGTTTGACTCTAAATGTCACTTTCTGAATCAGGTCCCCACCCCCAGGTAGAGCAATTGGGCCTAACCCAGGTCATTTTGTTCTGGGGAATAAGATTGTGGCCCGAGATAGAAAACGCATTTATTACCTGGCCGATGTATAAACTCCTCCATCCCACACTAACTAAAGCAATGCAGTAATCAGCACTGATTTTTTTTTTTGTTTTGTTTAGAATGCTGACATTATATTGAGAAATGTATGTAACAGATTGTTGTTTTAATGGATTTTTCAGTGGTCTTAAGGGACAAAACCAGTTTCTTGCCCCTGCCTGCAGGGAGAATGGCTGCATGCCACAAGATGGCATCCATGCTACATAAGCGCCTAGTCTATTACTAGAACTGCTTTGAAAGGTGAGAGACACACAGTAAGATGCAAGGCAAACAGAAAGAGACATTATTTATCCCAGTCTGTATGCAGCGAAATATACTGGAATGTCTTTCTCGTTTTTAATTACTGACTTTTTTTTTTCCGTTGTCGACAAAGTGCATATGAGAAAAGGCAGGATGATAATGGGAGTATGGAAATAGTAGTAACCACAACTACAGTAGAAACAAAGTCCACTTCAGAGTTCTGAAAGCATGTGAAATCTCGCACTAGAGGCAGTACCCCTGTGACTTAGAACAACTACTGTAGGGCCCGTGTTAGGGGGTAGGGAAAGACATCTTAGTAACTGCAGATTTGTTCATCTGCCTCAGTTTAGCACAACTTCAGAGCAAATTATGAAGGACAGAATAGTTAAATAGTTAGGAAAGAATAATTAAAGCTTTGGACAAAAATGTAAAGTCAGTGATCAACCACACATCCTGTTAGACTAATCTAGTAACTGTGTTCTGTAACATTCCACCCCCCCAACCAAAGGCATTCTCAGCAATCTGAACTGAAATCAGGTGTTTATCAAGGAGTTTTTGGGAGACTTTCATGAATGATTCTTCATAAGTGCAGAAGATAGCATTGTAATGTGATAGGAAATCCCATTGAAGGGAGATACTGAAAGGGGACGTATCGGGCTGGAAGGAGGTTACTTGTGTTAGATCAGCCTTTGGATTGATGCTTTGGTACAAAGGGTGACAGTATGCGAATAAATTCTATCATTCAGTTGAACTGACAACAGAAATTTCAACTATAAGATGAAAGATTGTAAGTTGAAAAGCAGAAATATATATCTATCTTTTTATATATTTATAGAGAAATAAAAATTGATCAAAAAATAATGCTAGTATTGTGTAGCTCAGAGAAGAGTAAATGTAACTCTTGGAAGTATCTGGCAAAGGGCTTCCAGGAGGGAGATGGAAATATTGGTGCTTTTGTACACAGCTTTTATGAGAGCTTTTTAACATTACTTTTTACACTTCTAACTGCTTGTTCATGATCTATGAACTGAAACTGAAACAGGTGTGAAGCTGAGATACTGGCATGATCAAAAGAAAGGAAAGCCTGTTTAAATAGAGGCAAAAGCAGCTTGACGTATTTGTATAGAAAAGTTGGAAGAATACACTTGTCACCTATGGGCACACCGGGTGCAGACACAAAAAATGGGAGTTACTGAAATTGCAAGACTATAATAACAAAAGAATAATTAGATACAAAAAGGCTGTGGATACATTAAGGGCTAAAATCAGAAGATGGTGTCTTAGCCATCAGAGGAACAAAGAGAAAATACAAACTTTACACTTGAAGCTTTTATGTAGAAGGATAATCGTGTCCTGTGGCAGGATAGAAGCCTTGTAACTTAAAACGATTGCTTCCCATGCTGTGTTTTTTTTTGTTCAACTGCTGCATGAAAATTTAAAAAAATCATTCTGTAACTAAACAGGCTTTGCAAAGGAAAGTTCCTTTGTATCCTCCAGAGGCTTTTTCTTTCCTTGTTACTATTTCCTGGAGGGAATCTCCTATCCCTCTAGGGGAGCGATCCTAATTCTTCTGTACGTTAGTCAACATGCAAAAATCATGCAGAGAACATAGGATGGGTTGCCCATTGTAGAAATTGAATTACGCCTCTCTGATGGAAGGTCTGGAAAACAAAACTGACCTGACATATCTTTAAATTTTGCTGAAAATGTTATCAATAAAACCCCTCAGGCTCAAGCTATTCAACAGGTGTCTCCAGCAAAGGGATTGTTAAATAGCTGTATGGAAGGCATTTTCCCATTAAAAGTATGTAAAAATGAAATAGAACTTTTTTATTCAAAATAAGACTCGGACTGAATGGGGTGGGCATGCTGCAAAGAGCAGAGGTTATTTTCTGCTTTCTGTTTTGTAAGAGAAGGTATTGCTTAGGGTCCCAGTCTTAAAGATGGAAAAGAATCCCTTGTAATCTCTAGTCTACACAAGCTCTTCTCCTTTAGGAGAATGATTAATTTAAGCAAGGGCTGAAGAGCTGTGGGAATATCAGGAATACCAGCTCTTCGTTGATTCCAATGTCACTCAGTATTTGTGTTTTGGCTTTGCAGGCTTTTTCCCAGAGAGAGTAAGATTTACGACAATGATGGAAGGCTTAAATTGTAAGCAATTGCTGTGAGCTTCTCCAGCATGCAGAGATATGCATGAGTGTCCAAGTTCTTACTGTGATTCTACGTCTGAGTTTAGCACTGAAAGACACGTTCATGTTAGGTGTAAAACTGTAGAAGAATTTTAAATGCGTGCACGTGAGTATGCATGGTACGTTACAGAGTAAGCACTAGCAGTTCACTTTGTCCCATCTGAATTCATAGTTATTTATGATATAAAGCTCGTTCCATTCATGTTTAACTTTTGCAGTAAAAACTTTACTTGGTAGGAGTCATTTAAATGTCAGCAAACTTTGGAAATGAAAACACCCTTTTGTGCCTTTTACATTACCTGTATTTTGATGGATCTTGAGCCTGATCCAGAATCCTCACAGGATTATCCAGGGGACTCCACTGACACAGGGAAGGCAAAGGCATGTTGTCGGCAGGGCAGGTCAATGCAGAATTGACCTGGATGTATCTGTCTTTCAGGGTAAAAATAGTGGGGGTTTTTCTTATTTCTAATTCCTTTTGACTTTCCTGTTTTCCCCATATATCTTGGAGAAAAGTAGCAGAATCAGTATTTGCCTTATGTGTATGTCTGCTACCCAGAAATGTATACAATTGATACATTGGAAGAATAGCAGTGAATTGTGTTATCGCATTTCTTGGGTGCTTTTGGAGGCAAGATATTCAGCTGGATGGCAGATAAAGAGGGGAGGTGGTATGAATACGGGTTTTGCTTTCTTGCATATTTAAGTGGAAATATTTTTCTGGATTATCTTTACTCAGTTTTGCCAGGGATCAAAGCATGTTGCCAGGACAATGGTTTAGAAATCTGTGGAATGTTTTTCGTCAGCACTATTTAAAATGTTGCAACTGGTCTTAATCATTCAGCTGGAGAGGACAGGAGCCTCTTAACCCAGTCTCTTTTTTATATTCCTATTGCAGAGGCATTTAGGAAAGAGTGTGGAGTATGTGTTACTATCACCAGTTTTGAAGACAGAATAATGTAAAACTAGTAATACTTGACTATTTAGGAATATGGTAATAAGTGAAAATTCCAATACTAGTAAAAACAATATGCCATACGTGATTCTTACTACGTCCTCTATGGACTCTCTTTTACATGAGTTATTTGATATTTTATTATTCTTACTGAGACAACTTTGGGACAGTTGTCTCCAATATTGTCTATGCTCTCTGAATACAGAGTTCAAATTAAGCATGTTGAATATTTCAGTACTCCTTCCACAAATATTTCTTACAGTGGCAGTAAATTTTATTTACACGGTATCATTATTTTTTCACTGCTCTTTACTATGGCTTCTGTCATGAATTGTCAGTGCTGCTTAGTAAATCAAGGCTTTCTGGTGACGTGCACTGCAGTAGTTCAGATATATTTGAAATGATCCTGATATAAAGAACTTGAGCAATAAATACCATTGACACTAATTTGTTGTTATTGTATAAATGTCAACATGGTAATGTTTTTCTTCTTAGTCACCAAGTAATTATTTCTTAACTGTAGTGGGAAAAATAATTAATGTTTGTAACTGTTAACAATAGAAACTTTGTGTTAGTAAGTACTTTTTTTCCAAAAGAAAAAGATTTGGTCTTTCTATTGTATAAACAATGCATTATGAGGCCTTCAATTTGGGTGGGCATAATATTGGTCTTGTTTTCATTTCACATATGCTGGAGTAAATTGGGAGTAATTCTAGTCAGGTGAAAAGAATATGAATTTAGAATTGATCTGTGCATACTGTTCAGTGAGTGATGACTTTTATGTTTATTCAGTGGAAAAATGCCAGAGGTGGATTATGTTGTCCTAACTGAATGGTTTGACTGGATCCAGAACAACACGGATGTTTCAGTTGATTTGATAGGTAAAATTTTGATGGGATCTGGAGGGGCATGTTTGTGGATGGGTTTCCTTACTGAGAGAAAAAATAATTCTTGTTTCTTGGGTCATAAATAATGACTTTATTCAATATAATAGTGGTTGCAATGTGTAGCATCAGACGGCATGAATTTGTGGATGGTTCATGGACTGATTAACAGTAACGCCAAAGGGGAGGTTCACTGGTGGTACCAAGTCAGGATTCTTTCCTTCTGTAGTTTGTGAAGTAAGTTTCTTCTTTGCTTTTCAAGCTGATCCTTGAACATAACTATTATAATTTTTGTTACGGCAGTTTATCTGCAGACTTCTCCTGAAGTTTGTTATGAGAGGTTAAAAAGAAGATGCAGAGAAGAGGAAAAGATCATTCCTCTGGTAAGGCGTTCTTTCAGTATATGTGGTTACAATAAGCTTTAAAAACATAATGATTCCAATCTAAATACTAAAATCATATCCTGAGTGTATTGCCAAAATGTGATGCAGCTGTTTCCATTGCAAACTAAAACTTCAGTATTTAATTTTGATTTATTTTATAAAAATGATCTATCATGCACATTGACTTTCCCAAGTGTTCTATTTTAGTAATCAGTGTACTATAGCTGACTGTTTAGGTGGAGTATTAATCAATGTTTATCTCCTGTAAGATGTAAAAAGGCAATTGCTTTTGGATCATTAAACGGCATAAAGGCACCTGGTTGAAGCACAAATACCTGTGCATGCAGGTGCTGAAGATTTATGTGGGCACTTTCTGTTGTCTGCTATTACCAGGATGTTTATCCATGAAAAGTGTCTCTGCTTGTGTCTGAAAACAAGCAACTTCTTGAAAATTGTTAGCATGGGAATCTGCTTAAAAATAAACTATAGTAATTGAATGATCACTTTCTATGTCACAGTTACAGAATGGCCTTTCATTAAAAATGTTTTCTCCTAAAGAAAGCCTAACCAGAAAGAAATGTAGTTACAGAAGACATACTGTGTACTACAAAGGTATCTCTAGTGTTGGATAGTGCAGTAGAAGCAATTGTCAGTTGAAGATACACGCAAAGAGCTAAATTTTGGGCCATATGAAATTTTGCCTTGGAGAATAAATCCTTGCTATAATGGATTTGAAGAGACATTGTGTTACTTCGCAGCTCTACTGACGGGTGGGGGGAGCAATTATGAATGAAAAATGTTAAGTGGTCTCCATGAAAAAAACCTAATAGTTTAATAGTTGATGACAAGCAAAAATGCTTTTAGAGGAAATGGAGTCAGTTAGGAGAAAGTGAGCTGGAAATTTTAGGAAAATGTATTGACACAGAAAGTGCCTTCAATACATATTCTTTGCAGTCTTGCCCTTTTTGTCCTTACTACTTTGTTGTATTTTTCTCTGTAAAATCTTGAGGCAGATGATACCTGTGGGACAGAAACGTGGTTCTTGATCTTAAAAGGAGCCAAGAGCCCTGTGTTCCTGTAAGCTCTGTGTCTTTGAGGTTCTTCATGGAGTAAAACCTTATGCTGGGAATGAATTTTCTTCAGAAACCTTCTGATACTTTTTATTTTTGTTAGTGGAAATATCTGATGCTGGCTTTTATATGTAGTTCTTAACTACTTACCAAATATATAAAAATTGCAATGTGTGTTTCATCCCTGGGCATACATGTTATTTTAATGCCTCTTTTCTAGGAATATTTAGAAGCTATTCATCAGCTCTATGAAGAGTGGCTCATTAAACATACGCTATTCAAAGTTTCCTGCCCAGTGCTTGTGAGTATTATTTTAGTTACAACCAATTAAGCATATGGAGGATTGTACTCTCCAAATACTAAGAGTGTTATTTAGTGGTAAAAGTAAATAATCTGCTTTTCTAATAACCTTTGGAGAAGGAAAATATCAGAAAAATGTATACAGCTATCCAGAATGTATAGCATAAAAGTCTGGCGTTCCATCTCTTCGGTGGAATTTGAGGGGCTGTTCACTGTGACTGTTTGCAGGATCAGACATGCAGCTTTTCAATGAATGCCGCGTTCTGAACAGACAGAACTCCAGGAGTGTATCGGTTTGGCTTCAGTGGTAGTCCTGTTCTGTTTTGCTCAAAAGCAAACATGTTTTATGGTGTCATTATTTCTAATGTTCATAATCTTCTTTTCTAGGTTATTGGAGCTGACCATGACATGCAGAAAATGATAGAAAAGTATGAAGAAAACCGGGACCAAATACTAAATCCATATAATATGCAACACCATTTATAGATGTCTGCGGTTGTTCTATTTTAAAAAATCTGTTTATAAATTCTGTTCAGTCATCTTCAGTTTGTTCTTAATTCTAATTTCATTATGGCTTGTAGAAGTTAAGTATGTATATTTTGCACATAGTCCAGAAATAGCACTTAATCTTTTTGTACAGAGAATCTTACAGTACAAAGAATCTCACTGTTTCAGCTTTTGAAAGCAATTTAAGCTTTTTGGTCAGATTTTTTTTTCCCCCTTCATTTTATCAAAACAGTAGTTTGGATGGAGGTTATTGATATTCATAATTACAATGGAATATAAAGGAATCATTTGTATAACTTATTTATTAAAAATTACAGTTGCAGTGGCTATAGAGAACATGTTTATTTTATGTTTTGCTGTCTATTAATTTTCATGTATAGATTTTCATATACAGGAAGGCTGTGGTATTTAATGAAAACTGGGAACAAAACCAAACAGGTTGCTTGTTAGGTGTCATAAATGTAAAACGTTTGCAGTCTGCTATAGATGTGTAGATAAAAATACTGTAGTAATCATAAGTAGGTGTTTTTAATCCTGGAATTTATTTGCTTTTGCTTCCTGAAATCTCTCAGTTGATGAGGGGAGGGCAAAAAGGGCAATCAGCATTAGTCTGATACGTATTTTGTTCCTTTTATGACTGTCTAAGCAGCAGTGATTGGGTAACAAGTGGCAAAATACCATAGAAAGTGTTCTGTTTCTGTAGGCAGACTGAACTTCAGTACCAGTGAAATGGATCATGTAAACAAGCTGCCACTTCTCTTGGCTTTTAAGATTTGGTCCATAAGTTGGATGTAGCCTGTAGTTGTAGACTGAACCATACATAACTGTTTTTGCATACATTTTGGCTATTCTGGATTTAATTACTTCTGTCACAATGAGTTCCACATCTAAACTGCAATATGTGTGAAAAGTCATTATCTCCTTCTGTATTGCCTTTTCTCACATACTAGACTGGATAGAGGGATGTCTTCCCCAGAGTTTGGTATTTACTTTGTTCTGGTCAAGGTGTCTTAGCAAATCAGTAATATCTGGGAGCAGCATATAAACTGATTTGAAGTAAGTTAGAGAGACTGGCAAAATGAAAACATTTAACAGTTGCATTCTCTTAGCCTGGCTTTTGTGTATTTCTTCTAGCATGGGAAGCATGTTTAGGAGATCTTTGTTAAACATGTCAGAGGTGACTGTCCAAAACTGTAGGTCTTAAGAAACCTTGAAAATTGTTTTCACCAGTGTAATTAGCACACAAAACAACGGTCTACACCAGGAAATAATCCAGCATCTCTCTTTCGTGCACTTCCTCCTGCAGACTGTAGGATGTGCCGGGTATTCTGCCATCAGTTGCTATTAAAAGATTCACACCTGAAGGTCTCTGTCCTTCTCCTGAATAATGGCTCTCCTAGAAAGCTACTGTCCTGTTTGAGGACTTGGAGAATCCAGTCCTTCCTGTAGCGTATGGAGGTTTAAGTAAACATTGTGCATTTCTAAAGATAAAGTCAGGTGAGAATTATGGTGGTGTTCCCTGTGCCCCCCCCCCAGCATTAGAGGGGGCTGACAGAAAGTTGCGAGCTTTTTTTTGAAAATGAAAAAAAGTTTAGTTTCAGAACAAAAACTAGCAGTCGGTAGATTAATTCCTACATAAGAGAAATGTAGTCTTCTGTCTAGTTCAGATCAATTTTTTAATTGATCATTTAACATTTTTTTTTGAGGCTGGCATGTGATAATTCTGTGTGCTGTACCAGGATCAGGGCAGAGTTTTGCTCTTGATCACAAGAGTGATCTCTGTCTGAACACATACAGAGGTTCAATAAGGAGAGTGACAGAATAGAGGAGCTCTGTTTGTTACCTGTGTATTCCTCACATACTACTTGATTTTACTTTTTTATGCCAGGTGGCTTCGAGTTGAATCCTCTGCTCCACCCTGGAGCCCTCTGCCTGGTAACAGCGATACATTCCTCCCTTGCATCCCGCAGAAAAAGTACTGAGCTGTCAGGACTTCCACTGTATGCTGCTCTGCAGATGCCACTATATTCCATCCCAATCCCAATTTTAGGTTTTTTACTGTTCAATGCTGTGAAAAGGAGCCTTGTGAGATTTAATCGGCTCTCTCACTTAGAGAGCTGTGCCAATTATTCTCCTATGGGTGGGACCTTTAGCTGTGGTGGTGGGTTACTGGTGGTGGTTGTCCCAGTGGTTAGGTACAAGTAAGGTAAAAAATGATGTGTTTCAGAAACTGTCTTTCTGTGGTGAGATGACTCTGAACAGTAGAGACACGTATCTTCATCAGCGCTTTGCAAGCCCTTGCCAATCCCTCTCCAGTATGCTTTGTCTGTGTCTCAGGGAATTGTTTTTTTAAGATGGTGATTTACAATTCTGAAGCAAATTGTAATTTCTTTATTCATTTAGTGTCTGCATGCTTTCCAGTTGTGTGTTTTTGGGTTTTATTTGGGTGTTGTTTTTTTTTTGGTCTTGACACTGAAATTTGGTTTTCATTCTTGGCTTTAAAACCAACAAAGTTTGTTCTAAACCCAAGCTATGCTTCTTGAGCACCTTAGCTCCAGAGAGGGCAAGGGTCTATGTGTGATACGAATGTTAAGGGGGGGGAAATGACTATTTTAAGAGACCCATCAGGGAGAGGTTGTGTGAGTGAGTATCAGTCAGCTACCAGGTCTGCTGCCTGAGCTCTGTGTCTGCGCTGATCAAAAGAGAATTTCTCTAATCCAAGGCTTGGGAGAACTGAGCCATTCAAAGTGGTCGTGTGTAGCATATAAATTTGGGAACAGAATTGGCCTTGTGTCTCTATAGACGTCCAATCAGTCACTAACTCCCCATTCAATTCATAGACAAATCGGGACCGCTGTAGCACAATTAAAGTTGACAGCTCACCAGAGGATAGGCACACATTTTACAAACGCAAATCACCTTCCTTTACAAAGGGGCAGCCATCTTGCTGGCTAGCAGCACTGCCCGAGTGGTTGCTCTTATTGAAGTTAATTAGCCAAGGAGGGGTGCAGTGGTTACTACCAACAGGGACAGGAGGGCACTGGCAGATGGGGTCAGAAATCTTATGGTCCCTTTTGTCTGCCCCTCTTCTCACATCTGACTGTATTTACAAGTAGGATTTTAAACTCGGTTCTACCTTACTCATGTGGAAGCAGTTGCACAAAGGACTGCTGCCTAAGCCCTATTAAATATGACTTACCTTTTATTTCAGCTGGTTTTCAAATCCCATCTCTTCACAAGCATCTTTAACTGTAAAGCAGTTGTCTCTTGAGACCCCAGAAATTTGCAAATACAGAAGTAGTTTCTAATACAAGACCTCAAAACCCTACCATTTGTACAGGAAGTGAAGTTAAAGGTGTTACTTGTAGCAATAAGAAACTCAGATGAAAATATCCAGAAGACTTTAAGTGCATAGTAGCTCTCCCTACACAGGAAGACAGTTGATAAGCTCCTGGACATAGAAGATGCTGGTCCAAAACTCTGCTCAAACAGGGGCAAAGTGAAGATCTATGTCTCCTGTATGCCAGGTATGATGAAGATGGAAGCAATTGTGCACAGGCCCATCAGGGGAAGTTTAGTAAAGACATAGGAGTGTTTCTCACAGTAGATGTTAACAAGTTTAATGAAGGCCAGCAGTATGGCGTTAATGGCGTTAGATGGCCAAGATGGTGTCTTTTCAAGTGGTAGTCTTTAGTTTCCTTTTGTAATGGTTTTGCATGTATAAATTGCTATTAAATACTTTTTCTCATGTGGCTACAGTAAAGATAAAAATGGAATGTTAGTTATATGAATCCTGTAGTACTGGTGGTCATCTGAATACTTAGGAGACATCGTCATTGGGATGAGAAGGTTTTTTTGCCATTTTAAATTAGAGTTCCTGAATAATTGACACAGTATGAGATTTAAAACACATAATTTTAATAACCCCCACAGGGGGAAAATATAGCTTATAAAAACCAAAATGATGAGGAAGAACAAATAGGTACTTGAAAGAAGAGCAAGGAGGTTGTGGTGGGTTAACCCAGCCAGCAGCTAAGTGCCTACATGGCTGTTTGCTCCCCGCTTTCCCAGCACGACAGGGGAGAATCGGAAGAGCAAAATCAAGAGAGCTTTTGGATTGAGATAGAGGTTTAATAAGTGAAGGAAATGGGGAAAAAAAACAAGTGATGCAATGACAGTAACACCACCTCCCACAAGCTGACCGATGCCCAGCCAGTCTCTGAGCAATGGCTGCCTTGGTAGACGAAAAACCCCACCTTCTTCTGCTACCCCAATTTTATTGCCAAGCATGATGTTATATGGTGTGGTATATCCCTTTGGCCAGTTCAGGTCAGCTGTCCCAGCTGTGTCCTCTCCCAGTTACTCATTGAGGGGTGGGGGGTATAGTTAGAAAAAGCTGTGACACTGCGCAAGCACTGCTCAGCAATAGCCAAAACACTGGTGTATTATCAAAAATTTTAGCCACAAATCCCAAACACACCACCCCAGGGGCTGCTATTAAGACAGTTCTCTCACTCCTAGCCAGACCCAGTACAGAAGTATTGATTCGTGTGTGCATGTCCATAATATCTGTTTCTTCCAACACCCCCCAAAACTGAAGGCAGTCCTGTTACTTGATGTTAGCTTGGTCAAAGTTTTATTCCTCCTACACTGCTGGAATCGGGTGATGACAGGACTTCAACAATTAGTTGCTCAAAAAGCAGATCTTTATATTTTCGCTCCTGAGGTTTTTCTAGTGTAATCCATGTGCTTCTCTTTTGGGGGATGAAAGTAAATTATAAACAATTTATATTAAATTAATTTCAGCTAATATTTTAACTATACATGAAACAACAAAACATTAAAGTGCTACTGGAAAAGTTACTTTAAGCAGTATTAAAGTAAACTGTCTTTCTAGGTAACAAGTGTATAAAGAAGCATTGACAATGGTGCTGAAATACAGAACCAGTGACGGTGTGCTTTTCTAAATTTAATTAAATGTTGTGTATGACAGAGGTTCTCAATGCTGGGACTCCAGCCTACAGCTGATCTGACCTAACAATACTGCTCTCTTTCCTTCTCAGCACAATGCTTTTAACACAGCACTCCCACCTACAGGATATCCCTTCCTTATCCTGGCTCTAATGCTCACCGGGACCCTTCTCTGATCCGATTGTTTTCCTGCCACTAAAATGGCAGAGAATGGCAGTGTTTTCCCTTGATTTTAGTGAGATGAACTGGCTTACAGAAAAGTCCAGTGAACTCCAGAGCTAGTGCAGAGTTAAGCGGCAGGAACAGGGGCAAGGGAAATGGCAGCAGTAGCTGGATCTCCCTCCTCTGGTAGCAGTGAACGATTATGATGCTCAGTGCTTCTCTTGAAATTTGTGATGGTAGCCACAAAAAATTTTGGTAACAACTAGAGACCTGTAATACAGGTTTTTGCCTCTATAAGATCTAAACTGTTACTCCTAATGCAAAAATAGAACCAAAAGTGTTTACAAGTCTTTAGGCCCTTCCTTAAACCTAAAGGAATGTTATCAAACTTTCTAAACTTATTTTCAACTGAAAACAGGAGCAAGATTATCTCAGAGCACAGCTTCATAGGAATGTAATGAGCTAACAGAAGTACACTCCAGTATAGCATTTGTAAAGCTATAAAGTTGGGTCTTCCAGTTCAGAAACATTTACCTGTTTCTATCATTGTACAGCATGCTATACTCAAAGAATACTCCAGGAATAGGTCTGTAAAGCAAAAAAAAAAAAAAAAAAGAAGTATGCTTAACTGAAGAAACCTGTCTGGCATTAAGTACATCCAGAAGGAATCTGGCTAATGAATTAAATGGATTTAAATTTATGGAAGTTGCCTACGCTTTAGAAAGGTGACCATTCAGGTTTCAGTGCCAAAGGTTCCAGATGAGAAAGGGCCATTAAGAATTTGCTCAAGTACTTCCCTTTTTTACTGTCCAAAAGTGGTGATTTTTTTTTTTTTAAACTGTTTTGACAAAGCGAATCATCTTCTTGAAAAGATGATCAAGGCCACAAGTGAGAGGAAAAAACCTGGGCAGATTACGAAAAAAAGCACTGGTAGAATCAAGTGTGATGGCATAACATTCCTTGGTCGGTTTTGTCAATAATGACATAAGGCTCCTGGATTTCATTTACTTCTGAATTATAGTTCTCCAGCTTTACTTCACTGGATTCGGGAGAGTCATATTCAGGCTGCAAGAGGTTCCTTTTGCCCTGTGCGCTGGTCCTTCTTAGGCGTGAAGACCGAACATCAATACTTTGTGGTGGAATGTAGGTGAGGTTAGGGGGCTCTCTAATGTGTCTGAAGCACTCAGAAGCTGTATGTGCATTAGAAGTATCCATTAGTAGTCTCTTGCTACCAGAACCAGTAGTGGAATCCTCCATGTCCCCAGTACAGCATAGATCTGAAGATGGCTCAATATGTGCAGCTGCTCTGTTCTGCATCTGAGCATTAGTCAGATATGTATGTTTTATTTTGGAGTGATTAAATTGTCTTACATGCCTGTCGCTTGTACTTGCATATGATACTGACTCAGGTTGGCCAGTTTCCTCTACAGGATACATAAGGTCTTCCTGAGTGTCTTTGATTTGTAGTTTTGTGAAGGTTAAAGACAGCTCACAAACTTCCTCTTCCCTAGGGACGCTGCAGTTTTGGACAGGTGCAATGTCCTTGTACGGCAGAGACTTCAGCTCATTGGGTTCATCTGCAGGGTCCGGGTCTATGCAGTTTATGGCATCGTTAATTTCTGCTTCGACTGACTCTTCAGGGACTTCTTGAGCTTTGTATTCCGAAGTGTTTTTGCTGTCACAAGAGCTGTCAGCAAATATTGCAAAGGCTGGCGGACCGCTTGCTCCTGGTGAGAGTGGCACAGGCCTGATCTCATTTGCAGTTGACTCTGCAGTGACTGCCAAAACACATTCTTCACTTAGACTGGCTCTTGGCTTTTTTTCAAAAGCTTTTGGAGAAAGATTCTCACTGAAAATAGGTGTTTGTCTTATGACAATGTCACTATATTTGCTCAAGAAGTCCTCACTGTCTGAGCATTTGCCCGGAAAATGTACAGTGTTAATGACTTGCCTTTGGTATTCCTGAAGCCTGTTAGTGGACTGAGTAACTGCTAACTGAGGCATGTCATCTTTGATCTTCAGATTCCCAGCAGCTTCAAAGGATATATTGCTATTAGTTGAAGACTTCTGTTGAGTAGCAAGGCACAAAGATGTCTCACTGTTTTCTTTATTTTCTAGATTTTCAGCGTCTTCTCTCTGGGGTGTCTGATCCTCTTTGTCCTTATCTCCATGATGCCGGTGCATTTGTGTTCTCTTCTGTAGGGTGTTCTCCAAATTGCCATGTTTTTCTTCATTTGTCATTTCGAGGATGGTTTCACACTCAATTCTTGCCAGGAATATTTCAAATGCAGTCTGTTTTGTTTCCTCATTGTTTCTCTTTTTGACAAGTGAGAACTCTGTTGCTGTCGTTGCAATGTAACCTATTTTCTCCAGTACTGTTTTTACAATCTCATCTGGGAGCACAGATTGAATATAGTAGACAAAATTACCAGTGAATGTCTGAAACAGAATGCAACATTGAAAAATAGATGAATACTGGGGGAGTGGCAGGGAGGGAAGCGTGAAAGACTTTCTAAAAATCAAAAGTACTTCAAAAATTACTTAAATCTTTAAAAAACCTATGTTCCTAAAAGTCTGAATTCTGAATCTGAGTGAGGCTTTTCTATCAGCATTATTTTGTTAGCCTCTCAAGCATACTAGCTTTGCAATAGCATATCCATTTCAGCGAAGTTTTGCCAGCTTAAACCTGCTTATATACTGGCTGACAGCATCAATATTCACAAAGGAAGAGAGTAAGAAAATAATTTTAGTCAAACTAGAGAAACTCAGAAATAAGTCTTATGTGCTCTACTGAAGAAAGGAAGATTTTTAAACAAACCAAGATTCATAGAATAAATCACTGAGGTCTAATCTTTTCCTAAAGAAACAGACATGATGCACTCACTGTTAATCGTATTTCTTAACTGGTGACAAGAGTGTAACATTTTGTTTTTCCATGGTTCAGACTCCTGCTGTAACTTTATGACCCCCAAAATAAGTTCTGCTTTCTTTGAAAGCACCTTTTTGAAGGGAGACAATTCTAGCAGAAATGTTGCCAAAACACGCTCTCTTTGCAAAAGCTGTCTGCAAAACATGACTTGACTAAAATGTTGCTGCTGTGTAACAACTTAAAAAATTGTTCAACATTTGCTCGATTTTGGAACTACCCCGGGCATGAGGCCTAGTTCATAAACTGGAAGTGGTTTTTGGTTTTGTCTGAAATGCTATGATAGGACAGACTATGTTGGCCTAAGCATGACCAACTCCAGGCAAGTCAGAACAGAATGGAGGTAGGAATGCAAAGTCAAGACTTCCAGAATCGGGGCACCTTTATTTTCAGGCTGCCCAGCTTGAGACTGACTTACCTACTTCCTAAGGCTGAGACCTAAGCACTGGTCTCATAAGCACAAGCTTGGGGGAGACCAAAACTGACCCCCAAAAAGGCCACTAACCTAAAAGGCCATAGTATAATGTAGCACTGAGCCTCAGTCCATTCTGAGATAAAGTTGTCAACAGTGCCTTTCGCTCCCCAGCTTCTGTTCCTTCTAGAGGGGAAGTAAGAAGCAGGCACTACAGGGGTGTGACATCAGAGTGGCTGAGAGGCAGGAAACAGGTGAAGTAGTATTCTGCATACGACCAGTAACTTTTTATCAAACCTGTATGTACACAAGATACTGGTTGTTCTCCAACTTGTGCCTTGCAGTAGAATTATTTCAGGCCTTCAGTAGGCTGTCTTGCACTTTGGATTACCCATGGTGGTCTTCAAAATTTGATTTTAATGAAGCCTAGGATTCTTGTGTTATGAAAAGCTGAGCCCGCTAACTCTAGACCTGAATACCTTATGCTTTGCCCTGTTTTAGGGAGATGAATGAGGAGAATAGGAATCTACAGCTGTTTGAGAATCCGCAGATGAGACCTTGGGGCAGGAAGAAGGAAAGAAATGGCTTTTCCTCACCAGCACCTGTTGCTGTAGGAAGGGAAGTAAGTTTGCATTTTGGGTGTTCAGGGATTTTGCTTAAATACAAATAGATTTTGCATGTGTTGAAGATTGCTGTCTCTTCTGGGCAATAAGATGTGTTCAGTGTGCTAGGGAAGCAGGGTAACCTTGACCAGATTGCTGCAAAAAGCAACAGCATTTCCTCTTTTGAATGGGGCTTTCCTACCCACTTCACCAGCTGCAGTCACCAGAGCTAGGATAGTGGTAAAATCACTGGACCAGAGAGACAGTGGTCCACCTAGCCTTTGGCATCAAACTGCTAGCAAAAGTGACAACTAATGCTAAAAACCATCTCCTCCTTATAGGCAAATCAAGGTTAAAACTCAGAGTAATGAGAATCTAAGCCTTTCATTGTACTTTTTTACTTCTCTGCCGTCTCGCAATAACTGAAGGTCCCTGTTTCCAAACCCTTCAACTGCTCAGCACTCCCGGGAAGGCCCTGAAGGCCTCAGCGAGGACAAGGCCTGCAAAGGCCCACGAACACCTGGCAGCACCCTTGCCCCGCGCAGGGCACCCCTAACCCGTTCAAAATGGGCTCCTAAACGCTGCTCCGAACTCCCCGGGGCGCGGGCGCCGCTGGCGTGCCTCCTGGCCACAGGCTCCGGGAAGAGGCCTCGAAGCCCCGCGGCCGGACAAGCCCTCCCCGGGGCTGGCTGCGCCCCCCGCCCAAGCTCCGCGGCGCTTCCCTACCTTCAGCGACCTGATCTCCTTCCGCCATGGGTAGAGGAGCAGGTTGACGCAGAGCAGCTCCAGCACTTCCAGCGCCTTGAGCAGGTCGCGGAGCACGCTGCCGCCCCGCTCGCCCCGGGCCCGCCGGCACCGCTCCGCCACGCTGCACACGTCCAGGGCGCCGCGCCGCCGCGGGCCCAGCAGCCGTCGCGCCCTCGCCTTCAGGGAGGCCTCGTCGCACACCGCCAGCTCCCCCTCCGCCCCTCGGGCCGCGTAGTAGGCCAGGTAGTCCCGCAAGACCTCCTCCTCGGCCGCCGCCGCCGGCTCCTTCATGGCGGCGCCAGACCGGCCGGGCCGCCCGCCCGCAGGCGCTGCCCCCGCCCGGCCGCGGCGCCGCTCGGCCCGCCGTTGGCCACTCCGCCGGCGCGCCGGGAGGTCAGTGGTGTCTCGCCGTGTCAGTCAGGGCGGGGGGCGGGCGCACCGGCGAACTGAAAGCGAAAGGCGGGAGGGCGGAGGGGGCGGTGCCGCGCGGGGCGGTGCGCGGCGCGGTGCGCGGGCGGTCGTCGCTTCAGCATGGGCGCGTGGCGGTGTCGCGCGAGGGAGGAGGCACCGTGTGCGGGCGGCAGCGCGAGGGCGGCAGCGCCGCCGCGCTGAGGTAAATCGCTCGTTTCCCGCTCCGCGGCTCCGGCAGCGCTGTGTTACCCCCCTCCTCGAGCCGCCTCCTGTCTCTTTCCTCCCCTGTGGCCCCGGCTGCTCCCTCGGCAGGAGGGACCCACCCGGAGGGAGGTGTCCACTGTGGGTACAGGCCTGGGCAGGCGAGGCCCTGTGCTCGAGGGCTGGCATGAGGGTGAAAGCTGCCCTAATGGTAATAGTGCTGGTAGGTGAAATGAGAGCATCTGTAACATAGCGCATTCCTGGTGCCTGTTTTGTTATTGTTTTTATTGTATGTTGCCTCTGACTTCCTGGACTAGGTTTGGGTAACAATCAGCTGAAAGAGACTTGTGTTTTCTGCTATGGTGGCTGAAAGGTTTCCTGGGATGGGTTTGAAATGAAGGCCAAGTCCAGCAGCTGAAAAACAAACCTGACTTTCATCCAGATGATTTTGCTAATCTTGATCTTTGGAATCTGAATTTGAGAGTCACTTCCTATGACTGCAACAATGTTGTGTGCCTGTGTGATTTCACAAATTAGTGCTGGTATTGGCCTCCCATGACCTTATTTTTTGTTGTAGACCAGCTGGGCTGGTGCCTTCAGTGGTGTCTCCACTGACTTGACTTGCTGCAGGTGTGAATTTGACTTGATGGTTTTTTAATGGCTCATCTTATTATAGATTGTCTTCATTACATGATAGATTTTAAAATTAGTATCTGTCTCACTGTTAACCGCTGGGAATGTATAGCTTCTCCTGATTAAGGGAAATCTCAGGCTTACTTGACCACAGTCCTATTTCTTTCTTGTGGAAAATGACTGTACGGTGTTGCAAACAAACTGGTTTTCTCTCTGACTTTCCAGGTAAGAGGGCTTTCCAAAAACATACGCTTTTGATCGTCATTCCAAGTGAAATGTCATTAGGAAATAGTTTTGTAGAATTTGTGTATGGATAATTGCTGTATAAAAATTGCTGATTTAGCCAAGAGGGAAGGGGGGACAAATCCCCGTACTACCACCACATGTTAAATGAGGCCATCTGGCCATCCGCTGCAATGTCTGAGTTTCCTCCCCTACGATATGTGCATGCATACACAGACAAGCTTGGCTGTGCTCTTAGTAGGGTGCCTGCAGGCGGCTCAGCTCTCTTCTCGCCGTATGCAAAACTTTATTGACCCAAATCAGAGGGTTGGATTTCATGTTTCTGCACACCCGCTCCCACGGGGGGAGGATTGGATCCTTTAACCTTAGCAGTTCTCGTTAACATATACAATAGCTGCATTTTTGTTAAAGCCTGGTGCGTTTTAGTAGAATGATACAGGGAATCTTGCTTTGTTGCTGGTTCTTTTGAGTGTTTCGCTTTTCAGTAAAGCATATTTGCATAATATAGTAAATACTGATTTGTCTCATCTATTTAGCTATCATTGCATTCTTACGCTCTGAATTAGTTTCCTAGTACAGCCTCCAAGGATGGCATTTATGTTCTGTTTTTTGAAGGTCCTAATACTTTAAAAGCCTGTTCTTTAAAAGGGAAGCTAAATCACTTCCCTGGTGTCTGTGTGTGGTACCAATCCCATCACTGCCAATAGGGCAGAGTACTCGCCCATGATCCAGGTGCCTGAAAGTCCAGTTGCAGTTCCCTGGGCCTTGAGGTCTCCCATCTTGCTCCTCCTTCTTCAATGAGATTTTGAAATGTTTTGCAAAGAAGTTTTGCTCTTTTCTGGGTGTATTAATTTTGTTTATTACTGATTTCAATCTCTTGCAGAAATATAAAATCCTGCTAGGAGCAAAGCTGTGACAGAATAATCTTAATTTTTAAAGGGTTCTTTCACTACTTCATTGTCATTTGAATTTAAATTTAAAAAAAGTGTCTCCGTTGTGAAGATATTAGGTTCATTTGGAATGTAACAGAAGACAGAATCTATAAAAAAAAAATTTTTTTAGAAGACTATGGCAAGGCAAAAGCCTGGTCATTAGTCCTAGGAGGGAAGAGGAATTCAGTAGAAAGGAATGGCCGCTTCCAGCTGTACATGCAAACTGCTGCTATTTCCCTGGAGTTCAAAAGACACAATGCTAATACCGATGAATTGCATCAGGCTATATACCTGACTCTTTTTTTCATTGCAGTTGGGCTGATTTAGGCAGAGGAGGGTTATTGAAACAATATCGATAGGAGCTGCAGGAGAACAAATAAAAGAATCAAGGCATTGGACCCAAAACATGAACGGACCACCATGGATACTTCTAGGTTCCTTAAAGCTTTAACTTTGTTTGTGCTTCTGCTGGACATGGAAGCTATTTTGCTTGTTACTTTTTCTTGCTTTGATGGAAGTGAGAATATATATGCATATGGACCTGTCTGAAATCCAAGCTGTGAATTTATCGTATGAGTTCAGTAGCCAGTGTTCAAGCATACATTACTGTGAGCTGCGGAAGAGGGAAATGAATATGAACTTTGCTAGCTGAGAAGAAGTTTTAATGCATGAGATGCTGTTGGGGATTCAGAAAACATGGATTTAGTTTCTGATTTATTTACAATTCCCACTTCACATGTAGCGCATCACTTCAGTGCAGTTAGAGCTGGAGGTGCTTGGATATAATTGTGGTGATGAGTATTTTCACTGAAAGCTTTTTGCTGTGACAATAATATGGTGTTAGAAATCATGTAGTTCTCAGTGTCACTAATGTGGTCTGGGCTAAGAGAATCCTCTTTTCCCAGAGGGTATTGGCAGAACATCTAGGGTTTGGAAAGCTGCTAATATTAAGTGACAAAAGTACAACTGCCAATTCCCAGGCTGTGAGGCAGCGTCAGACACTGTCAGACAATGATAAAGAGAGGACATGGAAAGCTCCATCTGACCTTAGTAATTTTTAGAGGTACCTATGAATGTGTTTGTGAGGGTTTCTGATGCTTCTTGAAATCCCTGAGAGTATTTCAAGGGTAACAATTTTCACTGCAGCAGTATTGCAGACTCTTCCCTTCCTGCTCTTGCAGAACTGGGCTGATCCTGGCTGCGCACACACTGACTCGTCTCCCTAAGCAGGAGAGACCTGACTGCTCTGATGGCTGCTCATTCCTGTCATCTCTGACAAATATAAAATCCAAATGTAAGTGGCTGAAGCACGGTATTGCTTAGTCAACAGTTGCTTCGTTGCCTGATTAACAGGAGGCTAAAGGCTGTAGGTAGCACCAAAGTGATACTGACGCAATAAAAAGCACAGAAGCTGTATCGAATACATGTATGTTCTTTACTAAAAGTTTCGTGTAAAGATCAGTACACTAAAAATCGAAGCAAAAGAGATGACTACAGAAATACAGTATTGTTATCACATAGCAAGAAACAGCGTGTCCAAACAGTTTCTTTCTGATACTAATCATGTAATACATGAAAGGCCTGTCTTAAGCCTGTTTTGGGACTGGCATTAAAATTATGCGAGAGTTTAGGATAAAATCTGATAAGACAATATGAATTTCTTAAGAGGAGCATCAGGAGACACTCTGTCAACTTTGCTGAGATTTATCCGGGATCTTAAATATCCTCCAAGAAATGAAAACATGTTCTTACTGCATCATTACAAGAAATCTCAACACTGTTCCAGTAGTAGCAGTGGAAGCTTTTAGAGCAGCTTTAGAGCTATAAACTTCTCTTTCTAGTATTTTCTGTTTGCAGAGGTATATGGGTTGGATTTATAAGCTTTTTTCCCACAACTTTGTTGGATATAATTTAGTTAAAAAGATGAACGAGTAGAAAATTCTAAGCCATTCTTGCAAGTGATCGTGGTAAGGTATCACTGAAGGTAGCATACTCTACTTTTAATTCACAGTTTGTTTTTCAAAGATATTTGTTTATAATGAATGACATAACCTATTTAGTGGTAACTTAGAAAAATGCTACAGTGTGGAAATGTATGTTTTGGTTGGCTTCCATGTCCGTGTGACGAAGAAGCTGGGATTATTTTGATGGATGAGTCCCTCATTGTGAACTCTGTGTAGCGTGGTAACTGGATGACTTGACTTTATAAAGCAATATACCACAAGAGGGAGTAAACAGCTATTTCTAAGTAACGCTGCTACATACAATCCAGATCGCAATGCTAAGGATGTGTAACTGTTATCAAAAGAAGACAGACTTTCATTAGTTTTCTATAACCTTAGTAATGCATTTCTATCGTGAAGTAAAATACAAATCTCCCATTTTCATCGGAGGCCTACTTAAAATTAGTTTATTTTGTAAACCACAGATAGAAAGTTAGTGGAAGGTCATGAAATCCCTGACAGGTTAAAAGCCAAGCAGGTTGAAAGGATTTCCCAAAATGCCCAGAAACTGGAAGCATCTGTAACAGAGTAGGGGCTTGCCTGCCAGATGTGAAAAGCCCTCATTGCTTGTCTTCAGAAGAACCTTGAGGTTTGCCATGTTACAGGTAAGAAAGATTCGCTTTCAGGAAAAAAAAAAAAAATCACATTTGCCTTCTAATATTTGTTTATGAGATTTCCCCCTTCACCTCCCCAGTAGTAGCCTGAAGTAAGCAGGTCTGGTCCCAGTGCCTTACCCTGTTCTAGGCAGGTCTCCAAGAGCTGCAGGAAGACACAGCTATGAAAGCATGTCCTATTCTGCATAAATAAACCTCTGTGCTTTCCTTCACTTTTTATTTTCCTGCCAGTAAAACTGACTGGTACGTTTCTGTGTTTGTTTTCGTTTCTGGCCCCTAATAGATGGTGTAGAGTTCTTCTCTTATTGCAGGATACTTTGCATACCACAAAACTGTTTACACTAGTACTTTATACAGAGGAATAGTTCTGTCTGTTAAAAATTCAAATGTGAAATATAGCCTACATTCTGGCAATGCTTGCCAACAGTTTGGCTATGCAAAATTGTGAATTTTTGTTGTTTGGGTATAGTATAGTGACAATATTGAAAATCTTGCAGAAGAATTCTGTTATTTTAGCAAAATACATACTTACTCTCATCTACTTAGCAAAAAATGCATACTTACCTTATCTCATCATGTGCATATGACTCAGTAATGGTGTAATTTATACAGCAGTAAGAACCATATAATTACTTCCCATCTAAGTATTAATTATAATTGTGTCAATCTTTGGAGTGTTGAATGATGATTACAGTTGAAAATTATTTAGTATTTACAGAAAATCTAAGTGCAATTTTAATAATTTGGATGCTGCCTTCTTTTAAACACAATTATATATTTACTATACTCATTTTTACATATCCTTCAGTGGGAGTAGTAAATTGAAGTCCATTTTATCAGTGTAAAAAATTTTTTTTTTTTTTTTTTAGTGAAAATACCTCTAAGAGATGTAGTGGAGATGAGCCTCTGATAACTCTCCTAACTAGTACTGGTTGAAGATGTAGTTTAGTCCTTATGTGGAGATAGCGTGCTTGTGTGCCATGTAAGATTAAACTCTCACATCTGCAGTTTACCTCTGCTGTTCCTGCTAGTGTGCATCTCCAACTTGTATGGATTTATCATATGAATGTATGAGAAGTCCAGGTATATGAACAAAGGCTAGATTTGTGGGTGGCAAAATTTCAGTGAAAAGGATCGTGCCTAATAAAAGAGGTTTCTGCACAAAGTGAGGTTCTTTGTTACTGTGCATGCCAAGTCCAGCATCTATTACTTACATCACATTAATGCAATTACTAGAGGTCAAGGTCCTTTGTAACACTACAGGTTCCTTACTGAAGGAAGAGATCAGTTAGTGCTTTAAAATGCAGTCATGCGTGGGAATTGGCATGAAGCATCTTCTGGAATTCCAGACACTACCCTTCCCTTGGCTGTATCAAGTCCCCGTGAAGGGCATGCAGCTCCCAGCCCTGCACACAGCTGTAGTACAGCTTCCATAGGTAAAGCCAATTGCTATTTGGGGATCCATTGCCACCTCTCCATCACTTGCTGCTGGTTTCTTTTGAGGAAGACTTACAGCAGGCTTTGCAATGGTCTGGTAAGCCTGGTACTGGCCAAGCTTTCCAAAGGAAAAATGTGACTATCAAAATATTATTCTCCTTTTTCTTTCGCCCCTATGTGGTACTGATAGTCATGTTTTGCAGGCAGTGTTCTGTCTCTGTCTACTGAAATACTATTTAGACAAAGAATTATTTAAAAATGCTTTGTTGCCAAGACACTGAATGAAATGTACTAGTGACACCTACAAGGACAACAAAATGCTCTTCTTTTTCCTTCTGCTCTAAAACATGCAAAGTATCATAAAATCAACAAGTAGGCTTGACTAGATAACATGTATCTACATTAAGAGTGGCTGATTTCAATGTGTTTTGAAATGCTTCAAAAGGTCAGATGCACTGCTTGTCACTGCTGCTTTTTTATGTTGTGTGATGTCATGGAACACTTTGAAGCACAAAGAGGGAAGTTTAGGTAAACTTTCAAAATTCACTGTAAAAAATAAAATCCCATTACATCCCTGTTTAAAGATATAAAATAGGTAAAACTCAGAGGTTTTATTCTTCCATTTAAATGTTTTTGTCGGTCTGAGTTCTTCAGAAGAATTGAAGGAAGGAGCCACTTTTATTCACATGATTTGGTTCAGAAGGGTCTGATAGTCAGTGGAAGAATTTTTCAGTACTTCCATTGGAACAAGTGGGATGGGGATATTCTGTTCACACACCACCGTCTCGTACAGGGGAGCAGCCTCCAGAGTGAGAGACGACAAAGAGATGGATGAAATGGGCTGCTGCAAGTCCTGCAACCTGACTGCATAATTGGCAGCCTGTCCTGTAGTCCCAGATGCTGCTTCCTCTTCCAGGCTAATATTTATAGATATTTCACTTCTTTGACAAGGGTCCGTAAGAGAATATGGGGGGGGATCATCAGTGGGAATATATATTTGAGTTGCTCCTGGCCCCACGCATTCATCGTAGCTGAAAGAAAAAAAGAATTTTTGATTAGATTCCTGTGAAAAAATGCCACAGTACATTATTTTCAGCATAACAGGGGCAGATAAAGTGACAAGAAAAGGATTGTCTGGTGTTTTGTTCCTCAGCCCACATCCTTGCTTACCCTGCCATGTGAGACACTCGAGAGCATAATACTTAAAATCACATCTCCATATACCTAAAGATAATCCCAGAGGTCTCAGTGAAAGTTCAGACCCCATCCTCGTGCATGAAAGTAACATGTGGCAGCACCGTTCAGCTGAGGTGCCTGGGGATAAGCCCAGCTCCTTACAGCCGGTTATGTAGGAGCGGGAGGAATAACACTGCTGACTCACACAAAGCTGTGCACGCTGCACCAGTTGCCATAGGTGCAGCACAGCAGGGCTTCATTCCTGCTCTCAGCTGCTTGTAAGTAGGTAAATTAGAAAATGGCTGGGGAAAAAGGAAGTGGTGTTGCCATTTTACAGTTATGAAACAAGGTATAGAGAGCTTTAGATGGAAGTAGAGGATCACATCAAATGCTGTCCTCCTGACTCACGGGTCTCTGGTGCTCAGCCAGCAGTTACATGCAGTGGGTTGTCTGGGTTGCAGATCTGTACTGGCAGGGGCAGCAGGATTTCTTGCTGAGGTGCAGAGCTGTGATGAATAATCTTGACAGACTCATGATGGTCATTCTGAGACTCGGCAGACTACCCATCACGTTCCTCCCAAAAAGGAGGAATGCAGGACAGACCGATTTGTGGGGTTTCCGTGAGGAGCCAGCTCAGGTCTATCCAGGCTTCGTAGTTCTGTCTGTGCCACCAAGCTAGAGCCAGGGGAGACTATTACCTCCTCACTTCACTACCATGCTCCGTGCTTGCTGTCCCGTGTGAATGCAGACAGGCACCTTAGATTGGAGCTTGGACTGCACAGCCTAGGGAGGCCCACGAGGGGTAAATAATGAGCCTGGATAGACCAGTGTGTCTTTGTGCTTGTGTTTTGTTTTCTGTTGCAGGAAGAGGATGGGAACGGACAGAATGGACATGAGCAGGCTCCACGCATTTGTACCGTGCTGCGCTGGCATTGCCCAGCCCTCTGCTAAGGGCTCTGCAAAGATTGCACTGTGGCCCCAAGGAGGTCTGAACCAGAACGGGTGAATCTGATTTGTTATCTGGGTGGTCCACTGTCTGGCTATACTAGCATCACCTGTTTGTCCACAAACTGAAGCTGACTCCACTTTTGCTATCAAACCAGCCCAGGTCTAGTGATCTGAAGGAAGGTCCTGTTTTCCTGGCTCACTGGCTACAGGCAAAAGTGAGGAAGAGTCATAATATCATGATCTTAAATGTTGGACCTGCTTTGTTTGTGGCTGCCTTGTTTAACTGTTTCAGGATCATTTTAAATCCAATTCTGAAGGAGGGAATGTTTCCTGTAAAAAACCTTCACCTACTTAGTTAACCTGAAAAACAATTCTGCTGGAGCCAGACAAATTAAGAACCCATTTCCTCAACCACACTAACTGCAGAGCTATTAAGATCTAGGATATTTCCTGAAACTTAGGATATTTAGCATGTATCTTCCCAGTAGACTGCAGGCAGTCATTCTGCCCCCTGTAATTGCATTACTGCCAGGCTAAATCCAAGCTAATAAACCCTACTTGTAGATTATAAGTGGCTTGCAGCAGGGCAGCTTGCATTGGTTAGAGTGAGCTCAAATCTACTGCAATCAACCATGGAGGCCCTGCCTTAGAAAAATACTTGGTTCTGCTGCACTCATTCATACCTTTCCCTCAGAGTGCTCCTGATGATTTTGATGGTATTGTTCCTAGTCCAGGTGAAGGAAGTGGTTTTTGAGGAAGGGAAAGGTAAGAAGGTGAAATCTTAGTACTAGGTTACTAAATAACTCAAATATCCACAGGTGTTTTTATTTTTACCTCCCTTTTATCTTATTCCTATATTCATGAGGACAATGGTTTTAAATTCAAACTAGAAAATTTTGATTTCCCTATCAGAAAGAATGGTATTTAAAAACATAACTCTGTTCTGAAGATCCTGAATAGGGCTGCTAGATACTTCAGAAACAAGTCCCAGCACGTAGGAGGTCAAATTGGTTTTGTATAGCATGTGGAAAAGATTTCAGTCAAGCCTTCACTAAGCCCACTGAAGCTTTCAAGCATACCCGATATTCTTTTAAAAGATCTTAGACCTCTGTCAGAGATCAAGGACCTGATGTCCTCAACTCTTCATGAACTCAGCGAAAGTAAAGGAAGAGCCACTCTTTGCAGGATTACTTACTATGAGCGGCATCTTTACTTAATTTACATTTTGCTTACTCAAAGCCCAGTGAATTTATTTAAAATCTTTCCACAGATTTTGACTGACTTAATCAGGCTAATGAAGAGCACCTACTGGGTCCTGTTACCATAGTAGAAGTGTTTCAGTTTCGAAAAGCCCACAGTAATGTGAGTTTCAAGGTGGAAAATTTTGAATCCTTTTGCTGAGACACAAAAGGGAAGAAGTTTCTCTGTCTCCTGGTTCTGGGCCTGGGCCCAGTGCAAAGGAAATCTGCTACAGATCTAAAGGAGAAATGGGCACAGTATCAACCTTCTACATACTGTTGTTATCTGATCATCTGCGTTTCTTTCCCTTGGACTTAATTTAATATCTTTCATGGACTGTAGCTCAGCTGTGTAGAACTAAAATGCTTAGTGGGATAAATAGCAAAATGATCTTTTGTGAAGGAAACTTTTGAAAATCAAGACAAATGGGTAGCAAATCATAGTATTCAGACCTGGCATTTTAGTGTTCAGGTCCAAATATCAATATATTAGTGTTAGGGCACTTTTTCTCCAAACTCCAGTGCAAGTAATGTTGCCCCTCTCATTTTTGGCAATTAAGTTCACATTTTAAAAATTGAATAGGGCAGTAAGGAACACATGCCAGATTTTCAATTAAGTAACTTTTTGGCACCTTCACAATTGTACCTACAGGTTGTTACGGCCAAGGAGGCAACTACAAATAATTCAAATAGCTTTTTTTTTTTTTAAAATAACTTCTTGTATTTCATTAGCAATTTATGATCTTGATACTCAGTTTCCCATATTCTCTTCTAAGCATGGTATCTTTGCTTGTAACGCTGACACTGCAAACAGCTATTGCTATGATACTAGTAATGGAGGCTACAGATAAGGTTCCTAGCGTTTTCTGTTGAGGATAGAAAGGAGATGAATTAGGGTCATACAAGCAACTTTAACTTTGTATTTTTTTCCCTAGCTTCTGAGTGTTTTGTGGTTGGGTTTGTTTTTTTGGGTTGGTTTGTTTGTTTGTTTTTCCTCTCCGTTTAACAGGCTCAGTAATTTGGTTGTGCTTTCAGAGTGCTGTTATAGAGGTATTCCTGTAGTATAACTAATGAATTATCAACACTACAAGCATGAATTTTATTTTGCAGACAGGAAAGCACAGTCTCTCCTTCAAAGAGACCATAATATGTAAACTTATGCATCTAGTATTTACCAGATCTTTTTTTATTAAAGGATTCTAAGCAAGTATTATAAGAAGTAATACATAGTTTGACAGACACCCACTGTCCATGTATGTTGGTGGTTGGAAAATCATTCCTCAAAAGATTTAAAGGATTACTTATAAAAAATTGTAATAGCAATCATTTCTTGCAGTTGATTACTGTGTATTGATGTGAGTGATACTGAACTAAATCCTTACTGTTGTCTTAAACCAAAGCTTCACGTTTGAGGAGAAGAGGCAAATGGATTCTTGCATTTTACTGCAGTGAGGTGTGTATCACAAACTAAGTGGTACTGCTAAGTTGTCCTGCAGTGTGAGGTCTGCGCCTTTGACACATCTTTTAGGTTTCTTTCTTTTTACTTGCAAACCGTGCAAACTAGAATAGAACGAAGGAGCTGCTTTCTCATCAGCTAGTATGGAGGCCTCAATACCAGAGGAGCCAAGATGTACTATGTAATGATGGCTACCACTAAAAAGAACCAGTGCATCTATAACAATCAGGAATGATGATTCCTGATATTAAAATTATACTCTTACATGCAAGTCACTTAAGTATGGTAACTAATGCTGTTGATTTCATCTGAAAAGGTGGCAGCTGTAAAGCTGTGGTTTCAATATGAGCCAATGTCCATATCATTGAAAGGAAGTGTCCCTTGCCCTGTTGCGTACTTCCACTGTATTCCTTGCGCTTCTTCCTCCAAACCATGATCCCCAATCTGGAGCTGAATAGGCAAAAAGGTTGTGTGTGTGCTGGTTTTTTGTCTGTGTGTGGCTTTTTTGGAGGTTTTTGTTGGTTTGTTTTGGTTGGGTGTGGGGTTTTTTTTTGTGTGTGTGTTTTTTCTGGCCTGGATTTCTACTGATTTAGCTACCTTCGTTGGAAGCTCACAGCAGTCAGATGGGCATCAATGCAACACAAGAGACGTATAAGACATGAAGTGAGGCAGGTCTTAGACCACCGCTCACAGGCAGAACGTCTTAGCCATATCATAAAAGTGCAACCTCAGTAACTGCTAGCTACAGGTATTTGTGTGTGTATATATATATATATATGTTTTGCAACTGAAAATGCAGGAGCATGGAGCTTGCATAAGTGGAAAAACAAAACTACTTGCTAGTCTCTTGCAAAAAATACAATGATAGTTGTTTTATCTGAGAGATTCAGTTCTGTGAAGTTATTGTACATGTAAAAAGTAGCTGATGCTTGAAGTTCAGTATGGCAGTCACAGGAGAATCCTTTTAAACAAGAAAGCAAATGCTTTTGAAAAGTATTATCTTACCATAACTTAATAATGGACCACAGGAACTCATTACACTGCATCTCATTAATATCATGCGTCTCTTTTTCATCTCTGAAACAAATCCTTGGTTGCATCCCTGGTTGCAGTACTTGTAGTGAGTTCACTTTAATCCATTATTTTTTTAAAAAATTGTATTATCTTAAGGTTCAGTGTATCTTACAGGGGTTACTGACCATGAAATGTGCTGTTGTCTACTTTTTTTTTTTTTTGGCCTTGTTTCTTGTCAGAATAACTTCATTGTCATTGTAGATGACGCTATTGAGTTTTTAAGAGATAATTATACTAGGAAAGGCAGGGAGGGCTGATGTCTATTAACATCATCTTACCGCATGTAAACGTTATCTGCAAAGAGAAGAATGCTGCTTAAAAAATACAGCAGCTCTTCAAGCTGACCTTGTTGACTCAGAGGGGTGGTGGTGGTGGGGAATAACTTCATGAATTTGTCAGGTCTTATTGCAGTAAGTATTAGGATAGGTTTGTTGCTAAGGAAACCCAAAAGAGCTTGTTTAACTAGCTATCATTCATAAATTATGACCTACTCTCTGGGCAAAGAAGGTGGTTCTACTTACAGAATTTTTTAAGATGCAAACAATAGCTAGTGAAAAAAAGGCAAATCTGCGGAATGAAGAATTCTTCTTTGTGAAATAGATGTCTCTTTGTTTACTTCGTTCATTTGTTATATGTTATGACTCTACTAAAATTCCTCCTGTTGCATTGTTTCCATTTTGCTGATGACCTACTGTCTTCTTTTAATAATGGTAAACAGAATCACTAAATCTGGAAAATACATGTGCTGACAGGTTTAAGCTATGATGAAAACAACACAAAGGATGTTTACATGATGTTGTTACTTAATAAAGAAAAGCTGACATTAGAAAAAATATACTGTAACTCTCTAAAGGATCAAAGGAAAAAAATAATAATGTGTTTGATGACCAGGTAAGTAGTTCAGCTGATGATAGTATCTCTGATTATGCAATCTACTAACAGCTGGGTTTGTAGGACAGCAGCTTGGAAATCTGTCAGTGTTTCCTTTGAGATGTTTTTTCTTAGAATACATATATTCTTTGGTGATATATAACTATCATGAGGAAATGTATCATTTTTGACAGAACTGATCTTATAGTGACATATGTCATGAGACAGGATATTTTTCTAGGTTTACTTTTGACACTGACAGCTTCCATTTGAGATACTAGGTGCATTTACTAACTATATTTTGACTTTTCTTTTGTGTGCTTTGTCAGTGATTTATTAAGCATTAGTTTAATATTTTCATATAATAACCATCCATTCCATATTACTGATTATCTCAGTCATTCACTGAGTTTAATTCTTGAACAATGACTTAGAATGAAGAGCCAAAACATCTTTCTTTATTAAAAAAGAAACACCCTGAACTGTTGGGCCATAGTAATTAGGAGAACGATGGTGCAAGAATAAGCAAATGTAGTTAAGTGGCACCTCCTATGTAGTTTCAGTCCTCCTAGTTACTGTGTTAGTATGAAATCAGAATCCCTCTGTCTCTGGGCCTGGATAATATTACATGACAATTTTTTACTATGACTGATCCCAAATTACAGTGGGTGAAGGGGTAAGCAACAAACATGTAACACCTAGAGATAACAGCCCGCAGTGTCAGCCGAGACAGGGCCCTGAAGGAATGATCCAATGCTCTATAAAATCACTGCAGTATTTTCTGGGAATGTTTTGTCACATATGTTTGAAATGCGGCTATTTAAACAAGGGGGAGACTCCCTCTTAAGGTACTCTGGAGGAACCTCTCTCTTTTTATTACCTGTAGAGTAACACTGATCTCCTAACTTAATTGACTTTTAAGCTCCCAGAGGTGTGGTAAATGCACCTCCAAGGTGCCTGCCTGATCTTGGAGTAGGTAAGCATGAAAAATAATACTGTTATTTTCTATTTTAATGTTTTTAAATAGTAAAAAATGTAACCCAAGGTATTGTTCAGGGAAACATCTAAGGCTTAAGTAACTTAATCCTTGAAGAGACAGGAAACTGGAATTAATTTTTTTTCTGCCTTTTTTCTGTTCATAGTTATTTATGGAATTTCCCATTCCCTGCAACTACAATAGAAATATTTGTGTTAATAAGCACTAAAAGTCTGGATCTTTATTCTGCACTATGCGTCAAGATAATCTTGAGGAAGTTGTGACTCTTTGATGAATAAATATTCCAGATGAAAAATGAAATTAAATGTAGTGTTTTCATGAGAACATATACCAGATAGCATTTGAAACTGATATAATACAGTTTCAACATAATTGTGCAGCTTTAAACAATTAAAATAAATGTTTTAAATAAAACAAGTCATTCTGTGATGAATATTTTATATGATACATTTCAGCCTGGCATTAATTTTATATTTAATAAGAACCACTTGATCATAAGCAGTGTTTAGTCTCTGGATTTCTGTAACCATTATACAGTAAATGACAGTGAAGCTATGGGCACTGGTTGAGTAATAATAATCAGTTAAGACAAATTTATTTCAGAACAATCTCTTGTAGTCTCCCTAGCCATGGAGTTAATCCACAAACAGGGTTCTAAACAACAATACCAATTTTTGCTTGTCAGCAGGAATGCTTAGGACCTACTAATATTTGAGGAAGTTTGCCATGTGACATGCTTTAGGATCATATCCCTAGAAAGGGTTTTGTTTTAATTATTCTAGGAATGAATTCTGAGCAGGTGAAGGAAATACTAGCTGCAGTATGCAACAGAAAGTCTAACTACTGGGAAATTAGGGAAAAATACTCCTTTTTTTCAGTACAGTTATCAATGACTTAACAGCTTTAAGTTGTGATTGTTCTGCATGGTGCAATAAATTTCTGGTTAGAAATGCTTGGTGCCTCTCTTTCATCAGATTTTTCTGCTTTCACTGCTGCAGGTTTTTTTTTTTAATATGCAGCAATAGTTTGCACTTCTAGAGTGAAACTGTGACAGCTGTATGGCTTCCTGAAGGATGATCCGTTAGTAGAAAATTGCAAGATGAAGGCAGCTTGAGGGAAAACCTGTCCATACAGCAGATATAACTTAATGGTGCTGCTACTGGTGTGGTGGCATTCACATCAGCTGAGAACCTCACTAGGGCAGGGCTCTGTTTAGAGATATACGAGAGACGTCTGAAATACTAGTCTAGATAGACTTGTTGGGATCTCACTTGCAGACTGACCTCTCAAGGGCTGGCTTAATGTTGGGCACTAAGGCAATCTCCCTGTGCTTATCAGATGGGCTGTGAAATGTGGGTGTCACGTAAAAATCCCTTCACAGCAGCGAGCAACTAACTGATCAAAAAGCAATTAACCTGTTTCTATATTTAATATTAATTAGGAATAGCATGAGGATGTGGAGGGAGGGGCTTTTGAGGGTCTAGTTGCTCAGAATTTGGAGTTGAAAGAATTGAGAGTTTCACCTCATGTCATGATTTCCAGTGGATTTAATACTGTCATATTTCCAATGGTATTTTTTACTTCACTGACTGAAAATCTCAATGAGGGTATTGAAGTGAGATCTGAACTTAACCACAAATGTCCATCTCATGCTTTGCCAACTGTCATTGTAATTGTAGCCAAAAGCTACTTACCTTGCATGCTTGCAGGAGAAGTGGCCTTGGCAAAGGAATACAGCACAATATATCAAGTTTTTATGTTAGTTTCCTGCAAGCCTAATTCTGTTTTCCAAGAAAATCTAGGAAGCTGGTTCAAGCCTTCTTTCTTCTGATACAGCTAACTTGCTTCCTCAGAAGTGGGAGATGGAAAACAATGTCTTAGGAAAGAAAGTACCTTAAGTAGTTTGATTTTTTTTGGTTTTCATATTTAGAGGGAAATTAGGGTCTGTCTTTAAGACATGCGCATTTCCTTTTGCCACAAAAAGTAATTTTAAAATGGATTTGCCCATTTAAACAATGCAGACTGAACATGGGTATTAAGAGTACTGGAATTTATCAAGCCTAAACAAGACAATTTTCTCTAGAATTGATCCTATATAGATTAGGCAAGGTGACCAAATGAGGTAGAGTGAGCACACTTAAAACAAATAAACAAAAAAACCCCCAGTGTGTTCTAATGTGAATTCTAGGATAATGGGTGACTAACAGGTTTTTATCATAGTGCGCCCTGCAGGACACATTTCAATGTGCAATACAGAGAGGACTTTTGTGGCTTCCATTAAAACTATTCCTGAAGGTAAATCCCTCCATCTCTCTCAAGAGTCATTCCTCAGTGATGTTCTGTGTTAGACAGTCATGAGTCACAGATGAAAAAGGCGATAACCTTGGTTGCCTAAAGCTCTGTACATACCATTAATATCCAATCACTAAGGAGTGAAAAAGCACTTAGTCGAGTAGGGTGAAATGCATTTCCTCTGGCCAAAAGGTGAAAAGTTCATAAAATTTCTTTCATGCAGGGAACCTCAAATCTCCTCATTGTTAGGATTTTAGAGACTCATCAAGAAAACGCAATTGTTTTTAATTTACTTGGTCCTTGATTGGTACTGTACTTCAAGCCATTTAAAACATATAAGCTCAAATTATTTTTCAACAGCTTTCTTATTACATATATATAAAAAAAAAATTAGGAAAGCTCACCATAAGTGCCTGTGTTACAAACAACTCTGGGCGCAGTGAACATGAGCACGAACTCGTGATTTCTATCTATAAAGGTATTATGCACACAGTGTCAACAGCATGGCTTTGGGATATGTAAAATGACAACTACAGCCATCTTGATCAAACTCCAGAAGACTTTTTTGATTAAAGGTCTGCTGCCTACCATATAATTCCAAATAATATTCCTGATTTTTTTTTTGATTCTTCTTAAAAGTTTAAAGATACTAAAAATTCAATTAGATTATTTTACTCATACCATCACAGTGAATATTGAACAAATTGGCAAATATTGTATTTACAGGCTTTCCAGTATTTCTTTCAAAGTCATGTTTACTATGATGATAGTTAAATTGTGGCAGGGAGATTGTTCTTGTATTTTTCCTCGTTGAATTTGTTCAAGTTTCCTTAGTTGGGGGGAGTGGAATTCTGTGGTTTAGAATTGTTGCTAGATCACCTGGATCATCTTTCTCAGATGACTGAAGTTTCTTAGAAACAAATACTTTGCCATCTCTGGTAACACAGACTATGGAACATTAACTTAACTTCCAGCACTGCTACAGGTATCTGTACGTGTTAGAAACAGGCTCTAAAATACAGACCCTTAATACCTTGAAACTGCTTAGTTCATACACACTGTGTTTTGTTTTTATATTTCCCTTCTACACCTCATGTAAAATCAATCTGACAGATGCTGACACGGATCTGAGATTCATTAGAAAGTCATTAATTATCCTAAAGGCATGTTTATGGATAGGAGCACTGTATATTTCGGGCTGTCAAGACAAATTGACTAAGTGGCTTCTCTGTAATCACCCTGCAACTATGGCAGGCTAATGATGGTATTCCTCTAAATCTAACGTAAAATCTAATGTAAGAAAGTGGTTAGTGGAAGTGTTAATGGTGATGATCAAATTGAGCCTCAAATGAAATTTGTGATTTAGATATCAAAGCAATTAAATTATTAACATCCCAAGGCATTTTTCATAAATTAATTTCCAATTAAAGCTTTTCTATAAATAGTATTTTGTATTGGGCTTTCAACTGGAGAGCCGAGAGTGGGCAGTCCTGAAGAGTTAGCTCTCCCTCAGCCATAGAAATGGGTACTCTTAACTCCGACTCTTTTGTTTCATCAGCCTTCCCCTAAAATTCCTTTTCCACTCATTTTGTGGTTTAAAGCCCAACTGTAAAATCTAATGAAAACATTTTAGACTGATTATAGTCACCCCCTTGGCCAAATAGAGGTGTTGTGCTTTCTACTGAAATAATTTCAGAAAGTATGGTTTTAGCAAAAATGGTATGTTCAAGAACACTCAGCTCCACAGCACTTAGTATGCAGTGATGTAATGCTGCTGCCTCTTGCAGGCTGTTTTAGAACAATGTAGTTAAATGAAGCTAATGCCTTGGTATCTGCCTGTGGCAGCAGGACACTAGTTTTCACTCACTGAATTCTTTCACTTCAAATATGCGTAGAGAGTTAATTTGCCAATGCAGTTGCTTTCCTCGCTGCTCTTCATTTCTGTTCTGTTTATGCTACAGTTGCGTTATTAGCTTTTGGGTATGCTAGTTTAGCTTTAAATTACATCTTTCACTGCGTGAAGTAGAAGGAGGCATTGCATTAATTTAGCCAATGCAAATTTCAATAAACCTACTCTTCAAAACATTATCATATGTAACAGGATTGATCCCAGTGAGTTAATATTTTAAATGCACAAGGTCAAGCATGTCTTGTTTATGTTTCATGGCCATGTCTGACAGTCAGTTTTCCTGCTGTTAGCACCCATCAGTCCAAATAATCTCCATGTTCTACTAATTAGAAAAAATACACTTTAGGGTTATGCCGTGGAGGAGAGTGTAAAGGTAACTATACAGAAATTTTTCAGGCTCTTACATAATGCAATGTACTCATACAATGCTTCTCAACCAATGCTTTTCTGAACAGAAAGTTACAATGGACTATATAACATATTAATAGTAAGTTTAAATGTCTCTTTACGTAGTTTTGCTTTCACTGTCTGCTAAGCTCTACTTTTCCTGAAGTTTTCTCCAAGTTGTGTTGCTAAGATGTAAAACTTAGTAAGATTTTAATGATTTGCCAAAGCTACTTTTTAAAAAATATTTAACTATGGTAGCAGTGAGAAAACAGCAAAACCATTAACAATAATCTTTACTTTTGACCTGTGATGCAGAACGGCAATTAATAGGATGAGCAGTGTTCCCTTGTGTATGCAGAGTCAGATCTGGGGCCCCTCAGGGACCCAGTCCACTCAGCCCAGAAGGGAATCTTGAGGAGGCAGTGGTTGGACACCTTTACGTCTCTCTAATCCTAGCATTGATGTCCCAGAATAGTTTCTTAGAACAAGGCAGGACACAAAACAGTTAACTTGTGCAAGGCTTATTACAGAAGTAGCTGGAGAATTTACAGGAAAGCACAGATCATCTAGTGCTATGCTGTATCACTCATATCTCCTTCCAAACAGAGAACTCCATAGAGGTTGAAAATCCTTCTTTGGGCCTGTTTCAAACTGGAAACGGAAGCAACCTTTGGTTTAATCTTAGGAGACCTGTCTGTTAAAGAAATATGTTCTCAGAGCTTGTTCACAGGAGTCTGAGCTTGCTCTCAGAAATCTGGCCAACTGCCCAGTCAAGTTGTTGCTTGCGTGTCAACTGTCTGGCTTTTATTAGTAAAGACTCGTGGGTGTGGGTCCAAAAACCAGTCTAAATTTTTAAGTGGATTTATATGAAGTTCTACAAATTTAGATGTCAGGCTCAGAATAATTTTTCACATGTCAGCTTTCTGGTAAAATATTTACACCATCTCTAAAAGCCCATTTATTATATAGTATGACTTTGTAATTCATAAAGGGTTGCTTGTAGAACACGCATAGAAAAGAAAAAGCAAAGATCTATATTTTGTGTGTTCATACTACTGACTTGCTCTGTATTGCATATGTATACAAGCAGTTGGAAAAGGGCTGGTCTTATATTGGTTTAACTCAAAACAGAGTCTGCTTAAAAGGTAGAAAAGTAAAAAAAAAGAAAGGGGGAACACGGCTGTTCAACCATTATTTGCTGTTTGTAAGATACAGCACTACAGAAAGCTTGAAGTGATGTTCTGCTTAAAATAATTTCTGTTGGCTCATTAGAGTAACTGAATTCCTTCATTTGTTAACCTCAAGATGCATGAGGCACACAGAGGAGATATAGATGGCCTAAAGTGCCACTCTTGTCACTTGTGATGGCTGTTCTTATATCCTGTGAATGCAGGCACACAAATGTGGAAGGAGCTGCTATATAATTTCTGGAATAACTGTTTTTGGAATGATGTTACCTCCCCAGGAAGTTAGAACTGCCTGATATTTGAAGGAAGCTCTTCTCCAAAGATGCTACTACAATCCAGACAACTATGGCTCTCCAGAGCAGGTTTGGGTTAAACAGCTAAAACGGTAGTCGTCGTCCTTCACAGATTACTGATAAAAGATAAACAATCCCAAACAATTTTCTACCTATCCTAAATTAGGAGGTTAAGTACAATTACTAGGTATGTCAGAATGATATGTTTTCTTCAGTTCTGCTTTCTGATAGAATACTGGGGTTAAGAAAGCTGAGAAGTGAGACTTGCTGAAAAACATGGAAAGGTTTAAAGATTTTTTGCACCACTTCTTCTCTCCCCCCCTCCCCCCTTTCTATTTACTCTGATCTGAACAGTTTCAAGGTCAGTAATAAATGTAACCTGAAAGTTCTTGAAAAAAGTATATATTTTTCTCCTGGAAGTGAAACTTTGACCTGTAAAATCATTTCTTTCAAAGAAAGATGTTCATAAGTAATTTAACTTGTGTGTTTCATTAGTATGCCATCAATATGATAAATTTTAATGTGAATATTAGTAAATAAGAATTGGCTGTACACATGCCTTTATTTAGTAAAGATATATTCTGCTAAGGAAAACTTAAACTTAAACTAAACAAAGTCTGTCTCTGTACTTAGAGTTTGTGTGACCTGTGTTTTTGTAGAGGGTATAGATCTAGCAGTTTTATTTTTTTCTTTAACAGCCTTTGCAAGTGCAGAACTGTAACACTCAGAGTCTTAGAAAAGTGCTTACCATGGAGGTGAATCGGGATACATGACGTTGACCTGAGAAAGTGTATCCAGATAGGAACCAAAATCAAAAGCTGGGGGAAACTCCTCCATGCAGGTGGATCTCAGCTCTCCAAAAGAGCCACCAAAAGAGAAGCCATCTGGAGCTGGAAAACAAGCAATTAATACTTGCTGCTCTTTTCCTCCATGGTGGATTCTCTGAGACAATATCACTGTTTATAACACTACCATAAATCAGAAAATAAAACCTATCTGAGGCAGAGGAATTACTGGTATTCTGGAACAATCAGGTTTCACAAGACATTTCTATTCCTTTAAGAGCAAGTTAGCGTCATCTGTAGGTGAACTGTGGTGTTTCAGGCTATGGCACAGGGACTATATATTTAGTGCTGCCCTACAAGATGCACGTGTCTAAAGCTCTTCTTGTGCCTCAAAGGTTGAAAAGGAGTGGCAGTTCTGCTGCATGCAGCTTCAAACATTATCAGGATTGCTGAAGTTCCCAGGAGTTGCGTACATTGAAACCTTGCCAATTCTGTGAAGGTTTTTAACGGGAGGCTTAGGTGTTTGATTGTAGGTGTGTGTCTTGAGAAAATGCTGTTCTCAATAAAACACTCACAAAAAGGGGAAAAACTTTAAAATAATAGAGAAAATCATCTTGCTGTCTGCTCCAGGGCTTTCTTAATGCTTTCACACAAGAGTTTCATAGCTCCAGAAATACCAACAAGTTAGTGCTATTTTTTGTCTTTGAGGATAGTTAGTTAATGCTCAACATTCCGGGGTAAATTCCCATAAGAATGTCCCAAATTGTGGAAATGCATCAATCCCTTCACCCCTGCCCCTGCAATTGTCTTCCAAATGAAGTGATCCCTCCTTTTCACTCCACGCATTAAAATAGCACCTGGAGAGAAAGGCTGGCTTCTAAAGTGACATCAAAGTAGTGCCTCTCTCAACAGAGTGTAAAGGGCTGGACTTATTTGAACTGCCTGTTCCTCCTTCTGGCAATTTTCACCTCTGCCAATTTATTCTCGAGGAATTTACCAGGACTAATCCAGTCTATCATGCACTGTGCTTTCCTTTTGCTTGATAAGTGAAGGAAGCCAACTTCACGGTGACTCCTGCTGCTCCCATGCTGGCCAGTGGAAGCATGCTGAGATACTAGGATGGTGTGTGCTAATATAAAATTTTCACTTGGGTAGACTGGCATAATTTAGTTTAAGATTATTCTTTTGAATTTCTCTGAAAATATCACCATGCCTTTCTTTTTCCACTTCTCTAGCATTGTTATTTCTAACAAGCAGTTTGAAAATTGTCCTTTATGGTTTTGCCTGTCTTCAGGGTTTTTAAAGGTCCTGAAATTAACATAGCAGTAGATTTAAATGTAGTGATTGAATCTTAATGGTCAGTATTTTATCATGCCAAAATATTGCTGTTCATGGGTAAACAGTAACTCCAATTTGGGTTTAACTATTTAATCCCAAATTTAGCTGCTGAAAAGTAGGAAAAACAGATGTTAGAATAATAGCAGACACTAGTGTTTTGGATTATTTTTTTCCTTTTTCCCCTCTGTACGTTACCATGCATTTCACTTGGAGTCTAAAATTTATTCCCAAAACATAGATGTTATTCACTTATCTGGATAGATGTTTCTGGGAAAGCCAAAAATAATTATTCCTGGCTCCAGGTGGACAAACTGATCCTAGGCAATGTGTTTCTTTTAGACATGAAAATTCCTGGTCCAAATAATTAAATGAAGTCCAACTGACTTCAGTGGATACTTGATTTAGCTCAGTGAAATCAAGATTTGAGCCAATGCATTTTTATGTGGCTCACTATTACTCTCTTTTCTATATAAAGAAGAAAACCTCAACAATATGCAAGGAACTGTACTCTCATAACAAACTGCAGATATAGGAGCCTAACGATAGATGACAAACATTGTTGATGCTCCACTCAATTCATTAATCCATTTATCATTTGAATTTTTACTAGCTGAAAACTTAAAATACTTTCTGTAACTGTTTTTTCCTTAAATATAGAAATGATCAGATTCTGTCATTTACTCGACGAAGTGGCTTTTAACATCTGGTCAGCAAACCCCAAATTGGCCAAAAATATAATTCTACAATTAACTCCTTCATATTCCCAAATCCTTTTAAAGGGGATTTTTGTCAGGGGGTAAGGGGATAGGAATTGGCACTTTTTTGATAGCAAATCAGTCTCTTTAATGATGATGACAGTTGTAATGACATTGATGTCATTAATGACACCATTAATGATGATGACAGTTGTAATGATATTTTGATGCCCTGTTGTTCTGTTTATATCCAGTTATTAACTTCTGTGGTTAGAAAAGAAGTAGTTGCCCAGTCATTGTTGTAAGTTGGTGCACACTGCAGAAGTGAAAAGATTCCTGGCTTTCCAACAAATAGAAACTACATTATATGCTATACCAAGGCTATAATGGGATATGAAAATAAACTATCAGGAGTCTAGTGATGGAGAAGAAATCTTATACCATATCAAGGGAAAATAAGCTCTTTAAGAAATGCTGTTGGCATTGGGATTGTTTATGTTAACCACTATGGAGCTTGTACTATGTCAATTCAGTGCCAGGATCTTTGTGCTACAAAGCTGCCTGTGACCTACTCATCCTATTTTAAATTTTTTTTTTTATCCCTTGCACAGCAGCCAGATGCTTTTTGTTGCCTGCAGCACCAGATATTAATAAAGTTAAGCATTATCTTGCTATAACTAGCTATCTTACCATAAACAGCATCTCTCCTCAGATGTGGGTGTCTTAACCGTCCGTCCTTTCGCAGACTGCCAACAATGATTGTAACACAGGATAGAAATAGCACAAGTCCGATGACTACTCCAGCTACCAGAAGGGGTGAGACAAGTAAACTCGTATCGTTTCCGTTTTCACCGTAGCTGGGGAATTCACTGGTTGGGCTGCTCTGGTTCAAGTAAACTTCTGTACAGCAGAGAGAGAAAGAATGTGTCAATTGTGAACAGAGACATTTACAAAGTGTGGTTATACAGATGCCAAAACTAAGGGCTTTCAAAGTCCTAAGAGAGAGCCTGAGACAGATCCATTGTAAGAATTCATGCTTTTATGGTCTACCTATTTATTAGACCAATTTCTGGAGCTGTTAGTAACTGACTCTGGGGGAGTCACTCGGCAATTGTTTCCCTGTTATTGGGGAATATCCTGCTGGAGTCAATGATGTATGTTGCCTAATGGTAACTTTGATTGCTTATTCCTGCAAAGATTCTTTGCATCATTAATTGATTGATGCTGAAGGAACTTCAGTGCACAAGGAGGAATGTGAAAACTCAAAAATTTGGGCTCCGAGTGGAACAGAAGAATCGTGTCTTGTTACTAGGTGTGAAAAGACTCCAAAGTTTTGCAGAGAAAGTTTTGGGCAAGAATGAGACAGAGGAGCATGCTTTTGTAGCATAGGGCATGCTTTAGTTTGTGGGATGAGTCAGCACCCTAAGAAACTGATTTGGAGCAGAGGGGGGAAGAGACTCATTCAGAGTGGGATTCTTAGCGAGGCACTGGATTTTCATCAAAGACATGGCTTTTTAGTAGGCAGAAGCTTGGGCAATATGGCGGTCCTGTTGGCCTTAACATCTAATAAATTGTTGAAATAGAAAACCATCACAATGAACACTTAAAATTTACTCATTAAAAATCTGAAAGTAAATAAACTTAATTTATTGCTTTTTGGGCTCCCCCGTATGTTTAAACAGTAACCTAAGGATGGTGCCAAACCTGTGCTTTAGTCCAGGCTTTCCTAGTGTTCAGGCTGGCTACATGCCTTGTGGAGAGGTTAGGTTTGGTGCAGTCATTCTCATTTCATCCTCCCTAGTTTGGCCTGATAGTGTGTAAGGAAGGAGCTGTGTGGGCAGGCAGACCTCACCTTAAAACAGTGTGGAAGTATTGTGGTGCAGTAGGTACGCTCTGTGCTTCACCAGATGACTGCAGACTGAGCTGAGCTCTATCTGGCTTGTACGCCTTTGTTCCAGGCAAGCAGTTCTACACAGCAATATTACTATTCTTACTTCCACCCCATTTTGATTTTTCAGTCAAAATGCATTCATATTGTATGTGGCAAAAACTGTAACTGCTTTCCTCTGTGTTAAAAAAAAAACCAAAAAACAAAACACCAAACCCAAAAAACTCTCTAGATGTATTATTTAAGTTCAATAATAAATCTGCTTAAGGGAGAGAAATGGAAACTGCAAGAATATCCAAACTATGAAAAGTCAGAATAACTCCAGTAATTTATTCCCAAGTCAAATATCCTTTTGAGACAAGCTAGAGTATCAAAAGTTAAACAATAAGTTTCCTCTAGAGAATCAACTGGTGACATATGATTATATGTGAATTAATTGCCCATAGACGTATTTATGGGGGATTGTACTGCTAATGGAGGGGAGGTAAATGTTTGAAATGATGGGATAAAGGATTCAGGATTTCAGCAGATAGAATCCCTGCTTAAGTAAAAGGCTCTGTATGTTTATTTGTGGACAAAAGCTTGGGCATGCAGTAAAGGTAAGCAAATTTGGCTTGAAATTAGGCCTTGAAAATAAGTTGCAATAAGCACCCACTTTTCTATCCTTAATCCACAGCTGATTAAAAAACAAACAAACAAACACACACCCACCCCCAAATTAAAAAGAAATCTCCCATTAGCTGCTCAGGATCAGATTATGTACTGAGTAAACCAGAATTTTTTTGATGCAAGAAATTATTGGAGATGCATATATACCAAGACTAGCTTTCAAATATGGCATGGATATATTTTTTAATCTGGCTCTATGCCAGTTGAACAGATAAATTATTTGTTTCCTACAGAAACTAAGGCTAACAAAATTTTGCTCTTTTGAATGTTCTGTAAAGTGAGTATGTGCTTTTGGAAGTGCAAGTGCTTTTTAAATGGATAGATGTTAGCAGATAGTTTTCAGCAATGTTTTCCCCACTCTCTTCCTTTGGGATATACCACTTAGTGTCTTGCAGTCACAATAAGCTTAAAAAGAAGATGATGGCTTCAAGCCAATGTATATTATCATTGGCTAATGCGTGACATTGAGAGAACTGACTAGAAATATAAAAAACCTGGGGAATTAGGATGTAGTATGTTCTCTTTTTTTTGTTAATTTTTTAGAAGCACTTGACTGTTGGCTGAGAATCTTTATGAGCAATTAAGATAGACGGCCAAGAAATGTGCTGAGCTTTTACAAAGCATTTTATGCCAAAAGAGAAAACTGAATTTTCTGAAAATTAAACTGATTCTGTAGCATTAAATCAAAAGGGTATGGAAAACTGTCTGTCTTAATACTCTTAGCGCAAAGACTTTTTGGGTGTGGGATATATGTTTGAAGGGTAGATTCTGCTGGTCTTACCACCATTGCACTAGAACTAAACTTCCTCAAAATTTACAAAATTCTAATTGTGTTTCTCATTTGTACCATTTCTTTAACTATCTCTGTTGGTAATGTGTCCAACAAGTGTGTACTCCTGCTGGCTTTTCATAGCCTTGTTTATTCAGACTTTTGCAAATTCTGTCTTTGAAAGATGCAAATATCACAGCAGTGCCAGTTAATTTAAATATCAATCACAGGGAATTGACATGTGAACTAAAAGTAGTGGTGGATACTTTATTGGTAATTTTGGCTGATTTGCAAAGATAAAAGGGAAGAATCAACTTTGTTGCCATCATGATGAGAACATGAGCCTTGGGTGCGTGGTTGCTCCATGCACTATCAGGCTTGTGGTCTTCAAATTGAAGACAAGTAGTACTGAAACTGGAGTTGGTGATAAACTTACTGTCAAGTTCAGAGAGAAAGAAAAGAGGCCGCAGTGAGTGCTTTCAAGATCTTTTGAAACTTGGACAACTTCTAAATGATCCTCTTACCAGGAAGGTACTGTCTAAAGAAAAGAAGAGTAGACTAGATTTTTTTTTTTTGGTTGTTGTTGTGTATTGTTCAGCTGTGGAAGCCAGCTGGTATCTTAACACGTTGACTATTTTGGAGATTCCTGTGGTGCCACTCAGTGTGAGCACCAATAGTTGGTCCTATTTTGCTTTATAGGAATTTAACATGTGACTTCAAATAGAAAGTACTCTCTTACAGTCTCCACTTGTACTTGAGGTGTTATTTTTTATTTCAAGACAGCCCATTTATCTAGCACGTTTTCAGGGCTTCCGTAGCTGTTTCAGATCTCGTCTATTTTATCTCTTGTTTCTTACCATCATGAATCTTTCTCTTTTTTTATGCTCTTAATCTAATTGAACCCAGTCTCTGGTAAAGACAAGATATATTGCAATATTGCTTTTGTTAGAAGGAATGAATAACTCCCCTTAGCCTAGATCCTAAAACAATATGTAGCTGATAAACTTCTCTTATGGTATTATTTTCAATTTGACACTGTGAGTCTAGTCCCCCAGACTTTACAGACTGACTTACTGCTATGGGAATTGCTCAGGTAACTAACAACTACAGAATGAGATGCTATGTTGATATAAATTCTTTGGTTTTGAATTTTTTGGGGGCAAAAGATGTTTACATTACTTTTGGCAAAGGAACATCTTACAGATTTTTCTCCTCTTATCCAAATACATCTTCTTTTGATAACCTGTACATTTCTATATGTAAAAATGCTATGTTTTTTCATTCAGAATAGAAGTATCTGGAAATTTATGTAAAACCCATAAATATAACAGCAATAGCAGAGTGCTAACTTTTTTTTTTGAGGTAAGTTGTATTTTTTCCATGAAACTGCAAATTGTAAACAATTCATCAAGTATGAATATTTTATATCTAATCCTCTAAATATGAATTATATTGGATGCACAAACCATTGCTTTTATCCAGTGATGGGAGCTGTGTAACTAACCAGACACGCACAAATGGAACATGCTGGCTGTTGCAGCCATGAATACAATGAAAGGGGCACATATGGCTGAGCGAACACTTAATTTAGAATGAGCGTACTAGTGGAAAATTGCCTACGCTATCCATTCAGTGTTAGACAATAAATTATCAACCTGCAAAATCCCTTAAATATCACATATTTTATCTTACCCATTGCTCCTGCATCTCAACAGACCAACTTGTAAAGTAACTCCACGTAACTGAAGGAGGTGTAGTACAACTCGACTTTTTTGGTGTATGTTGTGCTTTCTCCTTCTCATTAACCTGTCTTTGGAGGGACACTTCTTATCCCTTTCTAACTTGGCAGTAAGTAATGTTGAAGTTTCAGTTGGGTCAGATCCTGTCAGAGTGAAATGTCTTGGTGTGCAGATGTGTCATGGGAGCTTGGTTCATCCAAGATATAGCCCCCCTTTATTAGGAGTGGCTTCTCTCTTCTTCACTGCCTTTTACCTGCTTGTATCCCAGATGAGACAGAAGGGAAAAAGAAAATTGCTTCTCTCCATACTGAAATAGGTGTGGGTTTTTTGGTTTTGTTTTTTTTTTCTGAAGGCATATCAGCTCTAGTGAAACCACAACAGTCCCTGTAATTGATAGGGTTTTCTTTGTTCCCTTTAAAAATCAAGACATGATTTTAAGGCTGGATCTTACAAAGATAACCAAATCTCTTCCCCTGGTTTAAAATCTCTCTATAATCTTAAGAAAGATGATAATTCGTGTTATCACTGGTGGAGAGGATGAGACATGGAGTGGTTTTGTTTCCCAGACTGAAATGTACATGAACAGCTCATGAAGAAGTGCTGATGTGTACTGGAAGGTTTTTATGTGCAGAATCACAGACCTCTACATCCCTGCCAGCCTCAGTTAAGCCTTGCCTGAGGACAGATGGGCTTAGTGATTATTTGCTGAACTAGAGCTGAACCACACTGGTTGAACAATGTTGTGTTACATGTACGCCCTGGGTTACACAAGTTGTTTGGGGTTGGTGATCTAGTACCTCCTATTACCTTTAAACAGGACTGGAAATGAGTAGGAGGAAGTATAGGACAGTGCGTAGTATGTGTCTCAAACACCGAAGCAACTTAAAGCATGGTTCTGATATCCTTACTTTTTTAATACCTAGTTGGGACAGTGTTGGAATATGCAGTCTCTTTATCAAGGGGAGGAGACTGACAGATGGCCAGAAGGAGTTGAGAGGTCCCAGTGAGGCACACAGATAAGCTAAATTAGTGGAATTGATGAGGATTTTGTTGATTCTGCCTTTATGAACAGTTCCTGTTCAAAGATGATTTAGTCTGGCCAAGAGTGACCAATTGGATTCTGCACTTGCTGCTGTGCTGTGAAATGAGCCTCTGGCTGCAGCTGCTATCAGGCTGCTATCACACTGCTTATTTCTGTAGCTCCCAGGCAGGAGTTCATAAAATGCGTAAGGTAGGTGCATTACAAAAACAAGCTGAAAAAGGTTTTGGATCACAGGCGCCGGCTTTGTGCAGGGCATCACTGTAGCAAGGGAGAGAGGGATATTATTCAAGTAATTGAATGCAAAGGCCCCATAGGAGCTAAATCTTTTTAGGAAAAAAAAGTGTCTCTGTTGGATTCAACACTATTCCATCTGGATCCTGAGGAAGGCTGGAACCTCTCACGCTAGATAAATGCCGGATGTCATCTGCTTATGGGACTTACCTTGGTTATCCCAAGTATACATCAGGAGTGGCTTCAGATTGAAATCTGGCTTGTATTTGATTTACATTTATACTTTGTTCAACTCTCCTATTTTTGTGCAAACAACCTGCCAGTTTTAAACGGAATGGCAATTTAACAAGTTTGATTTTATTTTTTTAACCTTTCCAATCCCTAGGTTTAGTGAAAGTATTAAAAAAATTTCAGTAATTCCATAAAAGGAAAAGCTTTTCAGATATGATATTGAAATCAGCACATTTTCCATGGGACACTGCATAGATCTATGCTTTCTTCTGACTCCCTAGTTAAGAGTCCCACTTAATGATAAAACTGGAACCGAATGCTCCTCCCCACCCCCCTCATTATAAAAAAGAGGAAAATGCTGTGCTTTTTCTAGTTCTGACCAGTTTAGATAGGGAAGAAACTATGTTCTCCTCAAATAGCTTCTTGCAATCTACTTTTTGTCTTCTTGCAAGACTACCTTCTGTGCCTCTGGTGAAAGATTAATCTTGGCACACCTTTTGTTGAGTGCTCCATCACATAAGATGTACAGCAGCTGTGGCAACTTATTAAGGCAGGAATAACTAGGGACCCAGAAAGACTTAAAAACTGAGTAAGTACAGGGAGTTTGTAGCTATCATTAAAGTATGGAAGATGGAAAATTGGTCACTGAAGAAAGGGTTTTGTAGGTCTGGCTATGGCAATGGCTTGTGTCAAGTGTAATGAATTAGGTGGCACTGCCTTAACATTTGAATGCATTGAATGTTTGGGTTCTTGCTCTCTAAAGCAGCTATACAGTAGTGCAGACTGTCATGCTACAATGCAAACTCACATCTGTGTGTGTTTAACATCAAAAGAATAAAACCATTCAGCTCACCAGTTGTACTCGTTCAGCTATGGGAACACTGTGCATCAGATTCTTCCTATATTCTAGAAAGATACAGGAGGCAGGTAAGAACTGCTACCTTAGTATGTTTAATGTTAAATAGTGTTTAAAAGGAACATGATGATGCTAAGATCAGGCAAGGCTATTGGTGCTTTTGCATTTATCTTATTCTCTTGTAGCGAAGTTGAGCAAGTGAATGGAAGACTAGAATAATCTGGGAAACATCCTCTATAAATCAGTTTTACAAGAGCCATACAAATAGTACGGGGAAAGGAGTTTTCAGTCAGGAGGCCCAGGAGCATATTTAATTCTCTTACACTGCTTGCCTCTGCTACCTGCAGCCTAGGAGCCAGTCACGTGTTGTCTTCCTGTTCTGTTTTTCTGATTTGCACACATAAAATTAAACAGCCTCTTAAGCTACAATTGATATTCAATAATAACTGCATAGGGATTGCTTCAAACTTTTACCTTAATGTGGCTTGTGAAGGGCATCGTATGGTGTACATACTCATGGATTAAAGATTGGTTGATCTAGTTTAGCTCATGTATATTGCAGCTCAAACTTTCATCCATTTACTGCTTATAAGAGCCCATTAACTTGTGCTTGATGGTAGCTTGTCTTCTGGAACGGTACTTACCAGTTATTTGACAAAGTTGATGTATGAATAAATTTTTGCTGTCAGTTGCTGCAACTGTGACATTTAAACAGTTCCCAAAACCAGATGATATTCATTATTATTTTTAAATTTGAGGTGAAAATCTTTCTATGGTTAACTAGTCTTGCCTGATTATTGTTACTGTGGGAGATAGTTCAGCATAATCCAAATCCATATGAATGCCATTAACCAGGCAGGACCCATAAATTTAGACTAAGTTTCTCTGCAGCTCACATTGCCTCTTTGATCTTTCTCACTGCGTATATATGTTTTAATTATAATTAAAACTTTTCCCTGATTAATAGTAAAAAATCAAAACCTTATTCAGACATGAGACTCTGTGATAGGGACATTTCAGTTTTATCTGATGCACTCAGTTTAAAGTAAATTTGGAGCATACTTACAGGTACAAAAGCCGCCCATGACCTTGAGAAGCTCATCCAAGGCAGAAAGGGTGGCCTTTCCTCTGAGATATCTGACTCTGCCTTTTTATCATGTCTGCTGGCTATCAGATAATGACTTTTCTCTTCTTGCATTGACATCCTTATTATAGAGCCAGAATGAATAAGATTGGATCACCAGCAGCCTGCAAATTGAGAATGTCAGAAGCAACGAGAATGTGGCTGTATAAGGGCTCAGAAAATAAATCTTTTCAGATGCTGTGGCTTTAGGGTATTATGTTGATGTCACAGCAGCATGTATAGGTGCTGTTTCAAATTAACAGGAAAAATCTTCCAATTTTAAGATCCACGGTCTATTTGATCAACATGATAAATACCACTGCAGTGAAACAAATCACTCTGGAAGTATAACAGTCCACTTTGTGATGGACAATATATTTCTTCCCCTATTTTCTCATAAACAAAGAACTTTGAATGAATACAATTTTATAAGCAGGACCCAAACCTATTACTTTTTTCAGAAACTCTGTGTTAGGGCTTGGAAATAAGTATGATGAGAATCCTATTTTACCCATTAAAGTAAAGTTACTTTCATAGGCGCAGATCCAGCTTAGGGGCAAAAGCAGTAATTTTTTTTACTGTGATAAATTCTGGTATTTTGGCACATAAGCTTCTCGTATAGAATTTGGAAAAAATGTAGCAATATAATAATTTTTCTTTTTATTCTGAGAGGGAAAGGTTTGAAAAAATGTCATTGGCAAATAATTCTGTATTTTACCTCAGCAGTCTGCTTGAACTGTGATCTAGATGTCTCATGTCTTCTCTTTGGGAGGTTGAGCTCTGACTGAACTACATCTAATGTGACCTAAAGAGGTAGCTATAGGGCAGATGACAGCTCATGGAAGATGTAGCCCAGGCAGGAAACCTGATCTATATTGGGGGGAAAAAAACACTAAAAAGCCAAAACTTTCCTCAGAAAAGTTCCATTCTTTACAAACTTTACTTTCTACTTCCACAGAGAAAATGAGAAAGTAATGATGAAATTCTTGCTAGCTCTAACAGTAACAACTGGTGAGCAGCTGACTTGTGTTCTGTTGCCTACTATATGCGTTTATGAATCTGTAAATCAGCTATCCACTTCTGATTATTATTAAATTGGCTCAAATTTATGAGACTTTTTAAATTATGAAGTTTTGTATTTTCCTTAAGTTGCATTGAACTATTCAATAGGCTCTATTAACCAGCATCTTTCAGCAATCATTAAGCTGCTCACATCATTTGAAACTCTGTAAAAGAGCTAATAAAGATGATATCTGCAACAAAATTCTGAAATTGAACTACTAACTGAGCTGCAGGAATCATATCCACCTTATATATACCTCGAACATTCCTTCTAGAGTGCTTGTGGCTATGTGCTGCTGCTTATTTAGGACTTTTCCTATTGAAATAATCCTATTTCTTTTTCCATCCTCATCTCCAGTCTTCAATAGTAGTAATCTACTAAGAAAAAAAATATGTAGAGGAATGATTGATGTTTACTGCTTAGAAAATAATGACAACTGAAATACTGATCTAGCTAGTTATGTAAGGAAGTGGGCGCGAAGATAGAAACCTGTTAACAAATGCTGGAATCCAAAGATCTTTCTTTAAGAGGTGGTAGCATATGTGATATATTTCGGCCTTTCTTTCAAGGTGACTTGAATTTTTTTAAATAATTGAAATGGTTTTGCAGTGTTGTTATGCACTTCCATATGAATTATGGTGTTGATGTCATACACCATGGTATGACTTACATTATCATTTGTATCTGTAAAAGCGACAGCAGTATGTGCCTGCATAAATCAAGGAGTTTTCTCATACCATTAAGAAGCAATTTCATTCCCTCAGATTTTGTCTGAATAGGACTAGGACTTCTGCTTAGACAGCTGCAGGAATGTCAATAATAGCAAAACAGATATTGATTCTTGGGAAGATTTCAATCACCTAGTTTCTTTGTTGCTAAAGGAGCCACCAAAATTCAAGGACACTGAAAGATCTATAGAAATTAAATTACTCAAACATTACTATTTGAAAAACTGGGGGGGGGGAGATCCCTTTCTTTAAAATCCCTGTTGCTTACTATAGAAGAACCATTTGGTTAGAGCATTGGTAAATCGGAGTGCAGGACTTGCCATACAGCCAAGCACCATTCCATACCTATGCTGTGCAGTGTCTAGGGGCTGCTTGGTACACATCGTGTATTCTGCCCTCTCCCGTATTTATCTTTGGCCGGCAGGGCTGAGTCAGGCGTAAAGAGGAGACTCACACCACTGAAGGGCTGGAAAAAGTAACTTCCCCCCAGCAGATAGGCGGTGGTGTTTCTCCTGGAGTAGCATAACGTTCTGCTACCTTGCATATATAGCTTATTTTATAGGTTCCACATAGTTCCTTCTTATAAATAATATGTTGGTTGCTCTTCCATTTGAGATGGCAGAGGAAGGACTTTAAAAACAAACAAACAAACAAAACCCCCCCAAAACAAGTGTAGCCTCTAGGAAAGCTCATTTATTCATCTTTCTATATAAACTGTAGTGTGTATATGTGTGTATTTTAAATATAAAATGTAGTTTCCACTTCAAAGCTAGTTTCAGCATAGGGTAAACATCGATAGCTGCTAGAGATGAGGTAGCTACACCTTCCTATCTGCTGGGAAGTCGGAAGAGGTCTTGGGTTGTTCCCCAAACAGAAGACATACGCTAAGAAGGACTGATATTTACAGATGTCCTGAGAAACATCTGTGTATGCTGCACCATTTTCTCTCCAGGCAATTAGAAGTCTAGGCTGTGGGTATTCCTCCCTGTTCTTAAAACTAAGCTATTTATTATTTTCAAAGAGGATTAAAAAAAAAAAATACTTCTAAAGGAAACAGAAATTGCAGTGTGCCTTGTTCTACATTGTTACCGAATGAGATTGAGTGAGAGTAATAATAGAAAGATGCAGAGTAAGGCTAGAACAAGAACTTTGGCTTTTTCTGTGAGCACTGTTTCTTAGATTAGGCTCCATTTAAATAACTATATGTTATGGGAAAGTTGATTACATTTTGAATTACAAAGCTTTTATAAATTCCTTTGTAATGAATGGTGTTGCATGTAGGTTAGAATCTCTGCAATGCCCACAGAGCACCCTTGACAATGTCTGAACCTGGAATACTGACTGTTTTTAAGGCTGGCTAGTTTTTGTGGCCTTTTGAACAAAAGGGACCAGAAAATGGTTCAGTCCCAGAAAATAAGTGTGCCCTGCAGGGGTGGTTCTAATAAGACTACTTAAATGAAAGCTCTTTTAGAGATACTGCCTGGAACAACAGGGAGAGAGAAATACCATCCAGCTTCCACCTTCTCGCAGCAGCACTGTTCACATCAAAGACACGTGCTTTGTATGTTCAGTTTAATGTTAAAGGTCACCAACTGTTGTTCTTGCAGTTTATCAGATAACTGTGATTTAATCTCTGGACACAATTCGCTATTTCAGATGAGGCAGAATGATCTTCCTTTGACTATTAACCCACCACTGCAGCACAAACTGACCCTTGATTGTTTCCTGAGCCCTGCTGTTAACTCCTAACATGCCTGTACGCCAACCATCCTACCTCTCTTTCTTCTATTAATATTCATAGTGGAAATGTGTCTGTTGAATTGTTCCCATTTACCCACTGGAGGAAAAAAAAAGAATTTTTGAAAAAAGCTATGGGATTCTTGGTGGAGAAACTAGTATCTAGGCTGATATAAAATCCTCTTCTATTCCCTTTCAAGTGCATAGGCAAATATATGGAGACAGATATAAACAACTTGGTAATAGAAAAGGAAGTTATTTCTGTCCCTGGTTATCCAGATCACACAACTGCAAAAGGATTTTCATCTACATATTTGCTAACAGCAAGGACTTTTACAATTGTTGACTAACAAATTAAAAAAGAATCACAAAAAAAATGGAACCCCTTCTTCAGTTTCCTTTTATCTGCTTTAATTATTCATGTTAACCACGTGCTGGCAGATAAGAATTACATTGTTAGGCTCATAGTGAGGCCAAGAGGATTCACATGGTGTGGCCAGTTAAGGTGCTTCCATTCAAATTAACTAAACAGACTTCTTTCCTACCAAAAAGGTATATATTACATTATAGTCTTGCAATACAGGAGAACTCAGAATGTCCTTCAGTATGAGGGCGATGTAAGGAGTTCACATCAGAAGAATTTATCACCATCTCAAAGAGATTGCTAAACTTAGACATGTGAATTGTATGCACCTGCTCTTATGTGGAGTAATATTTGCATGAGATACCTGGATACATTGCTACTTCAATTCTGGTGTGAATATATGAACATCTTCAGTTTCTTATGCATGAACAGTCAGATTAAAAGACATTCAAAGATTAAAAGCAAGTTAAAATTTTATATCCTTTGCATTAGTAGACAATGAATTTTTTTGTGAAGAAACTGACAGCATGAAAATAGCTCCTATATTATACAACACAGTAGAAATACAATGCGTGAGCTGGAGAAAAGTGAATGCTATTCTGAAAAAGGCTTATTCATGAAAGTGATGTAGCACTAAAAGTAATAAAAGGGGAAAAATGATGCTCCAGAGTTACTAGAGAAATACCAAATCCTAGCAAAATACAATGGGATATGTGTCGTCTGTGCTGGATGCTATCTTCGTAATGACCTTGCATTTAAAGACTTGGGGAAAATCCCTTCCAACAGCGGTAGAGTCACAGAGCTTTGAAGAGCAGTAAAACTTGGTCCTTTCCTGTGAAAAAGTGCTATGGGTTTTGGAGGGGACCAAGTAACAACCATGATTGAATCCCAGGGCTGGAATTCACATTTACCCCCAGTGATCTCCACAGGTCACCTGTCCAAAGTCTGGTGAGGCACACGGCTGAAATCTGAGGCCTCCACCAAAGGCCACCAGTCTGCGTGAGTGTTAGCTGAATGAGTGAACCAAGTGAATGCCAAGACAATACGGAAGCCTTGAACTTCAATTGCTTAAAGGAGGAGCAATGCAGTGACTGATTAATTTGCTGAAATTCAACAAAAATAAGCTTAGAAAAGGTGGCTGTTTTCTCTTTAAAGCTCTTGTGCTTTAATGTAAGCATGAACTGATGGTTATCGTAACTGGAAAGTAAAATATTTAAAAAGCTGAGATGAGCCTCATTAATTATTAAAAAGCTAACAGTAAGTTTTTGATCTGCTGTAGAGACAAGATGTAAACTCAGAATTACCCTATTGCCTCAAAGCAATTTGGAAATACTACGTTACCTTGGAGTAGCAGGTGAACAGCTATTTCTCAGAATTTGTAAAACCATGGACATCACAGCATATCCTAAATATAATTGTACTGGCAAATTGCCCAGTTAGAATGGCAATGGAAAGTGGATATTTTTTTGATTGTTTTAATTATTTTTTTTTTTAATCCGAAATGCCCACTGTCCTGAAGCTTGAGGAAAAACATTAAATAGGAAAGGTTTGAAATCTCTGCATGTGTCAAATAGATCCTTTAGCGCCTCATTCTTGTGCATCACAAGGTATCTTTTGAGGGATCTTAATCAAGAGTGGGGGTGTCTTGAAACTGTACTACAGTGATATGTTGTTCATGATGTGGAGAAGGGAGAGGTCCTGCCTTCCATTGTAAATTGGTAAGAGAATGTGGTCTGAAGCTAGGTGTGGTTTTTTTGGTTTGGTGGTTTGTGTGGGTGCGTTGTTTGTTTGTTTGTGTGTGTTTTTGATTTGTAGTTTTTGTTGCTTGGGGGGGGGTTGTTGTTTTGTTTTTTTTCTCGCTACTGGAGATAAGGGACAGATTGCAATTCTTTACCAAGGAAGGTATGAACGTTATACAAAAATAAAATCCTGTTTGAACCCTTGCCGCCTTCTAGATAGCTTCTGCATGGGTATTAATTGCAGAAATGTGCTAGAAATGTTAACAAGGATAACCACTATGTTTTATGGAGCTATACCTACAGCTTCATAATGTTCAGCCTGTGCATGTTGACCTACTACGATTTGTGCTACAGGCTGTACTGAATATCATATAGTGCAGGGACTTTCACTTCAGATCATCTGATCTCCCGTGTGCTGACAGCATATGATACAAGAAATATCATGCTATTTGGATTATTAAAAGAATTGATGTATTCATATTTACTGTGTTACACGTTAATACTATCTTGTTAAGTCCTTCTGGGGATAAGATCACAGATTTTTTTCTAACTAGCAGCTGCTGCATAGTTTCCTAAAATACCAGATTTTAGGGTTGGGCCAAGGAAGACAGGGCTGATGATAAAAACAGATGGCCTCATTGCTAACAATATACCTGAGCTTGCAAGCACTGAATGCTTGTGAAGGTGTGTGCAACCTTGTTGATTCAGGAAGTGCTAAGACTGTTCAGTGAGCTTTTTCGTTCTGAAAGGAAAATCACTGCTCCTGTTAATCTCCTATGTTCCTTGGAGATAAACCCTGTCTGAAGAAAGATTAGAGACAGCCTAATAATGCGTATGTTTATTCCTCATGTTGCCCTTTATCAGTGTTTGATTACCCAAAAACTCTGCAGAGAGAAGCATATACATATCAACCTTAGAAAACTACTGTGACTGAGATAAAAAGTAATGAACAATGTATAATGCATTAATTGACAATATTTGTCAAGATGATTACTGACTGTATGAATTATGGTCCTATTTGCTCTGATTAATTTAGCACAAGGTTTCTTTTTTTATTCTCTCACTGACGAAGCACGGGTACTCTGTAATTTCTTTTGCATGACTACTACTCTATCCGAACAAGTCGTCATCATCACCAGTTCCTGAATCGTTATAGGAGGAATCAATACAGTGTCCAGTCAAATTATCTTATGCACTGGGTCAGTTACCTGCTCATCTCTCAAGTATTCCCAAACATGAAATTACGAAGAAGCAGACACTTCACCAAGGTAGGATTCCAAATGCGCAGGATGTCAGTAAAATGTGCTGCGGGAATGCTGTCTTTTTCAAAATGGCATTCATACCAGTTTTACATGTGCAGGTTTAATGTACATGCATAATAATCATTGTATGAGATCAGATTAATTATTCATCCATGCAAGCATCTATACGTTAGGAACATAACTATAATCATTATTTGCAAGCTTATTGAATTAGATTTGAAATACACTTTTTTGTTATAGTTGTGTTTTTTTCAATGAAGTTTTTATTTTTCTCCATTGGAATTTTGGCAAATTGTTTTTGATCTTAGTAATTTTTTTTTTGTAAACTCTGAAATCAATTTTAAGCCGAGAAATCAAACTTCAAGGTTTTGCCTCATCTTGAAAAAACAATTTTTAATTCTAATGAATATGTTCCTGTAAAGACAGTATACTTAATCTTCATTATTGGTACTGAATTACAAGAATAAATGTGGGAGAAGGGTGGTGCTTGAACCTTGGAATAACATGTAGTTGGTCTGTCACATTTGCTTTATATGTGGTTTCTTTAGGGTGACAATACCTTCCTGAGTAGAAGGAAGAAATCATGGAGGAGATGGTAAGGAGACGGTAATCTCATCTGTGAGAATGGGATCTTTCTTTTCAAAAACCATTTGTACCAGCTGTTCCATTAAGCTTTGTCCAAATAAAAATACATTCAACTTATTTGTCCTAGTAGTTAACACTGAAGAGCCAATGAAAACAATAACACCTCTTCCTTCTGCTCCAGCACCTTGTCTCTGCTCCTTGCACAGAACAGCTTGTTTAGAGTGGACAGGAAAAAGATGCAGCAAGTTCAGTCACTAGCCTGTTCAGTTAGGTCAAAGACTGGGTTAAAAGGATTAGTTGCCTTATCACAAAAAGCAGTCCTGGCTGCAGTGTGCGATCTGGGGCTCAGAGGCCTGGGGAGGGAGGAATTCGTTGCAGCCATGGGCCCCATCAGTATGTATGTAACATTTGTATGGAACCTCTTTCTATGGTAGGGATGTGATGACATTTGTGATGGATGTCTTTGCATTAATGGAATATTTCACTAGTCTTATTTACTCTATAAACACTGTCCTTTGGATTCTTACTCAAGATAATTTAATATGAATACATCAAACCCATAAAACCTGTGTGTCTGCCTCCTGCAAATGTGTATATACATATATTATCACAAATAGTTGCTGTGCTATGATCCCAAATCAAGATTAATATTAAATCAGTTTGCCTAATGTCAGCCTTAATCTTAGCTTCCACTTACCATTCTTTATTAAAGAGCTCTTCTCATTCTTGTTGGCAATTTCTACTGATAAAATTAGGCTTTTTTCACTGCAACTTAGCAGACTGAAGCAAGGTTTTCCTGTTTCCAAAAAGTGGTAGGAGAGATGCTGCCTTTAAGGCATGTTTTATTTCCATTTGGTGAATGCCACTTTGCCTGTCCTTCATAACTGTGGAGAAGACAGAGGAGGCAAGCTTCTCGCCCATCTGTTCCCTTCTGACTTGGATGAAACAACTGCTAAAGGGAGTGCACCAAGAACAGAACTATCCCGATATAACTCTGATGCTGCATGTGCCCCATTTTTCACATAGAATCATAGAATCATAGAATCATACAGGTTGGAAAAGACCTCTAAGATCATTGAGTCCAACCGTCAACCCAACACACCATGTCCACTACACCATGTCCCTAAGGGCCTCATCTACACGTCTTTTAAATACCTCCAGGGATGGTGACTCCACCACTTCCCTGGGCAGCCTGTTCCAAGGCCTGACCAGTCTTTCAGTAAAGAAATTTCTCCTAATGTTCAATCTAAACCTCCCTTGGTGCAACTTGAGGCCATTTCCTGGCCTCATTTCCTGTGGCAGGGCATTGCGGTTCCCTATGTAATAGGTCCCATGGCTTTTGATGGGTTACAGAAGGAAAATCTGTGGACTTATTTTGCATTGTGTTAACTCCCTGTTAGGATAACATAGTGTCCTACACAGTGGGGAGGATGTGGTGCTTGTTGGACTTTGCCATGCAATGGACAGCTACATGACTGGAAACCTACCGCCTATATATCCAAAATAGATTTTTCTGTCCTGGCAGAAAAGATGATGTATCAGGACTTGGCATCCAAAGTCTAAATGCTTGCTCCCTTTTCAAAGGGAAGGCATGGTATTAGTGCTAAAGAGTAGCATGTTACCTAACACCAAATCATTAGGATGTTAGCATCTCTCATGAGACAAGTTCATTTCTCAAGCACCAAACAATAAACTAAATGTGCACGATTTTAGCACGTCGAGACTGTGACCCTTTTTTTGGCTTGTTCAGTCACAAAATCCCATGCTGACCTCTATTAGTACAGTATGATCCAATTTTGTTAGAAGAACACTTTATTGTCTCCCTACTGAAAGGGCCAGCAGTGTTCAAATTTGCATTGCAGTCTTCTGAGGACAGATGGTTGCACTGAGGCTGTGAATTGACACACCAATGCATTTGAGTAGAGTGGCGCTTTAACTGAATGTGTTTCGTAAGTCGGCAACCAGCAACTCTGCTCTTCCTTGAACTGACTTGTGATTTAAATTAAACCCCACTGACACTTTCTGTGGCACATGACCTATGTCTTATGCTCGGTGTTAAGTCACGTTCTAATTCTGCATATTTTTACTGCACTTTCTATGACTTGTGGAAGAGGGATGAATTAGCAGCACACTGTTTCCTTAAGCTGAGCAATTACCTCTAATCAATATTACATGGGTTATGTGAAGATAGAAAATAGGAAAAAAGAGGCTTGCTATGGAAACATGGTTTGTGTGGGTGTTGTTTTTTTTTTCCTTGATGCTATCATCTCTTCTGCAGTGGGGATTACTGTGCTATTTATTCTTTATGGTGAAAGTATGGCACTTATGTCTGTTAGATTTTTTTAATATTTTGCTTTATATTCCTTAAAAAGTGGTAAATGTAAGTAACATTCCTTACTATCTTTGTGTATTTGTTTTTACCCTGATGATGTTTCCTTTCTCCAGACAACAAAAATTAAGATGTTGCATTATACCTGCCTCGTTCATGCATTTTTATCATCAGGTAAACTTCCTGTCCTTCTTGTTAACTCATGTTCCACAGAGTATTTCCAGAATGGGGTTTCTGTAGTACTTTGCGAAGCCCGTGCTGACTACTATCTCCAGTGTAGTACTCAGGGCAAGAAAACATTTGGAGTCCAACAAAAGCTTGTGGACTTACTTCACTGTATCTAATTGACGTGATGAATCTGTCTTGTATTTTCATTGACTGACCTCTTTGTCTCTGTACCAATTATGTACTTTTACATGTTTCTGCTGTACTGTATCATATACTATACTCCTAGTATTGAGAATCAGGATTCCTGCAGCAAAGTATGTATGAAAAAGAGCTAGCTGACAAGCACAGGAGTACACACTTTATTCTCTTGGTATTAAACTAGTTTCAAGAAAGAAAAATGCATCTCTGCACTGCTGACACTGAGCCAACAGTTTCAGTCTGAGGAGGAGAGAGAACAATGATATTTGTAATCCCCTGCTAAATGCAAATAAATTCTGCGTCTCTTTCTTCTGGAGATTGCTTCCCTGAGTCAGTGGAGTTAATTTACATTTTGGTGACATCTACAAGAATTTTGCCAACACAGCTTATTACTGCAAACATTGTGTCAGTTCTGACATTTCTCTTTCCTGGGAGAATCCCCAGAATGGCTGTTTTTGTTCTTAGTAGCAGACTTGTGGCTTCACTAGTGGAGACACGCAGAAAGCAACGCCAGCCTTAACCATTCCTGTCCCTCATCTGGTAGAGCACCACAGAGTTAAGCCACCACAACTTTTTATTGCCACAGTGTGAAGCACACTGTGTGAATGAAAACCTTCCCCACAACAATTTTATTCTGGAAGCAGAATCGGCACCCTGACCTTGCTCCTAGAGCAGACACAGGATTGGTCCCCCAGGCCTTGTTTCTAGAGCAGATGCAGAAACAACGATGTTGACACAACTCAGGAGAGCCACACTGTGTAGTACCTACAAACACCAAGCAGATCCAACTCCCAAACAGGCACATAATTCAACTTCAAATTAATCCAGCATTCCTGGGGCCAAACAACTGAATCCATGGGAAACAAAGGCTATCCCTGTAATTGCACTAACAGTTTTTATAAAAGGATGCTTAATTCCCAGCAAAGAATCTTTTTTCCCACGTAACTGTTATGGCAAATGCAGTGTTACAAAGATGGTGAAGGACTTATTAGCGCTTTAGGCCTAAGAAGCATCATCTAAGTTAGACCCTGAACTCTTTAGTCTTCCTTTCACTTGTCACTGGTTTGTGCATTTCTCTGGCTCTCCCATGCAGAAGAATTGAGGGGATTACTTCTCTTCTCAGAGAAAAATGTCATCAGGGTTTCATTCATTTATAAACATAATTTACTAGTTCTGTGAATTACTGTTGTTTATGAGAGTCTCCAGTGATGCTTAGTAAGATAGATCAGGAAAATATTTTGTTGTCTACCATTACATTTTTTTTCCCCTACCCTGCTTATGTACTTATATGTAATATGCATTTATTTGCCAGTTTTCTCTCTGGAACAAAGCCTGGCAGCTATAAACACTTCTCTTGCAATGTAATGATATGAACAAGCCTGTTCTGTTAGCCACTCAGATGAAACCAACCAAATTATTTCAGTCATGACTTAAGGCATATTTGAATTTAGGATTTCAAGGAGGCTTTATGCCCCCTGGCCCTGCTGACTGTTTTCTATTTGCTCTGTATTTTTCATCTTATTCTCAATTCTACTGCATATAGAGTTCCCACTATCTCATGTTTCTAAAGCTAATGTGCCAAAAAGCTGGATTCTGCTATTTATTTATAAAGAGTCTGCGGACAAAGAAGTTAGGCCTCAATTCAGGAAAGCGCTTATGTGCATACTTTACACACTGTAAATGCATTCTTGATTTTATTCATACAAAATTTTCCAATTCAGGGAGCACTGAGATGCATGTTCAAGAACTGTCACTGTTTTACCTATTTACATTGTGGGAACAGTATCTACCTAGCTGATGGACTCTTTTTGTTGTCTTGTCATTTTGAAAGTTTGTATTATAGAAGTGTTATAATAAAATTACTGAAATGTTTTAAAATAGCTTTTCCTAAAATTCGTAGACTTCATATTACAGATGAAGGAAAAGGCATATCAAGATAACTCTTGAACTAGATTAGTTTCTTGTCTGTGTTTGCGGGTTTACGGAGCAGCCTTTGGCAGGCTGCCTTGATAGAAACTCCCCTTTTAAACCTTAGCTTCTCTTCCTGAAAAAATGCAACCATACAAAGAAATATTCTACTATAAAGAAACTGAACTAGTCATTCTTTATATCCTATCAAATAATTTAGTATTTTTATCTCTACCTTGAAAATAGCTGTATTTAGCAGAATTGAGCATTTTCTAAGTTCACAGGGCAAGGGGGGTCATCATCAGAATGACTGTCCCATTTCAGGAAGACCTGGCACTGGCATCTTTGCTTGATAGTACCTGATGATACTCCTTTCTTGAGACTACTGATTTCCATTAGCCATTGCTAATTTCTCTAGCTAGGAGACAAAGGGTGCTAGAGCCATGCATGCTTGCCTTTTATGTTTATTGTATGCCAGAATTCTATGCTTAGTTATTATTTTCTAAACCCTCTATTCTTTTTAGCTACGTGCTTATGAAAAGATAAGTTGTCAAATTAAAGATGCATAATACAGATAAAAGTTCGGCTCTAATTAACAGTTACTTGAGGGCAATTTCAATTACGTCAATTGTTCATTTCTGCTTACAAAAGTTGGTAGTATGTGAGTAGGATTTTTATATCAGGCAAGATTAACAAATACTGACCCTCAGCAGGCGGTACCGTAGGCATTAAATAAAAAGTCAGCAAATAAAAGAGAAAAATAGGCTGAATAAACATAACAGCACTGGAAGAAGCAGTCTTTCAAATTAATCCTTAGAAAGGATAAATAAAAGTTGTAAGAGAAGAGGATATTGTTGTCATTAGTTTTGATAATCCAGACTAAGGTAGTACCTGAAATTTATAAACAAGTCCAGCAACAGCATTTTTGTATGCAATAGGCTGCATATTGTTGTAACAGGGAAAGAGTAGATAGTAATTTCCACAACAATCTAAATTCTCCTAATAAAATAGAAATAAATTTCATGAATGTTCCAAACTGAAATCTAACTGGAGGCCAAAGCATCTTCTTGTGACTAAGCAAGCAAAGAAGAGTAAGAAGTAGCAGTGAATTCAGAACTTGCACGATCGAGACTGTTTAAACTACCATTACAAGAAACAATTTGGTATCTTACAAACCCTGAAATTAGTCAGCAAGATTATAAGAACCGATTTACTAAAGTGCCCCCAAATTAGATGCAGACAGGTTTTTTTCCTTCCCCCCCCCCCCCCTTATCTTTTTTTTTTGGGATGCTGAAGTCTTTTTCCTAATAGAGAAGCTTGTATTGTGAAGATATTCCTGAATATAAGGAATATCATTCTGTTGCTTCATAAAAGTGCTAGGGTGCTTATAATACAGCAATTTTCAAAGCTGACAAGTACAGTTAGGTACATTTGCTAGGTGAAGTTAAAGGAAGATGAAGTGACTTCTCAGGAGGCAGTTGGCAGACACAGGACAGACTGGGTCTCTTGAGTTTGGAGTTCTCTCCTGTAAGACAGTGCCACCAGCATGCCTTCCATTTGTGTTTCCTTCAATGATCACTAAAACTAGGTTTTCCTGTTACAGTGGTGCGTAACAATATCACACAGATTAAGAGCAAGTATTCACCCACTTTTAGAACTTCACTTTGGCGCTTATTTTAGGAATCAATGCTTTCTCCCATTTGGGCAGTAAGAAGAGACTGGAATCATCTACAGGGCAGGTTGAACCCCTGTGAAATCACCTTCCTGAGTACCTGTCCATCTCTACTGACAATCTAAAGTATGTAAACCTGTACTCAGAGGGTCTGTATACCTTCCCTGAGACTGTTTGCAAGGACTAGGAGAAGCCTGGATACAAATTTGCAAGGAGATTGTGAAATGCCAAATTCCTTTTCTTCAGTTGGAGTAACTTTAAAAGGACATCTAATGGACTTAGAATGAATGGAAACAAAAGAATGCATTCATTAGGTTAAAATTTAATATTTTCAATGACTGTCACTCTATTATCTCAAGCGCTGTTATGCTCATGTAATAGTTGTTTAAATAACAGTACCATGCCTCCCTTGAAATCTGCTTTTCTGACAAGAACTGTCCAAAATCAACATCTGGATAGTATTCAAACATACTTTCATCAACAGTTTTATGAGCAGATTATGTTAACCATCCTGGTTGACTCGAGGCAAGGTTATCTAGAGAGAACTTTCCATAGGCGGGATTACCTGCGTGCCTCTATATAAAGCTGCATAGAGTCTGATGGAAATTATTAATCCAAATGGCCTGTGGTACTTAATAGAAAGGCAATCTGGTATAGAAGCAGCTTTTAGAACAAACATAAACCTGGCCCCTGTTATTATGAACCTTAAGTAAAGTCTTCATGACAGAGTTATCTTACGTTTTTGTGCAGTGTTTAATTACTTCAATAATAAAAAGAGAAGTATCAAGTGACAAAAAGACATTTAATTTCTTTGGTACAAAAGACTCCAGTCATGTAACCCTTGGAAGTGGGAGAATGATCGCACAGGTTATGACTATCTTTGGCTTCAGTGGGGCAAATTCTTTCGTTCCCATGAAATTATATGTTTAAATCTGAAGCAGAACTTTGGCCTTCAATACTACTTTCTTATGGTTTCAGAAAAGTCTTTAGATAGATAATACAGCCTTCAAAAAAAGGCACATAGGTAATTTGAGACACTAAAAGATAGCTAAAATCTTTGTGTGCGTGTAAGCTTCTATGCTAAATGGTTGGCTAGAGGACAGGAAAAAGAGTAGGTGAAGGCAAGTACATCTTAAGAGCTACAGGTCAACACTATTTTGCTGAGTGTATTTTCTGAGAAACGTATGGTTAACCCTTGAGCAAAGATTAGACATTTGATTTCCTGTTACAGCAAGGGAAATATTAGCTTGTTTTCTCAACTGGAACAAATCCATGTATTGCTTCTCAGGGCAGCTTCCCTTGAGTACATGCAGTACAATGCTTTTGTTAAGACTTAGCAGTGGTTCTACTTCTGATTCAAGAGGATTTAACAGTGAAAAATCACTGTCAGTCAAGTTAAGAAAAGAGAGCCCGAGAAAGAGCGAGGAAGAAAGATACAAGAATGCATTTTTGCATGTGGTGATTCTGGTTGACTGATACAGGAAGGAATAGGCAAATACGTTCATACTTGAAATACACTTTAAATAGTTCATGTTCTTTCCCATTAGGCTGAATTTCATGGTAGCTGCACATTAAATGAAATACTTTTATATCAGTGTTTTGCTTCTTAAATGCTAAAATTAAACTCTCAGAGTAAGCTAAGGAAGTAACTATTTTGTCTCTGAAAGCCAAGATAATTATGGAGGGTAAAAATTAACTGAATTGTGGGGACTTATAATCCTGCAATATGAAATTAATTCCTGTTTTATTTTTTCTTTCTACATTAAGGCACCTCTTTTACAGAGCTGTGTTTATATATGTGTATGCACACATCACCTGTTGGTAAGCATGCAGTGTTGGCTGTGTAAGAATCATCTCTATGAATACACACACATAGCTTGTCAAGCTGTTACTGATTATTGTGATGCCATAAACAGTCTTTTAGGAATATCAGAGCTATGGCTCCACACACCGACTGGTACTGTTATTCTTTACTTATCTTACCATAATGCCTAGAAGCCATAGTTAGGAAACTGGATGTGTGAGGTGCTACAAAAAGAACAAAGATTCCCTCCTCTCAAAAGAACTTCTCCTGCATTCTTCTTGTTCGATCCACCACTTTGTGAGGCTTTTCCTGCCAGAACTAGACTATGGTTTGCGGCAATAGCACGGACGTTTTCCATCTTGTAGCAATATGCTAAACGTATGATGGAAATCCCTCCTGGAATATAGCCTCACTGGAAAGACCGCTCTTACTTTCAGCAGATACTGTGGATGTTGGTTGTGAGGACCCAAGATTTTCCCGATTCCCTTCCCTTTCCTTTCCTGAAAATTCACTTTACCATGGCTAGCTGCAAAGCTTTTCCCGTACATGCCTAGGTCTGAAAGGATGTGTAAAATACTATAGCCTGTCTTTTCTTTATAACCACCATTCTGTGTGTAAGCCCTTTGGAATCTTTCTCACTGTCTCAGATAGGAAACGTTGAATGTCTCTGCCATTTGCTCATAACTGGACAAGTAACAATGTCAAGAGTTCCTGTGTGACTGGACTGCCCACAATAGTGGTGGATATCCTCAAAATACCATGGCCTCATTCTTGTCTTACAGCAGTGGGCCACAAGAGATTTCAGTGAGCTACATGATAGTAAAACTGGTGTAATATGGTTGAGAAAGAGCTATCAGTTTTGGTTTTCCCCTCTCCTATGTATTTATTTCTGAACTCCTTTCTTAGCTTCTCTTTTTCCTTTGCCCTTGCTGTTTCTGAGATCCTGCTTACCTGCATAGCTGATACAAAGCAATCTCTTATTCTAAATGAGTACTGAGACCACATGGTAGTGGTTACTGGTACAGAGAGCCCCCATTATAGACACTATTGTATCTGATTTTATAAATGCTAGAACTAAAGATTCTCATTTTATTCCCTCCCAACGCCTAAGAACGTGAATCTGGAATGTTAGGTTAGGCATTAGTGACACAGTGGGCAGGAGGTGATTTGAAAGTCATTTCCCTTTCACTCTATCATTAGTCTGCTTCCGTGGTTGATGTACGGCCGATGTTTTAAGAATTGGATCTCATGCATTCCCCTTAGCTACTGACAAATCCAAAATCCCCTGGAGTGAATGTACGTGCATAGTGAGCACATATAACAGACTGAGGAACTTGGCCATTTATTTCTCTAAAGAAAAAAGGCTTTCTCAGACCACAAAAGAAAACTGTTGGACAAATAAACTTCTAACAGGTATACAATGGAAGAGCTTTTTGTTTTTAAACCTGCACAAAGCTCAACCTTCCATGCTTTTGGATTCTATAATCTGAAGTTGTGTGTTTGTTTAAAGGCCTGAATATTCATACCAGAGCTCCTAGTTTAAACCTAACTACCTTTAGAGAGGATCTAATCCAGTCCAAAGCAAAAAACCACCATGCTTCTGTGATGCATTTTTAAGAACTCTAGTGTTGATAAGAATGATTGACCAGTTTTCAGATTGATGGGATAATTTTCTTGGGGCAATAGGAAAGAAATCCCTTCCTTTTACTTTGGTGGCTATATTTTATCCCGGTTTGTCTGGGTGACTGTTCTATTATATTAGTTGATAGCTGAGACGGAATTGCTGTTTTATTCCAGCTTTGCCAAATGAAGTTGCATGTGATCAGCTTCCCTGGGAATCCCTGTACAGCTGTAGTCCACCAAAAATTCCGTGGTCTCAAAAGCTGATGACAGACTTGCCTGTGAGTGGAAACAAGTAAGTACCTTAGTCCTGACTGTAGGGATTTACTGGGGAGTGAACTGTACTGCTTTTCAGAAGCACCTGAAAAGGTTCTCATTTTCCAGTTTGATGCACGTTGATGTATGTTTGAAAGTAAAATTATTGTACAGAGTTTTCAACATGGTTCCAAAAGATATGTGTGTTCTTTATGGTATATGTGCTGCGTAACCACTAGTTGTCATATAGAAACAGTATTATTACTGCTGTTTCAGTTTTACTAAAAGGTATCTTGGGTTTCTAGAAAGCCAGAGGTGGGGGAAGGAAGCGGAACAAAATTAAAATAGAAAGAGCAAAACAAAATAGCACAGTAAAGCATGTTATCAGCATTGAAAGTCTTTTTGGACTTTGATAAACATTCCATATAATGAATTTAAGAAACAGACCTCTGCACGCTATGTGACAGTATCACCAGCCACTTGGCAATGTAATTAATTGATCTTATCACAAAAGTGCTGTGCTAATTAAATAGAAAAGAGTCTTGTGAGTAGTACTCAGAGGGTTTATTTGGTGTCCTTTTGAGTGTTGTGCAATATGCTTGTATGTTCAGTCCTTCCATTAGAAGCAGAGATTGTGATCCAGCATTTATGGATACTTCCCTCTATATATAGTATAATATGTGGACCTCCTGTACTCAGGAATTTTTAGGCTCGGGAAGTAATCTTGAGTCTACTTCCTCAGGGTTAAGCTTTCAACAAGCTTCAACCAGAACAGACACTTGTGAAGATACTACCATCTTCTCTGTGATAGTTTTTCTCCTTTTGCTAGGGGTTACTCTCCCCATAATTCTTGAGGTTCACAGGAAACTTCCTAATAAGCTGCTGGCAAAATCTGAGGAGCTGATTCAACCCCCCTATTTAAATATAAAGCTTCCTAGCTGGTGTTGTCTTCAGCACAGATTAGGGAGCACTTATGTTAAGTACTCCATCAACTGGTTTATGAGGATGATTCCTTCTAGTTAGTGTGATGGCATGATCTTTAACTGACAGAGCTTGATCTGGAGAAGAGAGCTGGTCTACAGCTGCAGGATACAAATGCTAGATGAAGAACTGTACACCGTGGAAGACCCTCTCAAATCTTAGTAAGATTTAATGCTAAGTGCTGCTTAAGCTTTTCACTGCCCTCTGCATAATTTCAGGCTGTAAGCATAAAATCATCGATGATAAAAACACTACTCCAACAACTTACTTTCAGCAATAGAAAGGGATTTAAATTCCAGCATATCATGATTTTCAGTTTCTGTAACTAAGAATAATTTTGCAAGAGCTGTTTTCACAGACAACTCAAAAGGTGGAATATGGCTTTATTCTGTTATTTTTTTTTTATGCTGAAATTATTCATTTGTAACATGATAAAAATGGAAATTTTAACCTGTCTATATACTAGTTTTACATTATGATTTATTTCCACCCCAATGGAAACTCATTTCAAAACATCTGCTTAGCATCCATTGAGGCATTTTCAGTCAAGGAATACCATATTGCATGGCAGAAATTTGGACTATAGCTTTTGTTTGGGTTTAAAAAAAGCCCAGACAACAGCTGTCTTTTTCCTCCTTCTTTCCAGTTAATTCACCATAACTACAGGTAGTAATAGGCTCTATTGCACGCTAGTAATGTGCATTCATAAATACACAGACTAGTGATGACACTGCTGACTACCAGCATTTTGACTCAGAAAATATTACGTCAGCTTTTGTCCTTGAAGAAATAGAAATTTAGCAGCAGGTCAAAATTTTCACTGGGAATTTGTGTGCGTGAGTGTTGGGGGAATGCAGATGTGGCCTCTAAACATATGTAGGGAAATGATGGCCATACATTTTTTACTAGTGATAGTTTGATAGCTGTAGCTCTATAGTACACTACACTTGCCTGTTGTTAAAAAACAAGTTTAAGTGACTTAATGCCACTTATCAAAAGGTTTTTAGGTTGTTGAAATGATCATGAGAGTAAATTTCTGTTTTTTTTTAAAATACATACATATAAAAAATAGAAATCCTTTTCAATTACAAAAAAAAAAGTGACAATCTCCATGTCTCTGAAAACATCAAAACAAGAAAACAGCATTCTTATGTGATAGATCTATTTGCATTTTTAATCAGTTTCCTTAAAGAGCATGACAAATTGTCCAAGGACACACAAAGTAAGTAATGGATAGGTTATATGATTGAGACAAGCTTTAAAGATGTCTATTACTAGTGCTTTAACAGAAAAACATGCAATAAGAGAACTACACTTCCTTCTTGTTACCTGTTTTTTTACTATGTATGGGTTTCATATGAAGTAGATGAAGTTTTTCTTGGCCAAAATAAAAAGAAAATTAAATTTCTGAATGGAGATGCCATTAACTGTAAAGTAAATGTAACAAATTTAAGATGAGAAAGAATAATGGTAACTAATATGTAAAAGCCTGGTATTTTTAGTCATGCTTTATGGCTCAAGGGTGTAGTACTTTAAATGACCATTGCCTTCAGTGGGCATCATGGGTTTTTGGATCCTGCCAGGAAATTCTAAAATGTATTAGGATGAAACAGACTGAATGAACAAAAGTATTTTCTAACCTATGGGCTAAATGTTTAGATGTTAGTATTACAAAAGCAGAAAGTTAGAAGTAAGAACAATAAATAATTCAAGTGGAGTGCCTCTATCTTGCACATATATAAAAAGACAAAGAATACAGATGATACATACATATTTATATATATACACACACCCTTATATATGTATTATATAATGTTACCTATAGATTAGTCACAAAAGGATTTTTTTTTATACACAAGCACTTTTTTCATGTGCTCATTTAGCCACATGTTCAGACATGACTTCCCGATGTGAATGCTAACTGCATATGGAAATCTATCTGTCAGCTTTTGAATTCCATCTAGCTCTGTCTCTGCCTTGTCCTTTGTTACTAGGTAGTGCTATTCTGGACAGTATGAGACTGAAGGAGATGGTACACCAGATTTAATTGCATAGTCGTTCTGTGTAGATTTTCTGTTAGTGCTGATCTAACAGGTCTTGCCGTTCTTCAGCAAAACCAACATATACAGAGGTGCTTTGGCACTTGTCTTGTCTGAAATGTTTCTGTGTCTGTGAAGTATATATGAAGTGACAGATGTTAGTGCCTCGCTGAATGACACTCTGCTCTCAGGTTCATCTGTGAACAGCAAATCAGTCTTTCCATTGAAAAATAATGAATTTTTCCTCTAGGCAATTTCTGATTTGTGTGCGCTTCTGTAACCATTGCAAATGATCTGTTGGTTTTGTGTTTTTGAACTCTTGACTACTGTAATTTGTTCAGAGCAAACCTGTGACTATTTGACTCTGTTTTGTCAGTTGTCATTGTTGTAGTTTTTTCTTATTAGCACTGAACTGACAGCTTTGCAATTAGAAAAAATACATATTTACATATATTAAAAAGAGTTTGTTGCCACTCACTACTTACTTTATGCACACCTTTATAGAAGGGCAGAAAATAATGCATACTTATGTGCGATGTAAGTTGCTTGACCCCAGCTGGCAACTGAGCACCACAGAACTGCTCGCTCACTCGCCCCCAGTGGGATGAGGGAGAGAATCGGAAGGGTAAAAGTGAGAAAACTCGTGGGTTGAGATAAAGACAGCTTAATAGGTAAAGCAAAAGCCGTGCACGCAAGCAAAGCAAAACAAGGAATTTATTCACTCCTTTCCATCGGCAGGCAGGTGTTCAGCCATCTCCAGGAAAGCAGGGCTCCATCACGCCTAACGGTTACTTGGGAAGACAAACGCCATCACTCTGAACGTCCCCCCCCTTCCTTCTTCTTCCCCCAGCCTTATATGCTGAGTGTGACGTCATATGGTATGGAATACCCCATTGGCCAGGTTGGGTCAGCTGTCCTGGCTATGCTCCCTCCCAGCTTCTTGTGCACCTGGCAGAGCACGGGAAGCTGAGAAGTCCTTGACTCGTGTAAACACTACTTAGCAACAACTAAAGCACCAGTGTGTTACCAACATTATTCTCATACTAAATCCAAAACACAGCACTATACCAGCTACTAGGAAGAAAATTAACTCTATCCCAGCCGAAACCAGGACATTGCTGAAAGGTTTTCATGTGATCCAGGCAAGATGCAAGATTATCAAAACTGATGTGTTCCCATTAAACCTTTCACAACTACACCCAATATGTTTTCTCAGAGAAAAAAACAAACCACATGTCTAGCTCTAATCTCTGTTGATTAGATTAGGAATTAAGAGCATAAGAACCTGAGGTCTTGCCTAAATTCAGGTCTTGTGTGTCCTCCCGTGCATGTTAACTGTAGCCCTTCTGAATTCTCAGTTATAAACTCATAACCTGTCATGCTCCATGGATCTGACCCGAATCCTGCTCTACTTAATGGACTATGATGAATTCTACAGCGTGCTTATGTTGCATGAGTGCTTGAACTCCACCATAAAGCCAGGTAGCGGGTTTTGACAAGCACAGATCTGTAGACTAAACAGTTGGTGTTGAGGGCCTGCTCTCCATACTATGCATGTTTCAGAGGGTTTTACTTTGGATTAGCTCTATCTTGCCTCCATGCATCTGAACGCCCATTAGAGGATGCAGTGTACTAGGCTCACTCCTGAAACTCATTTTTTGGTTTACTTTCATCTGAAGTGTATTGCTAGTAGCTGTCAATCTGCTCTCCCTGTTGTAACTTCTGGTCTTTTTGCAAAATTGTGGCTATGTTCTTCTGTGTACAATGTTGTGTTAACTAAAAACCCCAAGTCTGCAAATACTTCCGGCAAGTAATTAGTGAAAACAGTATGTGATCTGTTCTATTTATGCTGTGTAGAATAGAGGTCTAAAAGTAATTTGCCCTCTTAGATGTTGCTAGTTACAAAATGGGTATGTTAAAAGGAAGGTTTCAGAGTTAAAACTGTAGCTTGAAATTAAGAAGTAAACATAACGAGCAAAAAGCAGGAACAGAAAAAGCTGAGATGGTTACATCACTAAGTTTGCTAATAAACAGCAATTGCTGAGATTACAACACACTTTTGTTCATCAGAAATCCTCCAATGCATCTTTCCATGCAACAAATGCATTTTGCAACAAATCTGGTTCTAAAACAAATGGCTAAAACGATCTGCACTGTTTACAAAAGTTACCTTATGACTCCTTTAAATAGACTGGATATCTCTGACTTGACAGTAATTCTTACCTCTCCCCTGCCCAAGTATTATTTTAATCAGCTGGCAGTTTGTTTGTTTATTCACATCAACATTTTTTTTTCCTTCTTCTCCCTGCTCAACTGGCATTTCAGAGCAGCAGCCTGCACAATACGTTAGTTTAATCTTAATGCATCTTGAGCTCGAACAAATCTTCCATTCCCACTACTGCTGATGTTTGTCTACTATTCTACTTGAAATCAGCATGCACTATAAATGATTTAGACATATGAATAAATAAACCTTTAAATATCCACATCCTTGCAACAGCAAAACCAGATTAAATCTAATGTTTAGAACAGAGTATTGCTACAAACACCAATTCGATGAGCAAATGAATTCACATTCGTAGTACATTGTGTCATGATTTAGGAAAGTGAAGGGTAACTCACTTGAGCATGTTAGTTTGATGGACATGTAGTCTCTGCCACAGTCCTTCTTATAGTGACAGCGCAGCCAGTTTAAGAGGCAGAGTCCATCACCACATTGTAGTTCTTCTTTTTTACACGGCAGAATGCTCTGTTCATCTGAAAGGAGGAGAAACAATAGATGACTTTGTGTAACAAGCAACTCCTTCCTGAGCCACAAAGCCACATGTCTACTGAAAGTCAATCTTCCTGCTTTTGAAAGCCCTGGGTGGATGAAAATACTCTCTCCTCTTTGTCAGATGTGAAAAGGGTCTCGGACTCAAACAAATATTTCCTATACTGTTGTTGCTGATCATTTAAAGTGTTGGAGACAGATGAGGTCTAGGTGAAGCATACCAAAGAAATCACAGAAGGCACCTAGCCTTCTGACTGACTTACATGCTTTAACATCCAAAACAAAACAATCCATCTTTGCCCCAGCTTAACACACAAAATGGATAAATGAGGGGAAAAAAAGCGATCTGCTGTCTTGCATAAACCTGAAAGACTGGATTAAAGGCTTCTTAGCTGTAAGTATAAGTCTCTCACAATCCCTTTCCAGTTTGACAATTAAGGGTAGGAACTCAGTCTGATAGAGTGGGGAAGGATTTTTTTGAATAATCTTAATAAAGCCTTGGGTAAATTTATGGAGACATAAACTCAGGTTTGGTTTGCAGAGACATTAAATCCTATATATTAGGGTTTGCAGCTCTGCATGAAGCCAAATCTTTGACTGGCTCCTCAGCTGAAAGATTGCAGCCACTTCCCAGTACTACTGTTGATTCTTGAGGGCTGAGTAGAAAAATGAATCACTCATCTCTGCCTAGATAGAGGAAAAAAGAGTAATTTTATCTTGTCCTTTGATAGGGTAGTATGGTTCCTTTTATCTTTATGCATACATACATGCACGAACAGAAATTTCCTACTCTCAAAGGAGAGATGATACCAGCCTAAGCCCTGTAACTTAAGAAAAGCAGAGTTCCGGGCCATGCTAATATTCACCTGTGCAAAACATATTTGCACAAGAAATGGGAGTGCTGGTGGGAGTATCATCACCGGTCGTATGTGAACAGGATCACCCCTTCCTAGTCCAAAAGTTCTGAGGTTATGCCTGAGGAAGAGAGTGGTCACTGCCAGCAAGCAATAGATATTTAGCTTTCACTGGCCACTCAAAATAGCTGTTTTGTTTGAAGTCCATAAACATTCAAACAGCAGCTGCATGATACAAAATTTAAAAAGGAGTTGGGGAATCTCTATGCAAGGAAGAGTATGTCTTTTTTTTTTTTTTTTTTGACACGTTAACTGCACAATACAAAATATCCTATGCAATGCCAGTGACCAGCCATACCATCTAAAACACACTGAGCAAATCATTGAAAGAAGAACTTGTTATGTAAATGTATTCCAGTTTGTTAGGTTAAAAATCTATTAACATACTATAAGGAACAAACAAATTCATGGAGATCAGAAAGTCAGAAAATTATCCAGGAAAAGATGGGAAAAAAACTCCTACATTATTCAAAGAAGGGTGGTTTTTTTTTTGGTTGGGTTGGTTGGTGGTTTTTTTTTTTTTACATTTCACCAGTAGTGCTATTGAAAGTGGTCTTGTTTTGATGGTAGATAAAAGGAAACTATTTTCTGAACAAGTGCATCTGAGCGCACAAATGGATACACTGACATCATTTAGTTGCATGGTTTTGTAGGGCCTTCCAATAATGATAAAGAGAAGTAGACAGAAAATAGTTCATTAATGACAGAATAAAAAGTTTTTAAGTTTGGCAAGGAAGGCCTTTGTGCAGAAAGACTCTTTGGAAATCAACTTTAAATTTCATTAGAGTACTAGAGCTGTATTCAGGTTACTTTATGTGAGCAATCTAAAACATTCCAATTACAGGCAAATAAAAGTTCAAGCCCAACTTGAAAAACAATAGCTCTTGAAAGTAAAGGCACAGAGGGCTGGTGTGCAAATCGGTACGCAGCAGAAGACAGGCTACATCACATTTTTGTTTGCTTTCCAATATTTTTAATTTGGAGCCTTTCTGTCATCCTTTGTAGCTGCAAAATCATGCAGTTTGGCGTAATTGTTCATGATTTCCAATTCTCCACACAGCTGCTCCAGTGGAAGATGTCAGTACCACCAAATGCATTTATAAATATCACCAGCATTGACAACATACTGTTATAGTAAATCTTAGATTGTACGCTTGTACCTGGCAGCTCTGCAATCTAGAGGCCAATAATCAGCTCATGTTGTTTTGTACTTTCAGAACATCTTGTAATACGTTTCCCAAATGGCTGTTGTATTTCTGGTAGGCATCTCAGACAATTTTGGGGCAATATGGCATAGAATTCCCAGCAATTAAAGTTATGGGGATTCCTGTCTGGGTTGGTTTTTTGTTGGTTTATTTTTGTTTTTTTTTTTAAGAGTAAACTACTGTAGAAGAGGCAGCTAAGCAATAATTACTTTGTGGTACCAAACGTAGTCATTATGTAAATGGGAACAACTTTTCTTAACTTTAGAGTGGTTACACAGTCATTGCAAATATCAAAAAGGAATTCACCTGCAAGAAAATGATGCAAAAGCAAAAAAAAAGAAATTAGCGAATTTATTAGAGTAATTGGTCGTGGACTGCATCTCACATATTTATATCTTCCATAAAGTCTGTTTAGTTCATAATCTAGTTTGAAGTTGCTCTAATTATTTTAAACCTCTTCGAACTTGCTCCAGTCTACACCCTTTTGTATCTTTCTTGTTCACTTTTTGGATTTCGATTTCACGACTTTTTGGATACAAGAAAGTTTTCCACAGTTCCTGCAATATAAAATTCTTGTTTTACTTTTCACCGCTTTACTGGCTCTACTTTGAAGATCACTCAAAGATAAGCGCCTCTTCTCTCTCATCCAGAAAGTAGTACTATGCTTTCTGTTTCTGCTAGTTGTTGTTGAACTATGTAAGTCACTTTGGGATACGGTCTTTATGAAAATGCTAGAAAACCACTGCGATGTTTTATTATCTTCAGGGAGAACCATTAAGATTGTAAGCTATAAGAAATTATAGGGGCAGATCCAATTTTTTTGGACTGAAAAGCAGTGGGGGACAATGATGGTTAAAAAAAAAAGGGTGTGTGTAAATCTGTCCCATAAAGCTGTATCTCCCAGATGTAACAAGAACGAATTGTCTTTTGTGAATCCAGATGATACAAATCTTCCATCTATTCTCAAGGGGAGCTGCAAAATAACCAAAAAACCATGAAGACTAAAAATATGTAAATGCTTTTTTGAGGAAGAAACTGAGGCACAGGCCTATAGTCATGCAGCAAGCAGGGACAGAGGTAGGCATCACATTCTGATGCCTGAATGTGGTACTGACTGAACAAATAACAATGTTTAAATTCTATGCAATGAAAATTTTTTTGAGACAGATAGTTTAATTTGTGAGAAAATGCATTATTTTCCAACATGATGTTTCTATCTCAGTAGAGGCTAGCACAAAGTATTTTGTCTTTAAAGTATGTTTTACCCTTAGGTAAAATTGATTTGAAAACAATTTTACTACAGATGATAGGGAGCTAACAAAGTCTCTTTTGGAGAAGCACTTCCCAGTTCTAAGCTCACCTGTTCCCAACCGGAGCGTGCCACGCAATGGTGTGCTGATGGTTTTCAAGATTTGTATACTAAATCAGCACATCCATTTGAATGAATTTATGAAGTGAAAATTAGTAATTTAAGAACATCAAAATGATCATATAAAATTTAGGTTAAGGTGCAATATTCTATAAACGTGATGCATAAAATTAATCCACAAGTTGAAAACTAACTTGCACCATTAAAATACATATAACAGTTTACAGCTATTGTACATTATCTAGATTTGTATTTTCCTATGTTAGTAGTACCACGATTTTTTTTTTGTTCAAATGACCATTGAATTATGTATCTGTTAAAGTGGGTACGCACTTCTTGCATCAACCACTGAGTCTGATAATGCCCTGATCATCCACCAGCAGGAACTATTCTCTGCAACTTTCTAAAAATCAGTCCTCATTCTTGCCTGCAGCCTGGCTTTGAAACCTTTGTAGCCAGCTGCACGAAGGTAGTCGTGGTGAAGAAGGATCCTCCAGTGACAGAGGGAGCTTGGTGAGAGGATGAGAGAATAAACAACACATGGCACATGTTAGTTTGATGCTTAATGCTCGGCTGTGCTTATATGATTTAGATGAGCATGACACAGAAACCTGTGCAAAACACAATATAAGGAAGAGAGATTCTTATCTCTCTAGTGACTTCTTGTGCCCCTCAATTCCTTAGTATTTTTGCATTGAAGGCAACTAAAGAAATTTACAATAACCTTAAATCAGAGGACAGACACAAGATGTCATTTCTATGCTATTAAGGTACCTTGATACTACCTTTAGCCCTGCATTTTACCATGCTGTCCTTGGCTGTATTTGGAAATTACAGTTTTACATGTTTGAAAATCTGGGAAAAAGTTCTTATTTCTACCTCTATAGATGCTCCAGCACTCCTGAAGCATGGTCTTATGTCTCCATCAAATGTCAGCCAATTTACGGCTTGCTTCATTCAGTAGAAACATTTTTTTTTTAACCAGAAGCACAGAAATGTAGCTCTGAACATAGCTTTTTTTCTTTTTTATTTTGGACTTCTATCAGGTTTTTAGACATCTTTCAGGTTGGCTAATAGGATCAAGTTGCAAAAGTACAGTACAGTTTCCACTCGTTTCCATTTAGGATTGTGCTGTTCTAAAAGCAAAGTCTTTTCTAAAAGTGTCTAGGTATATACAAAATCTTTGTTCATGGTATTCTGATTTTGTGCTATCACTAAACATTGGGACAGTTTCTGATTGGGAAATGTACTATGCAGCATGTACCCCAGCACACAATAGCATGAATACGTTGTAACTGCTTTTTCAATCTATTATTGAATGTCCCATATTCTTTCTAAAGGAACATCCAATTCCACAAATGTGTTTAGTGTGAGGAGCATGATTATTAGCGTAGTTTAACACACTTTTCAAATGATGCATGAAAGTCATCCCAAAAGCTACTCTTCGTTGCTCCTGTTTGCAGGGTGTGTGTTCTTTCTCTAGTATCAATTCTAGGCCAAAACAGAAATCGCTTTGGATTCACGTTCCTCTCCTGACGTGTCTCTAAGGCAGAGTTATAATTACAATACCAAATGACTAGATATTGTTGGACTACTTGTCAACATGGCACCTGCGATAAGCCAGGAGTGTTAATTTGTCATTCAGAGCTTTTATTGTCTGTTCAAGTCTGCAGGGTTTTTACATTTGTTTGCTGAACAGGGAATGAGGATTGCGTAGTAGGCTGCCTAATCGCTGAACCTTTAGAGGCAAGTTTCAGGGCAATACGTTAAGATGACAACAAGAAAACATGGTTTACAGATTTCTAAAAACTCTAGTCTCTTCTGTTCTGCGTTGGGCTTTCTATGGCCTACTTTATTAATAAAGTCTTGTACTGCTTGCCAGTTGTTTGGGCCAATGACTTGCTTGCACACTGCATGTGTTTGGAGAGTGAATATGGCCATTGTGTACCTCAGTCATCTAAGTTGTAAATAATCATAAAGGGCAGCATTTAGCCCAAAATATTGAACTCTGCTAATAAGAGGAGATGGTTAAGTGTGAATTAGAAGCAAAGTTCAATATGAGGTTGTCCTAGTAAGAACTAGTCTTCCAACTGGGACTCGCAATCTGCTGGGTGCTCTGCCATGTACTGTATTACTCCCTCCCTCAGAGGATCTGGGATCTCTTTTATAAAGCTCATATCTTTAAGATCCTGAGTCCTTGCTGTAGAAATCTCTGCTTGAACCCATTCTGTAAGTTTGGGCCTGTTTTCAATGTTTAAAAATTGGAAGCAGCCCATTAAATCATTTAGAGTGACTCAGAAAGCTGTTCTACTGACTGAAGTGTTCAACATTCTGATGCAAAATATGTCATTTCTATGTATCTCTTGGGTTCCCCAGTGGAAGGGAGACCTACCTGTATTTGCGATCTAACTAGAAAAACGTTACAGGCCAGATGTAGTTACTTTTCTGTCCTAAGTAAGTGGGAACTGAAAGTTGAGGTTATGTGTAACTTTAGAATATTTCTCTCTATCAAGTCTTAGCCTGATGGACAACAGGTTGTCTGTGGACAATTAATTCAGCTACATAAAATAATCATATGAAAAAGTAAAAGTAGAATAAATGTTCTGGAAACTGTCTTGCAGCAAGTCTGTTCCTTCAACCCCAAGAACAAAGACAGATATGGGATTGGACAAAGATGGAAAAAAAGATGCTGCAAGAGAAAATAGCTAGTGCACTCTCTTGTTAGCAAGAGTCAATGCCAAGTAATGGACAGATACCAATCCAGGAGCCAGGAGAGCCTTGCCTTCTCCTTAAATTGCTATGTAATCTAAAGCAATTAATTTTTCTGCCAACTTTTTTTTCTCTTCCCACCTTTTGTGTTATCTAGACACCTGCAATCTGGAAGGACGATGCCAGTTACTCTGTGCAGGACCTAGCACGATAAAGCTTCAGTCTTCGTTGGGTCTGTTAAGTGTCCATGGTACTGGTAGAAGTAATATTGTAACAATTTTCCAGCTAATTCAAAATAAAGCTAGGATTCTGAAAACTCGTAAAGATCAGATGCTTACAGAGCTGCTTCTCTTAAACCATGTAACTAAAAAACATTACTTGCCAACAGGAGATATTCAAAAGTAAAAAAATTTAAAAACTGCATGTATTTCAGTATGTCTTTTTATAATGCTTCTAATGAAGAAAGAAAACAATTGCTGAAAGGAAAATCCTCATTTTAATGATAGAAGTAAAGGGATTAACACACTTGTAACTAAAAACATCAATTAAAAGATAACAATTAGAATTAAAGAGGCCAAAGAAACAAAGTGTCATAGAAGCACTATTTGCATTAAGAATAGACAGTGATCAAGTGGCTTTGGCTGGAATGTCCTCCAGTGAATTATCTTCACACAGGTCCTTGAAGACTGTAGGTGTCTCAATGTCATATAATGTCATTATTTTTAAAAAACAGTCTGAGAGATTTCAGGAAGTTCTAGCAAGATATGTGTTAAGTCTTGGAGCTAAAATCACTGTTTGCATAAATGCTGTCAAAGCCAACTGAATTGCTTGCTTCTGCCAGCTCTGAATTGGAGGCCAAATTTTCAAAGCATCTGAAGATAGAGGCTCTAAGTAGGCTTCACAAAAGCTCATAATCAATTAGGTGTCCACCTCTCCTTGAAAGATGCTCTGCATAAAGGCATCTAGGCATCTACTGCATTTGTACGTGCTTGAATATATAGCTTAAATACAATTTCATTATATAATAATGAAATGTCAGACTGCAAGAGTTAATAGTACTCAGCACCTCTAAAATATCTCTCCCCTACTCTCCTCTGAGAGGTTTCTCAGTATGGCTGCTTGTACCACTTTGATGAGATCCCCTTCAAAACATAAAGCATCATTTCTATTTATTTGATAGGGAGCAGGGTTGGACTCTAATCTGTATTTTTGCATAGTAGTTGCATAGGAATCGAGTCTAATCTATTATTCTTCCACTAAAAAAAAAAATCACGTATGGGAGGTAGGACTTGGGAGAAGCTGCTGAAACTAAAGCATTAAATCAGTAGTTACAGTGGAAATGAACAACTTGGAGCTGTCAGCCTGCATCCTCATAAATGAGGATGAGAAATTGTCAGGCTTGGAGAGAAATTGATACCTTCCTGGTGCAGATTCCAGTCTAATAAATGAAAAGGTGAAAAAATCATCATTGATGTAACTGAGATGATTTCAAGCCATCATAAAATAAATTGATGGCAGAAAGATACTGAGCAGGATATGACTTGTTAGGGGAGAAGAACAAAGAATTCTGAGGTGTGGTTCTGGAGGTATTTGAATAACCTTCCTTCTGCACAGCTGGAGTCATTAAAGGCTGGAGTCATTAAAGCCTGAAGTGCAACGTGGAAAACTAGGGAGAGATGGGTGCCTTCAGAAAACATCCAGGAAAAAAACAATCAGTGAAGGAAAATAGAGAGCAGATTATTCTGGGGATTAAACTTTGCTGTGCATTTAGAGAAGAGGGGGCAACCAGAGCATGTGTTTCCCTCACTGCCTGGCATCACAGACGTACATTGTTTCTGGCATTTGCTGTTAGAGAAGAGAGAGACTGGTAATGGGTTGGTGCTTTGATCACTGACACTTCTCAAGGCATCCCACAAGTGCAAGGGAATATACCCCTGCGGGGTGCAGAAGTCTTGGTGCAGATCTATCAGTCTGTCTCTTAAACTTCCTGGCATAAGGTACTCTCTCCAGGACACCAGCTCACAGCAGAGCTGTCACGCACAGGCTTGAAGCAATCTCTTGTCTTTCTATATGTCTCAAATCTGGTGCAGCCAACAGAACCACTGTAAGATACTTGCACAGACCCAGAATCACTCAGTTTCTTCACCTGTTTGAACTGAGGCAGTGGGTTCCACCTCTGCATATGAATGTGAAGTTACATTCATTGAGCACGGGCCTCTAGGCAACTGTTAAACTGGTTGAGTTTGGAGACCATTCTGGGAAAAATACAGGATTTGCTATCAAGAACAAGAGCTACAGACTTCCTAGTCTGTAGCACTGGAGACAGCATTTTATTCTTGCTGTGTACAGAAAGATTTCCTTGTTTATGAATAGAAGTTTGTTTGACCTTCCACCGTTGTCCTGGGGTCTCAGAGCACACTTAGCAGTGCTGTAGTCAATGACAACACAGCTGGCAGCCAGCTGTGCCGTTACGGTCTGTGAGCCGAATGCTGAGGGACAGCATCCAACGTGTCTACTCACGAGCCTACCGATTTTAGGATCAGGATTTTCTGCACTTTTCCTTTGTAGCAAGTATGTCCCTGTGCCTGGCTTAGGTAGGTTTTCATGCAGAAAGAGGAGAGCGCCACAGTCTGAATGCTTTTGTTCCTTCTTGATTTTGTGAGATAATTCTGTTTAGTAAGTTTGTAAGATCTATAAAGGTATTACAACACAGGAGTCTTAATGCTGGATTTTAAAATGTTGTCTGCCTATTTTATAGTTTATTCTTCCTGATTCATGCATCCAAATAAACATTTTGCATATCTCTGGACATTCCTTGTGCTCTTAAATGTAACAGCAGAGACATAGTTCAATACGGTTACCATAAAGATTTACTAATATTTAAATACATAACTATATAGTCACTTAACAGTTGTAAAATAACTATCTTTTTATAATAGCTGATATGTATTGGCAAGCTGGATAATTGATTGAAAAATCAGTTGATTTGTTTGCTTTTACCTGTGCTTAAAATCCGTTTCTCCAGAGGTGAATCTCAGAACTGCTGGGGAGGAGGTGGAGGAGGCAGCAGCATGCAGGAAGGGAAGGCGGTTTGGGCAGAACCATTTGTCTGTGTTTTTACTTCTCTGACAGTTTTGGGCCCCCTTCATTTAAGTATTACAAACACTGACTGAGGTTCATGACTTCTGATTAATAATGATTTATACTCGCTGTCGTCAGTATTTTCTAGAGATAATTTTGACTTTTTCTTTAAAAAACAAACAAACAAACATACCTGACCAAAAGCTAAAAACACTTTGCAAAGAAAATCCAATGTTTCTCTCAGAAAGAAACATCTAAAGCAACAAAGCTAATAGCAAATTTTATTTCTGATCAGAAAGTTCCATTAAATGCTGGAACTGTCAACCTGCCTTGGTACTGTGTGGTTGAAGTCACGTAGGTCCGTTCTTGAGTATTAGCTTGCCTGGACTTGGCTTGTGTGACTTTAGCCCTTTGTCTTGTACAAGATGCAGTATCCTTGAGGCACAGCTGACTGTATGAGAAAAGCTGCAATCCTGCTCCTGGGCCTTTTTTGCATTTGCTTAGGAAATTCAGTGTTGGGGGAGTAAACAGGTCTAGTACGTGGCATACATGAATTCTGCAGAGCTGAAGAATCCACTATGTAGTCTCCTTCCTATAGTACATAGTAACAGCCTGGGATAACACCAGTCTCTTTCCATGTTCACTATAAAAGCATAATACAAGCCACAGTTTGGTTTGTTGGGGGTTTTTTTTTGGCTATTGCCCACCTGGTATTGTGTTAATATTATCTGTTATTGTCAGTGGAACATTTCACAGTCTAGGCATTACAGTAATTAAACACGATGGCCCTTGTGTAGAAGGCCAGAACATCGGGCCTGGCTGAACTGTACTCAGTTAAGGCCAAAGTAAAACAAAAATATTGTCTTAAGAACACTTAATTTTTAAGAGACTTAGGCACCCATTTGGAAATTAGGGCAATACTCAGACTACTCTGAACTGTTTGCTGCAACAGTTCTATTACAAAACTCCACTAATCTAAAGTTAATGCAATACAAAGTTGTCTTGCCTTGAAGAAGTGGTCTCTCTGGGAGGGGCAATAGCAGGGGAAAATCTGAGCTTAAGGATCAAGGAACATGAAAGCGAAGAATGGATAAGAAATTATATTATTCTGATATGAATCCCCAAACTAAACGTACACTGGCTACATATGTAATGAAGTGCTATGAAATGTCATTTCATGCATAATGTAAAACCAACAGTTCTGTGCAAAAATAATCTAAACAGTATTTTTGCAATATTAACCTGAAACAACATAAGCACATCAAGTATTTTTTGCCAAGTCTACAGGCAATTCACTAATAAATGAGTAGACCACCACATGTATACTAATGTAAGCATTTACAATTTTCTGTCATTTTTGTATTGTTATTATGTATTTTCTATGACTTAGGTGATGCCAGTTGGTCATCTATTAGGTAGCCAGAGAGTGAACAATTTTAATCAGCAGCTACTAATTTTGCACTTGCTCTTGAGCCCAACTTCACCATGTTTTTTCTAGGAGTTTAAGGGATCTGAAAGGCAGCACTTTGCATTTACTTGGTTTTGCAGTGTCTTCAGCTTTACCAACCAAACTCTGCTCCTAGTTACCAAAGTTATCTTAGGGTTAGATCCTACAAATACCTAGTGTTGACAGAAGCTGGTCTTTGCACTATGAATAATTTCTCCAAGTTGGTAGGTTGTGGCAGCAAACATTAAGCTTGATAGTATTTCTAGTCCGCGAATGATAGTAGCTGCCCGACTTTGTTGTTCCTTTATGTATGTTCCAAAGTAAATAAGATTACTGCTTGCCTGTTCTTTAAGCTTAAGGTTTAATCACATGATTTCTTACCCATGGTGGGCATCTTAGCTTGAAAGTTGTTACCGAAGTCATAATGTAGTTACAACATTTCAGCATGGCTTTTCTTGAGCTGCAGCACTTGCTCTGAGAGATATCTTCGTTATTTTAATTGTTGTGCATATATTTTTATCATTATGCATTCTTTCATCTAAGAGATCGGATATGCTACTCTGCTTCCCTGCATACATGTGGTTTTCTGCCAAAATAGGATCAGTAACATGGGCAGAATTGGCTCCTATAATGTCCTTTTCAAAAAACTTTCATGTAATAACTACAAAAGTCAGTCATAAAAGGGAGAATAGAAGGAAGTCAAATGTCAGGAATTGTTTTATTTCAATGATTGGAAGTAATTTTTAGCGACATTTCTTTCATTAGTGAGTGCCGAAATGATAAATTTTGACTGATGTCAGTGTGCTCAATTTGTAAAACAGTTTTAGCAACTATGTGCTAATTTGTTGTTGTGGGAGAAAATGCTGAAAAGGAGGATTTTTTTTTTATAAAAAGGAAATATTGTACTTGTACCTGACACTAAATTTTATGGTCCTCTATTTCAGACAATTCTCTCACTCATTTCTGAGAGTTTTGTATGTATAAAGATCACAAGGTTAAGTCAATTTCTGTTAACTCAGTTGTTTTCTTAGTCAGGAAGCTATTTGCTTTTTAATGGATTGATGTTTATCTGCTAGAGGACTTTAAAGATAATATTCCTACAGCTGTACATGACTGCAAGGCATGCCATTAATGCAGTTTAAAAAAAAAGAGACTACTTACAGAGATTGGAATAATTGCTGCCTATTCCAATACGGATGGAGCTTCCAGAGATGAGAGGAAGATGGAAGAAAAGAACTAAGGAGGGAAAAATGGAAAAAAAAGGTCCTTAATAGCAGTTTGTCTTTGTTTTGCAACCAGATGTCTGTTGAAGACACATTGTGTGGTTAACGTGTACCCACTCTCTCTGGGGCAGGATTACGTGTTTCAGACTCTGAATATACACACAGATGTAGCTTGAATGGGGGCGAAAAAACCAAACAAGTCATTGCTTCGTATTTCCAGGAAATGGTAGTATATATGACTTTAATGCCTCTTGGATTCAAAAATCCATGTATAAACAAGAATGTGTTATATAATTATGCTAATTATTGTTGTTAAGTCATTCACCAGTCTCTGAAACAGGCACCTACCATTGTAAAACAAAATAACTGTTTCCTAATTTGTTTAAGTGCATCTTGAATACATTAGGCACGTGTGTGTCAAACTGGGTTGGAATAAATTTATTCTAAAATTTGATACACACACTCCCCCTATGCATTTAAGCTTTAATATTTATAACTTGCACTTCAAAGATTCATACCTGCAGGCAATAAAATGCACACAAGTAAAACATGTCCTAAATAACACAATGTTTAGATTTCTTAAAAGATGGGCTTGTTTGCTCCTGCAGTTGCACCTAAAATATGAGCCCCTGATAGTCAGTCGGATGTCATACAGCATTTGTACAGTGTTTTCCCTAGGCTGTATTTACATCCAGATGAAGCACGCTGTCCCCCGTGCCCTGTGCCACGGGGATGGTCCCGGCTTCTGCTCCTCCAGCCGGCACCTCGCCGCCGGGCTTCCTCGGCGGGTTGTCCCCCCCGACTCTGGTGCTTCCCCGCACAGCACCGCTCCGCACCGCGCTGAGCGGCCCGGCGAGCGGGGCCCGGCCCGGCGGGGGTGCTTTTTCTTCCTTGGGAGGGGGTGCCCGAGGGACAGAAAGTTTCCGCGGAAACCCTCCCCCGCCGCGGCACGCCGCCGCCGCCCGCCCCGCGGCGCCCCCGGGGCAGAGTCCTGCCTGGCTGCGGGCCGCCCCCCGCCCCGCCGGGACCCCGCTGCCCTCCGCGGCAGGGGCGGGCGCCCGGCGCGGCTCCCGCCGCCTCAGCGCGCCTTACCCCAGCACACAGCGGCGGCCGTTGTCTCCATGCGCCTCCACCGCGGCTCTCCGGCGGCTGGCGGGCGGCAGCGGGCGGCGAGGCGGGAGCAGCCGCCGCCGTGAGACGCGCCCCGCCGCCTCCTCCTGCGTGCGGGGCCGGAGCGGCGGCCGCGGCTGGACAGAGCCGGCGCCCATGGGCGGAGGGCGGGGGGAGGCGGGTGACCTCCGCCCCGCGGGGGCCGGCCGGAGCTCCCCCTCCCCTGCCCTGCCTCCGGCCGCGGCGAGGAGGGTCGGAGCCGGGGCAGCCCGGCGGGGCGCGGGCGGCGGCCCGGCCTGAGGGGAGCGGGGCCCCCGGGGTGCGGGGGAGCGGGGCCCGGAGGCGGCGGGGCCGGCGCAGGCCGCGCGGCGGGCCGGGCCACTCGCGGGGTGCTCGGGGCTGCACATATGTGGGGGCCTGACCCGGCCGGGGGGTCTCCTGAGCTCCCGGGGCCTGGAGCAACCCCGGCTCCGCTGCTTCCCCTCCCTCTGCAGTCCCTGGGGAAAAGGAAGGAAATCGTTGGGGACGCTGCGGGGATTTGTAGCTTGGATAAGGAGCTGTAGGCGGATAACGGCTCTTGAAAGCCGAGTCCAGCCCGGCACTTCGGTTAAAAGGGAGGGGACTGCCTGGGGGTAAACCCGTGGGGATGGACGGGATTATCTGAGCAGTGCAGAGGAAATAACTCGCTGTGGCTGGATGGGGGCCAGGAGAAAAATGTAGTCCAAGTAAGAGCTAAAACCACTTTACAATCGTAAGATCTACTTCTTACCAGGGATCTTGGAAGCATTTCTCCTTGTGAGTGCTAGAGCCAAAGACGATAGGTTTGCAGCGGGTACTGAAGCATATAAGCTTTCATAATTGGTTGTTTACCTCTAAGAAAAGCACGTCATTAGCTGCTTAGGTAAAGAATGTAAGAAATAAGGCCTTTTTTGGCATATCCTGTCAGCAGTTTGGAACTTTTTTTTGGAACCAAGTTATATTGGCAATTTCTTTCTCCTGTGCATGCATTAGCCCTGCAGGCACTTGCAGAGTGGTCCCACTGGTATTGTTTGTGAGTGAGGGAAATGGGAATGGATGCTCCACGAGTACGTAGGCAGCCTTCTTTACTTCTCTGCCCCTGGGTGGCTTTGTAGTCCGGTGAGCAAGTTCTCTCACATTGGAACAACTTTACCATCAATATCTAGGCTGTTTAATTTCTCTTTGGTTCAGTAGTGATGGATTCAGAGTTATAATGAAGTTTGGGGTGGATGTAAAGCTTGTGAATTCTCTGGTCTTTCTGTAAAGAGTTTCCTGCTGTCATTGATCACCTTTTTTCTTTTTTCTTTTCTTTTTAAATCCAGACAAGCATTAAATGAGTCTAAGGCGGTTGAAATGAAGGTTTACTGGAAATTTACAAGTACATTTCATTATGGCTCAGAGATACCTGTACCTTTTGCTAAAGCTATAGTACCTTGGTTCTTAATTAACGCATCTCTACCCTAAAATCTCTCAAAATGCTGCTGCAAAAGTTATCTTGTGATTAATTTCTTCAACCCCTCAGAATATTTGACTCCTTGAAAGACTCCTTCTCTATCATTTCAATAAATGGAAACCGTATGGCTTCGTTTTAAGGCTCTTTGTTGTTTAGTTACGTCGTGAAGGTGTGAATCTATATATGCATCAGAAAAGCTGATTTTCTGTGTGTTGTTTTTCTGGGTATGTGCCCCCTTGGCCTCATTCTGCATGTGAAGAGTCATGTACGCATGTAACGCTGTACTTAAGGATATTAAAATATTTTCTCCACTTCACATTTCAGGAATTTCTAATGTTTAGCACTTCTGCAAATTTTGGTGATGGCATCTTTCCCAAATGGCACCTTACGTTTACCTGTAGTATCAGTATTAACTTTAATCCTGACAGACTTGGAGTCTTATGTTTGACTGGAAAATCTACACTTAGACTATTACATAAGCTGACAAACTGTGGAAAATATAGAGGCCTTTGAATGCAGGGGAATTGCTTAGCATTTGGTAATTCTGAAAAAAATCCCTATCTCAGCCTGGCTTTAGACCCCTTTCTGTGACAGTCTTGTCCTTTATCTCCAGTAGGAATTGGAACTTCTTCTGAGACAGAGAACATTTGTTTCGGGGTCAGACAACACAATGTACAACATATGATCTGACAAAGCCTGCAGAAAAAGTTAACGGTAACTTTCTTGGTACTTATCAGTACTCAGCATGCTCATCTTGAATCTACTTAAATGTTGTAGGTTTTGCTCACCCCACTAATTTCCAAATCTGCATCACATGTGTATGGAGATGGGGCAGTTTTCTACCTTTTTATCCTGTGTGTTTTTCAGCTTTTAGGGATTCCTGTTTTTCTCATTCAGTTGTGCACCTGAATGAAACCTGGATGTGTTGCGGAATTCAGGCCAGACTCTCATTTGCACACTTAGTGTAGTGCCTCAGCAGTGCTGTGTTGTGTCAGGATGATATTATGGGTAGTTTACATTGTTATTTGTTTCTTTTTGTTGCATCTGCTTTTCTTTTTTGGTAAAATAGATTCATATTATAGAAAATTTTCCACAAACAAATAATTTATTATGTAGGAGTTTGCTTATGGACTGTATTTGGGAGAGCTGGAACAAAGATAAAAAATATACAGAGTTTCTGCTGCTCATATCTATTTACATTGGGTTAGCTTCTCTTTCTCATAACATCACAAAACAAGGAGGACCAAAGCAGCATCTATCTCTGGTGGTTTATGGCCTGTGTGTCCAGTCTGAGTTCTGTCACTTTCTCAAGAAAGTTTTTTCCTAGTCTTTAGAAATAGGGAGCCTGACTGACTAGAAGCTCAAGTACATTTAGGTAAGGTTCAGAATGGCATTCCTTATGGATGGAACTGTACAAAGTTGCCATCCTCAGTGGGTGTTTCCCAATTTACTGTTAAGGGAAAATCAGTGAGAAACCCTTGCTGAAGATAATTTTATTCTTGGATGATTTTTCATTTTCTTCAATCTAGGGACTTCATTATAAAACTGTACCGATAGTGCAGTCTGCTGAAGTGGCAGGCTTCCTCAACTCAGCTGACCATCTCCTGTGGTTTCATTTGAGATTCTTGGAGCTCAGTGCCGAACGGATGCTTAAGTGTGATAGCTGCTATGCTACCTGCGTGGACTTTTTGTGACAGCCAATTTTTGTAAGGTAAAATAGATTTTATTGCTATAATGAGATCTCTTCTTGACTGAGAATTTTTATGTATTAGTAATGAGACGTTTGGGGGTTACTGTTCATCACATCTTTTTTTTTATAGAAAAGGTGGTAATGAAATAAATGTCAGTTGGATTATACAATTAGTCTTAGATAAAAGGCCTCAGGATAAGCAAAATTGATTAATTGTTGTTTATGGGAACAGGAAAGTATTTTCTGTGTAGAAAATTTTGTGCCTTGTTGGTGGTAATAGTATTGATCTAGTAGCAGTGAGATTTCATCAGTGCTAGCTGCTGTAGGAGTCTCATCACCAAATGCATGCAGATACATTTGCCTTCACATTACTTGGCCAGGTCTTACGCCAGCTCAGCTAGCCCTGCACCTGTGCTAGACCAGCAGTGCCAGAAGTGCTGGGCATTCCCAGTGCTCTGCCATTTCTGGGCAAGCTGATTACACCAGGCCCTGGGCTAAGGTAATATCTTGCTGGGAGTTTCCCCTGTGTAGTGGACCAGGCTGTATAAATCTGTGCTTGCTGCTGAAAGCAAAAGAGGTCAGGAAAAGAGGGACTGGAATTTGATAGGAAGCATCTTATGCTTTCACAGCTTGCAGTGTTCTGAAATGTAATAAAAAGAATCCTTTGAAGGAAAATTTTTCAAATTATTCTCTTTTGAAAAAAAACCCCAGATGTTCATTCTGCTTACTCAAAAATTTACTTAAAATATGAAAAAAGACAGTAATTTTTGCATGGAGAGTCTTAATGCCTAACTTTATTTTCAACTTAATTTTTGTGAAAAGCCTCAAAATTTTTGGAAGTGTTTTTCAGATATATTTAACATCATTTTCCATTAAAGAATGGAGCAGCAGTACAAACTTGATATTTGTAGGCATAAATTTGTGCACTGATTATTTTTCTGTCCTTGCTCCCATCATTCAATTGAAGACCTTTCCCATTGATCTCACAGAGCTGTGGAACAGCGTAGGTTGGAAGGGGCTTCTGGAGGTCACCTTGTTCATCCTCTGACTAAAAGCAGATCCAGTTAGAGGAGGTTGTCCAGAGCCTTGTCCACTTCAGTCATGGGTATCTCCAAGGTGGGAGACTGAAACCTCTCTGGCCCCTATTCCCGTGATAACTATCCTCATGGTGAAAATTTTTTCCTTATATCTAATCCTCGTTGTCTGTGTTGTAACATGTATCCATTGCCTCTTATCATTGTATCTCTGGAGAGAGTCTGTCTCCATCTTCTGTCTATCCTCCTGATATGTAGTTGAAGGCAGCAGTGGGATCCCCTTAAGCCTTCTCCAGGTTGAAGCATCCGATATGGTCAGTCTCTCCTCATACAGAGACACTCCAGTCCCCTAATTATCTTGGTTGACTGGGCTGGCTCTGGTGTATCAACGTCTGTCTTGTATTGGGGAGCCCAAAGGTGCCCATAATGCTCCAGATGTGGTCTCTCAAGTGCTGAATTGAGGGGAATAATCACTTCAGTAGAAGGAGGGCAGGAATCCAGATAGCTACTTTTTGCATATCACTTTTCTTAAGTGATTTTTTGACTCAGCTTCAGTTTCTTATTCTCACAGGAGAGGTACGTTGTGTTTGTATTGGAACCTGCTTAGATGACCTTGAGCCCCTTCTGAAGAGGGTTTTAGAAAGTCTTTTTTCTGTTAAATAACCAGTTTCACACTGAGCTCATTTCTGGAAGTAAAGACCCTTTTAAATTTCAATATAACTATAAGCAATATATATTTTTTGATGTTGTTGCAATGTAAATTGTTTGATGTTAAGTACTGTGCTTACAGTTCATGAGCCCACTCGCTGCTGAATTTAAATGGAAGAGGAGCAGTTCTGGCTGATTTCAGGTTCAAGGCAACTCCTATTTGCCTTATGCAAGAAATTGTTTCACTGCCTATGGAGCTACTTGCATGAGTATAGTGAGCAGGATTAGCCTCATGTAGGCAAGGATTTTACTTTATTTTAAATGGGAGAGTCTGAGATATTATATACATGTTGTAGCTTGGAATTAGCACAACTGCTGTATAATTCCCTTTGTTCAGGCCAGTCTGCATGTGATACTTTTGGATTGTACCAGTCTCTTGTACGAGTGCCCACATTTTCCTCTTCTCATTTTCATTGTTTTTTTTTCCATTTTTATGCTGTCTTTCAAGCAGGTGTAATGGGAAGCACTGAAACCGATTATGGTTTTGGGATCTGTTGTGAATGGAATTCCTGAAGGGTTAGGATGGGTGGTTAGGTTTTTAAATTCATTTGTTTATTTAATATTCACTAAATCATATTTCTAAGAAATCTTAGGGTGAAGATAGTTTCCAGTTTTCAGGTTAGCAGTTTTCAAGCAATGGATTTAAATATGATCAAAGTAAAATGAATTCCCAGCAAAATCCTAAAGATTTTTTGAGCTTGGGCATATTGTAGAATTACTATCAAAAGGAAATTCCTCTGTGCTAAAAGCTGTTTTAATGAAAAGGATGGAATTTTAAATATGTAAAGTTACTGTGTAACATTTTTCAGCTAGCTTTTATAGGACAGGTAAATTTATTTTGAAAAATATTTTCTAGAGGTTTAAATCAAGTAATTTAGTTCTTTAGGCATAAAATCTGTCAAGAGGAAAGATAATTTTAAATTATTAATACAGATGAAACATATCAATAAAAATATTTTACAGCAGCACCAAAGCCCAAAGGCAGAAGTTGCGTTCTTTAACATGCCATGTAAAGAAACGAGATCCAGAGTGAAGAGGCTCTTCATTCTGTTTCTATAGTTGCTATGTCAAGACAGTATTCTGTAGGAATTTTATGTCATGCCCAAATTCTCAGAGGCTATTTTTCTGATTTTTAAAACTACCAACTCTCTTTTTCTGTGGAACAAAAGATGCTCGTAGGCTTTGGAATGGGGCCAGATTTAGTTTCTTATTTATTCACCTGCTTGCAGACTTTGAGGAAGATGGTGAATTATCCTGTTGTAGCCTTCTGTACATATATTTTTTTTAAATATGTATGTATGCGCTAGGAAATAATTGGGTCCAAGATTGTTGTTGAAAAGCCAACTGTGTCTGTCTGTGATTTCAGTCTTCCTGATGCCAACTGATGTAGAATGGAAAATTTGATCTCAGTGTTCTTTTCCCTCTCATTCTATGACTCCTTAATTAAATTTATAGTTAATTATGCAATTTATTTTGTGTTGACCTTCCAAGGACCTTAAAGCATCTGACAGTGAATGCAGAGTCTCAGTGTTTATTTCCATGAGTCCTTGTATGAATTTATCATAAATTCTAATGGTACTTTTGGAATTAAAGATGGCCAATGGATTACTAACAAATAATAACATATGTGTCCCTGGAGATACATGACTATAAATATACATAAATATATAAAAAGAAAAACTGAATTATGTCATACACAGCATTTAAAATTAGGTAACACCACTACCACCAGTAATAATAGTAATTCTGCATGTCAGAATACTAGAAAACATTTTGTATGTTGTAGGCCCACTCTTTGACATAGGTATCCCACTCGGTGCTAAAAATCCTGCGTTTGGATGATGAGATCCACTTGTAGTCCCATAAAACACTGATACCTGTTCCTAAGGCAAGTGGATCTGTGGTCTCGGGGGGGACCATACTTGAAAGCTGGTTCCTCGATGCAGAGGTCACGTCCTGTACAGGCAGAACTTGGCAAAGATGCAGAGCCCCACTTGTGTGCGTCAGATGTCATGGGGAAGGAGAAAAGTAAAATGAAAGAAAGTTTCATACTACAAAGTAGTTTCTTGACTATTTAAAAGATTGTGGTGAGTGTAACCCTTGTGGAGGTTAGGAGTTTTATGATTTATTTCTTATTTTTTACGGCTGGACACTAAAGTATTTGCCATTTACTATCAGTAATTTTTTTAAAAGAGGCTTTTGATAGAGAGCTCTTGGGGAAAAAAGGCATACCGTATAGTATTGTTAGTGTAGGCAAGCATATGAATCTAGCAATGCATTTGTTAACCTAAAACAAAAGTACAAATGAGAAAAAGCCAGTGTGGCAGCAAAAGAAACTATATATGTGACCCCAAATTGATTTTATCTTTCTGAAAGTGTTGTGTACTAGCAAGAAATACTTAGTGCACCTTGGCGAGGTACAAACCCTGTAATTCATTGTCTTTTGTGTTTTACCAATGAATACACAAACCGGTATCTCTGCATTTTATTACTATTTTATTTATGAAGTGTTTGTGAATCTGTAGGACCTCTGGAAGATGGTAAAAAATTTATAAATACGCAAAAGTGCAAACTTCCTCACTGGAACTGGGAACGTTTTTCATAATAGGAAGAGATGCAGACTGGAGATCAAAATGCTTGGGGACGTATCCTCAGGCTCATGAAACCCGTGTGCAACTCAAACCATGTTTCACTGGCATTGTGCATGAAAAGTGAGGGTAAAATAAGGCCCTGGAAGTAATGCTCCGTCTTCTGTAATGATGAGGCTCCTGCATGAGAGGAATTGCTGTGAGAAGCAGAAACCGGTGACAGAAAAGAACTTGCACAGAGGATGACTCAAATGCAGCCAGATTTTATATGAAACGGATTAAAAAAGAAGTATCAGCAACCTCCAGGTTGTGTTTCTCCCTGTATCCTGACAGACTGGCACCACTTATGAAGTGAGACATATTTTTTTTATAAACTATTAATGGTTAAAGTAAAGATGTAACATACTCTCTTGTTTAATAGTTCTAACCTGTAGAAATAAATGTGTAGTAGGATAAGCAAACTGGCAATTAATTTAAAACCTCAAGAGCAAAGAAGTTTACTTGCTAGGAAAGAGAAGATAAATGATTTGGAAAGGTGGAAACCAGGGCAGTTAAGTGGCTTATGCAATTCATTTGCAAGAAATGTGAGACGGGCTTGGGGACAAAAGGAACAGAGCAAAGCAAAGAAAAAGGAATGGACCCAGAGGGTTTTACAATACAAAAAGATTGTACTGGGATTTAGGATAAAATTTTGTCTCCGACAGCTTGGGCATGGTGTTTAACGCAGTGGAAAGAGCGAATAATAGAGTGGCACAAACTAGTAAAAAGATATCAAAAAGAAATCAGATGGGTTGCTGCAGCACTTGAAAGGTTAGTGAGTGAGACCACATTTAAGAGATCAGCTGCCTCAATTTCTAGTCAGCCTTTGCGTATCCTTTTGACAAAGCAAGATATTCTCAAAATTGTGGATAAAATTATGAAGGAGCAGTTGTGAATGACCACTCTCGGGTATATGTGAGCAAAAGCCATTAGAACTGGCTTCTGTCTGAAGTGGGAAATTATGATTAAGTATCAGTGGAGAAAACAGAAAGGAATTGAAGGGGAAGGAAGCCGTGGCTGCTTGGATTAGTGACTTGTAATCACGAAGGACACTTTTGTATTCCTTAGTACTTAAAAGGACAATTGACCTTTATCAAAAACCCAATAGAAAAAATGAAATGGTATGAACACATGCACCTGAGTTGTGTCTCCACCGCTTTTCCTGTCATTACTTTACATTACAAGCTGGCCAGATGAGCATGGCTTTACTATTAATCCAAATTTGCTCCAAGCTTAACTGAAAATGTACTGACTGTCAAACAGAGGCCAAAGCAAGCAACTGGGCTTTATTGGGGTTTTTTTGCCTTTTTCATTGTTAGCTTGAAAATTAACTTTTTTTTTTAATTCCACTATATGCTTTGTACTTTGTTATTTGGAATGGGTTAGTATTTTAGGGACTCCTTCATTCAGATTGTTGAAAGTTCTTATCAGTAAGTAGCTGTCATTAAAGATTAAAGTATATACGTGAACACAGTGTGCAGATTCTGACCTTAGTGTCAATTAGTTCCAATCCTACTTTGTTTCAGAGGTCTACAACGTGTCTGAAGATGAGCAGCTGTTGAATACTGTAAATGAAGTATTCCATTTACCCTAATAGTCTTCAAAATTGAGCCTTGTTGTCATGGTTTGTTAAAAGATTACTTCATTTCTGGAATTTTTGGCTACATGCCTCTTTTTTTTCTGTATGATCCAGCAGTTAGCTTTTCAGATCTGCTGAATGTAAGCAGATGTAAGCAAGTGCACTAGGAAAAATAAGCTGTTGTCCCAGATGCCTGTATTTTTCCTTCCAGATCATCCGGTATCAGAAGCAAGGATATGATCTAGTGTTGACACGACTAGGAGCATAAGGCACCAATAATATGGCATTTACTCATGCATTTCTGTTCTGTAGCATGAATTTGATTCCAATGCCTTACCTGGATCTCTTCCCAACAGATGAAGCTTGACTGTGAGGAAAACTAATGAGGTCAAATCCTCTATCCTCTCCTTCACTTTAGGTTTTTCACTACCACTAATAATATTTTAGCTATTGTAAAAGGCCTTTGGTCTTGGAAGTGTAAGGATGGTTGTCTTGGTAGAACAGAAAATGGTCCAACAATGAAGATGTGAGGGATGTGGTCAGAAATTTTGTCCCTTCTGTTTTCTCTCCCCGTTGCCTCCCCTGGTATTTCGCCAGGCTGTGTGTTCTGGTGGTGGCTGCAGCTGAGTACAGGCTTGTGAGTGATGCCTTCAGTCAGCATCCCCAGTCAGCATCATTGTCTTTTCCACTAGTGGTTACCTGTGTTTAAGAATATGAGAATACAGAGAGAACAAAAATAAATAAAATTGTAGTTTGAACTGCTGATTTCCAAACTAATCTAAAACTACCTCGCGGTATTCCCTGCCTGCACCAAAAAAACACTCAAGAGCCCATTTTATTATTTCTGAGAGTAAGTCACCTTCGCTCAACCCATCATTACAGAAGAAAAGGACTCAACCTGTGCTGCCTTCTGCTTCTAGATACTGTGTGAGACACTGTAAATGAGTCTGAGAGCCAGGGTTTTTTTGTGTGTGTTTTTTTTTTAAAAAAAAAACAAACAACACAATTATTCAGGCTTTGGAATATATTGAGAAGGTTGACTCTTGCTTATTCTGGGGCACTTGGATTGTTGATACCACCCAAGTAACTGTAAGGGTTTTTACAGTGACACACCAAGAACTACTGCATTTTACCAAATTAGGTTCCAAAAGTTAAGATAGTGTGTTCATCTATGTCTGTTGGTTATTTCTTTGTATCCGTGCTCACTATGGATAATGTAAAACTCCAGGTTCAACTCGTTTGAAGTTAAGGCATACAAGATTCTGGCAGTATTTAGGGGAAATCGGCAGCAGTAATGTCAATAGTAAACTGATTTTGGTGCCATCTGCTGTATTTTAGCTGCAACTGCCATGTGGTGAATGAACAAAGATCAAGTTTAGCTGATGCACAAGGAAATGTAAATCCTGTTGTGTTCAGAAGAAGTTATTTATACAGTGGTAGACTTTGGTATTTTCTACGTAATAATTCATTGCATGTCAATCTTCTAAGTAATATCTATGGCCAAAATGAAGATAACACTTATTTTAGTACTAAAGTAAGAGTCAAGACCAAAACCAAATAGCTATTAAATCTCACCATTGAAAAGATTTATTTATTTTTTTATATATATATAAATGATTCTATATGATCTCTACCACCAAATTTTGAGATAATTGCTATGGAGCAATTGTAGCAGATTGTACCACTGGAAAGATTGGTTGTAAACTCCCAAGGTTTAAGAAGGAAAGAGAACATGTGGATTTTGAAGTTCCAGATGCATTTGCTGTCCTGACAAAGAAAATGCATTTCTTGTCTTGTAAATACAACAAACATTAATAACAGAGAAAAAATAAATACAGAGAGTGCAATGTCCATTTATCTAGCCAGTTTCCAGTGACCACACTTTAAAATGGAAGAACATGTCTCCACTCTGCTCTGAAATGTCATATTAAATTGACAAAGATATTCCCATGATAACTGTCCAGAAAATAACTGGTATCACCACTCTAACTGCTGCTTTTTGTTGATTTACTGTCATTTTGGCAACATGAAAGCCAATGCCAGCTGACACACATGTGCATCTGGCATGGAAAATACTGATAAAAGATTCAGTGATGGGGCTTCATATTCAAGTCAAAAAGAAAAAAATATCTGTGAATATATAGAGAGACTGTCTCTGAGAAAGAAGAAAGGTATGAAGAGAGTTGGTGCATGCTATAAAAAGATAGGAAGCCCTTGTTTATGTTTTATATATGTTGAGATAACATTCCTTGCAGTGACAAAGATAGCAGACTGACCATAGTTGTCGCTTGCTCACTCTTCTAGTGCAGCCACCTGATGAGTAAGAATGTGGACTACAACATGGTTGTTGCCCAGAGTCCAGTGGGGAAACCTTCCTAAATTGTAGAGTCCATGAGACTGCGGTGTTGGTGCAGCATCAAGGCCCTTGTTTCCCTGAATACTGCTAGTTCTTTGGAGTTTAGTTTAAGTCCCAAGTGAAGCAGGGAGAGTGCATCCGAAACTCTCCCATAGTGGAAATTTTATGTATTAGTGATAGCTTCTCAGGGTGCACTGAAATCTTCAAAAAGTGTATGCACGTTGGCTGTGAAGCTACTAGAATGTGTTATCAAACAATAAATTTAATGCTTGAAATGATCACATATTCAGTAAAAAGCACTAGGGAAATGCATTATTTAACACATTGCTTCTTGATGGTGTTTAGTCTGGAGCTAAATACAGCTTCAGTTGTAGTTATGTATGTGCTTTACCGGTGGGGCTCCCATAAATGGATTTCAAAGCCATGCTGAGGACAGTGTTATTACACTGATTTTCTGTTGCTTTCAAAATCATTTTGTTTCTGACAATGTGAACTGACAACAAAATGAAAATGTGTCTCACTCACTTAGGGTTTTTTGTACATGATCTTTCTTTCTTTTCCCTTTAGTTGCCCCATGTGAAGGACTTGATGTAGATCTTACACTTACTAGAAACCAATATCCCGTTGCATTTAAATTACTGCAGATGTAAGCCTGTGGGGCAGGAGCTCCAAGATGAGAGAGAGTAGAGAAGAGCACTCCTTCTATTGATGGAAAGGGATATGTTGCTGAGAAGTTATTTACAGAGTCTGTCTATCCTGAAGTGGCTCTTAGGCAGGCTGTACATGAACTTGGATTTGGGAACTGCGTGGTGTTTCCCTAGAAGGTCTTGTAATCTGCATGGATGAAATGTGTGCGAGATATAGGGAACCCGGGTACTTCACTGCCATTATTTATGTGGGCTTGCATGTGACTTTAGAAGCTTATGCAAGGTACAGTAAAAGTATACCTTTACGTCTGACATTTAATATTTCAGGTTTTATTACGTAAAGACAGCCAAGCCTAGTTAATTCACTCAGAAATTCTTATCGAAGATATCAGTTTATGAAAATTATCTTCCTGCCATTGAATGGAATTAATTGCTAATGCAAAAAAAGAGGATGTAACGAGACACAAGACAATATAAAGCTGTCATATGAATAATGTATTTTTACTCTGTTTTGTTAAGTTAAGAAAAATTCAAGTGATCCGACCTTATTTTTTCCTTAGAGAAATATAGGCCTACAATCATTACCTATGCTTTAGAATGCTTTATTAAAAAATAATCAATTAATTGAGCAAATAATCTACCATTATTTGACAGATCATTAGGCTGTTACATGAAATACAGGATTACTCATAAGAAAAATCAGAACCCTAGGGAAGCTGTAGCTAGAGATGGGATTAGGCAAAATGTCAATATTTAAACATGGTATTAGAGGCTGAGGATAAATGGCAGACAATTGATAATAGCGTTTGTATGCAGATTGGCTTAGATCATGTCTTGCCATTGAAGATGAGTCAATCTGAACCTTAAAGCTGATTGACAATGAATAGATCTGTTCTTTGCAGGTCAGATTTGTGCTATGATGCTCAATTCTTTTACAGGAGGTACTGCTGTCACTGGCACTTGTGAATTTTATGTAGACAAAGTGGGCTTGATTTCCCTGTAGGGTCTATTGCCCTATCTTCAGTTGTAGAAAGTGTCTCTTTCTTGAGTTAGGTGACATGAAATAGAATTGTAGAAAAACAAGGCAGATAGGATTTTATGAATTTAGGTAGGAACCTCATGGTATTATTTGTAAAGATGTAGGGAAGCGTGAGTGAGAGAATAGTTTGGGTGGGTAAAGGTGTGACAAGAAGATGGGTTTGGGATCTTGTTTGGAAAAGGTAGGGGTGTAAGCGAGGAGAAATGTGTGTGGGAACATGGATGGAGGGAACAGTTCCTAGTTTGGGAAAGTAGGATGAAGGGAAACAAACATGAAGCAGAGCAAGTCCAGACTGTGTTCTAAGAGGAGATGCCTCTCATTCTTTTTTTTGACATCCCACTATCTGATGCCAGGGCTGGGAAAACTGTTTCTCTAGGTGACCCCCACTCATACTGTCTTCCTTCCTTTGGCTACTTCTGTGGAAATATCTAGTGGGTATTTCATTTTCTCAGGCTTCTTGGTAGGATAGGCGTTGCAGCTCTTTATTACCTAGCAGAAAAGAGTTACTTGCGTGCAGTGCAATCACATGCTCAGCATTCAATAAGAACCCTTCAGTTTCCTCAAATAAATGAGATATGTGAAAAAGATATGCTTATTTTAGATTGAGTGAGGCTCCTCTAAGCTGAATCTGAAAATCATAACTAACTGGAAATGGCAGAAAAAAGGCAATTGTACTTTCTAGAGATAAGGGCAACTGATAGGTGGAGCAGCAGGAAAAAAACTATTAAAATGAGTGCATTGGAAGGAATAAGATCAACTGCTATGATGTTTTCTATGTCGCAGACCTGCTATTGCAGCTTGAACTGTTCCCATTACAGCAAAACATTATTGAAGGGACTTAAATAGGTTGCCTAGCAGAGCAGCATATAGTAGTATCACTATAATTAAGCTTCCACCAGCATTTCTATGATAAACATATCTTCAGGGTCCTATAACCCAGCTTTCAAATCTTTATTTGGTGCTTGCAATATACGGTGCTGTGATCTAACATTTGTCCAAAGATTATAATGTGAAACTGTGCTCTCATAGCAATGGAGCCTTGTTCAGATCAGAGGCGTTTAGAGCAATATATATGTTCCACAGTCCTATGGACAATGTTGACTCTTTGCAGACTGTCCTGCCTGTGGGGAAATGGGCAGCTGAACATCTGGGTATAATGAAATCACAGCGTTCAGTAAGAGCCTTATCCCTGTATGATTAAGTAGTTGTGCAGTGCTCGGAAGAGGGCAGGAAAATCACAGTGGACTGATAGTCACAGTCTGATTACTATTTCATCTCCTCTGCTTGAGGAGGAATGTAATCAGCGCTAGTCCCTTTCTCTCCATATGAGTACTGGAAAGTCTCTCAGGGTTAAGAGAATCCAACAGCCACTGAATGTGCATTAGCACATGTGGGTGGGCAGAAGTTTGGGTCTGCACTCAAAATACTTCATCTGATAAGGGACCTAGAGAAGATTGCTAGTTCATTGCAGTGAGGAGACGAGAGGGACTCCGTAAACTTCAATTTCTGCACGTTCTGGGTGCTTAACAATGACTCAGGCAGGTATCCTCTTTATGAATGTCCTGTCATTCTTCAGAAAGCAAGGAAGCCTCAGGAAGACTTTAGCTTCTAAAGGCGGCATGTTAACAATACTCTTATACCCAACGTGTGAATTGCAAGGATGCTTCCCTGGGCCATTGAAGGTGCTTAGCATTTTGTGCTGTTTCTGAGAATCGGTGGACGTACAGTTCAGTTTTCCTTCAGGAACTTGGTGCTATCAGTTTAACTACCCTGGAGTTCAGTCTCTTCCATCTCCTTTGGGGTTAATATAGATATTTCAGAGGCCCAACAATAAATAAATAAGGTATAATGTTCATTCAGGGTTTTTGCTAGCCCTAAGTCCAGAGACTTAAACTAAAGTCTATAGCAATTCTGGACTAAAATTTGCTCATTATTTGGCTTCATATGAACGCTGGTGTGAGAAGGCCTCTCCTTTCCTAGCAAGAAAGAAAAGTTTTGAGACATTGCCTCTTTAATACTGCCTGCTGTAAGCAAGTCTCTGAGACGAGTATCCTGTAAACAGTGCCTGTGTTGCTGTGTGTTAGGGGCATGTCATAGCGATTCTTTTTAGTAGCTTATGCAGCCACAGCTCCTATCACTTCAGTGACGACTAGAATTAGGTTCTGTTTATAGTGATGCAATTCTAGGTAACTTTGGGAAGCATCGAAATAAAATGCACTGCTTAAACACGTACAGTGTAGAACCTTGGTTGTGCATGTTACTTTTCGCTCTCTACCTAATTGGAGTCCAATTTAGCCCCATTTGAAGTGTGTCAGCTCTTAAGTTTAAATTCTACATGCGAATGCTTCCAAGGCTGATCCCTTGGACGTTAGCCCAAACAGCTGCTGTCATGGAAATGAAAGCTTGTCCAACTGTTCAGCTGTTCTTCGGGCTCTTCAGAACTCTCCTGGGATGAGCTTTCTGTGGTCAAAGGAAATGTTAACTAGAGGTGAGTGTGTTTCATGAGTCCTTTCCTGTGCTGTAAAGGATTTGAACCAGAGGGCCTCTGAACCTGGTGACTAAAAACATCAGAGGTGGATAGAAATTTAAAAAGCTAATCTTAGAACTATGCAAGAAAACAGCTGAGTGTGGATTATTTGTTGTAGTCTAAAATGGGCTAATTTGGGCAGCTACAATAAAGGTCTGATGTAAGTAGTATGAATGGCTAAAATAAACATGTTTCTTAGAGGCAGAATTGAAGTAATGAAAAGGCACTGAAACTTGAGTCCCTTGACTAAATGTAAGTCTTTTTCCATCCCATGTGGAGCCACATGAGGTATGTTGGTCATACATTTAGCATCTCATAAAAATAAAACCTGTGCTTTATTTCTCACCAGTGTTTTCTGCATGCAATAAATACTCTTTTTGGCTATGCCACAGATTTTAAAAGCCTGACATGGTAATTTTAACTTCCAGATGTGTACATTAACTGTGTTACCCATTACTCTTGCTCACAGTGACCTATGAAATGCAGGTTCTACTCATGGCTTATGCTATGAGTTCTCTGTTAATTGCAATAGGAATAATACTATATACATCATGGAGAGCTGTAAATATGTGCAGGGGAAGGTGTTTTAATTAAAAGTCTTTGCAGATCTTCCCCACATCATCGCAAGGGTTATTTAAGGATGAAAGCTTTAGGGAAGTGTATATGGTTGCTATGGTACATGAAGGGGAAGACAATGGCCAGATAACCTTTCAGAAGGGAGTCCCAATTTGAACACTTGATTTGTAAAAGCAAAACTCTGTGCCTACATGACGTACCTGAGATGAAAAGGGAAGTCTGTGTCACAGCTAGGATACGAGCCCAGAGTTCTGCTCTTGCATACAGGCTTTATTAGTGCATGTTGTTTGTAAGTCACAAATTTCCTCCTGAAATTTGTCTACATCAAAGGCAGTCGGCTTTGCCTAGGCCTGTTTGGTGACCATTTAATGTTCTGCCAGATATCCTTCTCTTGGAAGGCCATGTGGTGCTTCCAGTTCACTCAGAAGTAATGTATGTGACAAAAGATGGATTATACACAGCACTGCCCATAGAATGCCTTGCCTGCTTGTCAAGTACTTGCATCAACATCCCAAAAAAATCCAGATGTTGTGACAAAATCCAAGAAACCCAGTTATGATTAGGGTTCATGCTTAATCATCTATTTATAGGAAGGAATTAATTGTGGAGATTGTTTTACCAGGATTGAAGAGAATCACTTAATTTTTCTAGCTAACTCAAAGCTTTTAGTAAAGGAAGATGAGGAGGATGGCTATGTTCTAACACTTTTTACGGCTCTTCAGTAAAGGCTTACTTGCTCAAAGCAATCTGCCTGGCTTGATGAGCAGTTTTGCCAGATCCATGCAGGTACTGAGAGACAGACCTGAGTCTGTTCAAGACATGATTACTCAGTCAGGTGACAAGTGGTCACTGCCAAATCAACAGAATGAGATAATGATTTTGTGTCAGCATGAGATATAGCTCTGCTGCCTGGTATTTCTGACTGCCCTGGGTCTAGCCCTCTGCTAGCTTTCTAGGTGTGTTCCTTGATGCCAGCTCTTTTGCACGGTTGACTTTCTCGGTGGCTCCCTGCTAGCCCTGCCTTCTGCTTCTGCTGTCGGTTGCTGTTGAGTACTAGAAGGCAACAGAACTGGGCATGTTTCTGACTCTTGTCCGGGCTGCATTGGTCACAAAGGTTGTGGGTTTTGCTGCTCTGGATCCTTACCTGGCTGCAATTGCAGAGTTCATGTCGTTCTCAAGCATGGTACTGTTAGGAGGGCAGTGCACAGCTTGGGTCTGCTTGCTCCCCATGTTTGCAATGGCAAAATACTCCAGGTTTGGGAAATCGTCAGGCAACCAAAGCTGGAGTAGTTAGCAATGACATTTGGGAAGTTTCAGTATCCATGTGGATGGCTCTTACCCAACTGAGTGGTACAGAGGAGAGCTTCGTACTCTCCCCAGCTGTGATACGTACTCGTATAATCTCTATCCATCCTTCCTCCTGTTCAAACAGTAATTTCTCAACCAGGAAGCCTCCTACTCTGCTGTACACCAAAGCATGGTAAATCACAGTGGCAACTTCACTGACATTCATGCTGGCTGGTCTGGGAAGGTGCACAAAACTTTCCCTTGCTGCCCTTTGAGCAGGCCAAGGCTGTGCAAGCAGGGCTGCCTGCAAGTGGTGCAGGACCTGCTGACCTGGGTGGAGGCTTCAGGTTGTCACTTCTGCTCGACAGTCTGCCAGGACTGCAGTTTTAGGAAGAAATCCTCGGCTATTGCCAGCTGCACGTATTGGCGAAATGCGCTCTGGTTCTCTAAAGGAGAAGGAGGCCTGGCAGGATGGGCCCTGCGGTCAGTGTGTGGTTTGCTGGCAGAGCCCTGGTTGCTGGCTGTGTTGTACACAGCATCTGTGGGAGCAGATGGCAGCAGGATGGGACCCACGTGCGTCAGGGGAACAGATGTTTGAGCTGAACAGGCTGAGGTGCCTCAGCTGCTGCTGAGGAATGAGGAAGCTGCGTCCCTCAGGCTAACCTCTGCTTACAGAGAATTTGCTACAATTTGCTACTTGTATATAACATAACTTTTTGGATGAGAGGGAGAAATAATTTCTTTTTTTCTCTCCTGTTTTTGACCTATAAATTCATGTGCTGCTGTCTTTCTCTTTCCTTCTCTCTCCTCATCCTAGCAGGATTTGCTTGCTATCAGGGAGCTGTTTTGGGGCATATTCTTACGCAAGGTTTTGCAAAGTCACCAGGCATTCAAAGGGAGGGGTGGTAGTGGTAGGGAGTGCAGTGGGAGTGCTGGGGCTCCCAACCCTCCTGCTGTGAGTGCATTGCAAACTGTTGCTGGCAATGGCAGAGCATCAGGCAGAACGTTGTGTTTGGAGAATCAGGTATGACATGGATGCGAGAGCTCAGTCTGTAGCATGGGAGAAAAGTAATTAAGGAGTGATTGAAGTGGGATTGGAGAGGTGGTGGCTGCTGCCAAGTCCGTTGTCGTAGTGCTGCCAATATCAGTTGTATAGGTGCTCAGAGGTCTGTGCATTTCAGCTGGGTCATTCTGCTTGTTCCTAAGGGAGGCTGGCTCTGCGGAGGCTCTCAATCAGTGTGGTGTCAGCGTAGTCCAGCACAGCTTGTATGTGGTTATTTGGTGTTGGGGATGACATGAAATAAGGAGCACCAGGCTTTTTGCAGAACAGGGGCGACATCACAGCTGCCACTGTGCAGAGAGGGAGGAAGAGAGTGAGGCTGGAGCTGGTTGTAGGAGTGAGAAAGGAGTGACCAGGAGAGGTGGTGGACTGAGAAGCAGCTGCTGAAGATACTGTGGGAGGCACAGCAGATTGCCAGTGTGCACAATCACTTACTCTGCTGTAAACCTTTATCATAACCTTACCCCAGTAAAATATTATAAACAGATTTTAAACTGGTATAGGTGTTTTCTCCTATTCTTTGTGACTGACCAGCTTGAGTTCATCCTGAAGATCTGCAGTCAGCATTGTTTTGGGTCCCGAAGGCAGAGCCTGCCTCTCCTACCATACTGCACACTGAGATTTGCAGAGCTGGTGGATCAGCAGAGTTACGGTAATCTGTCTAGAAGAGTAGTAGTAGGACAGAAGATGAAGGCTGATTAAATTACTGATTACAAATACTGAATTAAATCCACTTGCAAGGAGTCTTTGACTTTCATGAAGCCATTAATCTGTAATTGTGTGACAAGTGATTTCTGTGAATACTGTCAACATTTAGGCGGTCACTGAAAGGTTCCTGGTACTTTTTTTTGCTGGTTTGTTTGTATGACTTCTTGGGAAAGTTTTGCTGCATGGTTATAATATAAAAATAATGCACAAATAATGACTAGTGGACATGCATGTGTTCATACACAAATATACTCATTCAAGGCAAAACCCAACAGTTTTACAAGAGTCACTGAAAATAAAAATTATTTGGTGTTGCTTGAGAAAATCCTGATTAGTAGTTGCAGTTTGGTTTGGAAGAAAAAATATTCTAAAGAAGCAGGGTTGGACATCTTTATCATCAAAAACAGATTTCAATGTCATATGACAAACTAGCAGGATTTAGTATTTGACTCTTTCTGGCAAACAGGCAAACATGCCCCAAGTAGGGTGATCAGGACAGACGTTTGAATAAAGGAGACATCTGGAGCTTGCATCCTTTCCCCGAAGCTATCTCCCTGCCCTTTATGCCCTTCAAAACTCCTGCGTGAACAAGATCACTGCTTTTTTCTTCATAAATTCAGGCTTTGTAGCGTTTCTGGCTTCTGGAAAGGTCTGCGTATTTTTGTGAAGTCAGTGTTAAAGCATGAAACTGATTGAGTTAACTTTCTGGAATTATTGATTTTATTGAACAGAATAAGATGTTCGTGTGAGCTGACATAGCAGAGAACAGAGGGAGAAGTCAATAGAAAAACCAGATGTGTGAGTAGGAGGCCGAGGCGCGGTGGAAGCGGCCCTTGCCGGAGAGCTGGGATCGAGTGCCACCAGGCGTTCGCTTGTGGCCATGGCAGCCAGTGGTCCCTGCAGCGGGAGGTTTGATTTCTCCTTAGTTCAGTTTATGAAGTACTGACGGCATTAATTCATGCTAAATTCGCTTGTGATTTTCTGCTATTGCACTAGCGTGCGTTTTATACATCTGTGGTGTGGGACATGCTGTGTGCAGTAAGTACAGCAGTAAAATCTGGCGCTTCAGGTTCTTTTCAGGTTTTTGGCATTTTTAGGTTCTTCAGGTTTGCCCTTTAAATGGGTAGAGGAAAGCATGGACAGCTGTTCAGAAAAGACATTTTAAAATTATGGAATTTCATTCACGTTCTGTTTTCTCTGTACTGCCCCAGTTGCAGAAAAGTCGTTTGTAGTGGCTAGACATTGTCCCAAGAAATATCTGCAATGTAGGAAGTTTTCTGCGGGTCAGAGCAGCAGATGGCTACATGATGCCTCCTTTTGAACCTTTCCATTTGCGAATGTACTGGTTTGTAGAGGGCATTGCGGGTCAGGCCTTGAGCTCTAGTGAGGCTGCCAGAAGAGCTCCTTGGACCATTTGCAGAACAGCTGTTATTGACTTTCTGGAAAACCTTATTTGGCTTATTTTTTAGATGTGTTTAGATGGTGAACTCTGGCTTGCTTTGTTCTGCTTGTTTTGGTAACTTCATTCAGAGCACTGGCTTTCAAGTAGATGTTCCTTTTTAAGGAGGAATGAAAGAATTGCAGAAATTTATGATTGATTGTGGCATTGATGAAGGGGTTAACTAGAATGAATTAAGAGAGTCTTGTGGGAAAGCAGGTGGGACAGCCCCTCGCTGGGGGTAAGTGGAAGGAAATGCTGTTTTTCCCTTTTCTTTCAGGTCAGGCAGGAACAAAGTCAGAAAGCTGGGAGAGGTCCATGGGTTTTTATTGCTCATAAAAGAGTTTTGCTGGTTTTGTTGTCTCTTCCTTTTTCTGATGCAGACTAAAAGTGTGTCTTTGCTGTTTCGTTTTCTGTCATGCTTTTTCTATGGATTAGATTTAGGCTAAATCATCCACTTTGATCTGATCAGACTCTTACTCAGTTCCTGATAAGACTTGGTGACTTGTACTGCAGTAAAATTGTGGTAGTTTCTTAAATGGGAAAGATACCACCTTGGTGATTTCTTTCATTCCAGGAAGCATGTGAAGGTAAAACCACAAGAGTTTTCTTACTCCCTCAAACTTGAAACATTTATTAAAAAAAAAAGTAGGAAGGGAGAATAGGTCAAGAAAGATGGCGATTATTCTTTTTTTCTGTCCTAGCCCTACCTGAAATATAACGGAAATAACTATTATTTCTAGCCAAATAGATAGTCTATCTGCATGTTTATTACCACCATGAGCATTTCCCCTGCATGTGACATACAGAGTGAAAACATTTAAAATAAATGTATATAGGTGGATCTGTACTCCGAACTCTAAGCTCAAAAAACCAGTGTGGCTTTATGTGACTTGCTCACTACAGTTAGTCCTGGCTGGATGACAATACCTGTGCTTGAGCAGGTCTGATTGCCAGGTTGGCTGGTCCCTTCTGGTGCTATTCTAAACCCTTGTTGCTGAAAGGAGAAAAGGAAAGAACCCACTAATTGAAGAACAAGAACTCAGAAGAGATTTTTTTTCTTCCTTTTGTAACTAATCATTCTGTTTTCACTGGATTTGCTGTTATATTCTTCCTGACAGTGTATCAGTAGGATTGGACTGGAATTGGATAATACCTGATACAATTGTTCTTTCTTTCTCTGAACAGTGGAAATTTGTTTTGATAATGGGACCTTAGCTCACCTGACCTATCTGGGAAGTGCAGCAGTGTGCCAGGTGTTCATACTCAAACAGCTTTTCATTGCTGCTTTGAGATGTATCAAGGATTCTGATCACAAGTCATTATTTCATAAAAATTTCTAAGGGGGTGGGAGTAAAAAACCTTTATTAAATGGCATGAACTTCTGCATCTGAATGTAATAAAATAATAATTTATGATATATTTTTAGGGATAAGAGATTAAAATGCATATTAATTAAATGAATAATGAAAACCTTTATGAGACTCTCTGCTACAAGTTGCAAGTAGCTGTTTAATCAAATTCTTTCTATGGAAAAATGCATTTCATTATAACATAATTAGCACATCTATTGTGTTTTTAATACAACTTGTGCTAAAGTTTGTTTGATCTGGAGTTTGCCCATGATAATTAGCAGTGAAGGGATTGAACTTTTTAGCTCTATTCCAGGCTTTGTAAATTGTAAGTGCCATATCTGGGGAAAATTGATGTGATTTTTTTAAAGCGCAAGAATAAGCTTGGTAATATATTGGGAGAGTCATTATTAGTAGCGAAATGAAATGTTAAGAAACTGTGCTATCTAAAGCTGCAAATTTAGGGGTCTTTTTTTTTTTTTCCTGTTACAGGTGCGTACTGTTCTGTCATGTCCTATGTAAATCCTGGACTGTGAGAAAGCTGGAGCTTTTTGTGTACTACAGAGTAATCCTGCTTGCATATGTCTGTAGCAGCAGATCAGAGAAGAAGAAGATAGCAGGCCAGGTGCTGGGGGTGTCATCCTTTTTTCCTGTCGAGGTAACACTGATAGACCACTCAAGTAGTGGGCATATGTAGGTGGTATGTACGGACCCAGGGTGTTAGCACTTTCTCTACTGCAGTATGTCCTTTACCGTTGGAGAGGAGTACTTTGCCAGTAGGAAAAAGGGCAGGATCTCAGTAAACACGGTGGTTCAAAATCACCCTGATGCCTGGCTGCTAAAATACCAAACATCTGCTCAGAAACTGAATGCATCCTGTAGCACTGCAGACACGAGTCCTCCAAAGTCAGAGGGTTCAACCTTACCAGCTGCTGAAACCAGACTGCACTGTTGGGTCTTTTCTCTTCCTTACCCCAGGAGCTTTACTGACAGCTTTCCAAAGAGTGTGAGAAAACTTCTTTTACAGAAAGTCCTCTGGTGAATTTGTGTCTAGTTTGAGTTCATTTAGAGTGTAGATACCAGTGTTTTTATGGTTGAGTTCACTGTGGTACAAAGCCTGGTGTTGTCTTCTGTGTGAAACTCATTAATGCACAGAAAATCCAAACTTGAGATTGGCTTTTATGTAGTTAAAAAAAAAAAAAAAAAGTACAGGAATATAAAAAGAAACTATCCAGTGCAAACATCTTTATACAGTGGAAATTGATACAGTGTTCCTTAAAATAGCTTTATAAAACAGGCTTAAAAATAACGATTACAGGTAATACTATCTGGATGATGCTTACCAAAGTATTTTACTTACTGCACTAAATAATTTCATAACTAACTTTACCGGTTGATAGCCAATACCTTAGTTACTGATGAAAACCTTAAACTGTAAGTATTATTAGTTAGCATTCTTTATAATATACTAACATGTGGAACCTCAGTAGCATACACTGTTGACTGGATTAAGCAAAACAGAAGAGAATGAACACATTAAGAATAAAACCAAGGCTGTCATCCCAAAATGTACTTCTTTTATAAAGGATGTGATCCAAAGCTGATTTACTGATGGGCAGAATTCTACTTAGTTTTTCTTCAGTTCATATTTGAGTGATTGCATTATTGATAATAGTAGGCATTAGTGTCCACCTAAGCATTGTATTGGACACCTTTTTACAGTAGTGAGGACTAGTGTGAGACCATATTATAGTGCCTTGCTATTTCCTGCCAAGAAAGCATTTTGGGGGAAGGGAGTGTAAATTAGAGATGACATGAATAAGTGAAAAGCAAATTTGTGAGGTTCCACTATACTGGTTTAGAAAAAAAGAAGATTTAGTGTTATTTGGTTAGCTACCAAATTTAAATAATCAAATCAACTAAACTAATACATACAGCTCGAACACAGATTCTGCAAAATTGAGTATCTGTGTGGTAGGGCTCTGTTCCTGTTGAAGGCAATGGGAATCTGCATTGCCGGAAGCCAGAGACAGGCCATTGTCCTATATGAGACCCGCTTTTTACAAAATGTATTTGGCTGGGTAACTTCCTGCATGGGAAGTTTCATTCTGTTCATTCTGTGGCTCTTCATCAGGTGAGAAACTAAACACACGCTTACCAGGGACACAGTAGTTGCAGCTCCAAAACCTTACTTGTATTTGCGTTTTTTTTATGCAGACAAATGTGTGGGTGTGTAGCATTCTGGTTTGGAAGTCTACAATATTTTCCTAGGTGGAAAATACCCGTTTTACAGTACCTGCTTAGAAAAAAATTAAAAGAGTTTCACAGTAATGAGGCCCTTCATTTGTTTGTCCCTGAAAAAATACAGTTGCTTTAATAACATTGAATAAAAAACCTATTCAACCTCTTTAGAAATCTAAAGAGACCTATGTTGCCATCTAGAGAAATTTACAGTATTGGATCTTAACATTCCCCTGATCTCCACATTTCCTGCCCTGCAGGATATGTTCCATTGAGTAACACTGAGATCCTATTTACAGAAAGAAAAAACAATTTTGCTGCTAGCTAGAGCAAATTCTAGCATGCCAGAAAGGTGCCTGAAATTATCATCAGGCTGTTAAAAATGACAGATGAAACCAGATTGTGCATCTAAAAATCCTGTCTAATTTTATCTTTAGTAACTCATGTATGTAGTAGAAGACTATAAAGCAAGAATAATTAATAGATTGAAAAGAAGGAAAAATCATGCCTCTTTTTGAAAGTGATGGAATAATTTCTAATATTAAGCGATAAACCATATGTTCCTCCTCTCCTCTGCTGGGTAAACATAAGCGTGGAATATCAATAAAGATGTTACAAGAGGGCCAGGCAAACCAGCTGGCTGGAGATACAGGAGGTTATTCAAAACATTCCTTCCCAATGCCACCGAACCTCTCTGTTCCAGCGGATGGTGACCTTGAGTGCATGTTGATGAAAACAGTACAGGAGGAGAGGAATGAAGGAGAAACTGGGGACAAAACCACTTTTTAAGGAGAAGTGTCTATCTGGACAGGGAGAGGAGTTGTGTCCTAGAAGACTCGAGCAGGTCCTCGAGCAGCAATTCTGGGGAAAGAACTGAATGTTAGCAAGGATAGCAGTGCTGGGGGAAGTCAATATACATGATCTGCGTGTTTCTTTTTAACTCTACTGCTGTCAGTTTTTTTTTTCATGTCTGTTTGAAATCTTAGTATGGCTTGGGTGAAGAGCTGTGAGTTCTTCTTTGGCCATTGGCAGGCTCTTGATGTCTATCTGTAGTGGGAGGGAGAAAATTCATGGCTAATTTGAACTTAATACACAAAATCTTCATTTGGTTCTGATCCATACAGCTCAGCTAACATTTTAAACCTGGGTCCCCAGTCATTTAGAAAGTCATAATCAATATCTGAGTCTGAGGAGCCTGATTCCAAAGAACTGAGAGATTCTGCAATGGACTCGGCACCTTCGTAGCCATAAATGTGAAGTGTGTCATATGGCAGCAAATCCCTGTCATTGTCGGCTTCATCCTTCTTAACCTCAATCATCATTTCCATTTCTCCAGCACCAGAAGTTATATTTCCAGGAGGCTTTTGGACTTGTGCATATGGAGAGGGAACTGCTTCCGGCTTTATACCATTCTTGCGGACAGAGTTGAGTACAGATACATCATAGCTGGTGGTATCCATTTCACCACCACCTTCTTCATCATAAGTGACAAGCTGCTCATGAATCTCTGCCACATTCCTCCCAAGACCGCTCAAATCCTTCTTGTGTCTCTTTCTTAGAAGAATTAGCAATGTGATTACTGCAAAGAAAACTTAGATGTGTAAATAGAGAAGTAAGGAAGTAAAACAAATTGCATTTAAGATAGGCAATACAGTCTGAAGTGTTTTTTTTCCGGAGTGAATTTTTTTTAACACATATTTATTAAAAAGATAATTTAAAATACTGTTTAACTGTAGGATTTGTATGTTCTCAAAGCAGTTCAGTCTCTACAACTGACTCTTGAGCAGGAATCACAAGTACAAATGCATAGTGTCACAAGTTCATTGAATCAACTGCTGTCTTGAACTGGTAAATCTTTTAATGCCAGGCACAAATGCTACTTATGTGGTAATTGCAAAGGAGGCCTCTTCTCAAGCAAGAAAAAATGTTGCCCCTTCTCTGATAGATTACAAATACAGCAAATGTTGTATTTGTTACAGATTTATTTATGTATATATGTTCATTGTACTGTTTAAAGGGTTTCCAGACTAGATCACCGTTTGGAAACAGGAATCCTATTGTTCTTGCCCCAGCACAAATTTCCTGTTTTCTAGCTGCATGTGAGCCTAGTAACAGCAAATCAAGTATATTATGCATACGTGCAATAACCTTTCCAGTGCCTCAGCCTTTCCAATCGAATGAACAGCTTTGTAGCTGAAACTATTCTAACAGGCCAAATAGAAAGAGCAAGTGAGATGAATCAGATAGTTACAGTATTTCTGCCTTTGTGACCATTTTATAGTCACAAAGCTTTTGTAGATCTCAGTTAAGAAAAAACAAAACAAAACAATCCCCACATTTTAAGTCAGAGAACATTACAAAAGTCAAATACTTACCAATGATTGTGAAGATACAGATAAAAATTGCCACCAGTGCTTGTATACTAACTCCAACTTGTTTAGCTCTTTCCTCACAAAAAGTGAAGTTGCCTTTTTCATTACACTTGCAGACACTGATGACAAGTGTATTTGTGCTGCTGAGCTCAGGATCACCGTTGTCTGAGATGATGACAGGCAGGTAGTGGATTTTGGCAAGTTCACGATTAAACTGTCCATATTTGACAGTGATATTAGCTGTGTTATCTGGAAGAAGTAATGACATCTAATTAAGTGATAATCTCCACCAGATTTTCCTTATAGATTAGCAGTCGGTTGGTACATCTTCCCCTCAGACAGAGCCAGCCTGTAGTGAACCCAGTGAAACTTGGGTGGCAACAAGCAACTTTTTTTTTCAGTAAGTTAAGGCTTTAAAAATTGTTACTTAGCTCAGCTAGACCAAGGTCATTGCTACAGCTTTTCTCCCCTGTGTCCTAGTGTCTCACTTTGGCTAGCTGAGAAAATGCATTGCAGGGATACTCTACCGTAGTTCTCAACCAAGGAGAAGTTGCTATCTTCTGTGGCCAGGGAGTATTTGAAGAAACCTCTAGGTGATATTTCATCCTTGTCAGTAGCTGAAATCCTGATGATTACCTACAAAGGTGGAAGAGGTCATAATTTTCAGTATACATTGCCTCCAGTGATGAAACAGCTTACAGTATTTAAGTTAGAGCTGGGCTGTGTATCCTGTATAACCCTTCAGTAAAGGGCAGGACAAAGATATCTTGTGATGTTCCTCTTCAAGTTCTTTCAAGGCAAGTAGTTTCCTTGTACATCTTCAAAAGGAGCAGTCTTGCCCCTTCATTCACAGATGGGAAACAAAAGAGGAAATCTTGTGTAATTAAAGCATAAAAAAAGTCTTATGCTCAAAGACGTATGGCTCATTTAAATACCTAAGATGACTGTCTTCTAAAGCGTTCAACTTACTTAGAAGTATGACTTTCATTCACTGAATGTCATTGAGACTGGCACTCCTGAATGACATGCTTCTTTTTGAAAACCTCAACCTGGGGTAGATTAGATGTATAAAATATAAAAAATGTGTATGATTATGTCCCAAAGGTATTTTAAAAATTATATTAAAGGTGAAATAATACCTTGTGGGTTCTAACAATTCCATCAGAGAGTCCAGTCAGACAAAGTCCCGTAATTAAACAAACGTTACATGTATGGGCTAAATACTTGTGTCTGAGGCCAAACATCTAAAACCACAAATACTAACAAACACTATTTGTGCATGCAGATACTTGCACGCTGATGAATACTACAATAATGTTACATGCAGCAATGTTTCTTTTAGTATTTTGGAATGGTTTCATTCTCAGTATCATGTATGAACATTTGTGTGATAAAACTGAATTGCTAATTATTGCTCTGCAAGGCTTGACTGTAATTCACGGTTCAATTGCTAATGCACATGCATACTTAAGAGCCTGGAGGGAGAGGAACTGTGCAGCCCATGTGCATAAGCAGATAAAAGTCAATATTTCGACAGTGTAAAGTCCTGACGAGATTTCTGACTACTGACATTTTGGAAATCAGTGAAATGATCAGGTGCTTGGTTATGAAAACTGAGACTAACTTTTAATAAAAGACATCTTTCACTTGAGCTTGCAAAGTAGATTATTCAGGTTTAAGGGAAAAACTCTCCCTCCTGTCTCACCTTTCCTGGTGCAGCATTTTCACACACTCTGGGTTCCTCAGGATAGACAAGTTCTGGAGCATTATCATTTTCATCAGTAACTATTACGTGAACTTGGGCATGTGATTCTCTGTCAGAAAGACGGCCTGAAATGACAACCGCAAAAGTGCAGGTCTCTGAGATGTCTGGAATCTCAGTGCTGTCTAGCCCCCCCTTTCCACTGTTAGTGTCCACCTTTGTGCCTCCTGCATGACGAATATGGAGAGTTTCTAGCTCCATCATTAATTTAAACTTTTCCTTTGACAGATTCAGATACTTTCCTAAAAACTCCCCTATTGGGCTAAATCATCAAGGATCTATGAGGAAGAAAATGACAATTGCTTATGGCTTCCTGATTTGTCATGCTGTGTGGCTATGGGATCCAGCATCCTTCTCTGGCATTAAGGCAACAGGCACAGAACAGGCCATGTCTATATTATTAAATATCTTTCACCCTCCAGAAAAGGCTGGCCTCCCCCAAACCAATTTGGGACTGGCCCCCTGGCCTGCCCTGCTTCCTGAACCCCAGCGAAGCTTTGCGGGGATGCCTGTGCAGCAATGCTCCCTGGGCGGCAGCATGGGAGAGGGATTTTGTAACTCTAAGTGGGTGAAGCTGACTGGGATGTTTCTGCTCTAATCACAGGCTTAGCCCTGTTTCCCAGGCTGCTTCCTCTCCTTATGCCCTTTTCATTCCTCGTAACAAACTGAATGCATTTTCATAATAGCTAGGGGCCAAACCTTAAAACTGTATTTGGCCTGTTTGTAGATACTCATTTGATTTGGAAGATTATTGTGCAAACCCTGCAAGCATCCCTTTCATTCGTAGCTTAGTGGAACCAGGCTGTCAGGTTGCAGCTTTCCTTTCTGATAAACTACAGTCCTGCTGTAAAGTTGTACACTGATTTCTTTGAAATAGGGAAGTGGGTAGCACTTACCATCTTCAAGGATTTCCTGAGCTGCTACAGTGATGTTGTATGAGGAACTGAATTCTCTGTCCAGGGGCTTAGGAAGTTGAATAATTCCAGTATCGGATACCCTAATATAGTCTCCATTAGGACTAGCCCTTCGTCGAATAAATCTGGTTTTTGTTTAAAAAGAGATATGTCAATGCAAGGGTGATAATACTGTTTCACTTCAGTTCTTCATAGTGGAAGGTCAGAGAGTTCTTGTGTGACAAATTATGTTAATATCTTGACCAGGCGGTCTCAGAATATTTCCCTAAAATTATGCAAGCTGTGAGAGCGAAATATATCCATTGGAAAAGTTTCCAGATTATTGTCGTTTGCTGTTTCAGAAGTCTATTTTCTTTTCAAAGCACATGCTTGAGAGAGTTATTACAATAAAAAAAGTAACAATAAATTATAACCACCTAAAGATATCCAGGATTATGTATTTTCCCGTAAGTGTGGAAATCTTTTATCAGTAGGTTTATGTGGTAATTGCATGGGTAAATGTAATTTATGTTCATATTTGTTGGTTATCATATATATCCATGGCTGCAGTGCCAGAAAAATCAAACTGGATTTTTTTTTTTGGCATACAGATTCTGAAATATAGGGCCAAAGTCTCAGTTCTTTGTCAAATTCTTGGAATCATTAACGAATTCTCTACTTTAAAATAGAATTACTAAAGCTGGCGTCATGTTACCTGATTTTCCGTTTAGCTGCATCAGGGTCGTGTGCCCAAACTGAACCAAGTGTTCTTATTTCTGGGTCATTTTCCCTTACTTTAAATTCATATGGTAGTTTAGTGAAGACAGGAGGCTCATCAACATCAGTGACTTCAATGGTGACTGTTGAAATGCTCCTAGAGCCACCGGATTTAAAATAGCGAAGATCAACTGTGGGATCTGTTGCTTCAATGTCAAACCTGTATTCTGCTACTTTTTCGAAGTCCAGGGGCTAGAAAAAAGACACAAACAGATATTCTTCCTTTGGAGATGTCTAAGTAAACCTTGCATTAGCTATGCAAATTTAAGCCCTATGCTCTAATTCATGTTTGGAAATATTACCAAATTGCATCGTAGCTGGACTCTTGGTAGAGCATTTCCAAACTGAACTTCTCTTTCATAGAGTGGCTTGAGCAACTTCTGGTTTTGAACAGATTCATCCAGTATTCTAAGTTCAGCAAGTATTTCTTGGTTGAAATAATTTTCTTTTTATAATTCTGTAGCTACCAAAACTAGTTTAGCTCCTTTTTCTCAAAGATTGGGGACCAGATCCTCCTCTTCTTGGCTAGGCTTTCTGTTCTAAAGTCATTCAAGGCAGACTTCATAGCTGCACTGACTGATAGCTGGGGCTTTTAGTGATAAATGACATCTGCTTCCTTGTTTTTCCCATTGACTGAGATTAGAAAAGGAATCACACAATGGAAGGAAGGCCAGGAGCTAGGGCAGTAAGAAATGCCCTAGCTCATTTCAAAGTTTGGGTCCCTTTGCACTATCGCCTGAGATTATAAAAGCACCGTGAAATACACAATAGTTAATTGTAGTGACTCTTGTTTTTTCTCTTTGAGTAGTCATTGCAAATGGAAGCGATAGTGCTTATCTAGCAGTTGAAATTTTATCTCACGTGGCTGCATATTTAAAATCATGACTTGTGCATGGCCAAAAGCATGTTACAAAACAGGGGGGTGAACTTTGCCCACTGCGTGTTAAAATATGAGCTGATTCCAAATCGCCCAGTGTGTGTATGTGTGGGGTCTCTTACTGCTCCTCCTCTGGGCAGAAGTTGCAAGCAATGCATTCCTCAGGTCCTGGAAAGACCAGGGGGAGGGCTGCATTTGGTGGAGGAAAGGTGCTTACACGTAGTGTGACCACAGCTGAAGACTTTATTGCTGGTCTTGGAATACTTGGTACTTTTTTTCCTTAAAGTTTTCTCTTCTTCTTAATGACATTTCTAGTCTTAGCAGTTACAGAGAGACATTTGGAAGTGAAAAACACATTCCTGTCAATCTGAGGATTACAGGAGGTGATTTATAGTTCTCCCTCCTCTTTTTTTTTACTGTAAGTCAATGAAATCAATGAACTCTTGGCTTGCCAGCGCTCTGCATGACACAGGAATGTCCCTTGGTACAAATCAAGTAGGTCTGAGATTAAAAAACAAAGAGCAACCAATAATAAAGGCTTTGGAGAGTCTGGGCCCTCTTAAGAAGTTACAAGGAATTAGTGGGGAAGCTCCGAAAACACCCTGAGGAAAGTAAGGGAGCTGTGGCTCAGATTGGAGCAAGTGCCAAACTGTAAAGAACACTTTTAGAAGAGTGGTCAGGTGGACTTGTTCACATTTTCTACTTTGGTTTCACTTGGGCTGCAGAAGGGAAAAATTCTTTGACTTGGTCAGTTGGTTCAACTCTTAAAATCACTGACTCTTTGAAGCATCCAAGCATCTGAAGTTTGAGAGGAGCCTGAAGTGTGTAACCTGAATATCTGGCATAGTCCCCATTGCACTCTGCAGTAATTCTAGATTTGCCTGGGACTGGCAGTTGAAACGGACTGGTAAATCACCAGCTCTTCTTCTCACAGAGCTTACAGAACAGGGTTTTCAGGATGAACGTATTTCATGCTGACTTCCACACATTTCCATTTTTTCCTGCTGCTAGTCCCAAACTGAATCAACCACTCTTGTTACACATGGAAAAACAAAATAATCATTTTTGTTACTGGGAAAAGTACCTTCTTTGGCCTAATGATTCCTTCATTTGTAAATGGATTTGCTACAATTTCAAAGGTGTCCCTGTAATCTCCTCTGACAAAACTGTATTTCGTATTTCTATGTTGTGGTTCATCAACATCTTCTACTTTGACTCTGCCAACTTCTCCTCCTACTGAAATGTTTTCAGGAACTTTGAAGTGAAATAATGCTGTTAAAAGAAAAACAAAACAACAAAAAAGACAAAGAGTGTGTACATAGAATCATAAAGGTTGGAAAAGACCTCTAAGTTCATTGAGTCCAACTGTCAACCACCATGCCCCCTAAACCATGTCCCTAAGTGCCTCATCTACATGTCTTTTAAATACTTCCAGGGATGGTGACTCAACCACTTCCCTGGGCAGCCTGTTCCAAGGCTTGACCACTCTTTCAGGAAAGAAATTTTTCCTAATATCTAATCTAAATCTCCCTTGGCGCAACCTGAGGCCATTTTCTCTCGTCCTGTCCCTAGTTACTTGGGACCCACAACACCCACCTCAGTACAACCTCCTTCCAGGTAGTTGTAGAGCACGATAAGGTCTCCCCTCAGCCTCCTCTTCTCCAGATGAAACAACCCCAGTTCCGTCAGCTGCTTCTCATAAGACTTGTTCTCCAGACCCTTCACCAGCTTTGTTGCCCTTCTCTGGACACGCTCCAGCACCTCAATGTCCTACATGTAGTGAGGGGCCCAAAACTGAACACAGTATTCGAGGTGCGGCCTCACCAGTGCCGAGTACAGGGGCACGATCACCTCCCTGCTCCTGCTGGCCACACAATTTCTGATACAGGCCAGGTTACTATTGGCCTTCTTGGCCACCTGGGCACACTGTCGGCTCATGTTCAGCCGGCTGTCAACCAGCACCCCCAGGTCCTTTTCCTCTGGGCAGCTTTCCAGCCACTCTTCCCCAAGCCTGCAGCGTTGCATGGGGTTGATGTGGCCGAAGTGCAGGACCCGGCATTTGGCCTTGTTGAACCTCATACAGTTGGCCTCGGCCCATCGATCCAGCCTGTCCAGGCTGGATGTTCTAACATGGAGGTTAGAACTTAGTTAAAAATTGTCCTTAGTTTATAGAGGTATAGAAAAATATTTCTTTGAGAATTCAGCATTATATATCTCTACAGACAGCACTTTGGTGTGTTTTTTATCAAAGTATAATTAATTCTCAAAATTGTCAAGATCTTGTACAAAGTGATGAAATTAATACTGATTTTTATTTTCTCCTCTAGTTGTCTGTCACCCAGGAAACGTAGCTAGGGCTGAAATACAGAAGACCTTCTGAATATGTAAGATTCTTTTGCCCTCTTTTAAGAAAAGTTGAATTGTGATGAACTCTGACGTAAATTCGTTATAGTTGTGTCAACCCTCGGTTTCCAAATGATACAGCACTTGCATTATACTTACGGTGTTTGAATACTGGGAAGTTGTCATTGATGTCAGTTAAAGTGATAACGACTGTAGCTGTGCTTGAATCCCCAGAAGACCCTGGCGCATCTTTTGCTTTAACAATAATTTCATATGTTGATTGATTCTCTCTGTCTAAATCAGCCCTTGTTGTAGAAATCACACCTTTGAAAAAATAACATTGAATATGATTAGATTTTTGAATATGATTAGCATGTCCAACATCTCTTAATTTTGACAGCAAATTTTTGTCTTATGCCACACATTCAGCTTTAAGTAGCATTTTTACAGTAGTGTTTTTCTAAGGTTAGAAATGTTAGAAATCTTTCTACATGCTGGAATGTTTGGGAGATTTTGTTCAATACATTCCTTTAAACTGATCTTTGCTGCTTAGCAGCAGTCTAACAATGTCTAAACTTGGTTGCTCCAGCATCTAGAGAGTCTGTCTGAGCGCCTCTTTATCTGAGTAATTTGCTCCAGAGGACCAGTATGGTTACAAGAGATACTGACATTATTTTTAAAACTGGGTGAAATTTGAACAAGAAAGTTTAGGAAAGCGAAGGGTTGAGTTATTGATTATTGAATGCTGCTTCAGAATTTATGTATTCCCTCTTCTTGTTTGTTCAAAGGAATGGTATCTATGCTAAACTGAAAACATTAACTTATATTAGCTCCTAGTCAGTCTATTCATCAGTGGGAAAAAAATGACCTTTTATCTTCTCATTTAGTTCACGGCACCTGATATCCCGACTTTATTAGTTCATTTCCAGATGCAGACAGTGGCATTGTGTGAGTATGAATGAAAAATCTTTCTAAATTATGGTTAAAATTATATTTTTGAATTATTATCCCCCTTGTCCACAACGGAAAAGGCTTAAAACTGCATTTTCTTCAAAGTGTAAGGTAGGGACAAAGTGTAAGGACATTTGCGTATCTGACCTACCAGAGTCATCAACTGTGAAGTATTCGTCTCCTTTAATGACTTGGTAGGTAACTGTGGCATGACCTGTAACTGTTGGGTCATCAGCATCTACAGCTGTCACTTTGGTGACTGAGGTTCCTAGAAAAGGATTTTCAAACAGCATATTTAGTATAAATTCTGCTTTTTAACCAGAGACATGAAGGGAAATGAGTGATGGAAGAACGTACCTACTGGTGACATTTCTGGGACAGATCCGTTGAATACTTTTTGTACAAACACAGGGACATTGTCATTAATATCGTAAACCTTGATAATGAATTTAGATGGGGGTTCCAGTGACTGGTTGTTTCTTCGGTCAATAATGAGAGCTGTCAGCTCATACTCTGCTTTCTTTTCTCTGTCTAGCCTCTCAAATGCATATACGTCACCACTGGTTTCTTCCACTTTAAAAATGGTGTTGGCATATTCACCTTCAATAATATACTTAGCGTTGTTGTTCCTTACACTTGATGTGATCTAGAAGGAAAGTATAATTCAAAGAGATAAAAGTGAGCTTTGGCATCCAGATGCAACACAGTTTCTACCAGAAGATACACACAGTCAGAACTTCTTCAGACTCAGTCTGAAACCAGAATAGCCATCAAGACTTTTTATGTCAGCTGGAGTATTACTGAACAAACAGCACCTCAGCAGCTACAACCACGCAGGGTTATGGGATGAAACTTGCATCCTGACTGAAACTTGCTTGCTTGTATATCAAGAAGCACTTTTTTTTTTTGATCATATTTCATATCTCCTAAAGATATAAATTGTTCGTGCAGTTAACACATACAAATCATTAACCTCATTATGTCTGAAATAACATGCGCCACCAACGTTCAGTTTGAGCTACTCTTGTTTGCAAGTAACTGTCTGAACTTAGCTGAGATTTTGCTTAGATTTCACAGAATTACAGAATCAAATCTACGTTCACAGCTACTGACATTATTCAGCATTAGTCTCTATTACTTAGCATTTAGTAGAATTCCTGCCATAGCTGACAGCTTTCTTGTGTTTAGTCACATGCAATTTTTTTATAGCCAGTCTTTAGGCTCATGCTATTGACAGTAAGATTAAATTTCCACCCCATAGATTTTAAAATTTAAGATTATATGCAGTGAAAAAGGTATGGGGTAAAAGGAATGAACATTCATCAGTTTTAAAATGTAATTTAATCCAATCCCAAATGGTTTCGCACATTATTTAATCTGCAGATAATCTGGTGATTCTTCCCTTTCTACACCTTTACCCATCTAAGGACACTGATAGAAGGTTTAAAATACAATTTTCCATGCACTATATCAGCATTCTTATTTCAGCAAGCTATTTATCAATAACTGCTGGGTTTGACCAAGAATTTCTAGTCTTTTGTTACTGATGTTATCATAAATTGCAGCTGTTTGGTATTCAGGATTTGATTTATCCCGTAGTTGTCATTTACTGTTGAACATTCTGTCATTTCTGTTTTCTATTTTGAAATGTGTCATTAACATTTTCTTCCCTCTTTCCACATACTTAATCATGCTTCTGGCTGCTGGGGCTGCTAAAGAACAGTTTACAACTCCGGAGATGTGACTGAGAAATAACCTCACCCTTGTCTCAAAGATAGTATGGTCTGTGCCTTCTTTCTCGATTTTTATTTACTTATTCAGTGTAAAAGATACAGACTTCCAAGATTGCCTTTTCTAAAACTGAGGATGAACATACAAAGGAAAGCATCCAAGGTCATGAAAGATAAAATCAAAATGTATCAGCATATTCCTGCAGCTGTCACTCAGGCATGCTGCCGTGGCCTTTTTTAAAGGGTTTATCAAGTGTTCAACCCTGCAAATGCAATGCACTGAACACAGCCATTGCAAAAGTAATCAGAAGCATTCCACTGTTGAAAGACCACAGAGCACAGTACAAAGTGAATTACTCTTATTTAGGACAGCTCCAGGAATAGAAGCGTTCTCCTCAATCTGCTACTGAATTGGTCTGAAATGAAACAGAGATACCCTGTGTTAGCTGAGAGTACCCTATGGCCTCTTTTCTCTGTCTCTCGTGCTTTCTGCCAGTGAGCAGCACTGATCCAGAAAGGTCTGTTTCGCTTTGCCGAGACAGCCTTGACAGATGCTGATTGTTGTACCTGGGAGGAAAACGTACAACTGCATTTATCTGAAAAGTGTCAAAGTAGTTCAATTTGAAAGACTAGATTGGAAGAACTTTTTCTGGGTGATACGCAGTTAATCATAGGATTTTATGAGCACTGCCCTGAAGAAAATGAGTTTGCAAGCAGTCAATGCTCGTTATTATTTTTAAAAATTATTTTCTTTCACTTTGTGAAACGAATTTTTTGATTGTGTAACAGTATTCCTAAACATAGCACTTTTGTTTTGTATCCAAGCTGAGATATGTAAACTGTATGGTTTTTAATGCATATGTTTTTATTAGCTTATCTCCTAGGTTTTTGAAAGAATCTTGAGCTGCCAGAAAAATACTGACATACATCAGCCGCCAGACTTCCTTCCTAACTGTGCACCTGCATGCAATGCAATTGTTTCTGCACTGCGGATGCTCCATACTTGCCATTCTCTGAAATATTTTTATATTCTTCAAAGGAATTAGAGTCCCTTTGACATTATTCTTGATTTATTCTGTGTCCACATTCTTAAGATTTTAACATGTTAGTGTGTCGGTATTAAGTCCCATTTCTATTTCCTTTTTTCCTCTTCTATTCTGCCTAGACTGCAAACAAGTAATACTTTTCAAGAGACTCATTTGCTGTCTGCATTTCTAATTATTCATTGCTAACAGACTGCTATTTACCTTGCCAACATGGTGTGGTAATGGTGTATCAATCTCTTCTTTGATATGCATTTGGTTCCATATCCAGTCTCTCTTCAGTCGCTTATGACTGGCATTTTTTGAAGAAAAGTTTTGGTTTGTTTTCTGACTTTCTTTGTCAGCAAATGCTGGAGCCAAGAACAATGAGAAAAGTAGAATAAGGTGGTTCATCTTCTTCCGTAGCCTAGAAAGTAATATAAAATATGAAAACTATATAAATAACAACAGAATCAGATTAATCAGAGAGAGCACACATAGAAATGCAAATGGACTTTCCTTCTATAGGAAAGATTGATTACTTTCTGCATTTCTTTTCATCTGCCTTAGCATCAAAATTTGAAATATCAGGCTTCTTCCTTCCATGAAACAGTTTTAACTAGATGACAACTGTAAAAAACAACAAAAATATTTTAGTGAAAGAAAAAATGTGTAAGTTTGAAAGCTAGCATAAAAGCCAGCACCCACTTGAGCTACCATAGTTAATCTGAAGAGAAGATTCAGTAGCGACGATCACCCATTGTGCATTACAGCAAGTGTAGTCTGGCTGCAGAGCATAGCTCATGGGGAGAGTAGCCATGGGAAGCAACACCAAGGCTGAGCCAGACCAAAGTTTATATTAACTCAACTTGAAATGAAATGTTCCAGCTTGACAAATCCAAATGCAATGTTTTGACTTGCCCTGACACAAAATATACTGTAGTCAATATCTTCATATGGAAAATTGATTTTGAATAAAATCTGGTTTTTTTGGTGGAAAAAATGATTCATGTGAAATTTTCAATCAATTCCAAGTACAATGTAGCAAATTATCTTGCTCAGAGAGCTCATTTATTGATTCAATTCCTTGTCTTGAAATGTTTGAAGACACATATAAAGTTCCTTTATCCCCTATTCTCAGATTTTACCATCTACAAAATGATGATTTGTGAAATTATTCTCATATTTTTGCACCATATGTTAATATTAGCAAACTTTAGGCCTGACTTTCATATCAGATTGAGAAGTTATTTTAATGTAGCAAAGCTGATTATTTTTCTTATTAAATTTCCCCTTCCCAATATACAGGACTGTCAGGGAACTTTAACACTCAAATAATCAGACTTTAAATTACACATATATGGCTTTCCATTAGCTTTTAGGAGCTGTCAGCATGCACATCAAAAATAAAACCGTTAATTGTGATAGAAAAGTTGACATCACACAGGTTGCTAGATGCGAGATTAAATTAATATTTTCGGCAGGAGGGTGCTGAGATATTTCCAAAATTACTCTTTGGTAACTAGGCAATCAATGTTATCCCGTGGTGCAGCGTCATTGTCAGTAAAAAGATTTTATTTACCACGAAATTTTGCTTTCCTGTACTTTTCTCTCTTCTACATGGTTGTACATAAGCTGAGGAACGTTCGTTCTTCTTCGTAATTGTGTAGAAAATGACCAAATAAGGTGGCTTTGAAGTTGCTTTTTAATAGCTAAGCTGTGTTTTATACAGTTTTATGGATTCATATAAAATTTTGATTTAGCTAGTTTTTTGTATTTTATGTGCTTACTTTGGCTTCAAATATTTTTAGAAAAATGAGCAAGATTTAGTTGTTTTGCTTTGTTTTATTGTGAACATGAACATTCTACAACTGGAAACTGGAAGGCATTGATATGATTCTGTTGTGATTGCATAAGTCTGTCTTTTATTCATAAAATTACAAAACATGATAACCAAAGGAAACCAGTTGGTTAACATCAACTAGTACAGGCTATAGTTTTGGAAAAAACACACTGTAGTGTTTAAAAAGTCATTTTTTCTTGTTGCTCTGGTACAGGGGAGATCTGTACTGCTGTAATGAAGAGATTAGTTGGGAAAATTGAGGACAATACTGCCCACTTCAGTTGCCATTCATTTCACTGGAAGTGATACTATTTACAAACATCCTTGCAGAAAGCATTTTTAACTTAAATAGTCAAATCTCCATGAAAGCATACTGGTCTCAGTATAAATCTACTTTGTAAAGAGAAATTTTGTGTCTTCCCAGTAATGTTTTCCTAGTATTTGCCTCTCTGTTTACTAATGCTAGTTCGGAGCCTGCCATGTCAAACTCCTCAGGGTTCTTCTCTTCCTGTTGCTGAGAGTGATTACTAGCAACAGCAACTCTGGGATCTTTGGTATCCTCATACAGGGGCACTGCTTATCGGAAGTTGAAGGCTCGAATTCATAACGAGTGTACAGTTTATCTGTATAGGAGCTCTGGGACTGTGGTAATATCCTGATTATTCCTGAGGATCCATGCAGCAGATGCAAACTCTCCTTTGAAGTAGGTGGCCTGTATGTGTTTCACAGTTCAGGCCTTGTTTGAAAGCTTGGTCGTTAATACAGAAAGTGCTAGACTGAATCTTTTTAAATATATGCACATTTCAGCTGAAACTTAAGCTACCCCTTCCACTCAGCAGATCCATCTTTCTGTTCTTAGATTTTAAGGTGGCTTCACTTCCTGTAACTCCTCATTAGTGGATTCCTTGTTAATACTTGTCCAGCCTACTTGATAAGTTAACAATTCCTTTGTGAGCAATTTGGTGGAGTTTGGTCTGCCCTCTGGTATGCACCGTAGGTCGAACACAGACCGAGATAGAAAAGCCTCTTGCAAAAAATGACTTCTGCTTTGTCTTCGGCATCTTTCAAAATTTCTCATTTTGGTAGAAGTAACACTGCACACTCGAGCACTTTGCTTTGTCTTTTTTAGGGACATTTGATGTGCATTGCTCCATAGGACAGTCTGGCTCTGAGAAGGCTTCCTCTATGATACCATGCAAGTTTTTCATGCGGCAGCTGGAAGTCCATTGCTGTTGAATCCGTAGCTGAATACTCTTCTTTGGCAGCACATACAAACGCTTCAGAAGCAGGACCCTGCTGAGCAGTAACTGATAGGGGCACTGTCCTGGTGTGAAGGCCACATTCCATGGATGTTAGCTCTTGACAATCTGTACTAAATGCTCGCTCTTTTTCTGGCCATGATAGTTTTCCTTTCCAGCAGATCTCATGTGAAATGCCAGAGGTAGCAGCAGAAGAGAGATATTCCCATGCCTGAGCAGGGGAATGCATTCCCATGCAGCCAGAAGCAAGAAAGTTTCTGAGGGTTGACAGGTGGATGACATGTAGGGATTGGCTTTTCGTTTCTTCTCATGCCTGCTGTGGCAGCCAGGACTGAGAAAAGGAAATAAGATGCACCATTTCAAGTAATGACTCCCGCAGCCACACGCTTCTGGAGAAGGGGACAGCACAGCATGCACTCCGACCAATCTGTCCCCTGCGTGGCTCTCCCTGGCATGCTGCCATGAGGTCCCATCGCTGGTCTACCTTAATGTACATTCTCCACTTACCCCTCTGTCTCTAAGTGATTAGACCAATAATTCAAACTTTTTTTCAATTTAAGCAGGGACCATAAATGTCCCTTAAAGTTAGCAGCAGAATGGTTTATTCAAATAGCTAAGTTTCTTGCTTTGCTTTTAAATTTTCTTTCAGTAAATGATGGGTTTTTCCACCAACATTATTCATTTTATGTGTTGAATTATTTTAGGAAATAACGCTTGGTCTGCAGGGTACTTTAGACAGTTAACTGAGAAATTCTGGTATTCGAACTGATTTATGGGACACATGACTCATACGGTATAGTTTCTTCTTGCAGATTGGGAATAATTATTAAAAAAAAGTCAGGTGGAGATACAGACAATACTGTACTAATTAAAAGTTTGCATTTTACAAGTTGGTAAGTAATCAACTGTAAGGTTGGTGAGCAGCTAATATAAATAAGGTCTCCGTGTAATGAAAACACATTTGATGAAATATTCTTATGAACATTTGTGGTTTTTTTTTTCTGGTATTTGCCTCTTATCTGGTTTACTTCTCACTTTAAAAATGTATATTAATGCTTATGCGAGGTTAGTTTAGTTAGCAAAGAAATTTGTTCTATGCTTGCATGTTAAATAGAAGTTAAACCAGGTTTCTGTATGGAGACTTTGGTAAATGAGGAGACAGTTGTAGCTGAGATGATGTATTTTTCTGGTTGATCGGACTAAAATCTTATGCTATTCTTTGAGAATTTTTGTTTTTCAGCATCTAAAAAACAGAAATAGTGATAAGGAACATCCTAAGAGAGAAGTTTGCTTAAAGTGGCTATCATACATCAGAAGAGAAAGACATTTTAAAAGGTTTGTGTCCATATTGTTCAGATAATTTGCATACCTGATTGTCAGAAAAGCTGGAAATGAAATTATTATTGATGATTGAGCTGGAAACTTAATGATTATTTTTGCTTACAGTATCTTGGTTGGAATCTGAACAATGTAAATGAAAATAAAAAATCCCATGCAAAAATGAGAGTTTCATAAAGCAGAAAATATTAACAAAATTACTAATAAATCAATACTATAGGACATAATCTATTCCATTCCACACTACTGGAAATTTTGCTGTTTCTGGTTATTAATCAAACCTCAGCTGTCATGCCTGCAGCCATGTAAATGTAGAGGAATACTAAATATCTGAAATACTGTATTCAATCAATTGGGAGAAATATGGATCTTGAAGGAGGGCATTTGCTCAGCTTAACCTGTCCTTGCTGTGGCTGTGGGCCCTGGCCCTGCGGTGTCCCGGGTGCTGGGATGGGTGCGTGCCTGTGGGGACACGCTGGCTGGGCTAAAAGAGAAAGAAAACTAAGAAAACATTCTTCACGAAAGTTTTTTCAGAGAAGTTGTCTTTGGATAGCTTTAGTTTAGTTTAATAAGTACTTTTAGTTTAGTTTAATCAGTATTTTCTGACTATCTTTCCCCCTCCTGTCTGCTGCACCCTTCCCAGTACTCCTAAGTAGTTCTTTGCAAAAAGTTCTGTTGAATTTGCAGTGGATTAAACCCTACAATACCTAGCAGACAACACTTCAGAATTTTTTTTCAGATGCAAAAAATTTACTTTGATACACCATCTAAACACCTCCAAAATTATTATGCTCAGTGAAGCCATGATAGATATAAAGAGAGCAGAATCTGACCCAGTGTCAAGTAACAAAATGACCCTGAACAACCCTGCCATACAGAATCCATTTTTAACATTAATTTCTCATCTGTATGATGTTTAAGACCAAAAGTAAATGTGTGAATGCAGTGAGCTTTAAGAAATAGAAAGGTAACATACCAAACACAGGAGGGGGATAAATTATCTTTTTCTTTGCAATGCTTGTAGTTTTGGTAAGCAGGCAAAACATTATTAAAAGAAAATAGTCCTACCAATACTTAATGCTGCCTTTCAGGGACCTTAAACGGCTGTGCAAACATGAATTGATAAAGCCTCCTCATTTCTCTGTGGAAAGTACTCAGCTAGATAAAAGGCAATATCCCTTTCAAAAGGTGCATTTGAAGCACAGAGGACTTAAATGTGTTTGCTATCTCCTGACGGAGAGAGACCAGCTCAGGAGTAACAACAGTCTCAGATTTTGTTTTCCCAGTTTCTTCACCTCATAATCAGACAAGAATTGCTCTGACCAGCTTCTAACAATCCCAGAGAAACATGGCAGCAAAGTAATCACATAGGTATAGTGTTACCTTCACTCCAGTTTCTGCTTGGCTTCTAAGTTGCAAAACTGTGATCCTCCTTTGCTCCCTTGAGCTTACAATGTGAGAAAAGTTGAGGGCACGTAGTGACTACAGTGAGAACTGGAACTAGGGTAGGTCTTCAAACTTTAGTAACATCACTTAAAAAAACTAAGTAAATTGTGCAACATTGGACTTGGAGCAATCATTTTTTTTGTTGCATTTTCAGATATAATTTGTTTTGGGTGGTTACTCAGTGTTTCTCTTATTTCTTATTAAAGCTGTCTTGTCACATGTCCTCAACAGTGTACAATGATTCATTTTAAAGTAGGCCTTTCCTGAGAACACAGTGCTGCTTTTTTGTTTCCAGATTATTGAACTGATTTAAATGGGCCTAGTGCCTGACTACCTGGTATTATATTTTTGATTGTCCTTATGTCGATTTTATGCATCTGAGAAGTGGTTTCCACTGATGACTAAACAGTCTGGAGTGCAAATGCCTACTGAAAACTGATTATAAAATGACTTTTTATATGCATGATAGTACTTTTGAGTAAATAGCCACTTTGATGACTAAACAATCCAGAGTGCAAATGCCTGCCTGAAACTGATTATAAAATGACATTTTATATTTGTGATAGTACCTTTGAATGAATAGCCACTTCAGCAATATCTTAACTAAACTTGCTACTTAAAAAAACCCCCACATGTCACTCAGTATTGTGAGAGCACTCTTGCCTGCATTTGGTGCTAGGTTCTTGGTGTTGGTGCTGCAGCACTGTATATCAATATAGCTGAGGAGATAACTCAGCACTTCTGTTTCTGGCTCTGGTTTTGGCTCCTCATATTTTTTCCAGGGAAAGAGAGAATAATTCTAATCTGAAAGTTCTTTGTGATTTCAGCTCCAAGTTTCTAGTAGGTCTGGGGAAAATGTATTAATGACTTTTTCCCCTGTCTCTTCAACTCACCAGAAATTTCTCTCCTGTATGATACAAAATAAAACTTCATCTCATGGGTGGATAGAATCCTCAGCCAGGACAGATGCCTCTTTCAGAAATGAAGAAATTTGCTTGTAAAAGATCTATAAATACTTACTACGTATACGTTAAAGATTCATTGACTGGTGGAAGGCAGGCAGCCAAATTGGTCTCCCTGTCTTTCTGTTATCTCAGATACAGAACTGGCTAAAAATGGGGAGGCAAGCACTTGTTTGGCTTCCCCCCCCCCCCCCCCAAAAAAAAGAAACAAAACCACCCTCCAAGCTAGTGAGTGAGAGCTTCTGCACTGAAGACGGATGAGCAGCAATAATGAAATCTACCTGAATATCCTCCCAGAGCTTCCTGACACCCCTGCTTGCATTTTAACAAGTGACTTGCTGACTTCGGGATTAAAGTAAAATGCTGCAGTAAATACTGAGAGAAGGGCATATGAAAAGGCTGAGTGTGAACTGAAAATGAGAGATGTATGGTCTAAGAAGACATTTGCTGAAAACAGAATGATTTTAGAGAAATGAGTGAGGAAGAAAGTTGTAAGAGGTCACAAAGATCTCCTTTGTTCCTTGCCAAGAAGCTTTTATGGAAAAGGGATGTATAGATTTGCAGCTTGTTTGCTAGAAGTCACCTCATCACAGATCTGGAAGAGAAGCAGGATGAGTCGGGTGCAGGATCTGATCTTGCATCAGTAAATTCTCCTGACTTTACTGTAGTTTGTTTTACATCAATGATGTGCCTGATAATATTTTAGCTGGGTAGATTAACAAAAATAAAAATTTGGCGTGACTGGGGAAAGACTAGCCTATAGCAGGCTTTGCTTATTTTAGTCTATGAATAGTGCAGTACTACAGATGCAGTCAGCCATCATAGTAGGCCAGAAATACTGTGCTTCGTGCTCTTGTCCATCTTGGCTCTGAATTGCTCTGAATCTGACCCATTATATACAGGCATGACCTCCGGGACAAACAAGGAAATAATTTTGTTGGTGGTGCTACTTCAGCTCAAACACTGTTCCTTACAGCACTAACCTTCAAAGGTATCCTGATAACTGTATCAGTAGACTCATAACATTTACTGCCGGTTAACTGGGTGTGCAAGACACAATCACGATCTCACTTTGGCTCACAAAAATCCTTCACTGATAAATGCTGATTTAGTTGAGAGTTCAGAGGCAAGTCTATTGGACAGTCAAGCACCAAGGCCCAAAATCTCAAAGGTAGGAGGACATTTAACTGCTGTTGATTTCTATCAATTTCTAGTTAACATTATCGTAATGTGTATTTTCCAAAAACTTACAAAAACATGTTTGCAGTTTGGAGAGTGCTGCTTACATTCCTACATGACTCCTATCTGATAAAGAATGGATTAGTTATAAAACTATTGAATGTGTGTTGCTGGTGTAGGTTCAGATTCAATTTCCTGTTCACAAATACACATTTGTTTGGCTTAGATCTTGATTGTACGTAACACCCGTACAGCTCAGAATCGGCTCTGAATTTGGCTTCTGTTAGAATTCAAGAAAACCTCAAACAATATCTTTTTCTGGGAAAATTTGGAAGAGATAGGCTGATAGATTGTGCCTAGTTGTTCTGTGTTCTTTAGGGACTGGTAGTCTTTTGTGGATAGTGTTAATTTAAGTACGTCTGGGGATCTGAAACATTTCTGTTTGTGAAATGAATCCCATACGTGATCTAATAAAACGTGACTGTATTTCTATGTGCCTGTATAGTATGTACAAAAGTATGCAACTTCCACATAGGTCGAAGAGAAGCTAGGGGTTTTTTTTATGCAGCATCTCAAAAATCTTACATAGTGAAGTTATCCAACCAAGAGGGACTGCTTTTGTGTTTCATGTGCACGAGCTATGATTCCTATTCTAATATTTAATTAAATCATTTTTCTATTGATCTATAGTGACCTGGTTTTTATCTGAATTTCTTACTTGCAAATCTGATAATTGAGAAGCAAATTAAATACATGTTTTAGTTACTGGGCTGGTCTCTTCATGGACTTTAAGGAAGCATTATTTTTGGACTAGATAAATTAATAATTCTGGAATCACTTCTGTTGTTGACATGACTGCATTGTTTAAGTGAGGATTGTTTGCTGTGGTGAGGATGACATATGTGATGAAGGTAAAACAATAGTTTGAAATCATTAAAATGAGTGGTGAGAGCACTGACTTTCTCCTCTTCTCATCAGATCAGTTATGCAGTCTAATTGTTGTTTTAATGGATGACTGTTTTGCTTTCATATGGGCATCCTGGTATGTCTAGCAAGTAATCCACCAGTATTAGTAAAACTGCTGGCCTTCTACCTTGTCCAGGAGAGAAATACATATGAAGGTCTATCAGAGCCACACTGAATCATTAGGTGAGTTTTAAGAATATTCCTCATTTCACACTCTCAGCATGCAGATCATGTATCATGCCAGGTATAGAATCAATGTCTTTACTCATTTTTCACCATAATATTATTTGTTATCACAGAGGCTGTAGAGATACTTGAGAGCTGATGATAACCAATTTGAAACTGAACAGATATAGTACCTGAAGCACTGAAATATATATGTTCTGGTGCTGCTTAAGAGTTCTTACTCTGGCTGAGCTGCTATAGTCATATAATTCTTTACTATACTTTCCCTGAAGTGACCCCAAAGTGGATTAGAGTGCTTTAAAGAAGCAGCCAGTGGTATTGTCCAGTCTTTCCATGCATAAAGCCTTTTACTTCACATACAAATATGTTAGTACAAAATATAACAAGGGATAAAATGTGCTTAAGCACAGTGCCCAGTATAAACCCAGCCACTAAAATACTTTGAAGCTCATTTGTGATTAAATTATTAAGCCAATTTGTGACACTGTTTCATAACAAATAAATATATTTTAATAAACAGAATATTTTGGCTTTCTTTTAGTTGACAGCATGGACAGCATTGAGTTTAAGGTCATAAGCTCCTCTCCTATAGCTCTTTACAGCTTCTGAGCTTTGGGAGCACGTATATGAGGGCTGAATGACTCCTAAGGAGCAGGAGTATTCTGGTGTTTAGTGAGTATGCTCAAACCCACAAGCAGAGTTTGGGTTGAATATTATCACCTCATCATCATTGTGTCAAATCTGTTGATTTAGAGCGTTCCATTTTTTAAAATCAGGAAGCTCATAGTACCTATGACTAGTATGATTTATTCGCTTTGCAGATGTTGCAGGGGTGAAACTAACAATTAAATGACAGAAAATTTGTTCTTGGCCACACGTTTTTTGATGACAGTTACCAAATGCTGTTGAAATCTGAGCTCTTTTGGGGGGTTAACTTTGCATTAAATACAGCCCTTCTGTTCTGAAGTGAGCTAATAAGATGAGTGGGATAAACCCTGCATGTACAGTTTGGAACTGCAGACATTTTCCCCTATGAATTCTTTGTCCAAAATATAAAGCTAAGAGGGAAATATCTCCCATCCAGATTAATTATTGATAAAGACAGATGCTAAAAATAGTGATGAAGTGCCAGTGTTACAGACAGGCAAAGAACTTGTTCTCTTCCTTGTATCCTTGACCCCCCTGCAAAGGGTCTCATTGACTTTGAAGAATGATTGAGGCTCTGTCAGTCTCAGTGGCATATTTACACGGCTGTAGATCCAGCTTCTTTCTCACTTGCTTTGAGCCAATTTCCTTTTGCTTAGCCCAAACCATGGTGGCTCTGGTAGGAGAGACAGAGGTGCAGGTGTCTCAGCACTGAGCCTCCCTCATCCCCCGCACCTCCCACACTCAGACGGTGTTATTTGATTTTTGGGGATCAGGGGCTTGGGTGAGAGGGGGACAAGGGAATCCTCCAAAAATTATTTGGCTCATCCCAGTGCAGAAGTGGAACAGTTCGGTGTTGGAGGTGTTTGCGATCACTAAAAAGATTTCTCAAGCATCTCTAACCAGAAGCTTTCCTACAATAAATTGTGTGCACATTTCAGAATTGATCTGTTTTGATACTGCCCCCTGGTTAGCTCTGCTGTACACAGAGATTAGCCGAAGCTGTTGCTGAATGGTTGGCCAAGCTGAAACAAAATAAGGTACACTTTGAGAATAATGTATTATAGAGCTTTTTCCACTTCCCCTTTGTTTCCAGGTAAAGCCTTAATATCAGAGAGGCTTCCTAGCACAGAGCTCCAACTGAGTAGCTTTAATTAAGGAAAAGTCCCCATCCTTTGAGGAACTGCATGCAATAAATGTGATTTTTTTTCTAAAGTACAATGTAGCTGTGTTTACAGCAGATAAGATTTTTTTGACATTTTCCTTCAACAAAAGCTCAAGAGCGAAAGTGTCTGTCTCTAGCACAAGCATCATGCACAGGTCACGGTAATTGATATTTATTGTCCTAACAGTAATCTGAAGCAGAGAAACCATGTTTAGCTGGCTGTGTGTTCTGATTCCTTTGTCCAGGTTATTCTACTGGGTAACTGAATGCATTAGTATTTCCTCTGAAAATTAATTTTATGGCAGATAGAGAAAGCATGTACATATACATAAATCTCTTGTTTTCTGGCTGGGCAAGAGGCTAAAAAACCAGGGTGTGTCTGGATATGTTTTGTTTAGTAATTAGTATTCAGTATTTTTCTCCCTTTTTAAAATGTCTGATTCAAATGTCAGTTCATTCTTCTCTGTTTCCTGCCCTTATTCAACTAGACTTCCAGACCGGGCTTAATTAACTTTAAGACCTTTTCTGCCCACCCCTATAGTTACAGTCTTTTCCTGGAACATTTCCATTGTTACAATCTCCATGTGTTGTGAGATGATACAAATGATATTATTACTGCTCTTATGAATTTACAATAAGCCTTTCAATATTTTTACTTACAGCTTAGCTCTTGTCAGAAAAATCTCATCTGGAAATCAAAATAAAACTAGGGAAGCAAATTTCCAGCTTACAGTGCTGATAAAAGGAAGCTGGAGGGCCTGAAAATTCAGGCCTCAGACACAGGGAAGCTTAAAAAGATGAGGAAAGCTGTTGTAAGTTTTGTGACTTTTTTTAGAGCTAGACTTTTTTTTTGTATGGATTTGTTTCCATGGGGGAGTGATTGTGATTTAACACAGTGTTGTGTTGTGTTTTGCTCCATTATCTATTCACTGGCTTAAGCAAGTCATTAGTCTGATGAATTTTACAACCCCGGTCCAGAGGCAATGAGGGAACCTGCAAGGTTCCCAAGGAGAGCTTGCTTCATGAAACAGATTGCAACCATAGTAGGTGCTAGTTCAACATGTAAGACGTGACTGCAGGAGTGACCCTGTTTCAAGGCAGGACATGCTTTTGTTTACATGTGGTAAGAAGTTTTTGTGAAAGTGATAAAAGTGAGAGCTGGGGGCTTTCAGCTGGCTGACCCGGGGACATTTCTGCTCACAGGTCTTCTCAAGCCAGCACCCAGGATCTAGGCTGGTGGCTGCTGCTGCTGCCCTGCTGGGGCTCAGTGCGGTGAGCACTGGGGAGCAGCCTGCATCCCCCCGGGAGCTGATGGCTTTAAAGTAACCTGACTGTTTGGGAAGTTCTTACTCACAGCAGTGCTACACTTCTGGGTTTGCTGCCTGAATTCAAAACACAGCTGGAGATACTTCTTAAGCTGAGGCGGGAATTTTTTTTTCTCCATAGTTAGTGGCTGTGTAAGTGGAACATTTATTTCTCCCACAGCTCGTATTTTAATCATGGCCACTGAAAACCCCTTTATTGTGTGAATGAAGCCTTTCTCTTCATTTAAAGAAGCCTAAGATCAATCCATATAAGGCAGGTAATACAGCTTACCATTTCACAGCAGGAAAATGACGCGCTATATTCCAAAGAGAAATGTGCCCCTTCCTTCCTTCCTTCTTTCTTAAGTCATCTCCAAGTGCAATTACTGGAGGATTCAGCATCTATTCTAATCCTAAACTTTTACCAAGGCTGCTGCTGGCAAATCTAATGTACAAAGCAAATGTGTTTGTTAAATGGTGCTACAGATGATAGGGCTCTGCAATAGCTTTGTCACTGTCAAGTTCACATTATTGTCTTTGTAAAATGAACCCATTAGAAAAATCATTCCTGCTTTTTGTGCTTTCTACTTTCTGCCCTCGCTTCTTAATTTCTGTGCTGGATGCTTGTTTTAGGTGGAGTGCATTGGTAATCTGGATGATACTAAAATTTGCATAATGTAGCAGTATTTGTTTATGTTTTAATGACAGCCTAAAAACCTAAATTAACAGTACTGAGCAAATAGACAATATATACTATTTCATTGTAGGTTTGGATTCAGAGATTAGGTGGTGAAAAGTCTGATACCTTAGTAGTAGTACTGATTGGTTGGTCTAACCCTGACATGAGTAAACTGGTTCTCTTGCAGACAGATCATATATATCTGAAAGATTATGACAATAAAAGCCAGTAAGGTAATGCAAATCTCCTCTGAATTCAGGTCTAGGACTGGAGGTAGGGGGAGGGAGTATCCCACAAAAAGAATGGAGAAGCTAACCTAAAACTCCGTGCCAGTGGAAATTCTGCCAGTGAAGCTGAACCTATCACAGGAACAATTCCTATCAATGACAGGATTTCCTATCATTTGCATGAGAGCAGCATTAGGCCCTTAGTCTCCTCAAGCAGTGTGCTGTAAGGTAGACTTCGGACTCCTAGAGGATTTCCAGAACGCAGATGGCATCATAAAAGGAAGGGGAAAAGGAAAACTGATCCTACCAAAGCATTGCTTAGAAATGTGGACAAAGACAGGAGAAGGAATTCAACTGTATCCTCCAGACATACTGTGGAAGTGGAATTTCCCTTTACACTGTCAAACACAATAAGGACAAGGGCCTGTGTGTGCTGCCGATAACCCACCTTGCGCCCTGTGAACTTTGCTGGGTGTCAGGAGGACCATTCCAGATGTTGCTGGTGGGCTGGGGAGAGAGGATGATGCAGAGAAATAGATGACTTCAGTGGGGGCAAAGCCAGATGGGCTACTGGTAATTTGTGGAGACTGATAAGTCTTTTTAAAAGAATGTGTAATAGAAACAGAGGGCTCTTTCTCCTAAAGTTTTGGCAGAGGATGGTGGTGAAATCCCACAGGAACAGGAGGGTTTTGATGACAACTAGACTGGGACAATAAAACTGACCTCTCTGGATTTTGAAAAATGAAGAATTTAAAACATTTCTGCTTTTGGTGTACCTCTAACTATGGTGGTGCTCTGTAACTCCTTGCATTTCAAATAACAATGTTAGGGCAGAAGAATATCTTTCCTCTCCACTGGTCTTTTGGAAAGGTCCCCGTACAACTTCTGCAGCGTGTCCCAGGTAACCATGCTTGCCTTTTCTCTAAAATATCAGTGATTTTTCACTATAAGTTTTGAACCCTTTCATGGATGATAATTGATAACACTTTCACATTCAGCTCCTAATCTTTTGTAAGACAGTTTTGCTGTCTATCTCATACAGAAGTACTTGTCTGGAGAAAAGTCTGCCAGAGCGTCCATCCACCTGCTTGACTCTTTCTGGTTTACTGATTGTAAATCCTTACTCGGATATACTCGGAGTACCAAAAGTGTAGGCAATGTGAACATCTGCAATGGATGGATAAGTTTCCCCTCTGCCCTTCCTCTGTCTTTGCCCAGCCCTGGAAAACACAGCTCTTGAACTATTTCAGGTCCTGTGAACATCCATGGGTTTTAACTAGCACCTAGGAGGGCTGGGCCCCAAATCTTCTCACTGCCTGCCCAACAGATGTGTATAGCAGCATATGTACAAAATAGACTCATGGCACAAATAACATCCATCTCAGAAGTATGTTACAGAGAGAACTTACTTAAAATATTCAGCAAAATCTTACATTCAAAATATAGCTAGTTCCATGCTTATTGACAAATTTGAAATTCAGATCAAGATGAGTGAAGCTCAGGTTCTCATTGAATGAAAGGGCTAATTTGTATTCTTGGACTGAAGAACTGTAAACAAGTTCTTCACAATTTTTTGTTAGTTTTTTTGTATTTCAAGATCAGACTCATTGCAGAATTTAGGAGGTGGGTGGCACATGGGTTGGTGAGTGATGTGCATTCATTTTGCACATCATTATTCCTGGCGTTAGTCCTGTTGGTGGGATTCCTGGATTTGCAGTGGGCTCGGTACTTGTGCCGAGGACAGGCCCTGGAGCAGCATGCCTGCAAGTTTTTGGCAGCAAAAATGGTGGCTCCTGATCATGACTGTGGCACCAGAGTGTTGTCTGCTTTCTGTGTTTGCAGTGGAAATATACCTGCATAGGCCCTTCGAAGGGAGTAGGGTGCTGAACTGAAGTCCACAGATGGATCAAGCAAGCTCTCATCATGGATCAAACTAGTATCCAGTTCTGGATTTGCTAAGGTCTGTTCTCCTAGTTCAAATTCTGATCAGCTCTTCAAAGGCATGTGTGGGGAATTGTTTTACCTTAGTGATTGTGAGCTGGGCATCTCTCTGTCCTAGCAAATCTCCAGTTTACACAAATAATCGCTGTCTGCTGTGTTCTAGGGTAGAAGGGAAAGCAGTTGTGTCAGGGCTAAACTTTGAGGGATTTTTGATTTGTAAACCCACAAGGATAACAAAGGGAAAGACATTTGTTTTACAAAAAAATACACCAAAATATTTTCATTACCAACAAATTTCTCACAAAGACAGAGAACCTCTTATTTTCTTCTTGGCACTAATATTTGAACCTCTGAATTAAACTTCTAGAACCTGGGCAAAAAATGGAGTTATGAATGCATGACAAAAATAACATGAAGATTCCTTACAGAAAGCTCAGCTGCTAGAAATAATCAGTTACCTCTATTCTGTGAAACTCTGCTTTTTTAGAAAATATAAAGTATTAGCTGGCCTGGTTTAAGCCATGTACCCCAACAAGAAAAAAGAATTTTAAAAAAGTTTTTCTATTTTTCTTTTGAAATATTAATTGAAGTAATTGATTTACAGATGCACAGTGAAGTCCTTTGTTTCATAAGTGCTCTAAATCAGAGGAGCTTCTAAACCATCCCCAGTGATTTTTACCTATATCCTGTTTTCAGTTCTGTTTCACTCAACAGAGGCAGGATGTGAAGCAAACCTGGCAACAAACCTGTTAACTGTTTGGGTGGAACTTTCTCTGCCTAAGCTGCCTATTTAGCACTAAGCCTCCATCTAGTCCTCTGCAAGCTGCAGATTGCTGAGTGACGTGTAGCTATTTCATGGCATAATTTCAGTTCTAGCATTTGTTTTAAAATGTTTAAGAAACAGTTTTATGATCTTATGTTAAAGAGCAAAGCTTCGGGAAAGACTTCCTGTTGCAATGCAGTGCAGCTGTAGCACTCTGAAAAATAAAGCCCAGGTTTGTGGACTAAGCAGGAATGATTTGTTAATTGAGTTTATCTTTTGCTTTCAAATGAATTTGTTTTATTGTTTGTAACTTCACATTCTTCTCTATAGTATACTGTACTATTCTAAGGTTTTCATAGGCTAAATAAATTCTGTGTCCTTTTCTCCTGTTGGTCACCCTTTATTTAAGAATAAAAAGTAACTCCTGGAGATGCTGCAGATAAATTGCAAGTCAGCATTTCTGTGATTTGTTTCTGGTATATTGGTTGTTGTTACAAGGCACAAATTAACCTAAGATGAGAAGGTTTTGTAAATCATAGGAGTATCCTTGCTTTTGTCTAATATTTTTTCTTACATGAACATCTATAATACTGTATGCTTTTACAAACGCTGATATAATGATTTATAATCAGTGGAGGCAGGAACACATTGATTAACTATACCTTTGTTAACTGCAGTAGCAACCAACTTTTAATGTTTTCGGTAGCTAAGAATGGAAGAGATTTTCTCACAGAAATTAATCTTCTTCCATATCTTTTTTCCTTGCATTTCTTTCCTTCCTTTATTATTTATTACAGCGTGACAACCAGCACAGTAAGGTACTGTTGTCAGGACAGTCCCACTATTGCAGAATAGAGTTCTTATAGAAAAAAGCAGTATCAGTTCATCTCTTATGCATAAATGCTTTGTCTCTGCAAGCTGTACAGCAAACTTTGTCTCTGCGAACTGTACAGCTCAGGGACTTGCTACGCTATCTTTAGGATAAGATAAAAGCCTTTTCAACCAACTTTTTGTATCAAGCCACTGCTCATAAAATACCTTGTCAGAAAAAATGGTTCTTTTTGGACCACTGAGATCAAGAAACTTCTGAAATAAGAATTGCTGGTCTTTTAGAACAGGGGCTGTAAAACCTGGTAGTCCGGGGTTAGGGTGCTAAAGTACCTGGGCCACTTTAAACTTGAGATATAGGAGACCAAGTCACTGACGTGTTTATGTAAACTTCCCTCTAAGCCTTAAACAAATCTCTTAGCAGGAGAGATATGCCAAAGCTGGCTAATATACATGGTGGCTTTCACCTCCTCTTGGCAATGGTCACAATAAAGCCGTAGCATCTTAAAGACAGATACCAAGTCAACCCCACTTTGATAAAACATATTGCATCAAATCATAGCACGGCCTACACTTCCTCAATCAAAACAGTACTAAGCCTGTAACTCTCCACACTGCAAGTGAAATCCTTTCCTAAACGGTATACAGGTGCAATTTGCAGTATCATTTCTGTCCCTTTTCCATTATGAATGACCATCGGCAACATAATCTAAATATTACAAAACAGAACTATAAAAAAGCGTAAAATGTCTCTTCTTTTAAACAATCTGGGAATATTGTGGTATAGCCCAAGAAAGCTAGAGATTTTCCTCTTCCAGCGTGAATTGTAAACAGCTCTGCTGTTGTCTGCACTTAATTTGGTTTAAGTGCCATCAATGTTGGGCCCAAAGGATTCTATGGATATGTATAAAATTCATACCTGTCTGCTGTTATTTCTTAAATTATTTAAGACATTAGAAGAGATTTTTGGTGGAGATAAAAAACCTTTGAAATGAACTTCATAGCTGAAGGACAGCAAATACTGTTTATCCCTTACCTGAGACAGAGTTGGTGGAGCTTCGGTTTGTTCCCAAATCAGGCAAACTAAAATCAACAGTATCCCAAAATATTAAGCAGTATACAGAGAATGAAGATCAAATAGAGAAATCCACTTCTCTTCTCGTTAAGCAATACTGGGAGTGTTCAGCTCTCCAGTCACCAAGGTTTTCCAGCTGGGAGTCAGCCTTTTCCCATCCTGCATCCCGGCATCCTGTTATTGTTCCAAGTCTTAGTAATACAGTGAGAAAAGGGAGTGGAGGAAACAAGATAAACTTAGCCTAATTATTGCTATACCTACTTATTTGTTGCTGACTTTAATAAGGGAGCTGAATAAAAGGAAATTGGCTCTGAGAGAAACACAAAAGTTGGTATGTTATTTAGTATCGTTTATAAAGAGTTTTAGGAGTTAGCAAACATCTGAATGGTACTTTAAAAGTGTCTGATATTTGATCAGCGCAGACTATGTCTGTTTTGTACAAACAAAATTTTCAAAGCAGTTTGGAGATGTCCTATCTATAAGGATTTTTATACCTGCAAGTAAAAAAGCTAGAGCTCTCATATGAATGAGACCAGGTTCTCTGGTAAAGCTCTGTCAGCACTGGATGTAAAAATGAAATTTAACAGTATTTTTTCACAGGTGAAATTATGACGCCAGAGCAAGACAGTGTAGGTGGGCCTTCCAGAAGGAGAAAATGGTTGTAACATCTTGTTTATGGTTACTTTTAAGTCTCGAGACCACTCAGGGCATACAGAAGGGAAAGATTCAGTGTTTTGTTACATTCCTGAGGCTGACTTGCTGGGCAGTGGCAGCCTGGGGGAGGCTCACCAAAGTGCAGGCATCAGTGTCTCTAATACTGCCACCCACATAAAACTTAAGTCAGGATATTGTTCAGGGAGCCAGTGGGCTTTTCTGCAGCCTGTCCTGGGTACCCAAGCCCTTCTGTGGGACTGTCATGCATTCTTCAGTGCCGCCTGCCGTTTTCTGACCCCTATCTGCATGTTAAAACTGAATGCAAAGGTGTATCTCTGGCGTCGTACAGTACAAATGGAAGAGGAATTTTTTTTACTAAATAATGCAGAAGAAAATCTGAGAAGTGTGGGACTTAACTCAAAACTCACTTTTTTTGAACCAGTTGTAATAAATGTAGGCAAATGTTCAATGTATCTTAAGTAGGTCTTTAAATAATAATGTTCCACAGTTAAATGCTCTCTTCCCCCTATTTGTCATCACAGTCCAGCACAGGTGATGGCATTGATTTCCTGGCTTGCTAGAAGGCTAAGGTTGGTTAGATTGTTTCACATTTTTATGAAGTACAGCAGCAAAGATGAATGGCTTTTTAAAAAATTTGGTACATTAATTATTCACAAAAGTTAAGCAACTAATGAGGAGACATTTTTCAAAGTCTTCCATAAGGAGACCAACTAGAGTTAAGTTTCCTTACAAGAAAATAAGCCGTTCCTGTGTCATTGCTGAGAGAAGAGCAGGGAGGATGTTGACAGGAGTTTTCCAGGGAACTGCAGTTATCTGGTCAGGATGCAGCTCTGATAATCTGGTACCCACAGCAGACAACAGTCCCAGATATGATTTACTTCTGCAAATGACTTCGGTTGTATTTACAACCGTTGCATAACCTTTGATGTTCGTATCTGTGGACTTGGGAGTAAGCATGCTATTTAGCTAATCTAAACAAAGGATGAGGATAAGGGAGTCCTTCACGTCCACTGCTCAGAAAAGGAAAAGAGAAACCCTTATGTTCTCTATATATGCCTTGAGGCAACAGGCCTAGATTATCAAGGTCTGTTTTGATGCCTGCTAAATAAGCTTTGTATTAGTTGACTTGTTTTATCTTTACTGAGAAGTTCAAGGAAAGAAGTGAGAAGGTTTCTAAAGGCATTTTCAGCATGCTCTGTTTCAGAGCTCAGTAGAATAACTGAAAACCATTTTATAAGCTTGGAGGAAGATACTTTCATTTAAATTTTAGAAAACTGATTTAATATCTCAAAACCTTCCACATTATGGTTGTAGATATCATCTCTGCTGAACTGATTCTTTAAGTCCTCTTTCTGGCTATGAGGAAATGTCCATTGAGATTTTACCGAATGAAGAACCTATCTTTGCAGCCCTCTCCAGCAGGCAGCAAAGCTCCTAATGGTTCAGACCACCCCACGCCCTCTGGTTAATCCCAGACATTTGCACTGCTGTGCTTCCTAGGCAGTGAATTTCATCACCTTTTCAAAGCTGCTGACTCAAAATGCAGGCAAGGTTTTCTTGTAGATCTTAGACTTTCAGACTTCTTTCTCTTTATCATTAGGGCCAAATCATAAGACTTTGGAAAAATTCCTTGGTGACTGGTGACTTTTGCAAGCAAGGGGGTAATGTTTTAAACCAAATATTATTAATTCACACCAAGTTTTGCTAACGAGAAACATCCTGTGAACGATCAGACAACATTGGCAGGTATACTCTCCTTTTAGGTGCCTCATTTTATGTATGAAATCTTTTTTAATAGTCAAACTTCTGGAAGTGAAAGGAATAGGTAAGAAATGAATAGAATCCTTAACATATAACAACTTTGCACTACTCTGTGTGACTCATGGATGGAGCTGGTGGCATGAGTAAAGGGTGCGATAATTATTTACTTGGCATTTCACAGTGTTTGTCTGCTGTTCCTTTTTCCAAATGACACCAGGCCTTTTTCATTGGTCTGTTCAGAACTGCTGTATAAGTTTTCTTCCATGTTATATCCAGCTGTCCCTACTGGATCATTTGCTTTTTATCCCGAGGTTTTCCCACAGATGTTCATTAGCTGCTATTTTTTGACTTTGTGGCACCTGGGTTAGATGTATCTGGTTCAGATCAGCATCTCTTTCTATGAAACTTTATAATGTTAGCATGTGTTATTTAAATGCTGGTGTCTGAGCAGTCTTCCAGACTACTTATGCTAGTAAAGTTTAAAATAGTCTTTCTTTTCTTGGATAAGGAGGGTAAAACTCAACTTTGCTTTGAAGGTGCTTGTGCATAGTTTGAATTTGACATTTCTGGGAATCTAAAGTAATAACTGTCATCTTGCTACTGCTGAAAGGAATAATGTGTTATAATAGGCAGAAACAAAGCCCTCATTTACTATGCTAAATCTATTAAATTTGACTGCTCTCACTAAACACAGATACCCATGAGTGGGTTAGTATAAGTTAATGGAATTGATAACTGCACAGAATAAATGAGAGATTAAAGCTTGCATCTTTCATCAGAATTATATTTTATCTGTTGCTGAGGAGATTGGTCAGGTGATCTGAAACTCCAATTTCATTACTTTCTGCGTAGCCAGCAAAGCAGGGTGACTCTATGATAATAGCTTTTGATTACACCTTGTTTCAGTTTTTCACTGTAGTGCTTGTTCACTGTCCCATCTGATCCATGGTCTGTGAAGTTCTCCTCAAAGAATTCATGGAAACCATAGTTGTAGGAACAAGTTCATTGCTTTCCTAACCAGCACAAATTCCAGAAAAGTTGACAAAACAGCCCATGCCTTTCACTGAGTGACCATGGATTTTTTTTTTTTCTTTGCAAGTAATTCTAGTTACGGTGAAATTTCACATGATAAATAAGCCCTTCTCAATAAGCACAGTCATCAAAACCAAAGAGAGCTGTGGATACAGCTGCAACTAATGATGTTTTAATTTCTCAAAAGCAATCATCCTAATATTCGACTCTCACTGGAGAAGGGCTTTACACTTGGCAATACAACTCAAGAATGCTTTTGTAACAGTTTGTAAAGGTTAGACCTACTAGTCTGTCTTGCTAAAACCAGCGTGTTACAGGCATGGTGCAAATGAAGGTCTGCCAAGATTTGAAATTCAGTCACAGCAGTAATACTTGTGTCAGTATTTTTATGACCAGCTAAGAATTATGGTAGAGGAGAGCATAAGCTTTCCTTCGGTTATAAAAATAAACCTGAAATGCTAATTTTGAACAGCTCAGATAATCATTGTAAAATCCCTCCCATTTTAAATGTGCAATTGTATCTGACCGTTGTCCGAAGCCTCTCTGGAAGAAACATTACTGAAAGTTTAAAAAAAAACAATTTCTGCTCCATGTGGAAAGCATAATCTATGCAGAACGTTGTGTTATTATTTCTGGGACTTTTAATCAGGGCAGTGCAGTGCTCTTAGTCATTTCCACTTGGTAGCTGTTTTCCTTTCTGTCACAGATTGAGTGTGTATCCTGGAGTGAGTCTGACTCAGCTTCCTTTTGTCAGGTTTGTTAAACAAAAGAATGTAGCTCTGAATTTTTTTTTAATATAAGGTGTATTTAAAAAACTGCTGAGGAATTTTAGTTAAAGCTGGTGGAATTGGATGTTTGCTGGGGACATGCGATAGCATTTTTCTGAAATGTTTTCCAGGCTACTGTTATGGCTGCACCATATGCATTTCATTAAACTGGATCTCTCATGGAAGGTTAAATCCTCTGCTCCTTAATCAGGCAAATCTCTCATCATATATGAGACCTCTGGCTGCATAAAGACTAATGACTGCAGGATTTGTGTCTAAAATGTTCAGCAGGGAATGATTGCAAATGATCTTGTTTCCTTGTTTGGAAGTGACAGTAAAAAATAGATAGTAGAAAATGCACCCATATTGTACTAAAACTCTTAGTAGCACTCTGAGCAGGAGCTGTAAAATGAAACTGCCTCACCATTGAACTGAAAGAAAGGAATCATGAATCCCTTTGATTTGTTCATTGAAAACACAGTCCACAGGGATTTAACAAGCAAGTCTGCAGGCTAACTCAGGCACACTAATCTTGATAGGTGATTTGAGTTTGAAGAGCAAGTCTAGTACAGAGGTGTGAAGCTGATTAAAAATTTTCCAGAAATGTTTTTGATAAACAATCTTGATTGGGTGAAACTTTTTCACCCAAATAACATATCTGCTGAAATGTCCCTTAAAATAGAAACCCAAACCAACACAAACTCTTCTTCTCCCACTTAAATAAAAATGATGAAAATCATTACCTTTCATTCATTAACACTGCTGATTGTTTATAGAAGCAGCCCAGCTTTCACCTCTGACTGGTAATGTAAACGGGAAGCTCATGTTTTTGTGTAGAAGAGTTTCTCTCTTTTATGCCAGGTCTGAACTGAGAGGGATAACATCTATCTTGATTTTTGGTAAAGTTTGCAGTGCAAATGCTCTTTATGTCTGTGGCATTAATTTAAAAAATAAACAGAACCAGAGTCTGCAGTAGGTGATGGAGAGGTAGTGCTGTGGAGCTGCTGGGGCAGGAGGGACTGAGGAGGTTTCCCTCTGTTTGAGCCCTGTCTTGTGTTTCTCTGGACACCGTGCTCGTGTCCTGACTGTGTGCTGCGATTCCTTGCTCTGTAAGAGGTGCAGCGTATCAGGGAGCTGGAGAGAAGCAGGGATATGGCCTCCTCTCTTTCCTTCCTACACTATTTACATAACTGATATGCCCATCCTGATACTGGCTTTCACATGACATTCTCCCCATTGGGTCGGATGTTGCCAGCTGAAATGCTTGGCTGCAAGCTCCTGACTTTAGTGGTGGGGTGACCAAGGGTAGCGGATCTTGGTCCCTGCACTCAGCAACACTGGCTGTTTGACTTGTTCTGAAGTTGAATGTCTGCTAGGAAGCTCTAAAACAGAAGAAGGTTATAGATAAACTTTAAAAAAGGTTGAAATAATGTTGATTTTTCTTTCAAAACAGACTGAAACCTGATTTTTCTGCCTCTTACTGTTCTGTGAGAGCCTCAGGGGAGATAAAAAGTCAGATTACTGCTTGAACTGCAAGCTATATACCAAATAACCACTCCAGACATCGGAGAGATGTCATCCCAAAAGCTGCATCACACAAATAGCTCTGTGATGCTGGGATTCGTGTGGCTAATCAAGTGCAGAAGGAGTTTTATCTTGAGAGTAAGATTTTACAGTATCGCGTTGAAAAGAGCAGGATGCAACAAAAAGTAGGTCACGGACTTGGGGTTGCTTTCAGGGCGATGTTGAGGTGCCATTCACCTCAGTGTCTTTCCCGACGCTGATGCACCGTATCCACTTGTAAACTTGCCAGAGAAGAAATGTGTCTCATTAGTGCTTTGTCTGTGCCAGATGAGTCTGCGAATAAACAAGTTCCTGGAAGGGAAGCTGCACTGGTTGTTTACAGGACATGAGCTGACCCGTATCTTAAATGCTTTCTTTGATGCCCCTTCAAGTCTCTAGATTTTCCTTTTATCTTGTTACATTGAACTGCTGGCACTCTGGTCATTTAATCTCCATGCATGAAGTCATGCCATTGACGTTAGCGTCTCCTGCACCAAGTCACGGATCATCCCTCCCTTCCCCCCAGTTTCATCACGCAGGGGTGGGCAAGCGCTCTGCCGCTGCACTTTTAGCATCTTCCAGCAATGCTGTGCTGTGCTCTGTTAAGGCACACGCACACACACATGCTGTCTTGGTGCTGCGCAGCCATGGCCCCGCTTGGAGCACGGTGTGCCAGCCCTGGCTGGTTGGCAGCTCACAGTTGCGGCTGGCCAGATCTCTCTGGCATATGGTTTCATGGAGTGGGAGACAGGCTGCGACACCCTGCTATCCATGCGTGAGGTGCCAGTGAGGGGATGGAGAAGTGCGAGGCGTGGGGTCCAGGCTCTGCTGCGCAGCACAGACTGTGTGTGAGACTCTACAGGCTTCTGCGACAGAGATCAGATGGACCCGAATCTCAAATTGCTGCCACCCTTATCCCAAGGGCACAGGATTTCAGTCTGGGGTTTTGTTCTGTTAAAATAGCGCATGGGAGAAGGGGAGGAGGTACATGTGCTTTCTATAAAAGCTGTTCATGGATCTGTCTGCTGGGCTGAGCGTGTCAGAGCGTTTGCCAAACGGAGGGTGGGGAGAGTTGCTCTGAAAGAATTCTTGCTGAGGGGTTGAAGTCTGGGAGCCAATGCACTAATGCCTTGTAAATTGCTTCAGTGACTTTTACTCATTTATATGCACTCCCTTTATTATACCTCCAGACCTAGGCTGCCTTATTTCTGGTTTTGCTGCCAAACGCTGTGCAAATGCAGATGGTTTAAGTGTATCACTGACAGTCCCCCATGTATTGGTCCTGTTCTGCAGTCTGCATTGTGCCTCTTTTAGCCAGTGAGTGTATGTGTAAGAACTCCTAATGGCTCGGAAATCAGTCAGTATAGTTTTTTCCCCCCAATCCACTGAAACTGAGCCATCCGTGTGGAGGCAACAGCAGCTAGTATTTTCCTTTATTTAAACACTGGAGGCCATTCTCTGCTGTGATGTTGTCTCCTTCTCTGCAGTGAAGTTGCTCTGATTTGCACTAGTTTGAATTTAGGCATTGCAGTGGAACGTGGAATATAAAGTTTCAATCTTTCCCTGAAGAGAAAACTAGGACTGATAAAATAGCATTTAATTTTTAACAGAAGAAATATATTTATAATTGCAGAAATAACTTCCTAGCTTCCAACAGCATAGGGACAACGCAAATCTGATGGAAATCCAAAGATTTGGATTTGAGTTTCCTTGTTTGTAACTTTGGCATAAAGAAGTACCCTGCAAATAGTCAGGGAAACTAATCACAGAGGTTGAAGGGCTTGGTCTATAAAATGCCAAATTTCAGTGACTGTGATCTTTGCAATGCAGTGGAAAAGTAATTTTTAATTTTCTGGTTACCTGTGAATTGCTCAGTTTGATAGCGCTGAGGCACGGGACTGGTCTCCTCAGCTACATGCTAACACTTCTGAGCTGTAAGTATCTCATTCCAACTCCGCTAACTGAGGGAATAATGCAGGATGAAAAATGTGTAATGAATAATGAAAAGACTCAAGCTTTAGGAATTAATGATTCATGCTGAAATATATCTGCCCTGGACAATTTTCTTTTGCTGATATTTCATCTTGAACATACAAATGGTTATGCCGTGCCCATCCCTGTGCACTTTAACAGAGATTAAAAAGGATAGGAGTTGGTTACTAACATCCAAACACAATCTCAAAGGAGAGAATATGTATATTTAAAAGCACAATGGAAAATTTAAGACAGTTAAATCCTTGCTTTGACTTTTCAGGATTTACATTAATTTTGGAAATTCAGCAATTTGAAAAATTATTGATCTTGCTAGTTTGCAAAGGTTGTGCATGAAACTTCTATTAGGATGTATCTTCCTGAGTGTGCTCCTGAAAAATAGGCCGCTAAGTTAACTTATTGTGTAAAGATGTATTTACAATAAACAAGAGGAAAGATAAGTGTTCATGAATTACTGCAAGTAGATTTGCAGCTATTTTGACTTGTCACCAGTTTAATGCAGCAGAAAATTATGCTGATTTAACTTTAAAAATTTGTTTTGATGAGAAAGCAAAATTTTAAAACACTTTTTCAAAAAAACCACCTTTATGTATTATTTGCACACTAAGTGCAATATTTTTAAATGTGCTTCAAGTATCTGTGAAATAAAATGGCTGGTAATTAACATTACTTGTGTTACAGAATAACTCATAGCCTCCTCTGAAGGCTGCCTGAGGTTAAACGAGAGCAATAGATCCCAAATCCAGGCCCTTCTTTGGCGGATGGGGCAGTTCAGCCAGAGCAGGTCTGACCCAGACCTTGACCCTGCCCTCCCCTCAAACCGAGGTCTGTGGCTGTTTCTGTGCTCTGAAGCACAGAACGTGAGGATCTGGCCTGTTTGGATATTGGACTGAAATAGCCAGATGTTAGTGCATTTATTCCTCAAAACTGTATAGAATAGAATAGACTATTTCAGTTGGAAGGGACCTACAACGATCATCTGTGTTTGGATTCTGCAAGGCTGAGCTAAGATCTGGTTAGAAGAACTTTCTTATGACACTTCCAGTGTTTCCTGCCCATGTTCAGATGACAAAGGAACTGGCTTTCTTGAAGAATTTTGTTGTTTCCTCTCCTGACCTTGGCCGGCGTCTGCAGGTGTACAGCAGCACAATGAGAAACGCCTTCTACGTATTTCCTTTAAATCTTCAGAAAGGTTGGTTTAGGGGAGGCTTGGATGAAATATAAGCCATTTCTAATCATGCCTGTGGAACATTATGACAAATAGGGCACGTAGGAAACAAGTGCAGAAGTGTTCTGAAATTCAAGCATTAAATATGAGCAGATTTTAAAAATCTGGCTTGTTGGAAACAAAAAGGCACCTAACCCATTAGCAGTGAAATGCAGTGACTCAACAAGCTGGAATGTGCTGTTGGCTGTGGGTGATGCTCTTTGGTGGCTTCCATCTGGGTGGGGGGAGAAAATGCGTGTGGTGTGGCTCTGGAGAGAGCGTTTCAGTTCAAGTGGGAGGGAGTCCTGACTACGCAGGATTTCACTCTGGGTAAAAGATGCCTTCTCCAGCCCAACACGGGACAGCTTGTCTAGCACTAAAATAGAGAAGCACATCTGTGTGTTGCGGAGTATTTGTTTCACATAAGCACTCTCTGACTGTCACAGCAAAGATTTTCTGTCCTGTCTTAACTGGAGGAGAAAAAAAAAAAAAGATGTTACTGCTCTCATTACAAAAAGTAGCCTTATTTTAAAAGAGGTCAAATTAAGACTAAAACGATGGGTACCTGACCGTGATTTGACAGTGGTCCTGCATCTACGGGCAGGCTGAGATATTTAATACACTACATGAAAGCCTGTAACAAAGTACGGGTTTTTTTTATGATGAATCAGTTTACACTATTGGAGCAGACTTGAGCTCTGACAATTATACAAGTTCAAATATAAAGAGCTTCTACTGAGGCTGTAAACAACAATTGTTTAAATACTTTTTACAATAACTTGAGTAATAGTTGAAAGTGTGGATTTACTTCTTTACCAGTGATTGACGAGTTCAGGTGTCTTGGGTTATATTTGAAAAAATGCCGTGCTTTATTTTGACTTGACATTCTGCAGGTAGAGAGGAAAATGAAGAGCAACTGTTGTCACGGAGTTGAACTATTCAGTAAGGGCTTAATGCATCACAAATCAGGAAAATGAGAAATTCCAAGTTTTGATTTGACTTTACAGAGCAAGAGACCAACCAGCGTATGAGAAAATGAGACTGCTGTGTCGCGTGCCTTTGTCAATAAATATGAACAAATATAGTTTGCAGCATAAATCTGCGGTTTGTGTAACCAAAAGAATTTAGTGATGGAACAATCTTTGCTTCATTCAGCTTATTGCTGGAGGGTCAGAGACTTTCTTGCTTCTGTGGAAGTTGTGCCTGTTGGGCAGAGCAGCATATTTGCAAGCACCTTTATTGATTAGGTGTAGCCAAGAGCCTGGGGTGCTGGAGAGATTCCTTGGCTTGTCGTAGTGTGGCGTGGCGAGCTGGTTTGAAGGGAATTGCTGGGACTAAACAGGTGGTGGTGGTTGGTTGATTGCAGAGATTCCTGTCACAAAGTTGAGAATTTATTTTTTCTTTTGCTGTTTAGGGATTCCCTTCTCACCCCCACCTTTTGCAGCCAGCCTACTGCATTTCTGCCTTTTTCCCTGCCAGTTCACATGCACTCAATATCCTTGTCCTGCTCCTTCCTGCAGCTCCTCCAGTTTTTCTCTTGCCCTGCTTTCTTCTGTAGTGCCTCCAGATTGTTCTGTACTGCAAATGAAACCGTGCCCCTCAAACCTCTGAAGAGCAAAAGGGAGCAGTCCCCCTGCCTGTGATACCAGGGAATCCAGGGTGGTTGAATGTGGCTCTCCTGCTTTTCTGATTTTGCCCAGCAACAATAGATACGGCCTATTCAATGCCAAAAATATCTTCTGGGATGACTGGATATGTATGCCATAAGTCACCCTACTACAGTGTGGTGTGGGAGCTTGTACTGCTACTACATGTTTCAGGGCTAAAACACCTCTTTTTAGCTTCATTGATACAAAAATGTGTGCAGTACCACAAACAAAGGTTAAGACCTGCTAGTGGGACCATTTGCTGATGAAGTTTATTATGATGTCCAGAATGAAATAGGGCCGTGTTGTGCTGATCATTACGCAGACGGTTTATTGGTTTGAAATCTTCAGTTCAGACTTGGCCTACAAAGTGCTCTTTTCTCCACTCCTGCAAGGGGTTGAAGGCACTAGGGTAACATTTTTATTGACTTACCCAGCTGCAGCTTAATTAAGTTTTAAAAGTGGGCTTACTTTAAATTCTATGACTGAATATAGATGACGCCCCCAGAAACAAATTTGTTTGTGAATGAGTCAAATATTATTTCCTGTTGATTTCCTTATTGATTTCCTAGTTTTTGCAGATCGTATCTCTTTAAGAATGGCTTAGAATTTTCATTCTGGATTCTGATCTATGACCCAGAATTTTATGATAATACAACTAACTGTGTACCACATGTTGGGAAGAATTGTCCCATTTCTTTTAATAGTACTGCTAGCATGAGTAAGGTGATCTGAATTTTGGATTTACTACTGCAGGTTGATACAACCTGGAAGTGTATCTTTCTAAAGTACTAAGAAATACAACGGTGATTTTAAAGGCTTTTATTACCATTTAAAATCAAATGCTGCGTTCATTTTCTGGAAAGCAGAAGCTGACTTCTGATTTTAATTGGACCAGTAACATCTTGCATTTTGTTATATGCATTATATAACTCTGTAGTGTTAGCTACTTTCAGTTATATAAACGAAGCAAATACTCACAAAGCACTTCATCAGCAGTAAAACCTAAACGGGTGATGCTGCAGAGGTGTATACTGTACAGCTATTGGACTCTTAGCTTCTCTTCAGGGGACGCCTGCTTGCTATCAAGGGTTTCTTCTTCATTCTCTGGTTTACCAATCATTGTAGGGACGTGTAGGGCCAAAGGATCTCTGAAGCTCATGAGAGCAAAATGTGGAACATACTAGATGAAGTCAGGTGTGAGGTATTCTTCTGCCTGATGACGTCTCTGTCGCTACCTCGGTCCATCTGTCACAGAGTGAAACTGGGTTGATATTGCCAGGAGGTGCTGTGGAGTTCAAGTACCCCAGGCTAGTATTTCCCATGATATTTGTTGCATGTGCTTACTTATTGGATGACTTATGAAATGTCCCCCCTCCTTGGTCACAAGAGGAGATTTTTTTTTAAGAGAAAATAAGCAACTAATTTCTCAGCTTTTTGAAGGCATTCAATTAAAGACACATATCGTGGTACAAGGGGAGGATGCAATCTGGATGCCAGTAAATGCTATCAAATACACTTTGAATAGAATAATATGTGGGAATGGGAACTTTTTTCTTCTTTCTGAATACAGTGGTTCTGGTTTGTTTTGACCCATCTATGCTTCTATCGAAAGGATTTCCGTTGTGTAACAAAGGTTGGGACAGGAAGCACATTGTGTTTGACTTTTGCTGAAATAAGGTATAGACTGTTGAAAAATGTTAAACCTGTACCTTTAAAGTGGGCTTTTCTCTATTGGAATTGTTTTTTTTTTGCACTTTAGAAACTGGCTATTGGGGAAACAAAGCAAAATTTAAGGAAAAGGAGAAAACTGTTTTTCTCTGTTGGTATAGTATTTTAATGCGAATAAGTTTTAGAAATAGGAGATCTTGGAGGAGGGAAAAAGAAGAGTCCCATTTTAAAAATAAAACATACTCCCTTTGCTGCATATATCAGCTTCCTACAATAGATATGGGTTGTGTCTCACCTTGCCTACATCTGAAATACCCTCCTGAAGAGTTATGGTAACCCAAGAGATGGTAATCACCTTGCATGCTGATCTGACTTCAGCAGGCAGACATCTGCCTTGTTACTGTCTCTTCTGTGGCTGTGACATCTGTCTGTCTTTTTTCTGTATTTAAGGACAGTTTAAAAAAAAAAAATCATTAGCATTGGGCCATTAAAATCAATGATAGCACTGGTAGATTAAATAACAGATAATGTAGATTAGTGATACATGAAAATCAACAGCAGTAGAAAGATTTCATCTTAGGGTTTAATTTTTTTCTGTGCCAATAGTGCAATGGTGCTCTAGGTCTGAATTCAAAATGTGTTCTGGCATTTTGCATATATAAGCAACCTGAGTTTTAAAACAGTCGGTTTGCTTATGTATACAATAGTAACTACCCCTATAGATGAAAACTACGTTCTTTGAGTTTTGTGACCTGTCCCAAAGTCATAGCTGTACTTACAATAGTCAAATCTTCCATGACCGAGGACTTTTTAGTAAGTATGAATATCTGTACTGTGCAAAGGCAAACCCTGTTATTAATTCCCTCTGATCTTAAAAGGAAATTTTCTCAATAATCTTATGAGTAGTTTTGTTATTTGATGTGTGTTAATTACATCCCAATTCCTTTTGGTTGCAATGTGAAAAGTAAATGGTGAGACATATCTTACAATGACATGTATGACTTCAGTTGTAGTGAAAGCTGGTCTGTATTTTCTAAAAGATCTTCTTTGGCAGTTATATGGGAGACTTAAGAGGATGAGCGTTGATACCATGAAGCAGAAAATATATATGGAGAAAAGAAAAGTAGTTGTCCATTAAAAAGTTATGTGGAAAATACTTGTAATAATTTCTGTCTATGAAGTTGGGTTCATTGTGTTGACAATACTAATCCAGGCTGTATATTGAGTAGTTTTCTTTCTGGGTGCCTTCCCTGAATAGGCCTCAAAGAGAGAAAAAATTCTGATTTTTTTTGGGTGATGTTCCAGGTTAATGTTAATAATCCTTAATGCATCATAATAATTAGAACACCAGTTGAGACTTACAGAGTTTTTGAGAGGGAGATGCAGTGTCTAGTAGGAGAGGTTTGTGTGCACTTCTCTGGACTTTTCCTCAAATACTAGCCCAGATCTGTTTTCACCACAGTTTTATCTTTCATGCATGCTGTTTTGTGCTGACCAGCTCTCATTCCAGTGCTTAAAAAATGTACCCCACCTAGTGTGATGAATGAATTGACTTTTAAGAACAAGAGGAAAAACACATTGTATCCATCACTGGGCAGAATCTCCTGGGAAGCTGGGAGTTCAGGAAGGATGCAAGAATGAAAACTGAAAGCCAGAGCAATCTTAAACACACTTTTTCAATCTTGAGAGGGTAACATTTAAGGTTACTTAGTGGATGGTTATCTGTGGCCAGAGGCTACTGAATTTCTGAGCAGACCACACTGGCCATGAAACTTATTACGGGGGTAGGTCGGTACTAAAGACAGAAACAAGGGTTTCAGCTTCTGTTGAGAAAGCTTTTCACAGAGCGCACCAAGCACAAATTTGTACAGCATACAGCCTAAAGCGGCTAACTGTAAACCAGCGTGTTTTTATGTATAATCTTTAGAGGTTTTCCAATCCGAATGATCAAATAGCTCAGGATGTTTGTAATGGACTGTGGTGCTTTTCACTTGTTCTAGCATGTGGCTGAGGAACAATGTTCAGTGCCCAAGGAAAAAATGGTTTCAAGTATGTGGGCCATGTAGCATGTGCTGAACCTGTATTGGCAGCCTTTTCAATGAATTAAGGGACAAATAGGGCATGGTGGAACTTGAGCTGTTGTCTCTCCGTAAAAAGAAGGCTGTTTGGGCAATTGCAGTTTTCCTTGATGAGTGAAGAGATCTTGGGGCTGACATTCCTGAAACGTTCAGAAGCTCAGTCAAAGTTCAAGCATTAGACTGTGGGAGATAAATTTGCACCTTTATCCAACATTTAGCTCACTTAATATGGAAAGAAGAAAGCTCTGTTTCAGTGTGAAGTGCTGTGTAGTCAGGGTGATATTTAAAAAAATTAAAATAGTCTCCTGATAGGTGGAGAAGGCCTGAAATGCATCACTGAAAATCTAACAAAAGCAACATTTTCTCCCCCTTCTACTATGAGAGATGTTTCTGTGAAATGGCAAAATGTTTACAGAACCAAAGTAGTTAAACCAGTGTCGTTCCCTCTTCTGACATTTTTGAAGCCTTGATAAGAATCTCTTCCTGAACATTTTTGCTTAGCAGCCTGTCATTACTTTTTGGAAGTTCTGTCACACTGCTGTAACAGTGAAAACATACTTCATTTGCAGGCTGACACACTCGTATAATTTATTCTGGTTTGTATTAAAACTAGTCCCTTAATCACATTAAAAAGAGATGAATTACAAAGTTTAGAATTTGTAGATTATCCTTCATTAGAAAAGAAATTTAAAAATTGAACGCATCCCACGTAGGTCTGTTGTTGCTGAACCGCTTCAAAGCAACTCCTTTGAAAGGGTAAATCAAAGTCAAGATAATAATTTCTTTGCTTCAAATATCATGCAACTCTAAGCATAGTTCAAGTCCTGGTCTAAAATGCTGACAACTAAAGAAAATACTTCGTATCTTGCACACAAACAAAACTTGTCTTTTGGTAAACACAGCACAGGTAAACTTAAGAATTATGCAGGCTTTCTGAAAAGATGAGAAATTAATCCAAGATTTGTTTTGACCTGTGTTTTTAAGCCTTTTGCTGTCCTGAACTTTTAGCTTATTTTTTTAATTTTCAATTTTTGGCTTGTTTTGTTTTACATTCACATCCTTTTTACATTTACATCCTTGAGTTAAAGGATATACTAAATGATACTGACATAAAATACAGTGCAGATCAGTTTAAGACCTCCAATTAAGAGATACTAAATGACAAGACATACGAATGAAGTAGACCAGGCACTGAATGCAGCAGGCAAACTTAAACTTGTTTTTCCATTTTCAACAATGAAAGATTTAAAAAGAAATAATCTTTAATAAATGGATTTTAGATTATAACTTAATATATATTTTATAATTCAGATGTAATTATTTCTTAATATTAAGTTAAACTTAGATCATAAAGTAAAATAAGTTACATAGGAAAAATAAGATTCAGACAGCTTATTCCTTAACACTTTGGTGTGAAAGCACAGCATGGGAAAGTCATTATCTGTACTTGCAGTCAGCAGCTGCTGGGGGCTGTGTAGAAACCAAAGTCAGTCCTCAGCTGTTTCCACTTGAGGTATTCAGCTTCACGGCAGCTTAAAGTGATCTAAGTCTGGGCTACTGTGGTCCCATGTCCTGCCCCTCTGATCTCTGGCACCTCCACAACGTGCACTGAGTTGGTTCAGGGAAGTGGCCTGACTGAAAACAGTTCACCTCTGCCAGTACAGGTGAGTCTAAGAAGGAATTCCTGTCTGATGCTGAAAAAAGAGTTGTCTGCCTTTAGGCACTGTGAGAGTAACACAACAGCAGGTCGTTCAGATGTTGCATAGAAGTCACATCAAGAGGTATCCCACTAAAACCTGGAAAATGGAATAATGTTTTACACTTGCTAGATCCACATTCTGGTATCTCAGCTGACTTTGGGTAGCCTCATAACTGGTCCCATTTAGTTGGGACTGTTCAGGAATTTCAAGAGACTAATTTTCCATATGAGAAGAGAAATGGGTCCCATAATGCTGTTTGCTGGTGTTACTCATACAGCTCTAATGGTCTGGATTGGTAACTGTTAAATCATTGTAGCTCCATCATCTTTACTGATAGATTTACTATTAATGTGACAGTTAAGTGGCACATTAAATATTATAACCATTATTTCATCTTCTTTTTAAAATATAGTCTAGCTTATTAAGTGTAATTTGACTTCAGCTATACTTGTGTAACACATTATGCCAATATAAATGGCTCTGCTGCAGGTAAAACTGAACTCTTAGTGAGGTCAAGATGTATAAAGTTTAGCTAGCTGTCAATTTTTATGAATCTGTTCTGAAACACTTAATGCCCACAGAAGGGCAGCCCTTCAACAGAGAACAGAATTTACAGCTTTAAAAAAAAAAAAAACCTGTAACCAGAATATGGCAATGCTATCCTTAATATTGGAAACTTAAGAATCTGAAAATTAAAATGTGGTAGGTTTGCAAAGGTATGAACAAAATGGTGTTGCTGTTAAGAAACCAAATGAATGTAATGGAACTTTTATCCTTAGAAATAATAACAAAACCAACAACAACAGTGATAAAGGAATATTCATATTGCGTCTCGCATTCAGGAATAGTATGCAGCTTCTGTGGAGGACATAAGATAATTGTTATCACAAATGCTACTTCATTTGTAAGTAGAAGATAGTAAGTACGACTCTAACCCATCAAATCCTGTGTAGTTAGGCATTACAACTATCTGACATAATTACTTGTCCTCTTTTAGTGATGTCATCACAGTAACTCTTAAGTGCGTATAAATGCACCAAGAGCTTATGCCTCACAATACAATTAGGAGGTGGATAAATAGTAGCAGTCCTGAAATCTCCATTTGGACTGAGAACAGCTCAGTATTGATCACAAAATGGCTTGGGAATGACCAGACTGAAAGATTAGATAAAGGGCTAATTTAAAGCTTCTGAAATAGACTGAATTTGTATGTTTGGTTGTGATTTTAAAAATCAAATAAAACCACACCTCTGCTGCTAAAAGGCAAATTAAATTAAATGATCCCAGAAAGAGATTACTTTGGTGAAAATGATTTTCTAGAATGAATGCCATAGCTAAAATTTAAAAAGCTTTACCTATAGTTACTTATTTCTCTAAGAAACGAAGTATACTTTTTGTGAAATGGCATTTCACTTGAATCAGTTATTCCATTTTGAGGTCAGACTGCTTTTACATTATCATCACCTCTAAAACATAATGTGATATACAGACAGTCATAAATTGCCTCTTGTAACATGAGAAATAAAAATGTAATGGATTCCCTTTGGATTATAAATGGCAGTGGTAGGAAGACCTTCATAATTTTGTGGCTTTACCACATATGAATTATAGGCACGATCTCTCACTAGCAGGATGCATATAAATATCTATAATCATTGTGCATTCATTTATGTATTCTCCGTTATGCTTGTAATGTGTCTAAGGTAAAAAATACGGCCCTGTAGATGACAGCAGAGTTCAGCAGAAAAATATTTCTGACGTTTGTGCCGCTGTGATTTGTGCCAGGAGAAGCCTTTCAATAGCATCTCGCTGCCCTCTTTGGAGGGTTACCCTGACCTGCGAGGGACTGTGGGCATGCTTAGAAACACTGCCTGCTCCTCACAGGTAGAAATGTAGGCGTGAAGATTAATGAGCAGGCAGCAGTCATTGATTTACTGGCCCTGCCACTTCCAGCTCTCAGCTTAAGGATGTTTAAAGAACCTGGTGAAAGCTCCCATCCCTTTGGCTTTTCCATTCAGGTTTTCATGAATCTTATGTAGAAACAGGTGATTATTGTTCAGTCTGAAAAGCGATAAATTGTCAAAATGAAAAAATCTACGAAGTTGAAGCAAGTCCACGACTGCTATTGAAAGCCTGGTTTGTAGTTAATCTCTTTGCTGGGTGCTGATGCCCAGTAAGCACTAGATAGGAGTTTGCTAGGGCTCACACTGTCCTTGTGGACATGTGAAACATGTCCACGTTTCAGTGGAACTGGAGACCAGATACGCAATGTTTATAAGCTTGCCGCTGTTTTGAAAAATGTCACCCGGTGTAATTCAAACAAGGCGATGTCCCTGTAGCTGTCAGCACTAACAAAGACCACCAAAATGTTACAAAGCTAGAGTTTCTGTACCCAATAATTTTGACACATCCCATTGCTTCTTTTATAACCTCATGTAGGGAAAATACGCTTGCCACTCCTGTGCTTTCTACACGTGGTGCGACCACAGTGATTCCTGCCGTGTATGTTATAACTGCTGATTAAAATACAGGATACTTCTCTTTCCTTCTCCCCTTTTTTTTGTGCATATATCTCATTATCATCAGCTTTGTATATTTTAGCTATTTTACCTCGAGAAGACAACACTGAGCTAGTAGCTATTAAAAATAAGTTCTTAAAAGTGCCCCATCTAACAAAAATATTGCACCCCAAACGGAGGCAGGAAATGGTGTTTGCTCATCGATGCCAGTGGTGGTGGGCTTTCCTGGGGTCTTCCTCACTGTGGTTGCAGATCCAGTTTCCCCTGTGCTGGCTTATGAGTTCTGACAGTTCTTTCTGCCCCAAATGAACGAAACCTTTTCTGCGTGCTGACAAGATGAGTTTCTGGGTCCAACACCACAGTCCACAGGAACATGGCATTTTCAGTTCATTTCCTGCTCTTGTTTAATGAGCTTCCCTTTACAGTTTTATGATGGCTTCAGTGTTTTCAGTAACATTGACATATCTGGGTGAAATGACAGTGCAGACTATTGTATTTCCAGTCCGTTAAAGGTTCACTCCAATATGAAAATCTGGAACTAATCTAGTTATAAGTACAAGAAAATTTTCTTATGGTGCTTACAAGAGCCATAGAACAAAATGGTGTGCAGTGGATACTGCTGGTTTGAAAACTTAAAAAAACCTGGGACAAGAAAATATTGCCCTCTCAAAAGGGGGCTCCTGTTTTGTTCTAAGTGCTTTGTTAAATCTCCACTGTCTGAGGATTTATTTTAATGCAGTTACCTGTGGAGTTATATAAAAGCACTTTCTGTTGCAAATCTCCTCAAAAGGATTCTGCAAGTGTTACACTTAATTATTTCAAAGAATGAAAATGACCTTTAATGTGTTCTCCTGCATTAACCTTCTTCCTTGTAGTAAATAAGATGGTGTGAAGTATAATTTTCATGTGCTGGACATTGCATTAAGCAAATAATAGATGAATATTTCTACAAGTTATACTACATAAATGTATTACAGCAGGTTGCCACTTCAGTAATCTGGATAATGTTTTTTCCTTACTTTTGTGCATATTACCGGCAATTGTTTGGATCATATAAGCTGTATGTCCTTTGCAGCTAAGATAGGCAAACATTTATTGCTCCTATTTACAATGAAATTATTGTCAGGATTTGATGGGAGGATAACATTGTGCCAAGACTCGGTCGTCACTCTCTGAATTTTTTTTTTTAAAGAAATACGCTGCTGCTGTTTGATTCTTTGAGAAAATACTTTTTTTTACGTAAGAGATCAAGTATAACCTTGGTTTTAGAGAAAGACATATAAAGGGTTTTTTAAACTGAGCCTATGGGTCCCCAAGTCTTTCTCCAAAACCAACTCCATCCCAACAACCTCTCCATTTGAATTTTCAACTAATACAAATTCTGCTGTTTCCTAAGTGCTGTTTCCACAGACCCTGACATTTCTCTGCTTCACTACAGTTGGGAGGGATGTCTGAGTACATGCTAACAAGATCAGACTTTTGTTTCTGTATAATGGCGAGTATGTGCTCATTATGTAGCACAGTTGTGTGAGCCCGAAGGCCAAACGTTCAGGGACTGTGGAGCAGCATGTTCCCTGAAGTGACACCTTTAACTGTAAGCCTCAACTCATTTAGCAATTTTAATTCATGTCATTACTTCGACTTTCTTAAATAGTGTAGAAGTGCTTTAACGGCTCATCTTTTTTCCTGGAATGATTGTTGTTTAAATGATACCTAAGACCAGAAGACAGCCTTTGGAAAGCTGTCCTCTGTAACAGTGGCTGGGGATTTGCAGGCACAAAAGATGAAGCGCATGGCCATCTTCTGCACCTGCTGAGTGCATGCCGGCATGACATCTTTGTCTGCTCCCTCGCACTGCCCTATTTACTGGAACTGCACTGACTGACTGCATGCAGGGATCTGGGTTATGCGAGGTTGAGGGGTGAGCAGTTGAGTGCAGGGATTAAGCAATTGCATGTGCAGTTTTGAGCATAAAAGCTAGAAGCTGTGGGTAAAACTGGCTGGAAATATGATCATTAGTAACTCATACAGTTAATAAACTATATAGATATGCAGTCATCCAGCCATCTGTCTGACTGCATGTACAAAGTCCTCCCCAAAGTATGTGATACAATACTCTCAAAATCTGTGTCATTAAGGATACTGCAATATTTGTAAAGCCATTCAATTTCATATTTAATGCCTTCCTAAATAAGACCAATTAACTCTGTGGATAATATAATGAGAAATCATTCTGTGATAGTCAAACTGAACCAAACCTACTGTTTCTTGAACTTAGCAGAAACGTGTTCCCATACAGGCCCCTGTTATTCTGTTCCAGCGTAGCTGCTCGTGGTCTGAAACATTGCCTCAAAGATGAGGAAATGGTTTCCTCTAGAAGTTTTGGTGAGATTTTAAAAGTAGGTTGAGGAAGGCAGAACTTGGACCCCTAGTTCCTCCTCTTAGGGATCATTTATGTAAATCACTTCCTCAACCTGGGAAAACACTGGTAGCCCTTAATAAGGGTCAGTTAAATTGTAATGACTGAATGTAGGCAAGTGTGTGTGCATGTTAATTTTGTATGAGCACAGTTGCTGGTATTTTCAGTCATGAATTTAAATGCATGCAAATCCATCTAATGCATTAAATTGATAGTTTTTGGAGTCTGAATTTCAGAAATAAATCTGTCATGGAAATGAAATGGTATTCAGAGATGATTTTCCTCTGCTGTAGCTATAACTTAAGATTTTTTTTAAACTATCATTGTCATTCTCCTATTAGCTAAAAAAAAAAAACCACCACCAATCAAGTACCCTAAAAGTAAACAAAACATCCATATAAAATAATTAAATTCTGAAACCTCTGTTAAATGGTATAAAGTTTAAAGTTGAGAAATAAAACTGTCAATGCAATAAACCTGATTGCACCATTATGTGGTCTTTGATGATTTAAATGCTGAGGATTTGCTGTCTACCTTGCATTTTTGAGTTGAAAGGTTCACTTCCTTCTTTTTCCCTCCAACTTTCTTCAAAGTTCATAATTTCTATTCCTAACTTTAAAACTTCGCTGTTTCCTTTTTCGTGCAACCAAAAAATAATGCATAGCTTTCAGCTGATCGGAATGCTGAGAGAAAATTAGGCATATTTTTTTGTCAGAAATTGGACTTATGCTTATTAGGTTTATGAGTCTTGAAGAGTTTTTGGACAAATTGCCTGCCAGAATTTCATAGCTAGCTGCTAAAAGTATCTGAAAAAATAAGGTAACATTTCCATGTAAGCAATTAGATTACTAATTTGAAGTACTATTTCAGCGCCTTTCATAGTAGCCTTGCAATGTCTCAGGTTGCACGTACTGCAAGTAAGTTATCAAAAATGGAGAAAAAATATTGTTGTGTAGAAACATTCTCATTGGACATGGGATGTGGAGGCCTGTTGTAGTTCAGTAGTATGCATTTTATTTTTTAAAAGTTCTAATCTGGTTTAACTGAACTTGATCTTTTAAGTTTGTCTTGGTCTCTTTAAGCACTCCAGGAATGTCAGGATGATATTCTGCCTGCAGATAAAATATCTGGAGTTGATCTGGTTTCCTGACTGTAAGGAATATGTTCAGGTTGTTCTGCCTAATAACCTTGAACAAAGGTAAAAGGTATCCCAGTTTAGTATGGTACTACTTAGTGTTCTCATTAGAACCTCATATTCTTTCTTCTCCAGACAGTATTGAAAACTTAGCTTATCACCAACATCCTCTGTGTGCTTTTTAAAAATATCACAGCTTTATTTTGAAAGAAGGAAGCATGGATAATTTTCCTCGAATTTGCCTCAGGCCTTTTTCCAATTAGAAAAGTGAGAGGGGTAAGGACTTAATCTGTGTGCTAAATCAAAAGTAGTTCGCACCTAGAAGTTGTGCAATGGGAGAAACATAGCATTTGTCAGTAACTCAAAATAACGGAGCCA